>NC_090923.1:43356568-44015308 GCF_040938575.1 Ambystoma mexicanum | reverse complement strand
TCAGCGTCCTCTTTACACTCAATGCTTCTGGTCAGCGTCCTCTTTACACTCAATGCTTCTGTCAGCATCCTCTGTACACTCGATGCTTCTGGGCAGCGTCCTCTTTACACTCAATACTTCTGGTCAGCATCCTCTTTACCCTCAATGCTTCTGGTCAGCGCCCCCTTTACACTCAATGCTTCTGGTCAGCGTCCTCTTTACACTCAATACTTCTGGTCAGTGTCGTCTTTACACTCAATGCTTCTGGTCAGCGCCCCCTTTCCACCCAATACTTCTGGTCAGCGCCCCCTTTACACTCAATGCTTCTGGTCCGCGCCCTCTTTACACTCAATGCTTCTGGTCAGCGCCCCCTTTCCACTCAATGCTTCTGGTCAGCGCCCCCTTTCCACTCAATACTTCTGGTCAGCACCCCTTTACACTCAATACTTCTGGTCAGTGTCCTCTTTACACTCAATGCTTCTGGTCAGTGCCCCCTTTCCACTCAATACTTCTGGTCAGCACCCCTTTACACTCAATGCTTCTGGTCAGCGCCCTCTTTACACTCAATGCTTCTGGTCAGCGTCCTCTTTACACTCAATGCTTCTGGTCAGCGTACTCTTTACACTCAATTCTTCTGGTCAGCGCCCCCTTTACACTCAATGCTTCTGGTCAGCATCCCTTACACTCAATGCTTCTGGTCAGCATCCTCTTTACACTCAATGCTTCTGGTCAGCGTCCTCTTTACACTCAATGCTTCTGGTCAGCGCCCCCTTTCCACTCAATGCTTCTGGTCAGCGCCCCCTTTCCACTCAATGCTTCTGGTCAGCGCCCCCTTTCCACTCAATACTTCTGGTCAGCACCCCTTTCCACTCAATGCTTCTGGTCAGCGCCCCCTTTCCACTCAATGCTTCTGGTCAGCGCCCCCTTTCCACTCAATACTTCTGGTCAGCACCCCTTTACACTCAATACTTCTGGTCAGTGTCCTCTTTACACTCAATGCTTCTGGTCAGCGCCCCCTTTCCACTCAATACTTCTGGTCAGCACCCCTTTACACTCAATGCTTCTGGTCAGCGCCCTCTTTACACTCAATGCTTCTGGTCAGCGTCCTCTTTACACTCAATGCTTCTGGTCAGCGTACTCTTTACACTCAATTCTTCTGGTTAGTGGCTTCTTTACACTCAATGCTTCTGCTTAGCATCCTCTTTACACTCATTGCTTCTGGTCAGCGTCCTCTTTACACTCAATGCTTTCGGCAATCCAGCCTTCAGCCAGGCACTGCCATGCAAACCAGTGGGCACTTTACTCCCTTGATGGGTCCTTGGGTTTATTACATCTCCGTTAGCATGGACCACCCATACCTCTGTAGGGTTGTCCTATGCCTTAATATTCACAAAGGGACATTTTTTATTTAGATGCATTTGTAAAGCGCATAACTGCCCCCAGGCATCGCGGCGCTATTAAGAAGGCTTGCTTAGTTACATAAGTGCATAAAGTCAGTACAGGTGGCATAAACATGAAGGCTAACCCCATCTTGAAGGGCGGCAACCGCATACAATATAATCAGTATAGGTTCTATAAGGTTTTACTTTGACGGGCAGGCAGTTGCCTGTGATAGCCTTTGTGATGTCATCTTTGGTGCCATCAATCTAACTAACTTTCGAGTGATGTCATGAGTGATGTCATGGTGTGCTCTTAGGCCTCGCAATGGGGGCTCAGAGTTAAGGAGACTAGTCTCCAACACTTGCTGGACTTCAACGGTTTGGTTACAATGATTTAATTTACCTTAAGCAAAGCGTTTTTACTGAATTTCAAGGGTTTCACCCTGCTATATGTCACAGCACCGGAAGTTCTAAAGTTGTTTTGAATATCATTATAGAGGATGTGATTAATATTACCAGCATGCCATAGGGTTGCCACCATCCTAGGACCGGGCCCACTGCTCATGGCTCGCACCCATTGCCACTGGCCGCTGTCTGATCAGGAAAGGCCAGGGCGAGGACGCAAGCAGCATTGCATAATTCGAAATGGTGGCAGTATTTTCCGGTGTCCATGGGCATCTCTCGCCCTAGAAATCACGGCCATTGAGAACGCGTCATGGGGACAAGATTCTGGAGAATACGCCATTGATACTCACAAGAAGGGGGAAATACACTGCCCCCTGCATACACTCCCCCTAAACACACTGCCCCTGCATACACTGCCCCTAAACACACTGCCCCTGCATACACTGCCCCTAAACACACTGCCCCTAAATACAATGTGCCTAAACACACTGCCCCTAAACACACTGCACCTAAATACACTGCCCCCTGCATACACTGCCACCTGCATACACTGCCCCTAAACACACTGCCCCCTGCATACACTTCCCCCTGCATACACTGCCCCTAAACACACTGGTCCCTAAACACACTGGTCCCTAAACACACTGCCCCTAAACACACTGCCCCCTAAATACACTGACCCTAAACACACTGACCCTAAACACACTGCCCCTAAACACACTGCCCCCTAAATACACTGGCCCTAAATATACTACCCCTAAATACACTGCCCCTAAATATACTACCCCTAAATACACTGCCCCCTAAATACACTGCCCCTAAATACGCTGCCCCCTTAATACACTGCCCCTAAATACACTGGCCCTAAATATACTACCCCTAAATACACTGCCCCTAAATACATTGGCCCTAAATATACTACCCCTAAATACACTGCCCCCTAAAAACACTGCCCCTAAATACACTGTAACTAAACATGCTACCCCTAAATACATTGGCCCCTAAACACACTGACCCTAAATACACTGGCCCTAAACACACTGCCCCTAAATAAACTGGCCCTATTAATACTACCCCTAAATACACTGCTCTCTAAATACACTGCCCCTAAATACGCTACCCATAAATGCATTGCCCCTAAATACACTGCCCCCTAAATACGCTGCCCCCGTAACACACTGCCCCTAAATATACTGGCCCTAAATATACTACCCCCTTAATACACTGCCCCCTTAATACACTGCCCCTAAATACACTGCCCCTAAATATACTACCCCCTTAATACACTGCCCCTTAATACACTGCCCCTAAATATACTGCCCCTATATATACTGGCCCTAAATATACTACCCCCTTAATACACTGCCCCCTTAATACACTGCCCCTAAATATACTGCCCCTAAATATACTGCCCCTTAATACACTTACCCTAAATGCACTGCCCCTAAATATACTGCCCCTAAATATACTGCCCCTTAATACACTTACCCTAAATACACTACCCCTAAATGCACTGCCCCTAAATATACTGCCCCTTAAATACACTGCCCCTAAATACACGGCCCCCTTAATACACTGCCCCTAAATGCACTGCACCCTAAATACACTGCCCCTAAATACATTGTCCATAAATATACTACCCCTAAATACGCTGCCGCCTAAATATACTGGCCCTAAATACACTGCCCACTTAATACACTGCCCCTAAATACACTACCCCTAAATACACTGCACCCTAAATACACTGCCCCTAAATACACTACCCCTAAATACACTGCCCCTAAATGCACTGCACCCTAAATACATTGCCCCTAAATACATTGTCCCTAAATATACTACCCCTAAATACACTGCCTCCTAAATACACTGCCCCTAAATACATTGCCCTCTAAATATACTGCCCCCTAAATACACTGACCCATAATGCACTGCCCCTAATTACACTGCCCCCGGAATACGCTGCCCCCTTAATACACTGTAACTAAACAAGCTATCCCTAAATACACTGGCCCCTAAACACACTGACCCTAAACACACTGCCCCTAAATACACTGGCCCCTAAATACACTGCCCTTAAATACGCTACCCATAAATGCATTGCCCCTAAATACACTGCCCCTAAATGCACTGGCCCTAAATACATTGCCCCCTAAATACATTGTGACTAAACATGCTACCCCTAAATACACTGGCCCCTAAACACACTGCCCCTAAACACACTGGCCCTAAATACACTGCCCCTAAATACACTGCCCCCTAAATACACTGGCCCTAAATACACTTCCCCTAAATACACTGCCCTCTTAATACACTGCCCCTGAATACACTACCCCTAAATACACTGCCCCCTAAATACACTGGCCCCTATATATACTGGCCCTAAATATACTGCCCCCTTAATACACTG
Source organism: Ambystoma mexicanum (assembly GCF_040938575.1). Taxonomy (NCBI): domain Eukaryota; kingdom Metazoa; phylum Chordata; class Amphibia; order Caudata; family Ambystomatidae; genus Ambystoma; species Ambystoma mexicanum. The sequence goes on along the minus strand of NC_090923.1, from coordinate 44,011,138 downwards.
CCCCTAAATACACTGCCCCTAAATACACTACCCCTAAATACACTGGCCCAAATATACTGCCACTAAGTACACTGCCCCTAAATATACTGCCCCTAAATACACTGCCCCCTAAATACACTGCCCCTAAATACACTGCCCCTAAATATACTGCCCCTAAATACACTGCCCCTAAATACACTTGCCCCTAAATACACTGCCCCTAAATACACAGCCCCTAAATATACTGCCCCTTAATACACTTACCCTAAATACACTGCCCTTAAATACACTGCCCCGTAAACACACTACCCCTAAATACACTACCCCTAAATACACTTCCCCCTAAATACACTTCCCCCTAAATACACTTCCCCCTAAATACACTTGCCCCTAAATACACTGGCCCTAAATACACTTCCCTCTTAATACACTGCCCCTAAATATAGTGCCCCTTAATACACTTACCCTAAATACACTGCCCCTAAATACACTGCCCCTAAATACACTGCCCCTAAATACACTGCCCCCTAAATACACTGCCCCTAAATACACTGCCCCTAAATACACTGCCCCCTAAATACACTTGCCCCTAAATACACTACCCCTAAATACACTGCCCCCTAAATACACTGGCCCCTAAATATACTGCCCCTAAATACACTGCCCCTAAATACACTACCCCTAAATACACTACCCCTAAATACACTGGCCCAAATATACAGCCCCCTAAATACACTACCCCTAAATGCACTGCCCCTAAATATACTGCCCCCTAAATACGCTGGCCATAAATACACTACCTCCAAATGCACTGCCCCCTAAATACGCTGCCCCTAAATACACTGGCCCTAAATATACTGCCCCTTAATACACTTCCCTCAAATGCACTGCCCATACACATCCTGCCTCCTAAATACACTGCCCCTAAATACACTACCCCTAAATGCACGGCCCCTAAATACACTGCCCCCTAAATACACCGCCCCTAAATTTGCTGCCCCTAAATACGCTGCCCCCTAAATATAATGCCCCCTTAATACACTGCCCATAAACACACTGCCCCTAAATACATGGTCCCTAAATACGCTACCCCTAAATACACTGCCCCCTTAATACACTGCCCATAAATACACTGACCCTAAATATACTACCCCTAAATACACTGCCCCTAAATAAACTGCCCCTAAATACACTGTGACTAAACATGCTACCCTTAAATACACTGCCCCCTAAATACACTGGCCCTAAATATACTGCCCCCTTAATACACTGCCCCTAGATACACTGCCCCTTAATACACTACCCCTAAATACACTACCCCTAAATACACTGGCCCAAATATACTGCCCCTAAATACACTGCCCCCTAAATACACTTGCCCCTAAATACACTGCCCCTAAATACACAGCCCCTAAATATACTGCCCCTTAATACACTTACCCTAAATACACTGCCCCTAAATACACTGCCCCGTAAATACACTACCCCTAAATACACTACCCCTAAATACACTTCTCCCTAAATACACTTCCCCCTAAATACACTTGCCCCTAAATACACGGGCCCTAAATACACTTCCCCTAAATACACTGCCCTCTTAATACACTGCCCCTAAATATAGTGCCCCTTAATACACTTACCCTAAATACACTGCCCCTAAATACACTGCCCCTAAATACACTGCCCCCTAAATACACTGCCCCTAAATACACTGCCCCTAAATACACTGCCCCCTAAATACACTTGCCCCTAAATACACTACCCCTAAATACACTGCCCCCTAAATACACTGGCCCCTAAATATACTGCCCCTAAATATACTGCCCCTAAATACACTGGCCCAAATATACAGCCCCCTAAATACACTACCCCTAAATGCACTGCCCCTAAATATACTGCCCGCTAAATACGCTGGCCATAAATACACTACCTCCAAATGCACTGCCCCCTAAATACGCTGCCCCTAAATACACTGGCCCTAAATATACTGCCCCTTAATACACTTCCCTCAAATGCACTGCCCATACACATCCTGCCTCCTAAATACACTGCCCCTAAATACACTACCCCTAAATGCACGGCCCCTAAATACACTGCCCCCTAAATACACCGCCCCTAAATTTGCTGCCCCTAAATACGCTGCCCCCTAAATATAATGCCCCCTTAATACACTGCCCATAAACACACTGCCCCTAAATACATGGTCCCTAAATACGCTACCCCTAAATACACTGCCCCCTTAATACACTGCCCATAAATACACTGACCCTAAATATACTACCCCTAAATACACTGCCCCTACATACACTGCCCCTAAATACACTGTGACTAAACATGCTACCCTTAAATACACTGGCCCCTAAACACACTGGCCCTAAACACACTGCCCCTAAATACACTGGCCCCTAAATACACTGGCCCCTAAATACACTGCCCCTAAATACCCTCTTAATACACTGCCCCTAAATACACTGCCCCTAAATACACTACTCCTAAATACACTGCCCCTAAATTCACTGGCCCTAAATACACTGCCCCGTAAATACACTGTCCCTAAATACACTGGCCCTCATTACGACCCTTGCGGAATACGAAAAACGATGGCAGAAATGTGATACCGCCATCGAATACCGCCCGTTGCGATCATGACCCGTCACCGTAAAGTACGATGCGATTAGCGACACCGTAGTGAACGCCAACGCTAACTGCACCAAGTACGCGCACGCGCGCCGTGCAAAACCGCAATATCCGCCATGGCGCAACGGTACGCGAATGCTGACCCCAGCGGACATTCACTTAACGCCATCAAGCATGGCGGAAAGTACCATTCCGCCATGGCGAGAACTACGGCATCGCGAACCAACCGTAATGGCCCTACTGAGTGCCTGTACTCCACTCCCAGGCCACATTGCACAACTCCTCGTAGGCGCAATGCAGTCACACCATGCAACCAGTGAAATGTACAAGTCACCCATGCATGCCAACGAACCAATGCATGCAGGGGCCCCAAGTGCCCTGTGAGTGGCCATCCACAATTGGCAACACACCATTGCCGTACTGATGCAGCACAGGCATCTGAAGGTGCAAGTACACCAAAATGAACTGAAAATGCCATGACACAAAACAACAACAGTCCCCCATCGCTTGCCACCAGTGTAAACCAACAGTCAAAGCAGTAACCTGAGGGAGACTGCACCAGCCCTGTACACATGCCAGTAGTCAAACCAACCATCAGCATAAGCACGTACCACACAACTGTACCCAGAAGCCGGAACCCAATGCAGAACACCTCACAACACATCGCGCCACAAATCGGAATATGCCACATTACTAGCAAAGAATAACGCTACACGGTTAATATCTGAATATAAATTTAATGCACATCAAAATCACCAAGCCCATACAGCCATTTGAGCATAAACTCACAAATGATCAGCATTACTGTGGGCTGCATCCGCAATAAATGACCAGCTTCCCCATGTGTGACGCCCTGTACCTTCATGGCACACAGGGGCTACATCCACGTCCAAAAAGGCAACATGGAAGCGCCTAGGACCGCAGGCCCGTCCCATGAAGTAGGCACTAGTCCAGCTGGAAGCTAGGTATGCTGCACCTAGCCACTAGTACTGCGTAAGGGCATGTGGGCCATTGGCGATCGTCCCATAAGATCGTAATGGTGCTCCACTGATTAACTCGAAGCTGCAGGTGTCGACTGTAGAAGCCATCTGCAGGAGTGGCGTACAGATGGCAGCGGCAGAAGGGGAGGAGATACCTGTCACCCAAATGAAAAAAAAAGATAGTATGGGCATCCGAACTTCATATGTATTACTCACTACATTCAACACACCAAACCTACAACCATATGCATGCTAGCCCACTCATAAGGATCAATTGCACCCAAAAATCACTTGCGAATCATTACGACACAAATCGAGGTGAATACACTATTTCAAACGAGGGTCTGTGTGCATGCGCCTGTCAGAACAGGATCCATCAGATGGGATCATCAACGTGCATAGACACAAGTGATTGAAGGCGCGGCGAGACAGGGAGGGTTCAACAAGGGCAGACAGACGATGGTCCCACTATGGCAGCCTTGCATCACATAGCGCAGGGGAAGGGGATAGATTCCAAATAGCCATGTACATGGCAGACTCCCAATTAAATCATCTTTCCATGCATCCATTCATCATTCCCTCATCCCGTAATGAAAACGCCTGAATATTCACTCACATAACATTCGACATTTCCATTGAGTCTGTGCGTAATGCAGCCTTCAAAATCCACTGTGCTCCTGCCCGGATTCCTTGTGTAGTGAAGTCACATGTATTTGGGAACGTCCTGCCTTATCGTCCACTACGCCATGGCGCATCCCATTCAGACCATATCAATCATTGCATTCCCGTCATGGGCCCTGTCCCAAGGACATTCAACAATAGAACGTTACATTTCCAGTCAGACCTGTGGGCGTCTCGACGCCGCTAGTTGAAAACCGAAAGCGCTGTCCTTCGAATTCCTAATTTGCAACATCACGTTGAAAAGGCATCTGTGAACGCTTGTATTCACAAATACATCTATGCAGTGCGGCTGTGTGTGAAAATGGTAACTGGCCTCAGTCACTGATGGGACTCCCCGCCCGTCGGTGAACGTCGGTACAGTGCTGCATGAGGGTCCACCGTTGATCGAGCACTACATTCCACTGACCCTTCACAAGTCTGCTCGCGAATGCAAATATCGTATGTGCAACAATGGGACCATAGCAGAATTAACATATAAACCAATATTCCACAGCCTTCGGGATTAAGAACATGAATGCAAATGCAAGCTGCCATGCGTCGAATTGCAGCGTCGTGTGCGGGACGTGCTCGCACGAAAGGCATTGCAGCTGACACAGGTGGAATGAATCACCACAGGTGAAGGCTATACAGCCTGAAAACACATAAATTGCATACCCAAACCCCTCCCACAACCACACCCACTCCAGAATGCTACCGGCAGGACTAGCGATGTTGGCCCTGGGGGACCTGATAGCACTGCAAGTACTCCAACTTCAAGAAGAAGACGAACGCCAACTACTACAACAACCGGCCGCACAGAGGAGACGCAGGAGGAGGAGGAGGGCAAGGCATGGCCAGCAAGCCCCACCAGCACAGCCACTACCACCACGCAGGCAGCCCGCAATCCCACGCCTCCGAGCTAATCCGTTCAACCTCACAGCTGAGCAGATCCACACCCTCTACCGTTTGGACCGGGACACCATAACCGCCATTGTCGACATGACACACGCTGACCTTGTCAGCATGATAGATAGCCCAACCGCCATCCCACCCCTACTGAAGGTGGTGTCTGTACTCCACTTCCTGGCCACAGGCACCTACCAGCACACAGTCGGACAGTTGCATGGCATTTCACAGCCCCTATTCTCACGGACACTATTCCAAGTGCTTGATGCCCTCCTGAAGCACTCAGACGACTACATCACTTTACCACGCTCGGAGCAGGAGCGTACAAACACAAAAGTGGGATTCCATGCACTTGGCGGCATACCGGGTCGCATTGGTGCCATCGACTGCACCCATGTGGAATTGGTTGTCCCACATGCCATGGAGGCCCAGTACCGCAACCGGAAACAATATCATTCTATCAATGTACAAATGGTGTGTGACTCCAACAGGATCTTTACACATTGTTCTGCCCGATTTCCAGGATCAACACATGATTCTATGGTCTTGCGGAACTCTAGAATACCACGCTACATGGAGCGACACGCAGGGCGCCGATCCTGGCTACTCGGTGAGTCTCATTTAATGCATGAGTATGTGGGGTAGGTGATGCGTGAATGACCTGGCAGGAAGGGGGGGGGGTGCGTACGTAGCAATGACATTCCACAAACATCCTTTCTTGTCCACATACAGGTGATTGCGGGTATCCACTGAAGAGATGGCTCCTTACACCAATCCGGAACCCACAGGATCAGCATGAGGAGGACTACAACCATGCCCACTCACGTACCCGTGTGGTCATAGAACAGGCATTCGGCCTACTGAAGGCTCGTTTCCGCTGCCTCAGCAGGTCTGGCGGGGCACTCCTGTACCGCCATGAGAAGGTGGCAAAGATGGTCATGGCATGTGTCATGCTACACAACATGTGCGTACGTAGGAATGTGGCCATGCCCCCCGACGCAGAACTGCTAGCACCTGAAGATGGTCATGATGAGGGTGGGGATGTGGAAGCACCTCAAGGGGTCCGCGAGGCACAGGAGGCCCGTGAATTACGTCAGAATCTCATAGATGCATGCTTCTAGCACTAACGCCTGGTGGCTGTTACATGGACACGGGACTTGTGGCACTGTGTGTGTCTGGAACATGCACAATGTGGACTGTACGCCAAGATAGGCCTCGTACACAGAGATCAATGTCCACACATCTCATTGGATGAATATGAAGAATTGTATTGCAGATGTGAAATGACATTACACACCCAATCGAACCGCCACCCAAAGAAGCACAACACACCCCCTCCACCCTCCTACCCCCCCCAACACCAGTGTCCAATGACGCTCATTGTCAGTGGGCAGACGCTATTGCAAGCCCCCTCTCCGGGTATCAGGGGCACCCCTGCCTGTGGAGCGCCGGTTCCTCCCAGATCTACGTTGGGGGCTGCCCTGGACGGAACTTGCAACGGATGATGTCTCTGCCTGCTCACGTCCATGCATGTCCCTAAGGGTTTGTGAGAGCTCAGTGAGCACACGGCGCACAGCGGCAAGTTCACCACATACGTCTTTGGACGTCGCATGCAGTTCCCCCCTCAGGCTCTCGGTGCTTCTCTCCATTTGTCCCCTCAGGCTCTCGGTACTTCTCTCCATTTGTGCCCTTAGTGTCTCTGTACTACGCTCCATTTCTGCCCTAAGTGTCTCAGTAGATGTTTCAATGGCTGCCTTAGAACCCCCACATTCAGCAGCATGCTCCTTGAGGAGCGTGGAGATTTGCTGCTGTTGCACTATCATCTGCTCGAGGGACTGTTGCCTCTGCTGGGCCATGCCCATTTGCGGTGGTGTCACAGAGGGGCTGGACGCCTCATGTTGCCTTGCAACAGGCCTTGTGGGGGTTGGCCAGTCGTCGTCTTGTGGGTGCCCCTGCGTGGTTTCCTCATGGTGTACGGGATGATGCAAACAGGGGGATTGAGACAGGTCATGGATGTGTCCTACTTCGGCAGCACCGTTTTCTGTGTCGGAGCATGCTGGCATGTATGCAGTGTCACCTGTGGTGCTGCTGCCACCAGAAGCAGTGCCTTCTGTGGCATCCATTGGGGGGACCTGTGGTGCTGCTGTTGTGGACATGCTGGCTGCTGGGGTGCCTGTTGATGTCCCCTCCAGTGTGCTGCCACTCGATTTGTGCTGCTGCCGTGTCTTGATCCGTGCAGCTGAGGTGGAGGGTCTTTGGCCGTTGGTCTTGGCCCTCTTTGCAGGTGTGCTGGTAGGGGTGTCCTGAAGCTCGTCGTTGGAATCGGACCCTGTGGTGGAGTAAAGGAGGGCGATCGTTATTCATGGGTCTGTGGTAATTGTAATGGCAATTGTATCACATGCATTGGGGTGGTACCTGGGGGTGATTTGGGTCAGGGCCTTGGAGGTGGTCTCATTTTTGTGTGCATTGGGGATGCAGTTATTTTGCAGTCTGCAGTTAGGGTGTGCATGCTGCACATGTAGAGTGTGTTTTTTGGATTTTTAAATATTTATTTATTTAATCTGACTTTTAAGGGGCGCTGTCATGGCAATGTATGTGGTCGTTCTCCTGGACATGTGTTTCTAGTGCACTATGGGGACACATGGTACTTCACATGGTTGGTAATTGTGGATTTGGCATAGTTTCATTTGTGCCACCTACCTGATTCTTCTGATGTCTGCACTCCTTTCTCCATCCCTCCGACTCCCTCTATGCTCTCCATTCCAATGGTGGAGGCACAGATTTCTTCCCAGGGGGTCAACTTGATGGGTGATTCCGATCCTCCCCCGGTAGCTGTGGCAATGTTCCGGTTGGCAGAGAGTATGCTCAGGACGCGTATCCGTAGGTCGTCCCATCGCTTTCTGCATTGCTGTGGGTTGCGGGGTGCGGTCCCCACCGCACTTACCCGCTGTGCCACCAGCGCCCATATGGCCTTCTTGTTCGCAAGTGCCGTCCTGGTCATTTGCGTCGAGAAGACGACGGCAGCGTTCTCCTGGAGGGTCTCTGTGAGCACGGTGAGTTCCTCGTGGGAGAAGTGGACCTGCCGCTTGCGGTCGCACGCTTTTTTAGCAACTTTTCCCATATTTATTTTTTTGACTGGGGTGGCTAACGGGTTGGGATGTGTCTCAGGGTCGGATTTTTAATGGTTGTGTTGGGATTCTGATTTTATGGGTGTGCGGCGTGCTGTTTCCCGTTCCGGCCCCATGTTTTTACTTCCGTTTCCGTATATTTACGGTGACCGTATTTTGCGCTGACCGGTCATTACGGTGACCGCTAAGATGGGTGGCGGAATTGCACCTAGGGCGACGTACGACGGCGGTAAGGGGCGTTTTGGGGTCATTTCCGCCATCGCGGACTTTGCACTTCCGCCATGGCGTAATGCTCGTGCCCGATGGGTCAGAATTAGCCGCACTTTCCTCCATCGTGCAGTGGCGGAAACGCTATTTACGCTATGGCGGTCATGTCAGTTGATTTCCGCCAGGGTCGTAATGAGGGCCACTGTCCCTAAATACACTGCCCCTAAATATACTACCCCAAATACACTGCCCCCTAAATACACTGGCCCCTAAATATACTGGCCCTAAATACACTGGCCCCATAATACACTGCCCCTAAATACACTACCCATAAATACATTGGCCCTAAATACACTACCCCTAAATACACTACCCCTAAATACACTGGCCCTAAATATACTAAACCTAAATACACTGCCCCCCAAATACACTGCCCCCTAAATACACTGGCCCTAAATACACTGCCCCTAAATACACTGTCCCTAAATACACTGGCCCCTAAATACGCTGCCCCCTTAATACAATGCCCCTAAACACACTGCCTCCTAAATACACTGCCCCTAAACACACTGCCCCTAAATACACAGTCCCTAAATACACAGTCCCTAAATACATTGCCCATAAATACACTGACCCTAAATATACTGTGACTAAACATGCTACCCTTAAATGCACTGGCCCCTAAACACACTGGCACTAAACACACTGCCCCTAAATACACTGCCCCCTAAATACACTGGCCCTCAATACACTGGCCCTCAATACACTACCCCTAAATACACTGGCCCTAAATACACTGCCCCGTAAATACACTGCCCCGTAAATACACTGCCCCCTAAATACACTGTCCCTAAATGCACTGCCCCTAAATACACTGGCCCTAAATACACTGGCCCCATAATACACGGCCCCTAAATAAACTACCCCCTAAATACACTACCCCCTAAATGCACTGTCCCTAAATATACTACACCTAAATACACTGCCCCTAAATACACTGCCCCCTAAATACACTGTCCCTAAATGCACTGCCCCTAAATACACTGGCCCTAAATACACTGGCCCCATAATACACGGCCCCTAAATAAACTACCCCCTAAATACACTACCCCCTAAATGCACTGTCCCTAAATATACTACACCTAAATACACTGCCCCTAAATACACTGGCCCCTAAATATACTGGCCCTAAATACACTGTCCCCATAATACACTGCCCCCTAAATACACTGGCCCAAAATATACTACACCTAAATACACTGCCCTCTAAATACGCTACCCCTAAATACACTGCTCTCTAAATACACTGCCCCCCTAAATACGCTGCCCCCTTAATACAATGCCCCTAAACACACTGCCCCTAAATACACTGCCCCTAAACACACTGCCCCTAAACACACTGCCCCTAAATACAGGGTCCCTAAATACACTACCCCTAAATACACTGCCCCTAAATATGCTGCCCACTAAATACACTGTCCCTAAACACACTGCTCCTAAATACACTGCCTCTAAATATACTACCCCTAAATACACTGCTCCTAAATACACTGCACCCTAAATACGCTGCCCCCTTAATACAATGCCCCTAAACACACTGCCCCTAAATACACGGTCCCTAAATATGCTAGCCCTAAATACACTGCCCCATTAATACACTGCCCATAAATACACTGCCCCCTAAATATACTGTGACTAAACATGCTACCCTAAAATACACTGGCCTCTAAACACACTGGCCCTAAACACACTGCCCCTAAATACACTGCCCCCTAAATACACTGGCCCCTAAATTCACTGGCCCTAAATACACTGCCCCGTAAACACACTGGCCCTAAACACACTGCCCCTAAATACACTGCCCCCTAAATACACTGGCCCCTAGATACACTGGCCCTCAATACACTACCCCTAAATTCACTGGCCCTAAATACACTGCCCCGTAAATACACTGTCCCTAAATACACTGCCCCCTAAATACACTGTCCCTAAATGCACTGCCCCTAAATACACTGGCCCTAAATACACTGGCCCCATAATACACTGCCCCTAAATACACTACACCTAAATACACTGCCCCTAAATGCACTGCCACTAAATATACTACCCCCTAAATACACAGCCCCTAAATACACTACCCCCTAAATACACTGCCCCTAAATACACTGTCCCTAAATATACTACACCTAAATACACTGCCCCTAAATACACTGCCTCCTAAATACACTGCCCATAAATACACTGACCCTAAATATACTGTGACTAAACATGCTACCCCTAAATACACTGCCCCTAAATACACTGTTCCTAAATAAACTGGTCCTAAATACACTGGCCCTAATACACTGCCACCTTAATACACTGCCCCCTTAATACACTGCCCCTAAATACACTGGCCCTAAATATACTACCCCTAAATACACTGCCCCTAAATACACTGGCCCTAAATATACTACCCCTAAATACACTGCCCCCTAAATACACTGCCCCTAAATACCCTGTGACTAAACATGCTACCCCTAAATACACTGCCCCTAAACACACTGCCCCTAAATACACTGGTCCTAAATACACCTCCCCCTAAATACACTGCCCTCTTAATACACCACTCCTAAATACACTACCCCTAAATACACTGTCCCTAAATATATATACCCCTAAATACACTGCCCCCTAAATACACTGACCCTAAACACACTGCCCCTAAATACAATGGCTCTAAATACACTGTCCCCTTAATACACTGCCCCTAAATCAACTACCCCTAAATACAGTGGCCCTAAATACACTACCCCTAAATACGCTGGCCCTAAAAACACCGCCCTTAAACACACTGCTCCTAAATACACTGTCCCAAAATATCCTACCCCTAAATACACTGCCCCCTAAATACCCTTGCCCCTAAATACACTGGCCCTAAATACACTGACCCTAACTACACTACCCCTAAATACACTACCCCTACATATATTGCCCCTAAATAAACTGACCCTAAATACAATACCCTGAAATATACTGCCCCTAAATACACTGCACTTAAATACACTGCCCTCTAAATATTCTGCCCTCTAATACGCCATCGCCAACTACACTGCCCCTAAATACACTGCCCCTAAATACGATACCCCCGAAATGCACTGCCCCTAAATATACTGCCCCTAAATACACTGCCCCCTACATTCACTGCCCTTAATACGCTGCCCCTAAATACACTACCCCTAAATACACTGCCCCCTAAATACACTGTCCCTAAATACATTACCCCTAAATACACTGTCCGCTAAATGCACTGCCCCTAAATGCACTGCCTCTAAATATACTGCCCCTAAATACACTGCTGCTAAATATACTACCCTTAAATATGCTCCCCTCTAAATACATGGGTCTAAATACACTGCCCCTAAATATACTGCCCCTTAATACACTTCCCCTAAATGCACTACCTCTAAATACACTGCCCTAAAATACACTGGCCCCTAAATACACTGCCCCCTTAATGCACTGCCCCCTTGATACACTGCCCCTAAATACACTGACCCCTACCTACACTGCCCCTAAATATACTGCCACTAAATATACTGCTCCTAATATACTACCCCTAAATACACTGGCCCATAATACACTGCCCATATATATACTGCCCCCTATATATATTGGCCCTCATTCCGAGTTAGGACTACACATGGAGTAAATAGCTCCATGGTTGGCAACCATGGAGCTATTTACTCTATGGAATACCGGCATGGTGAATGGAGTAATTTCCGGTCCATTCCAAGGTTGGATGGACCGGTAATTCCCCATTCACCATAGCCCTTCCCCATCTCCATGTCTGCCCCCATAGGGCTCAATGGGAATGGGGAAGGAGGTAATTACGGCACCGTAAATTACAGTGCCGTAATTTACTCCAAGGTCACTTTGCGGGTCCCGTAATTTACTCCTGCTAAAAGCAGGAGGTAAAGAAGGACCCGCAAAGGGAACTCGGAATACGGAGGTAAGGGATTACCGCCATCGGTGCCCTTACAGGCGCCGGTAATCCCTTACCTCCAACCTCGGAATGACCCCCATTGGGCCTCATTCCGAGGCTGGAGCTATCCATGGAGTAAAGAGCACCATGGTAAGCTACCATGGAGCTATTTACTCCATGGATATCCGGCATGGTGAATGGAGTAATTACCGGTCCATTCCAAGGTTGGAGGGACCGGTAAGTCCCCATTCACCATACCGGTTCCCCATCCCCATTCCTGCCCCCATAGGGCTCAATGGGAATGGGGAAGGAGTAAATTACTGCACCGTAAATTACGGTGCCGTAATTTACTCCAAGGTCCCTTTGCGGGTTGGATTTTTAACGCCTGCTAAAAGCAGGCGTTAAATGCCAACCCGCAAAAGGGAACTCGGAATATGGTGGTAAGTGTTAACGGTCACCGTTGCCATTAACGGTGACCGTTAACCCTTACCTCCAGCCTCGGAATGAGGCCCTAGGTCTCCTAAATACACTGCCCCTAAACACACTGCCCCTAAATACACTATCCCCAAATATACTGCTGCCTTAATACACTGCCCCTAAATATATTGCCCCCAATACACTGCCTGTAAATACAGTACCCCCAAATACACTGCCCCCTAAATATACTGCAGCCTAAATACACTGCCCCTAAATACACTGCCCATAAATACACTACCCCTAAATACACTGCCCCGAATACACTGCCCTCTAAATATGCTGCCCCCTAAATACACTGCTGCATAAATATACTGCCCCGAAATACACTGCCCCCAATATACTGCCCCTAAAATACACTGCTGCATAAATATACTGCCCCTAAATACACTGTCCCTAAGTATACTACCCCTAAATACACTGCCCCTTAGATACACTGCCCCAAAATACACTATCCCTAAATATACTGCCCCTACATACATTGCCCCTAAATACACTGCCCTCTAAATACACTGACCCCTAAATATACTACCCCTAATTAAACGGCCTTCTAAATACACTTCCCCTAAATATACTGCCCATAAAAACACTACCCCTAAATACACTGTCCCCTAAATTTACTGCCCATAAATGCACTGCCACTAAATGTACTACCCCCTAAATACACGGCCCCTAAATACACTACCCCTTAACACAATGCCCCCTAAATACACCCCCCTAAATACACTGCCCCCTAAATATATTGCCCCCTAAATACACTGGCCCTAAATACACTACCACCAAATACACTGCCCCCTAAATATATTGACCCCTAAATACACTGCCCCTAAATGCACTGCCCCTAAATACACTGCCCCCTTAATACACTGCCCTAAATACACTACCCATAAATACACTGCCCTCTAAATATACTGCCCCTAAATACACTGCCCCTTAATACACTGCCCCTAAATACACTGCCGCTTAATACACTGTCCCCTAAATACACTGCCCCTAAATACACTGCCCCTAAATACACTGCCCCTAAATACACTACCCTTTAATACACTGTCCCCTAAATACACTGTCCCCTAAATAGACTGGCCCTAAATACACTTTCCCTAAATGCATTGCCCCTAAATATACAGCCCCCTAAATATATTGCCCCCCTAAATATACTGGCACTAAATACACTGCCCTAAATACACTACCCCCAAATACACTGCCTCCTAAATATACTTCCGCTAAATACACTGCCCCTAAATATACTGCCCCCTAAATGCACTGCCCTAAATACACTGCTGCTAAATATACTTCCGCTAAATACACTGTCCCCTTAATACACTGCCCCTAAATACATTACCCCTTAACACAATGCCCCCTAAATACACTGCCCCTAAATACACTGGCTCTAAATACACTATCCCTAAATACACTACATCCAATACACTGCCCCCTATATATACTACTGCCTAAATATACTGCCCCTAAATACAATGCCGCTAAATATACTACCCCTAAATACACTGGCCCCAAATTCACTGTCCCTTAATACACTACCCCGAAATATACTGCCCCTAAATATACTGCAGCCTAAATACACTGCCCCTAAATACACTTCCCCCTTAATACACTGCCCCTAAATACACTGCCCCTAAATATATTGCCCCTAAATAAACTGCCCCTAAATACACTGTCCTCTAAATATACTGCCCCAATACACTGCCCCTAATACACTGCTGCATAAATATACTGCCCGAAATACACTGCCCCCTAAATATACTACCCCTAAATACACTGCCCCCTAAATACACTTCCCCTAAATACACTGCCCTCTAAATATATTGCCCCAATACACTGCCCCTAAATACACTGCTGCATAAATATACTGCCCGAAATACACTGCCCTGAAATACACTGCCCCCTAAATACACAACCCCTAAATACAATGCCCCCTAAATACACTTCCCCTAAATACACTTCCCCTAAATACACTTCCCCTAAATACACTGCCCTGAAATACACTGCCCCCTAAATACACAACCCCTAAATACACTGCCCCCTAAATACACTTCCCCTAAATACACTGCCCTCTAAATATACTGCCCCAATATACTGCCCCCTAAATACACTGCTGCATAAATATACTGCCCCGAAATACACTGCCCTGAAATACACTGCCCCTAAATACACTGACACTAAATACATTGACCTCTAAATACACTGCCCCTAATTAATCTGCCCCTAAATACACTGCCCCTTAAATATGCTTCTGCCTAAATACACTTCCCCTAAATACACTGCCCCTGAATACACAGCCCCCTAAACACAATACCCCTAAATACACTGCCCCTAAATACACTATCCTCTAAATACACTGAGCCCTAAATACACTGCCCCTAATTAATCTGCCCCCAAACACACTGCCTCCTAAATACACTGCCCCTAAACACACTGTTCCCTAAATACACTGCCCCTGAATACACAGCCCCCTAAACACAATACCCCTAAATACACTGCTCCTAAATACACTGGCCCTCATTAGGACCTTGGCGGAGGACCATGGTGCAATTTGCACCATGGTCCATGGCGCAAAGCTGCCAACTCCGCCAAGGTGCTTGGCGGACTTACCGCCCCATGCCGACCTTGGCGGGGCGGTAAGTCCCCAATCCCCATTTTACCCTTCCCCATTCCCATTCTTGCCCCATAGGGTATAATGGGAGTGGGGAAGGCGTTAATTACGCCACCGTAAATTACGGTGGCGTAATTAACATCAAGATCCCGTAGCGCCATGGATTTCTCCGCCTGCAAAAAGCAGGCGTAAAAATCATCCATGGCGCTACGGGAACTCGTAGTTTGGCGGAGAGGTACGCCATGCACTACGCCGGCGTAAAACCCTCTCCGCCAGGGTCCTAATGAGGGCCACTGTCCTTTAAATGCACTGCCCCGAAATACACTGCCCTTAAACATGCAGGCCCTAAAAACACTGCTCCTAAATACACTGCCCCCTAAATGCGCTGGCCCTAAATATACTGCCCCTAAATACACTGCCCCCTAAATACACTGCCCTCTAAATATACTGCCCCAATATACTGCCCCCTAATTACACTGCTGCATAAATATACTGCCCCGAAATACACTGCCCTGAAATACACTGCCCCGAAATACACTGACCCTAAATACACTGCCCCTAATTAATCTGCCCCTAAATACACTGCCCCTTAAAAATGCTTCTGCCTAAATACACTTCCCCTAAATACACTGCCCCTGAATACACAGCCCCTAAACACAATTCCCCTAAATACACTGCCCCTAAATACACTATCCTCTAAATACACTGAGCCCTAAATACACTGCCCCTAAACACACTGCCTCCTAAATACACTGCCCCTAAACACACTGTTCCCTAAATACACTGCCCCTGAATACACAACCCCCTAAACACAATACCACTAAATACACTGCTCCTAAATACACTGCCCCTAAATGCGCTGGCCCTAAATATACTGCCACTAAATACACTGCCCCCTAAATGCGCTGGCCCTAAATATACTGCCCCTAAATACACCGCCCCTAAATACACCGCCCTTAAATACACCGCTCTGTAATACACTGGCCCTAAATAAACTGCCCCTAAATACACTGCCCCTAAATGAGCTAACCTTAAATATACTGCCCCTAAATACACCGCCCTTAAATACACTGCCCCCTAAATACACCGCCCTGTAATACGCTGACCCTAAATATACTGCCCCCTAAATACACTGCCCCTAAACACACTGTTCCCTAAATACACTGCCCCCAAACACACTGCCCCCTAATACACTGTCCCTAAATACACTGCCCCCTAATTTTCTATTTTTTATTCGTTTGATTTAATTGAAAAACTATTTTTAGAAAAATCTTTACGAAATTCCACTTCCTAATAAGTCGTACAGATGTTTTATCCAAAATCTCTTGACATGTTTAACATTCTGCAGACTGAATTATCCCTTTTCTTTACATCTGTCTCTTTTACAGGCCTTTGTTTGGTGAAGTATGAGTGCCACTGCAATCACCCATTTCACCTTTTCCCCACTCATTAAGCTTCTCCACCTGTCGTCTTCATCCAATGTTCGTGTCTTGAGAAGGTGAGGTCCCACATTCGTGGCTCTGAGCGAGTTAGTTCCTCACACAAAAGCACAAGGTGTCTAACGGTTTCAACCTTTTCTCCATGGTTGCAGTGGCGACATGTATTTGTTGGCGAAAGGCCTCTTATTGCCAGAATTTCATTTGTTGCCAACAGGTTAGGACGAACCCTCAATAAGGTATTGCGTAAAATTTTGTTCGGCAATGTTTTCAGATATTCCGGAAGCTCGTTTAACTTTTTTCTGGCTGTCGATTTGTTGCTGTTGGCATTGTCCAGGGTCTTGATCCATTCGTACTCTGACATTTTCTTGTTTTACCTTGTTTGGATTGGACGTCAGGTCTTCTTCAGAGCTACAAACTTCATTCACAATGTTCTGGTTTTTTAGTTTCCACTGTGTTAACATCTGGTTCTTTCCTCCTTTGATGTATTCACTGATTATGTCTAGCATCTTTGGTCAAGTTGGGAGGAGCACTTTTCAATATAGCATAATGCTGTTACGTTCAATGACACCTTGTAATGAAATTAAGGACAGTTCTCTTCTTATTGAGGCCATAGGTGTTGATTTTGGCAGGTTCAGAACTGTCCGCCAACAGTTTTACCCATATTATTGATGGAATATAGGGCATTGCCTCGACTCCGGAGGAGAGGGATGGGCTGACATTTGACTTATAAATATGTATTGTTGGCATAAGGGAAAACCTTCCATATTTGTTACCCACAGCTCTGGTTTGAGCTGCCAGTGATTTGGTTTTTTCAAAGAGGATTTTTTGCATCAGCCTTTCTGTACAACTACTTTAGGGGGACCCCCAGATATTTGAATATCACTCTGTCTAACTGGTCGCCATCCAAATACCATCTTAGCTGTTCTCCTTTCTTCAGGACTTTTTCCAAAGATATTATCTTCGTGTTGTCTTTGTTTATCTCCCGGTCGTTGTCTTTTATATACGCAGGTAGATTATCCAGATGGCGTTGTAGACCAATTGGTGTCTGATCTAAAAGGATCAAGTCATCTGCGAATAATTGGCGAGATATTTTGGTGTCACCTAACGATGGAGGAAAATATCTTATTTTCTTCGGTCTGGAAATCTCCTATATAGGTAATGAATAATGCTGGGGCCAGAGGACACCTCTGCTTTACACCTCTCTCTGTTGTGATCTCTGCGGACAGAGTGCCTTGCTGGTTTAGGTGAATTCTCATGGTGGTGTCGAAGTAGAATGCCCATACTGGATTGAGGATGGAGTTCGGGCCTGTCCAGGTGGTCAGTTTCTTCCATAGAGTATCGCGGTTGACCTGGTCCATAGCCTGGGCCAGGTCAATGAACGCAATGAATACTCTAGGACTGCCTTCCGTGATCTTTCCTTTTAAACTGCTCATCGGCATTATATTCGCTGTGGCGCCGATGATTTTTACTAATCCTGCTGAAAGGCGTCAGCACAGGGAGCCTTTTTTGCCCATGCTTGAAAGCGTGCAAGTAATATTGAGCCGAACATCTTTCCAATACCATCTAATAGAGGTATCGGTCTATAGTTCTTAGGATTTTCGTTACTTCCTCTTTTGAAAATTGATACTATCGTGGAGGTTTTCCAGGAGTTTGGAATTGTGCTCGTTTCTACGCACTGCTTAAATACCAAATGTATGGAGTCGGCCCATTCTTTTCGATTTCCTTTGAGATCTGTGTTGGTTATCCCGTCTGGGCCCGGTGCTCTTGAGGCTTTTAACTTTCGAATATGATTTTGAAGCTCCTAGTTCCACATTAATGCTCGTTTCTGGTCTTGTGAGTAGACAACATTAACCAAGATACAGATGCCTGGAGGGAGACAAGAGCAATTCATACCTAATGAGTGCAATTGGGGTGCTTACAGGTACAGGAAGAATGTGCTTCCAATAGATCGCCTCCAAGATTTCCCACCTCACAGTTTTTGGAGTGACTTTAGTTTGACTCCCGTACGTAATTATAGGTACAACTTTTTTAATGTAAAATATTGTAGCTGGTAAGAGAGACAATCTATCATAGGCTGATTGAAGTGCTTTTCCTTGAATTGCTAGAAGTCTCATTCTGGAAGTCAGTTCATTTTTGTAAGGTTGGTCTGAAGGATGTGAATTAACGTTTATGCCAAGATACATGATTTCATGTATCTGTAATAGCGAAACGTTGCCGAGTTTCCAATCAAATTTGAAATTTGATCGAGGCCGCTGATGTTGAAAGATGAGTATATTGGATTTTAATGTATTGATCGTTTCAATCACTCTTGTAAACACAGTTTCGAGAAATGAAGCCCAAGTCTCAGAATTAGATTTTAGTATTGCATTAGTTAGATCATCAGGACCCGGGGCTCTTGAACTGCTCAACTTTTATATTATAATAAGAATGTCTAGGTTATCAAATTTGAGTTGCCTTAGGTCAGGCCGGGGTGCAAAACTGATACTTCATTGTAAGGAAGACTTTAGCAAAAGTTTTTTTAAAATGAGAGGTCCACATTGACTAGGATATTGTATTTAAAAGTACAGATTGATGGGCATTGGAAGGTAATTTATTAATGGCTTTCCATATTTCTCCAGATGATTTGGAGAGGAGTGCTTTCCACTTTATCTATGACTGTTATTGCTTATGTAATAATAACAGTTGTTTAATCTTATTTTTCATATCTTGTCTTGAGTTGAGTCCTTACATTGTTCAACAATTTAGAGATGTTCTCAAGGCATATTTGAGCTCTTTTTTAAGATTAAAAATTGCTGGTATTCGTGCGTATTTGTGACCAAATTTGGCCAGGTTGATCCTTGACTCTCCTGTTTCAACAACATGATGCAGTCGTTATAAAATATTTACAACGTAGAAGATGGTCTAGAGTCAATCGTTATGAGTCTCTGGTGTAGTTTATGAATTTGAGCAGAAAACCATTTGATGCGATTACGAGCATTGTTTGTTGCAAGATTATGGTTGAAACAGGATAGATTTGAGAGCATATGAGGAAGCCAGCAAGCCTTAAGAATATTATGATCACTGGATTTAGTAGGTAGAACCTGAAAGGAGGCTATTAATGTATTCGAATCAGAAGAGATGTAAACATAATCTAAAATAGATTTGCTCAAATCTGTCATCCAAGTATGTCTTGGAGGTGAGTCTTCTGGAGTGGAGCCATTAAGCATAGTATATTTCTTTAGGTTTATTAGGCTAAGCCATTTTAGTGCTCGAGCATTAGGAATAGGAAGGCAATTGAGATTAAAATCACCCGCTATTATTGTAGTTTTGATATCAGGCTCTAATAACATTTTATTCAAAATATTTTCAATTTTATCAATAAACTGTGATTCAGTGGGAGAGATGGGGTTCCAATAGATATTTATTAGAACGCAACTCGAAAAAAGAGGATGATTTATATTGGTAGTCATCAGTTTTACTGGTTGGATGCCAGGATCTGGAGATGGCCCAGCCGCGAGAGTGAGCTGAGAATCATTTCGAATTGCCACTAATAGGTCTGCAGCCGGACATCCTCTAGCGGGTTTAGAAGCTTGCACAATTTCAATTTGATGGTTTGCCCATATTGGGGCTGTTGACATCCAAGTTTCTTGCAATGCGATTATGTCAAATTCGTTTAACTCAGAGGATTGAGTGAATAGCAAGTGGGAGGAGCCCCTGGTATTCCAAGATGCTAAGGAGCATGCATGTGTAAGATCTAAGGAGTTATCCTAGCTGTTTATTGAAAGTTGGTCATTTTTGTTGACGTTTCTGACCCAATCCCATTTGGATGGAGGGGGTTTAGTTATTGGACAAACGTCGTTCATGCATCTACAGGACAGCATATTATTGATACTGCAAGAAACTATCTCTTTTATGTTTGCGATTGGTTGCATTAAGCCTTGCACTAAAGTCTGTTTAGTTGGAGGAGGAGGCATAACAGCTTCAAGACGCAGCCCTTTAAAAAATAGTTGTTGTCTTTCGGGAATGGTGATCACAGTGCTGTCTTGTTATGCAGGAATTAGATATCTCACTGACTCGATATCGGTTGATTTTATCTGTTTCAAAGAAGGAATAGAGTTGAATATAGTGAGAGTTGTCGTGCGGTTTGGAAAAGGATCAGAGTATAGTCTGTCAAGCATTGTGATACAAATATTCTCATCTTTAAGGACCAAGGGGTCTGGATAGTATGTAGTTGGTTTTATTTATTTGTGAATTATATCAAGGGTCAACTGGGAAGGAAGTCTAGAAGACTGACTTAAGTTAGTCGAAGAACTAGTCATCAACCCGCGGCATAGAATGTTTCAACTAAGTTTGAATAGATTTTACAGAAGAATCAAGTGAGGTAGAAGGATATGGAATTGTTATGGTCGTTTTCTCTTGAGGCCTAGGAGCACTTAAGATTAGTTCTTTACGTTGTTGATCCATAGTCTTAAACAAGGGTTGTTGAATGTCAATGTTTACATGAAAAATCGGTGGCGGACGGCATTTAGAATTGTTGTTGTCATATAAACCGCGATATGCGTCCTCAACAATAGATTTGTTGTTATGTGATTACACTGACAGCTTCATGAGTTGGTCATGCGTGGTATTCATATTTATCTGCTCAGAACTTCCACAATCCGATTGAGCTACATTACAAGAAGGGTCAAAAGAGGCAAAGATCTTACCTTTGGAAATGCCATTAACCAGATCGAGCGGATTAGCTGGTTCTGCAACTTCCTCCAGCGCATTTGGTAGACGAATATTCAATTCAACCACGGCATCAGTTGGGAGAAGTTGAGGTGAGGAGATATTAACAACACATTTTTTAATCTTAGATTTAGAGTTTTTATTTGATGGAGAAGATACATTTTTGGATTTTTTGTTTTTTCTTTGTTCAATATTTTGATTAGAATTGGAGTCATTGAATTGCTGCGAGGTACGTTTCCTGTTTCCTTTTCTTCTCTTTTTATTTTGAGAGGTTCTAGAGAAAACATCATATAATATCCGGGGGTTCAGATTCAATGACCTCAACTTGCGGCTACAAAGGAGGCTGTGGTTGTATTGGAATACTGTCACCTTCCTTCTCGATCTGGGTCATCTCCAAAGGTATCACATTTTGATGATCAGAAGTCAAAGGAGAAACACAAGGAGAATCAACTTTACTGTTGGAGCAGTTAGATCTGTTTATAGCGAGCCAATCTATTTTTCTATGAAGTAAAGTTAACGATTCATTTTAAGTAACTGACCTAAAGTCTAGTACCTCAAATAGTTTAGTTAAGGTGAATATGCTTGAATTTATGGCTGTTAGGGCAGATTCAAGGACCGGACTTGAAATTGAAGGGAACCCAAACGACGGTCGTGGAACTGGTTTGGAGAATGAGGCTACCAGGGACGAGTCAGAATCTCCTGACGAGATTATATCCTCTGGAGCATCAGTGGGGTACAGCTCAGGGGAGTTTGAAAGAGCTGAATGTTTAGGACTGATTCGAGGGGGATTGAGTGCGGGAAGAACACCTGTAGCGGACGTACATTGAGAGGATTGCGTGGAGTGAGAAGAGGGTAGTGGAAGAGGAAGGGTTAAATTGTGGGGGGTAGTTGTGGGATGACCAAAATGATTGTCAAATTCATTTCTTTCATTAGAAAAGGCCTCTACCTGCGAGTATAAGGTGGTTGGCAAGGTAGATTGTGCGATATGCACCGGATTGAAAACCTGAGGCTCCACTGAAAACTCTGGCAAGTAGGACGGGGTATAGAAGGTGTCAGTGTCAATCGGGGTGTTGGCGGCCGAAGTGCATCCTTGCATGGTTGCTTCTGAAAGCATGGGCGTCAAGACTGCCGTGGTTATTTTGGATTGAGAGGGGGTCTGATGAAAAACAGGAGAGGTATGGTCAGTGTTCAGGACTTGCTTGTTTAAGGGCGCCGTTCGAACAGACTCACTATTTGAAAGAAAAGTACGAATATCAGGGGTAAACCCAATATTTTTGGGAGAAAGTAAAACTGACTTACCAGAGTCAGTATGCTTTGGAGACTTCAATGGAAGTTGCTGTTGCATCAAATAATTTAGGAAACAAGGCATACCCGCCGTGAGGCGGTTCATTCTTTTTTCAGAGGATCAAACGGCTGTTAAAAGGAAACCACAAATTGATCGACTATGGCGGATTTCGAAGTTTTATTCAGCAGCTTGTAGTTTCAAACTGAAAGAAGAACCACTTGCACTTGAAAACAAGAGGAAGGGGGATGAAATGGAGGAGTCTAAGAGTGAAGAGTTTGAGACAGTAATGAGACACTGACTCGCGGTACCACGGATCAGCTGTCAGCAGTCAGTACTCAACGGGTACTCGAGCGGGTCCGTGCGCGCAGGCTCTGGCTTTATGCACGTCAAAGGGCGTGGTTTGCAGAAACTAAATAACAAGGAGATTGTGCATATTAGTTATAATACACAGCAGTTTAAGCAGTTTAGCTAGTAGTTTGTTATTATGTAAGTCCAGAGTATACCCTGAGAGTCCAAGGTGCAGAAGAACAGGATGAGGTCAAAGTTGAGCATGTAGAGGCAGCGATTCCAGCAGACCTGCTGTCAGTACTCAACGGGTACTTGAGCGGGTGCGCGCTCTGGTGCGCGCTCTGGTGCGCGCAGGCTCTGGCTTTATGCACATCAAGGGGCGTGGTTTGCAGAATCCTGAGAGTCCAAGGTGCAGTAGAACAAGGTGTAATCCACAGGATGAGGTAGGTTGAGCATGTAGAGGCAGCGATTCCAGCAGACCTGCTGTCAGTACTCAACGGGTACTTGAGCGGGTGCGCGCTCTGGTGCGCGCTCTGGTGCGCGCAGGCTCTGGCTTTATGCACATCAAGGGGCGTGGTTTGCAGAATCCTGAGAGTCCAAGGTGCAGTAGAACAAGGTGTAATCCACAGGATGAGGTAGGTTGAGCACGTAGAGGCAGCGATTCCTGCAGACCTGCAGTCAGTACTCAAGGGGTACTCAAACCTTTCAGTTTGGGGCCTATGAGCAAAATAATATTTTTTTTTTTAAAAAAAATGTGTATAGCGCATGTTCGCCACTGAGGCATCTTGGTGCTGCTCAGCAGGACAGAGGGAAAGAGCCATTAAAAAAGATGAGTTTTCAAGGCCCGGCGGATCGAGGTGGTTAGGCATAGCCCAAAGATCACAGGGCAGAGAATTTCATAGTGCTGAGGCCGCAACCGAGAAGGCGCAGCCACCCATCCAGCACAGCTTGAACCTGGGGACTTTCAGAAAATGTAATTCCATAGCGATGAGGCCGCTACCGAGAAGGCGCGGCCACCCATCCAGCACAGCTTGAACCTGGGGACTTTCAGAAAATGTAATTCCATAGCGATGAGGCCGCTACCGAGAAGGCGCGGCCACCCATCCAGCACAGCTTGAACCTGGGGACTTTCAGAAAATGTAATTCCATAGCGATGAGGCCGCTACCGAGAAGGCGCGGCCACCCATCCAGCACAGCTTGAACCTGGGGACTTTCAGAAAATGTAATTCCATAGCGATGAGGCCGCTACCGAGAAGGCGCGGCCACCCATCCAGCACAGCTTGAACCTGGGGACTTTCAGAAAATGTAATTCCATAGCGATGAGGCCGCTACCGAGAAGGCGCGGCCACCCATCCAGCACAGCTTGAACCTGGGGACTTTCAGAAAATGTAATTCCATAGCGATGAGGCCGCTACCGAGAAGGCGCGGCCACCCATCCAGCACAGCTTGAACCTGGGGACTTTCAGAAAATGTAATTCCATAGCGATGAGGCCGCTACCGAGAAGGCGCGGCCACCCATCCAGCACAGCTTGAACCTGGGGACTTTCAGAAAATGTAATTCCATAGCGATGAGGCCGCTACCGAGAAGGCGCGGCCACCCATCCAGCACAGCTTGAACCTGGGGACTTTCAGAAAATGTAATTCCATAGCGATGAGGCCGCTACCGAGAAGGCGCGGCCACCCATCCAGCACAGCTTGAACCTGGGGACTTTCAGAAAATGTAATTCCATAGCGATGAGGCCGCTACCGAGAAGGCGCGGCCACCCATCCAGCACAGCTTGAACCTGGGGACTTTCAGAAAATGTAATTCCATAGCGATGAGGCCGCTACCGAGAAGGCGCGGCCACCCATCCAGCACAGCTTGAACCTGGGGACTTTCAGAAAATGTAATTCCATAGCGATGAGGCCGCTACCGAGAAGGCGCGGCCACCCATCCAGCACAGCTTGAACCTGGGGACTTTCAGAAAATGTAATTCCATAGCGATGAGGCCGCTACCGAGAAGGCGCGGCCACCCATCCAGCACAGCTTGAACCTGGGGACTTTCAGAAAATGTAATTCCATAGCGATGAGGCCGCTACCGAGAAGGCGCGGCCACCCATCCAGCACAGCTTGAACCTGGGGACTTTCAGAAAATGTAATTCCATAGCGATGAGGCCGCTACCGAGAAGGCGCGGCCACCCATCCAGCACAGCTTGAACCTGAGGACTTTCAGAAAATGTAATTCCATAGCGATGAGGCCGCTACCGAGAAGGCGCGGCCACCCATCCAGCACAGCTTGAACCTGGGGACTTTCAGAAAATGTAATTCCATAGCGATGAGGCCGCTACCGAGAAGGCGCGGCCACCCATCCAGCACAGCTTGAACCTGGAGACTTTCAGAAAATGTAATTCCATAGCGATGAGGCCGCTACCGAGAAGGCGCGGCCACCCATCCAGCACAGCTTGAACCTGGGGACTTTCAGAAAATGTAATTCCATAGCGATGAGGCCGCTACCGAGAAGGCGCAGCCACCCATCCAGCACAGCTTGAACCTGGGGACTTTCAGAAAATGTAATTCCATAGCGATGAGGCCGCTACCGAGAAGGCGCAGCCACCCATCCAGCACAGCTTGAACCTGGGGACTTTCAGAAAATGTAATTCCATAGCGATGAGGCCGCTACCGAGAAGGCGCGGCCACCCATCCAGCACAGCTTGAACCTGGGGACTTTCAGAAAATGTAATTCCATAGCGATGAGGCCGCTACCGAGAAGGCGCGGCCACCCATCCAGCACAGCTTGAACCTGGGGACTTTCAGAAAATGTAATTCCATAGCGATGAGGCCGCTACCGAGAAGGCGCGGCCACCCATCCAGCACAGCTTGAACCTGGGGACTTTCAGAAAATGTAATTCCATAGCGATGAGGCCGCTACCGAGAAGGCGCGGCCACCCATCCAGCACAGCTTGAACCTGGGGACTTTCAGAAAATGTAATTCCATAGCGATGAGGCCGCTACCGAGAAGACGCGGCCACCCATCCAGCACAGCTTGAACCTGAGGACTTTCAGAAAATGTAATTCCATAGCGATGAGGCCGCTACCGAGAAGGCGCGGCCACCCATCCAGCACAGCTTGAACCTGGGGACTTTCAGAAAATGTAATTCCATAGCGATGAGGCCGCTACCGAGAAGGCGCGGCCACCCATCCAGCACAGCTTGAACCTGGAGACTTTCAGAAAATGTAATTCCATAGCGATGAGGCCGCTACCGAGAAGGCGCGGCCACCCATCCAGCACAGCTTGAACCTGGGGACTTTCAGAAAATGTAATTCCATAGCGATGAGGCCGCTACCGAGAAGGCGCGGCCACCCATCCAGCACAGCTTGAACCTGGGGACTTTCAGAAAATGTAATTCCATAGCGATGAAGCCGCAACCAAGAAGGCGCAGCCACCCATCCAGCACATCTTGCATCTGGGTCTTCTGGAAAATGTAACTCCATAGCGATGAGGCCACAACTGAGAAGGCACGGCCACCCATCCAGCACAGCTTGAACCCAGGGACTTTTGGAAAATGTAATTCCATAGCGATGAGGCCGCAACCGAGAAGGCGCGGCCACCCATCCAGCACAGTATGAACCCAGGGACTTTCGGAAAAAGTAATTCC
This sequence comes from Ambystoma mexicanum, assembly GCF_040938575.1. Lineage (NCBI taxonomy): Eukaryota > Metazoa > Chordata > Amphibia > Caudata > Ambystomatidae > Ambystoma > Ambystoma mexicanum. Next base: position 43,984,237 of record NC_090923.1, on the reverse strand, counting down.
ATAGTGATGAGGCCGCAACCGAGAAGGCGCAGCCACCCATCCAGCACAGCTTGCATCTGGGACTTCTGGAAAATGTAATTCCATAGCGATGAGGCCACAACCGAGAAGGCGCAGCTACCCATTCAGCACAGCTTGAACCTGGGGACTTTCGAAAAAAGTTATTCCACAGCGATGAGGCCGCAACCGAGAAGGCACGTCCACCCATCCAGCACATCTTGAACCCGGGGACTTTCAGAAAATGTAACTCCATAGCGATGAGGCCACAACCGAGAATGCGTGGCCACCCATCCAGCACAGCTTGAACCCGGGGTCTTTCGAAAAATGAAATTCCATAGCGATGAGGCCACAACCGAGAAGACGTGGCCACCCATCCAGCACAGCTTGAACCCGGGGACTTTCAGAAAATGAAATTCCATAGCGATGAGGCCGCAACTGAGGACCTGGGGGCTTTCGGAAAATGTAATTCCATAGTGATGAGGCCGCAACCGAGAAGACGCGGCCACCCATCCAGCACAGCTTTTACCCAGGGACTTTGGGAAAATGTAATACAGATTCGTCAAATCATCATTACCAGTAACATTTTCAGAAAGTCAATGGGCCTCATTACGAGGTTTGCCGGTAAGGCAAAAACGATGCCGGTATAGTAATACCGGCATCGTTTACCATCCCGTTGCATTCTGACCCGCAAACACGGTATTAGCGGCACCTTAAATAACGGTGCCGTTAATAGCGGCATAGGTGCGTACACGCGCCCCTTCAGGGAGCAAATACTGGCATGCCAGTAATAGGGGGAAATCCCAACCTACGCAGACATGCAACTACCAGCACCGCGAAGCCGGTAATCACGGGCTGCACTATGCCGGCCATACAGGCATCGCGGACCACCCGCAAACAGCAATCAGGATACAAGGCAGCTGCCACAGGTGCACACAATCCCCACATGTGGAGTCAATGGAGGCTGTGCCAGTATAAACTGAGCACACCCACACACCACACACCACCCCCACAGGTGGAGGCAATGTAGACTAGACCAGTACAAAAGGAGTACACCCACACACCACACCCCTTCCAACACCAAAATGCTACCACTAGCATTTGCAATCATGGCGCTGGAGGACATGCCTATACTGCTACAACTACAGCAACAACAGCAACAACGGCAACAACAACAACAACAACAATTACAGCAGCTACAACAGGCAGCACAGAGGAGACGCAGGAGGAGAAGGAGGGTGAGACAGGCCCAGCAATTACCACCAGCGCAGCCACCAGTGCCTCGTAGGCAGCCACCAATCCCTCGCAGCAGACCCAGCCCATTCAACTTAGCCCTTAGCCCCTGAGCAGATCCACACCCTGTACCGGTTGGACCGTGACACCATCACCACCATAGTGGACATGATACAGAACGACATTGCCAGCCACATAGAAATATGCACTGCCATCCCCCCACTACTAAAGGTGGTGTCTGTGCTACACTTCCTGGCCACAGGCTCCTACCAACACACAGTGGGCCAGCTGCATGGCATTTCACAACCACTATTTTCACGCATGCTGAACCAAGTGCTGGATGCCCTCCTGAAGCACGCAAGCACCCACATATCACTACCACGGACTGCCCAGGAGATAGCCGAAACCAAAGTAGGCTTTCATGCACTGGCAGGCATGCCCAATTGTGTTGGTGCCATCGACTGCACCCATGTGGAATTGGTAGTCCCCCATGCAATAGAGGCGGTGTACCACAATCGCAAGCAATACCACTCCATCTATGTGCAAATGGTATGTGACTCCAGCAAGATCATCACCCATTGCTGTGCCCGATTTCCTGGATCCACACATGATGCCATGGTACTGCGCAACTCCACGCTACCCCGTCACATGGAGCGACATGCTGGACCACGTGCCTGGCTGCTTGGTGAGTTGCACAACTGTCCCATGGCCGTGCTGTGGGGTACTGATGTGTGCGGATGCAGAAGGGGGGGGCACTGCACCTGAGTGGGAAAGTGGAGGGGAATAGTTCACCAGGGTGGGAAAGGGGGAGGGGAATAGTGCACCTGGGTAGCAATAGCCAGTGAGTAGAGAATGCATGCACAGCTAAACACTCCTCACCTGAACCAGCCAAACGGAACATGACACATCACTGGGCCACATTTCACAAATAATGCATATGGATGACAACAAGTAAGGTGCACAACCAGGCCACCATGGTGATGGCAAGCAATGCATGACTGAATAGGATGGCAACTGTGCCAATGCGGCCTGTGTGACCATGCATAGTAAAGAATATACAGCATTAATTGGAGGCTAAAGATTGTCGCACTACCACAGCACATCTGCCTCAGCATGCATGATTACACCCTGCATCATCTATTTAACCCCATCCAGACTACCACACCTCCTGACAGTATAGATTGCGTCTAGGTGACATTTTTGCATGCATACAGGGACATGTGCATGCCCACACCAAATAGCTGCCGCCATGACTGTGCTCCCTGAAGGTGGCAGCTCAGAGTGACACACACCTATCTGTATTCTCTTGCAGGTGATGGAGGATATCCCTTGAGGCCGTGGCTACTTACCCCTGTGCGGAACCCGCAGAACAGCCATGAAGAGGAGTACAATCGCGTGCACACTCGTACCCATGTTGTGATTGAGCAGACCTTTGGCCTGTTGAAGGCGCGGTTCCATTGCCTAAGCAGGTCTGGTGGGGCACTCCTATATAGGCCTGAGAAGGTGGCAAAGATCACCATGGCCTGTGTCATGCTGCACAACACGTGCGTCCGGAGGAATGTACCACTGCCACCTGACATTGACATGCATGGGCCGGGTGAGGATGGAGACGAAGGGGATGGAGACGGAGGCGAAGGAGCCCCCCTGCCAGTACATGATGCACGGGATGGCCATGCTGTACGCCAAGCACTAATTGACGAATACTTTTGAAACGCAGGGACCATGAAAGTAATGTGCCAGTGACACACTGGCTGCATGTGGACATGCACACTTGTTTTGTTAGAAATTCGCCACTGTACACCATCACACATTAAATGTACATGCAAAAAAAGAAGTATGTCCAGCCAAAGATTTTCTTGCACACAACGGGTGTATTTTTCAGACACGTGATAATGTAAACATATTCCCCTCAAAACCCCTAGTGAACTCCCTCACCCACCCTACAAACCCCAAAAACACCCCAGTGAACTCCCTCGCCCACCCTACAAACACCAAAAACCTGTTGTCTGCCAGGATGTTCCTCACCCTGAGGCGGAGGTCATCCCACCGCTTGCGACAGTCGCGCACACTTCTTGGGGTGGTTCCCACTGCTGACACCCTCTGTGCGACCTCCTGCCAGACTTCCTTCTTTTTGGTCTGGGCCGCATGCTTCATGTCGGTGCTTCTGATGATGTCTGCATGCTGGGCCAGGGTTTCAGCGAGCATACTTAGCTCAGCGTCTGAAAAACGCTGTTTGCGCTTCCTGGGGGTCGCCTTCCTGGTTGCCTTGGACATCCTGGTTCTTTTCTGCCACAGCACAACACAAAAGACTGGTGGTTGGGGAGGATAGCAATGGATTGTGTTTTTAAAGATGGCCGCCGGCCCATTTCCCGTTCCTGCGTGATGACGTAATTTCCGGGTCCTTTTTTTGTGAACACGCTATTACCATGCCAGTATTACCGTGCCGGTATTTAGGGGTTGGTATGAGGCTGTACCGCTATGGGCGGGTCCCGCGATGCCGGTAAGGGAGTTGGAGGCCCTTTAGCGGCATTGCGGTATTGACACTACCGGCATGGGGGAACGCGCGTGCTCGCGCACTCGTAATCACCCGCTATTAGCGGGTTCATACGAGCATGGACCCGCTCATTCCGACATGCCGGTAATGAACTCGCTTTTACCGGGCTACTCATAAAAGGCCCAATGGATCATTGGTTTCTCCAGAACTATAGAGCAGCAGCTGTCACTGGATGGGTCCCCTCTCCAGGTGCATTGTTTCATTTCCTGCTGTCCCCTACCTCCCTACCCCATCCCCTACTTTTACACCCGTGGATTGAACACTATTTCTGCACGGTGACTGCTCCAATGTTTGCATGCTTCTCTGTTCCTCTTAAAGGACCCCTCATTGTGAAATGTAAGCCAAAAATAAAGCATTTCTATCCCTGTTTGGGGATAGCAATACGAGGATGACAGCAGGGTTTTATACCGCTGTGGTTCAACTTTAAACAAAATACATGACAAAAATGAATCTGTCAAAAATGAATCGTCCATGCATTGCGCCTCCTCCTGCACCAGTAAACAACTGGCAACCTCCCCCCACCCCCCTTCCGATCCACACCCATCCCTGCAGACCTCTTCTCTCGGAAAAAGCCAAGCTCCTCCACATCACAGAAAACATGCTGCATGGGAGGAGACGCCTTCTCATTTCTTGCAGCCAGGCTCTGGAACGCTCTGCCTCCCACCTGCAGCTTGAATCCCCTTCTGCTCCGATTTAGGAGGAACTTGAGGACCCGGCCCCTGCAGAGCTAACCTCATCCCCAGACTCCTCACAACTGCACACATGCTTGATACTTGTGGCCTTTACTCTTTGCATGAATGAAAATAAATAAATACACCCTCCTGTCACCGGAACGCTGCTCACAACGTCAGTCCACAAACATAGTTCACCATTCTGGTGCCTTCCCTGAGAGCTCGAACAGCCCTTCCCCTTTCTCGACCCTACCTTTATTTTGATGGCAAACGTGGAGCCATAGCGCCACCAAGCGGGCAACTGATAAATAACAGGACATGTTTACATTTGTTAATACCCACTTCACAATAATTTCAACAATTTGTATTTATTTGAAAAGCAGGGACGCCAATTTCGAATAGAAATGACTTACAACAGCACAGCTACAGGTGACAGAATGAGCCTGGGCAATGGCAGGAGTAGGCCGCCAGGTGATGAGGGCGCACACAAAGTGGGGCATAGACAGGGAACACAGCTAAATGCAGGTGGCATACATTGGTAACGTTAGTTAAGGGCGACAAGTGGAATTCTGAACATATATCCTGCAGGGATTGGTGGGGGTCAAGTAAGGAGGACGGGGTAGGAGGTGGCGTACTCCCTCTTTGGCCATTAACTGATTTTAACCCAAGCTTTGAAGAGATCCACTGGCAGGCTGCCTTTGGTTGTGATGGGTCGCGTTTCCCATTGGAGCGGGATCAGTGGGGTGCAAGATGAGAAGCAAGAAGAGGTGGCAAGGGGGCATGGGACTGTGTGGTGGAGTGCCAAGAAGTTGCAGAGGGAATACGATGGTGGGCAGAGAGAGAGAGAAGAGAGAGAGATTAAGTCAGCCAGGAACTGAGAACCAAGAACACTAATAGCTTTGGAGATGGAACTTGAAAACAGAGTGGTTGTGTCCACAGAGTCAAACTGCGTGGTGCGAGTGGGTATAATCGGGGGAGGACCCAGGTACATTGTACAGAGTGCGGGTAGCAAAGATGAGGACTTATCTGACATCTGAGGCAAGGAGTAGAGATGAAGGCCAAGGGGTTGGTATGAGCTTTAGTCGTGTGTTCTGAGCTCAATGGGGGAGAGTAGAGGTTCGTTGAGTGCTTGGTAAGATAAGGATGACTTTTTCAAACACTGGATAGGTGAACAAGAGCGTCAGTGGTAGTGACGAATTGTTGCAGTCAGAGGTCGCTAACAAAAAGGACCCCCAAGACTGGAAGATGTGTATTTAATGAATCACTATTGTTGAAAAGAGATATGTTATGTTATGTTATGTTATTGAAACTTGTATAGCGCACTGTGACCCGCAGGTATCCTGGCACTGAGAAGGACGACATCCGCAAGGACAAAGAAGCAGATGAAGAAATGATAAGGCAAAGAGAAGGGTCTTCAAGGATTTCCGGAATGAGGCATGGTTCCCTCTAAGCCTCAATGCTGTGGGAAGAGTATTCCAAAGAGCTGGTGCTGCGATAGGGAATGCAGCGCCACCCACAGATTTCCTGGTGAACCTAGGCACGACTAGAAGGCCTGTATTTGCCGATGGAAGGTTTCTGGCTGGAGAGTATGGAAAAGCCTTCTCCTGAAGGTAAAGAGCCCCATATATCCCACCTGTGGATCCCGATGGGATATAAGGATTTATAATCTGCACTCGGACATCCTTTGTATTTTATGTAGATTTGAAGGCGGCAGAGAAGAGTCCAGCAGAGCGAGAGAGGTTAAAGAGCATATTAAGATGTGGGCAGGTGATGGGGACTAAATCTTTGAATGTTAGAGAAGCAAACAAGTCAAGCCACACGCTACCTGGGCTGGCGCTTCAGAGCATGGGTGCTAATTCATTAGGGGAGAGGTAGACTACAGTGGAAGGGATAGGGTGAGAGGTGGGGGACAGAAGGAGGGTGGGAAAGGAAGAGAGAGGAGGGCTGTGAGTATCACCATTGTTAGAGATTTTAGAGGAAAGGTAGTCAGCAAAGTAATTATCAGAAATAGATGTTGGCTTGGGAGGTGGGAGCAAAGCTTTTGGGGTAGATGAATGTTTGTGGGGTGATAATGATTGGAGATTAGGTTTGCAAAGTCGGGGGATTTAGTCTAGTGCAGACGGGAGGGCGGCAAGGAAGATTTTGCAGGGTCGGAGTCTAGGAATTGGGCCAGCTTTGCAAGTCCGGGCTCATGTTTGCTTTGCGGGCCTGCTTCTCAGAGACGATCCAGGGCTGAGTAAATCTGCATGCAGGATAGTGTTGGTCAATGCAGTCAAAAGTCATCGAAGAAGCAAGAAGAGAGGAGACAGACAAGAGAAATGTCCTCGCGTCATCAATGAAAGGGGCATGAGAGTCCTGCCAGAAGTTCCTCTCAGTCATTGAAGAGTGAAGTGTGGGAGTAGAGAGCAGAGGGACTGGCCTTTTAAAGTGAACAATGGAGGAATCAGAGGTGGAGGGGTCAATGGAAAGGGCGGAAGAGGTGAGCGAAGTAGAGAGAAAGACAAAGCAAGAAAGTACCCACAAGATTGTATAGGCTGGCCATGGTGGGAGTAGTGGTTGCGGTTATAATGGAGTTAAGTGGAAGGCGCGTGGCTGCGGCCAGTCCCACAAAATGGCAATGGGTAGTGAGTCAAAGTGAAGGGCAGGGGGCGATGGACAACAAGAACAGGGAGAGGAGCAGGAAGAAGGAGTTGAATAGTGGACTATTCAAAAGGCGAGGAGTTGATGCTAGGGAGCAATGGTGAGGGCCTTATTAATGGGGAACCCCACACTTCCGCCCTTCCCAACAGGTCAGGGAGAATGGGAGAAGGTCGCAAAGTCACGTGGGGAGATACAGGTTTCTGTGATAGCAAGAAGTGACATTTGAGAGTGGTAAGAGTTGAAGTGGTCAGGGATGTAGAAAGACATCCTGTGGAGGGATTGTGTATTCCAGAGGCCAAGTGAAAGAGTGGTAGGAGGTGGGAGAGAGGAGCAGATGCTCTGTGGCAGGCGAGTGGGATAGGTAGGGTTGCAGGTCCTGTGAGAAAGGAAAAGTCAGGTTTGAGTGGTGCGGGTGCATGGAGAATGTAAGGAGATAGACAGAGTGAGGTGGTAGTAGTAACACAGGCTACGAGAGAAGGGGAGGAGAACGGTGAGGACGAGAAGGAAGAGAGAGACATTGAGCTGCATAATGGCAGGTAAAAGAATTAGGCAAGTGAAGTGAGTGGGCGAACTGCAGCTCAAAAGAATGGGGGTCGGTGGAGGAGAGGCAAGGGAAGAGGGTCTGGGTGAATGCTTGGCTGGGATGGAGTCAGTGAGTTGGCTAGAATGGGGCTACAAGTAACCAAAAGACGGTTAGAAGGCCCAAAAGAAGGGATGTCCCTTGGTTCTTCAATGTAATTATTTCTGCAGTGAATGGAGAGTAACTGGCTTGAAGAGTCCCTCTGTGTGAAAGCAGGAGTCAGGCAAATGGTGAGTTTGGCAAAGTGGTGTTATCCTAAAAAAAAGTGAGACTCTGGGACCAGGCCCTGACAGAGAGTTGCCATTTGCGGCTTTTGGCCTTATCTTCTGATGCTTAGGCTGGCACACATGGTAGACCTAATGAAAAAAAAGTGAGGTAGCATATCACCTGACCATCTGGGAGCCAATGAGAATGCTCAAAATGGCGCCCATGCTTCACTCGTAGGATTCAGGCAGCAGAGTTATTGGTGTTGCAGGCCCAGGGCTGCTATGTTTTTTTAGCCAGGACCCTGAGATGGGGATCACGGTCCTCTAAATAGCAGTAGTTGGAAAAAGAAATTACTTTGCAGTGATGAACTATAAACAAGGAGAATAATAAACAGTACATTTTAAGAATTCTTAGCAAGCATAAACCTCTGACCCAAAATAATTGTTTTGAAAAATACAGTAAAATGCTACAATAGGATGAAAACTTGCGTTTGTTCTTGTCAAACGTCTTTATGCATTGAGCTCTTATTAGCTGCTTCAAAAATATATGCATGATTTTGCTCGATCAGGGATCACATGCTGTTTAAAATCGATCCAAAATGGTATTTCCTCCATATTACAAGTAGAAATACTGCTGAAATACCGCACAAATTGGGCAGTAATTATGACAAAAACACAGTGCAGTTTGCTCCACCAAAAAAGTGGAGGTAACTGGATGCATGTGATGGAAATCAAGCCACAGGTGCACCCAATCTACTCAGAAAAGGTACATAAAACCCGCACCTGACCCAAATAAGCCTTCCAACACCATGCTGCCACTAGCTGTCACTAACTGGGACATGCAGCTCCTCCTGCAGAGGCAGGAACAGCACCACATAGTACACGGTGCAGGGAGCGGGGCACAGACACCATGCAATGAGAGTGCCCACTCCCCGGGTCATGCCTTCACCCTGGGCATTGACTGATGCCCAGCTCATTACCATGTACTGGCTGAACAGGCAGACCCTGGCAGAGCTACTATCCCTTCTCCGTGATGAAACCCAGATCAGGAACATCACAACTGCCTTACCCCGGCTGCTGATGCTTGTGTCGGTGCTTCATTTGCTAGCAACTGGCACCTGCCAGCACACTGTGGGTAATGCTGCATTGCATTGCATGTCTCAGCCCACATTTTCAGTTGTGCTTGGACAGGTGCCGGAAGCACACCTGCGCCATGCACCCAGGCACATCTGCTTGCCCACCACCCCGGCACAGATAAATGCCACTAAGGCAAGGTTTTACTCGGCAGCCCACCTGCTAAATATAATTGCTGCTCCGGACTGCACCCCAGTGGTGATGGCAGCAGAAGAGGTGTACCGCAATGGAAAGCTGTATCATTCTGTGAATGTATAGGTGACCTGCAATGCTGGCCTCACCATCACATACTGCTGCGCCCGCTTTCCTGGTTCCACCCACTATCCTATGGTCCTGTGGAACAGCACACTTCCTGGATACATGGAGAGCCACAGAGGCCAACGGTCGTGGATACTGGGTAGTACAAGTGCCATCACACTTAATGACCTTGCATCACACGTGCAATGCTACGTGAAGGGGGTGGACCATTACAACTATTAATCAATGCTTGCCCTGTCACGGCTCTATTCATGCAGGACCTGCCATCTCACATCACACATGACAGCAGCAAACCCCCGGGGCCATGCCCTGCAGGACAATGAAGTAGCATGTCAGTGACGCATATTGCTCTAACAAGTAAATAATCCACAGAGGACTACAATGCATAGGGAACATACACCTACACAGCCAATAGCACAGTTCCACACTGCACAATGATAATGGAACACTGGCAGCGATGGCATGTAAGCTGCAAACCCGGTCTGTGAATCCATTACAGCAGGTACGCAAAAACCTCAAACATGCACAACAACTAAACACCCATCAGGACACAGGCATGACAGCACTGAACTGAGGCAACACATTCAACATGGGTATTTCAAATCCTAGCCCAGGCCATGTGTGTAACAACTGGTGGGCGTGAGCTGTGCGCACAGGGTTTCTCAAAGTGACAATGCATATGCCCCCCGCCCTGTATAGTTTGTTTGTTTGTTTGTTTGTTTATTTGGTATAGCGCAAAACCAAACCCAAAGGGTAGCTGGGCGCAGACAATACAAGGATACTTGAGAACTTGGTTACAGGAAAATACAGTTATACAATTCACATTAGTAACAAAGGTGCATGCACAAGCAAATGGGAAAATACAGGTAAAGCTAGTTGACCAGAAACCAATTAATCTAGTTACAGTCATCAGGGGTCTCTAGAGCAGGTGGCAATGGGAAGGTCGAGCTAAGTGTCATTGGAACGTATCCAGGTGAGGACTTTCCGCCTGAAGCTAGGGTAGGCTTGGTCCATTCTGAGATCCAGAGGGAGTCTGTTCCAAGTTTGCACAGCTATGACCGGAAAACTGGAGCTGCCAGCTGTACTCTTTTTGCATCTGGGCACCACTAAAGTATAGGCAATGGTCGTTCTAGTGGGACGGTTTGAGAGTCTCTTGTTGACTCTATTTACCAGGTGGGGGGAGCTATGTTGTTAAGACATTTAGAGATAAGGGAGAGGGTTTTGAGGGCAATCCTGTCTTTGATTTTTAGCCAATGGATATTTTTTCTAGAGGTGGAGATATGAGCTCTATTAGGAATATTTAAAGCTACTCTGATAGTGTTATTTTGGAGAGTTTGGAGTTTATCAAGAATGTACTTGTTAGATCCTGCATATAGAGCATTACAGTAATCCAGCTTGGATATGATGAGTGCATTTGCTAGTGTAATGCAGCAAGTCTCAGTTAGAAATGGTCTACATGCTTGGATCAATTTACAAGTATATGCAGTGGAAGATGCTAGTGAGTTAGTTTGTTTCTTGAAGGTGAGCGCTGAGTCGAGATAGACCCCGAGGGTTTTGACTGCAGGCATCACTTTGATGACATTATTGTCGATGTTAAATGAGGCATAGTTTGGGTCAAGTTTTTTGATGGCCAACTCTGAGCCGAGGATCAGTAACTCAGTTTTGTCGTCATTCAGGCAGAGGCCGTGAGATGCCATCCATGCCTGAATGAGGAGATATATCTTATTTACTAAGGCCGTGTCTTCCAAGAAGTTGCCCGAAAGGGGGATGAGGATCTGAGTGTCATCTGCATAGTTGGTGTAGATGACACCCAGTCTGTCCAACTTGTCAAACAAAGGTTTGGTAAAGATGTTCATAGTGGGAGACACGCAAGATCCCTGGGGGACACCACAGGAGACTTGTATGGGATCAGCGGCTGCTAGGGGGGAGAATACTCTCATTGTCCGGTTTGCAAGGAAGGATTGTACCCAGGTTATGGCATCACTTGAAAAATGAGCGGCAGAACTGAGGTGATTGCATAAGACTGTGTGATCTACCAAGTCGAAGGCCGCAGATAGGTCAAGGAGGAGTAGCATAGCTGATTTGCCATTGTCCTTCAACTCATCAATTTGGGTCTTAAGGTCAATCAGGGCTGTTTCAGTACCATGAAGGGGATGGAAGCCAGATTGACATGAGCCTAGTAAATTGTTAGTTTGTAAGTAGTTCTAAATTTGCAGGTAAGCTACTCTGTCAATGATTTTAAGCAGAAATGGGACGGTGGTGATGGATCTGTAATTTGTCGGTATTGCGGGGTCAAGTGTTTGTTTTTTTAGCAAGGGAAGCACCCAAGATTGTTTTAGGTTATTAGGCACTAGGTTAGACTTAAAGGATGCAATGATGAGTTTAGAGATGAAGGGGGCTAGGTCTCTAGCTGCATCTTTTATAATTTGGGCAGGGCAATTATCTCCTTTGCAGTTGAATGGCTTTAGAGATAGTATGATTTTTTCTGTCTCTAATATAGTTATTTGTCTGAAGCTAAATGGGTGAGGGGTGTTAGGCTGGTTTAGAGGAAGCTGTGATTGAGGTGTAGGCTCCATTGGCAGGAGCAGGGGAGCTTTTTTATTGGCAATTTTGGTTTGGAGCAAGCTAATTTTGCCCACCAGGGCATTTTGTATATTAGTGCACCAGAGCTTATTTTTAGGAATGTTATCAGTCGGGGGTATGGGTGATTCCATTTCTCGGAGGATGGGGAATAGTTCCTTGGTATCTGATTTAGCCTTAGATATTCTATCATTAAAGGTATTCCTTTTAGTGCTTATGATTTCCTTTTTATACTGTTTGGCGAGAGTGGCTAATTTAATTTTGTTCTCCTCAGTGGGTGAGTGTTGCCAAATTGACTGCAGCTTTCTTTTTTGAATTCTAAGGTCTTTCAAGTGTGGTGTGAACCAGTTGTTTAGGTGACAAAGTTGTTTGATTTTACGTATTTTGCTGGGGGCAATCAAGTCAAGTGCCTTAATCATTGTGCTGTTGTAGGCTCCACAAGCGATGTGGGGTCTGTGATGTTATCTAGATTGTCGAGAGTGGGGAGGAGGTGGGGTAAGAGTTGTTCTGCTGTGATATCTTTTTTACTTCTGGTGGGGAGTGGCGGGGCCATAAGTATAGGTTTGGGTCGGATAAGGTCAAGTGAGGCATTGAATACAATTAAGTAGTGGTCAGTCCAAGATTGTGGCATTATGTTGGTAATGCTAATGTTGCAATTCCGATCAGCAACCCAGTCTAGGGTCCTATCTTTGGCATGAGTAGGGGAGGAGACTTTTTGTGTTAGGGCGTAGTCATTCAATAGTGAAGCAACAGATAGGGCGTGTTTGTCATTACAGTCATTAAAGCCCAGGTTAAAGTCTCCCAGTAGTAGAATTTGAGTGTGGTCTTTAGTGTTATTAGTTAAGATACTAGTTAGGTCGTCTTCAAAGGATCCTAGTGGTCCAGGTGGTCTGTAGATGACATACATGGTAAGGGTACGGTTACAAGAAAGGTGAAGTTTAGCAGTAAGGAGTTCACATGATTGAAATAGCAAGGTAGTAGCTAATCTGATGAGTAAGGTTGATTTGTGGATGATGGCTAGGCCACCTCCTTTGGTATTAGGTCTGTCGACTCTTAGTAGTTGGTAGCCATCAGGGGTGTCCAGTCATAATTTCGAAAACATCATTTCGAAAGTAAAAAAAGTCGAATCAAAAATGTCAACAAAAAAAAATGTCGAATTGTTTTTTTTTTCGATATTTTTTTTTTGGCTCTAGTTTCTGTGAAAAAAATAGGTAAAAATAAAAAAGGGGGGTTGGGGGGGAACCCCCCCATTTCGAAAAAAAACCGTCATTAAAAAAAAATTCGACATTTTTTTTTTCGACATTTTTTTTTCGACTTTTTGACTTTCGAATATTTTGTATTCAAAATTATGTCTATGAACCGCCATCAGGTATTGCTAGCATGATGGCAGGGCCAGCCGCCTCATGGAGCCATGTTTCGGATATGACCAATAGGTCTAAGTTCTCATTGGTTAAAGTGTCAGAGATCTCTGTAGCGTGGGCTACCATGGATCTAGCATTGATGAGTGACCCAGTTAGTGATAGGGTGCTAGTTGGTATAGTAGAGGGAAGTTGTTTATTTTTAGTTGGGGTGGCTCTTTGTGATGGTGACTGGTTAGTTGTTATGAGGACAGGGTGGAGAAGGGCATATTTGAAGTATTGCGAACGTTTGTTTGCTAGATCGATATAGCCTCTATAGTTGTGGTAGGATGATGGTTCATGGAGACGGGACAATCTTGCCCTCAGTCTCATGTTTCTATCCTTAGGAGGGTATGAGGCGGCAGCTGCAAGTGCCATGGTGGTGAGGAGGCTCAGTACAAGGTGTAATGTTTGGTATTGGGTAATTTTCATTATGGTCGTGGGCAGGGAGGTGTTAATGATAGGCAAATCCAAGTTCGGGCTATAGATGTAGACTGGTGCCTTATAACACGTCATTCAATCAGAGGAATGGAAAAGCATGTTGGACAACAATGTGCCATAACTGCATCAAGAGAGTGTGCATCGACTTTCCAGGAAAACTGCCACACATCCTCAATGCACTGAGACTGACAGCTGTGACCACTGCACTTTTAGGTGACTCTGGATACACTCAGCGCCCATGACTGATGGCACCTGTGCACAATCCACGTATGCAACAGGAGGAGGCCTAAAATGAGACACACGTCAGGACCAGGCTGTGCATTGAGCGAACCTTTCGTCTACTGAAGGGATATTTACAGTGTCTCCACCGAACCAGAGAGGCACTCATGCACAGGGAAGGTGGGGAAAATCTTTGCCGTCTGCACCATGCTGCACAACATCTGCATCAGGCAACATGTCCCGCTGCCCCCAGATGACGACATGCCTCCCCCAGAGGACAATGACTCAATTTCTGCAGGTGAAGTGCTGCCACACAGTGAGCGTGAGGCAGGCAGGGACGGCCGTCTGATGTGGCAAGAACTAATAGGCAATTTTTCTAGGCACATTTCTTTTCACCAGCTGCACACAGTTGTTCATAGCCACTTATTAAATATGCCACGTTCACAACAAAAAGCATTGTCATTGCATGTGTTCAAGTAAACATGTATTTTATTGAGAACTGTGCAAAGGACCCATTCCCACCCACCTCCCTCCATCCCAAACACCCGTTCCCACAGCCTCACTTATGCCCAGTGTTAAAGTGTCAACAACAATTAAGTCATATCCATGGCTTCTTGCCCTTTTCAGGCTGTTCTGGGCCAGACGTTGGATCCCAGACAATGACCCCTGTGGGAGACCGAAGTGGATGGGTCAGACTGCTGGGCCCGGATGTGCTGGAGGGTCAGGAGCAGACTGCTGTGCAATAATTCAGAGAATGCACAAATGCCCTCTGTGAGTTCTCTCACAATGTGGCCTGCAATACTTATTGCAGCAGCTGTCACAGACAATTGCCAGCACTGCTGGTCCAAGCACAGGGCAATCCTGGGTGACGCTCCCTGCATCGAGTGCTGAATCGCCTGCAGATAATGCACCTGCAAATCTGCAATGTTCTCGAGGCATACCTGCCATTGCTCCATGGTGTCCAGCCTCCTCCAGATTGCATCCAGGGAATGCTGAGGCATGCACTGTGGGCCAAGGAGGGGGCTGGACCTGAAGCAGGAGACCTGAACCCCCTGCCACCTTCATCAAGTGGTCCACTGGCATCATTGTCACTCTCTGTATCCATGTCATGCCGCAGATGTGATTGAATGCCTGCCTCAGGTGATGAGGGGGTCAGGGGGCCAGTAGTAGCACCAAAGGGGCTAGCTGTGGAGTGGCCGTTGCAGCTGGCGTGGGTGCAGCATGCAACATCGGTGTGTGCTGGGCCAGGAGTAACATGTAAATTGCTGGTGGAGGGCACACTTGGCACACTTTGGGGGATTGTGGAAGTGTCTTCACTTGGCACAGCTGCCATGGTGCAGCTGTGTCCTGGCCCTAGTGCATCACGCCTGCTTTTCCCATAGCTGAGCAGTACAGGGGTGGTGGTTGATGAGCTTGCCCCAGTGGATGTGCCCTGAGATGTTGATGACCCCGCCTCATCACCCTGAGTTGACTGTGAACCTGTTGGATGGATAATGACATGCTGTCAATCATCTTGCATACTTGTACGTGGGCTAGTAACACACTCATGCAACATGTTGAATCGTCATCCTACACACATGTGGTCTAATGGGCAGGGTCGGATGCAGGCAAATGATATCAGCTGGTGCAAGGTGGGAGAAGTGTCTGTGGCAGGTGTACACAGCCCGTTGGACTGGCAATGTGGCTTGTACATGTGGTGGCGCAGGGAGTTCACTTGAACTTTCACAGCACACATGGGTGCTTCTCATGGTTGCATGGGATCACGTGCACATTCCCCCTACAGTACATTTGCACAGTCTCCCACCGTACCTTGTAGTAGCAGTGCCCTTGTACACATTGCCGTGTGCTTGCTCATTCCCCTGTGTATTGGGCTCATCTATGCTGGGGAGACATGCATAGGTTGTGCATTTGGCCGGTGCATTCTCATGGGAGAGTGAACATCCATACTCCCCAGAATCGCCTTAGCTGCTGGCTCCCACCTCTGCACTCCCAGCACCCTCAATCCCTTCCATGTGGAGGATGCTGCCAGCTTTATCCTCCAATGCGGTCATGAGAAGTGGTTCCACTGAGCCGCCTCCCGTGGCAGATGTCTCACGCCGGTGTTTCACCAGGAGCGCGCGGCCCCTGTCCTTCAGGTGGTTCCAGCGCTTGCAGCAGTCCTCACTGTCCCATTGGACCCTGCCTACTAGCGCAACCTTGTCCCTTATCCTGGGCCAGACATCCTCTAGGCCTGAACCATATAGCTCAGCGGCAGGAGCTACAACCTCATCTCTGAGGACCTGCAGCTGCGACTCACTAAACCTCTGCTCACGCAGCCTCATGTCCGGCACCTTAGCTTTGCCTTTCTCCTGTGACATCCTCCCAAGTGTTGCTGTGTTCAGATGGCAACAGGAAATGGGAGAGTAAGGGCGGATTGTATTTTTACAGAGCACCGCCGCCTGTCTTCCCGTTTCCGGCATGGAGCTAATTCCACAAGTGGAATTAGCACCAAGTTACCCAGTGTTAACGCTAATACCCCCGATGACGGGCGGAGTTGCCGCCCGAAGTTGATTTTCGGCAGTAATTCCTCCAGACGGAATTACCGTTACTGCCGATGGTCTGTGCGTGTACCTGTCACCTTGATATGTGGTGGTATTTCTGCCGGACAGCACTGCAGTAACAGTAATTCCGTCTGAGGGAGTTAGCTGCCGTTATCACCGCCCCGCTCGTTATGAGCCCCATTATTGCTTGTGGTTCAGAGCGTGTGAAAGACTGTGTTGTTGCTGAGGTGGGAGTTTTGAAGACGTGGGTGCACTAGACACTGTGTTTGATTGTGGTTAATATTTTTGTTGGTTGGCTAGTAGGGGAAACGCAAGACAGCAATGATCCAGGACCCCAGTGCAGGCCACTGATAGGAGATGAGTGGAGGCCAGCATCCTATGTGCAGTGTCACTGCTTGTCTGGCGGATGATGTGCTGAGGGGCTGCTTTAGGCTGATCCCAATTACCACCAGGATGGCACCGTACCAGTAATGAACCGCCAAGCTCCTCCTGCGCACTGGGCCGAACGACCAAGAGTCTGCGCACCACTCACATTCTTGCCAACCCTACTGATTTAGGCTGTAGGCTACTGCTTTTTAAGCAGTCCTACCGCCTACAGATTTGGGAGACAGATCCTACTGATTTTTACAGCAGCAGGTTATTTCTGTGACTCTAAGGCAATTCATCTGTCTGTGGGGTGGGCGGGTAAGTGATACATGTGAGTGATGGGCTCAGATCAATCCACTGACCTGACAGCTACATGGCTCTGCCCTGCACTCTGGCCGGGACAGACTTTAGGGGAACCAGCAGTGAAGGCAAGTGGCAGAGCGTGCCACCATCACACAGCATGTGCCTATCAGACTGAGGAGGGTCTCAGTCTCCAGGTTGTTCAATGTTCATCCTGCACTCCAGGAATACATATGTACTCCCAGGCTGCTGCTACAGAGCAGTGGCAAAGGTTGCCTACCAGCTCTGTGTGATCACCTTCTGTGAAGTTAGGTAATTTAATTTGGTGTTAACCTACCATTCACAACTATACATTTTAAACATTTGAGCATCTTTCCATGTTGTGCTGTTTGATGGGTTGTGCATTTTAGAATGCTCCAGTCGTGTCAACAATCAGGGGTGTTGCTAGATCTGGAAAAGATCTGGGGCTAGGCTAATGTCGGGAATGGCGGGACTCGGAGCTAACTTGCATTTTTGCTGTAGCTCCTGAGCTTATATCCGGGGCTACAACCAAAAGACCAGGGGCTATAGCCCCCTCAGCGCCCCCCTAGCAACGCCTCTGCCAAAAATGTATGTTTTGGAATTTCCTGTGATGCCATTGTTATGCTAAGTATTATTTTTGAAACTTGAAAAATCCTACATCGTTTTGGTCGCAGAATGTTGGCAA
Organism: Ambystoma mexicanum; assembly: GCF_040938575.1. NCBI lineage: Eukaryota > Metazoa > Chordata > Amphibia > Caudata > Ambystomatidae > Ambystoma > Ambystoma mexicanum. The sequence continues at coordinate 43,966,418 of NC_090923.1, read as the reverse complement.
GTAGGCACTCACTTATTTACAAAGACGCACGTGACAAGATGCAAACATCAGCTGATGGCACGGGACCCCACCAGGAGCAAAGGTCATCTGTGCAGTTTGGCAGCGCTGCAGCACGAGTGCACTGATACGTCATTTAACAAAGCCACCTTAATTAGCATCCTGGGGCGAGGTCATGTGATCTGACCCCTGGCACGTGACCTTTTGCTAGAAGCATTTCCTGTTAAATGAATGCACTATCAGAATGAAAAGGTGTTTGCTTGTAGCATGCCCATCTCTTCATCAGATATGATAGCGCAGGCTTGCACTAAGGTTTGCTGTAACACTATAGAAAGAGTGCGAGAGATTCATGTGTACATGAGTTTTCCCCTGTCCTCTTTCCTTTTCCATTACAATATTCCATACATTTTCTTTGGGGGAGGTCCCTTTCAGTCTTGCAGCTTCCTTCACTGGGCTCAGTGAACATGGGACAGATTTCATAACATTTTCCAGGGATACTTTTGGTCTCCCATCCCCATCCATTGTGGCACGAGGAGTTGGTGGGCAGTGTCAGGATCTCAGATTGGGGGGCCAAACTGAGCGTTTGGGGTGCTCATGCGGGTGGGCATGGGCACTGTGCGGATTTCTGTTCGTATCCAACAAGAGTAGCTTGCCCTAGTGGCACTGGTGGACAGTGAGAGGAGCTTGCACAGGTGGACAGTGTGAGGAGCTTGCACTGGTGCACATAGTGAAGGTCTTGCACTGGTGCACATGGTGAGGAGCTTGCACTGGAGGCACTTTCAGTGGGAGGAGCATGCACTGTGCTCAGTGTGAAGAGCTTGCTCTGGTGCACAGTCTGAGAAAGCTAGCTCTGGTGCACAGTGAGAAAGCTTGCACTGGTGGCACTGGTGTTCAGTGTGAGGTGCTTGCACTGGTGCACAGTGTGAGGAGTTTGCACTGGTGCATATGTTGAGGATCTCGCACTGGTGAGCTTGGTGAGTAGCTTGCACCGGTGCACATGGAGAGGATCTTGCACTGGAGGGGCATGATGAAGAGCCTGTACTGGTGCTCAGCGTGAGGAGCTTGCAATAGTGTTCAGTGTGAGGAGCTTGTACTGTGATCAACGTGAGGAGCTTGCACTGTGATCAAAGTGAGGAGCTTGCTCTGGTGCACAGTGTGAGGAGATTGCACAGGTGGACAGTGTGACGAGCTTGCACAGGTGGACAGTGTGACGAGCTTGTACTGGTGCATATGTTGAGGATCTCGCACTGGTGCATATGTTGAGGATCTCGCACTAGTGAGCTTGGTGAGGAGCTTGTACTGGTGCACATGGAGAGGATCTCGCACTGGACGGGCATGGTGGGAGCTTGCACTGGTGTGCGGTGTGAGGAGCTTGCACTAGTGTTCAGTGTGAGGAGCTTGCTCTGGTGCACAGTGTGAGGAGCTTGCACTGGTGGACAGTGTGTGGAGCTTGCACTGATGAACATGGAGAGGATCTTCCACTGGAGGGGCATTAGGGAGGAGCTTGCTCTGGTGCACAGTGTGAGAAGCTGGTACTGGTGCACAGTGTGAAGTGCTTGCAATGGTGCATAGTGGGTTGACGCTCATTAAATATTAGACTTTTGAAAAGTCGAGTGCAAAAGTAAAAGTAAAACCAGGTCAAATTGCCTTGACTTTTTATTGTTATTCTCTGTTTTGTAAGAAACGTAAATGCTGTATGGAAATCACACTTTCGGCACTGCACAAATACACTTTGCACTGGTCCATGAATCAGGGTGTTTGTTGGCAGTGCAAAGTCCCTTTGCACAGTGCAAAAAATTCCATGTATCGGGCCCTAAGTGCACAAAAGAGGACAGTGCAGTGTATATGTTAACTCTGTTGTGCCCGTTCTCCACATTCAAATCGATTTAAAATGGCCTGCTGTGGTAAAGCAAGGCGTAACACATGTTACGTCTTTTTTTAACACCTTGGTTTACTTCTGTGTCCATTATAAAATAGCTTCCAAAGTGTGTTATATAAACGAAGCAGATCATTACGGCTGTGTGGACCTCTTTATCTCCATCACTCAGTGCGACTCTCGCAAACCTATCACGAACAACATTTGACAAAAGGGGATGACAAAAGAGGACTGGGGTGCATCGTCTAATCCTGTACCACCTGAGCAGTGGCAATCTTTTAGACCTGAAGAATGCACACTGTGGACAAAGGGGCCATTTAATAAGGGGCGGAGAGGTATTGCCAGGCATGAAGCGTTTACGCATGGCTATACTACTCAAGGAGATTTTACAAATGTTTTGCAAGCGTAGTCAAGGACCAGATTACAAACCCATTTCTTCCTCGTACCTCTGGTTCTGCCTGCAAAGCCTCTCTGTTTTTATAGCTGTGTGATATTTTCACCCAAGCGTAAAACTAAAAGATTCTATATCCAACTGTAAAAGCCACGAGCAAAGCATAATTTTGACGCAGCTTTTGCATCTTTCACAGAACAGAGAGTATGTATATTATGTTTCACATGAAAAATACCAGCAGACATTTGAAAGGCCAAGGCCACTTTGTTTTCATGAAAAAGTGTCTATAAGCCAGAGGCAAACAATTTTGCTGGCTATTGGACACCTCACAAAGAAATCCCCCACTATCAGTTTGGATTTTACATCCCCCAGCTAATTACAAACTTCAATAAAGGGTCCTACTAAAGGTGTGGGAAACCCAGTGTTCCCCAGACTTGCTGGCTCTGAAGGGAGTTATTGCAGGACCATTTCCCTTGGCTGGAGCATGAGAATAATAAAAACTCTGTTTACAGGCGAGCCCAGTGAGACCATATGGCCTGAAGGCAGGAGAATAGCCATTTGTCCCACATGAAGATGTACTATTAATTTAAAAGGACTATTATCATTTAGGGATTTTACCTAGTAATCTTAAAGTGGTGTTTCTTCATTTATGTACAATTTTGTAGGCAATATCCAGGCGACTTTGAAGATATACAATTCATGCCCCTACTAGTTAGAAGGCTGTAATGGCCATCTAAGATGTGTTTCTGGCTGATCTGAAAATGTTCCAAATGTGAGAGTTGGTGAACAGGTGGAGGTTAAAATTAGGATTATGGGTAACAAATTAAATATTCATAACTGTTTTTTTTTACAGAAAAAGCAGAAAATTGCTACATGGCCATGCAAGATACTGCGGGCATGGCTGTCATCTTATTTAATTCCCCAGGATTAGCTGAATCAGAAAATATGTATATTATGGCAGTTATTAGTAAAATGATGAAGTTTTGCCACATATTTAGTGTTTGCCAAAAAATTGACATGGGAACAAATGGGACTTATAAATTAAGCTGCCATATGTATGCCCCAGACTCTTAAAGAAATCCGTAGAGTGGGGCTGGAGTGGGGAGGAGAGAGAAGGGTAACTGTCCAATCCTAGTTGCAAGAACCCTGGCAGGGTACTCCTCCAAGATTTTACAATTGGTGGGGTCATCCCTGCTATATAAGGGGGACTATATTAGGAGGAAGAGAGAGAGCTGCTGGGATTTACCATCAAAAGAGTGCTGCTGCAATTTACAATCTGACAGCTGCAAGAAAACACCACAGAAGTTTGCTGAGAAGTTTCACATCTGGGTGAAGCTGTCTATTGCTAGGAAAGCATAAACACTGATTGGGCCTCATTATGACCCTGGCGGAGTGGGTTTACGCCAGCGGTATTCGCGGCGGACCCGTCCGCCCTACTACGAGTTCCCGTAGCGCCATGGAGCGTTTTCCGCCTGGTTTTTCCGGGCGGAGAAATCCATGGCGCTACGGGACCTTGTTGTTAATTACGCCACCGTATTTTACGGTGGCGTAATTAACGCCTTCCCCACTCCCATTATGCCCTATGGGGCAAAAATGGGAATGGGGAAGGGTAAAATGGGGAATGGGGATTTACCGCCCCGCCAAGGTCGGAATGGGGCGGTAAATCCGCCAACCCCCATGGCGGTATCGGCAGCTTTCCGCCGTGCTCCATGGTGCATATTGCACCACGATTTCCGCCAGGGTCGTAATGAGGCCCATTGTGTCCTATGGTGGAGAGTGAGAGGCCATCTTTGAGAGTGGAGTGACCTGAGCCCTGCCCTATCTTTCCAGAGATAGTCCTGACATGCAGCTGGTGGTCCTGAACTTTGAATAGAGGCTTTCTATTAAAGTAGACTTGAGCCTTTGGAAACCAAAAGGTGGGGGGGGATTTGCTAGCCTTAAGTCCTTTCCCTTTATAGTGAGGGTGGGGGGCAAAACTGAGTAGATTCTTAACCTAGTTAACTAAATATTAATTTAATGAATTATCTTTGGCAGAACACTACGGGGTGACTTTTGTTAAAATTAGAAATGAACAAAGTTCACTTCCCATATAGAAAAACTATAGCCTGTAATTTAATTGGGTAATCCGTTTTTCCCATTTTGTTCTGTTGACCCTGACTTCTTTAACAAAGAGGGGTGTCTTTGTTTTTAAATCAGTCCAAACTTTTTGTCCAGCTTCCCCTAACACAACCCTTTCACTGGAGGGGGTTCTAAAATCCAAAATTCTCTTAATCATTCCAGTTTTTCTGTCTGACTTGGCCAACAGAGACCAAAGTAAGGGGGTGGGGGATCTGAAAAACAAACTGCTAAATCACCCTGTGTTTATTTTAAATAAAAAGTGTGGATTATTTCTTGAAGTGAAATTTGTAGAAGGTAAAGAATTGTGATTTTGATTTTTGTAACTAATTTGTGTAATTGATTTGAGTAACAAAAAGTTAGTGGTGAGCCACAAACAAGGTGGCACATGTAGTTCACTGTGAGTTCTATTACTTTTAATTTAAATAAATAAAAATATATTTCCTGTACACCGGCCTGCTTCTTGGCTTATTAGTAGCTCAGGGGGAAGGACCCAAGGGGCATGATAAGTGTCTGAAGTAGGGCTGGATAAAAGAATCAGTTAAACAGTTTGTTACATAACACCTTGATTGGGGAGGGAAGGATCTCCCCATGTTGAGGGTGACTTCCCAATTAATAGTTACAAATTGGGGGCTCGTGTCCGGGATTTAGCTGCCTATTCCTGACCCATGACAACTACATTGTGACAGTCTATTCATTTTGATGCATTAAATTAAGGTGGAGAGAAGGTCATCTTTGTTTTGTTAAAGTGCCACGAGGACTTGAATACCGAGTTCCAGGAAGGTGTATAGGTGAAAAATTAAGATTGTGTAAGAATGGATTTGTTTGAGGAATTAAGGCAGGAACAGGGTGATTTTGCCCCTGCATGAAGCAGGTTTTACTACGGTGCAAAAAAGCCATTGTGAAAATGACTACTGTACAAATTGGTGAAGGCAGGGGTCATCTCATAGCTAAATTATTTCTTAAAAGAGAATGGGTTGAGGACGATGCTGGAAACTGGCAAACCAGAATTGTGCAAGAGGTTACCTCAGTAAGCAATGATATTTGGCTTGAAGGTGGAAAGTTACACCAGGCACTGGTGGCATTTTATATGACCACAACTGCTTGTGATGAACAAATACAAATGGTTCAGCTAACAGTTATATTTACATTTGCTGTTAGTGGACGAGCATTGGCAAAACAGTGAGGCTAATAAGAAGAATCGGGCTGGAGACCTCTCACAGGCCCACGATGATCTCATTGAACAACTCAAAAATGAGTTAAACACCCAGCATCAAAGGAGTGAAGATTGTGAAACACAATTTTCTGCACTGCAAAATGTACATAAATAGTGTGTGGAAAATGTGAGCACACTGCAACATAAGTTTAATGATGAGACTAGTTATAACGGAGGGTTGTTAGATGACATTGTGGCCCTCAAGCAACAGATCAAGACCATAGAAAGGGAAAATAGTCAGTTCATCATTAAAGAAATAACTCACAAAAGGAGTTTAATGAAATTCACCAAAATATAAGTACTTTGAAACAACAGAGGATGCATTTGATTCAGGTAAAAAAAAAAAAACTTTTGAATCAGAATAACAGCGTCCTATTACAGAGGATAAATCAGTGGGAAATGGAGGCAATAAAAAAAGGAATGACCTAGGAAGGCGTGTGAGACAAATAGAAGCTGAACTATTGGAGGCAGCGAAGTGTAGGGATGAGTGTCACGGACTTAAAGACACGTCACCCTCCAGACCAGGACTCTTTCCATTGGCCAGGGATGTGGCGTACAATAAAAATGCTTTTAATTTATTGATATTGGAGTCAGCTTTGAGAAGGCAGCTGACCCGTCTCACACCCCCTTGACGAAAACCCTGTGCCGCAAAGGACCATGAACCAGGCCAGTTTGTAAAAATGTAATATTTATTTATTTTAAAATTCAAATGAAAATCAAACATATTCGATATAGGGTAGCAATCACCAGTGTGGTGATAATTGCACAGCACAATGATAGGATACACTTAATTTAACTCCCTAACATCAGACACATCAATGAAATTATGAATTGAAGCAAGATCACTTTTGGGTAATATTTTTAGATGGCACCACTATTCCCCATGCAACCCTGCCCCAAACCCCTGTTAACCAAGTTGTGTGTAGGTGGAGAGGAGTAGCAAGGAGTCAGATATAATAAGCAAAAATCAGATTGGAAATCCGGCCTACCAACCCTGAATGGGAGGCTAAAATAGGATTGAAAACCCTTGAACATGAGCAAAATGGCACTCTGAATTCACTGAATAGTTATGTTACATGTGCGGTAGAATGAGACAGACAGTAATTTGTGTCACTGGGCTAAAGAAGCAAGAAAACTTACAAGCTACCAGGCAAGGTACTATACAGGTGCAGAATTTCAGTGTCATAGTTTTCACAGGTTTAAAACAAGCAAACAGCTTTGGAAACGAGCTAAATAGTCAAAATCGGAAATTGGTTTTACTGATAAGGTACAAAGGCACATCACAGGTACGAGACAGAAGTGAAAGGGTGACTCTTAATGGGTGACAGTATGGGATTCTTTGTAGGAAAGGAAAATCGTATTTTAAAAGGAAAACAGTTTCATTGGCAAACTCGGTTTTGTTAGCAAAAGGATTTGTTCTACTGCAACTATATTTTAATGGCTAAATTATTAAAGAAAGACCCAGTATGCGAGGAGGTTAATTTGCAAGGTTAAACTATTCATGCCACGTTCATGCCTATGGGAAATTAATTAATTTATTCAAAATAGTACTAAGGACTTACTGTCAGGCTGAGATCCTGGTGTCTGCAGAAGCTGCTGAGCCCCCGACAATCCACCCAAAATGTGGCACTCTGAGCTGATACTATAAACTGCTCAGTTTACCTCACTTCCAGGGGAAAGGGGGAAGGGACAAATTAACAAACACCAGGCTGGAAGCTAAGACTAGCTGGTTCTTCACCTGTGGTAAAACATAAACATATAATACACCTTGTTATTCATGGGGCACTACACTAACCTTAAGTATCAATATCCTTTAACAAATAAAGTAAAAACCATACCTGGAACTTCTCTACAAAATGCCCAGAGAAGTGATAAACTGACTAGACTTCCTTACTAGTTGACTTGAATCTCAACGATCATTCAGCCTTCTTAGTAGGTCCATGAATGTGAAATTAACTTTGCAGGTAATCTTCTTTAAACTCAAGAAGCTTGAACAAAGTCTTAAGTTCATTAAAAGTAAATGGAAGTTCTAGTGTTTCTGGAAAGTATTTATATTTCTTCTTATAAATTTCTTTTTAGAGTGTTTTTACTTAAATTAACAGTTCTTGAAACTTGCGTCAAAAATCTCACGTGGAAATCTCTTGAACTCGCATAGGGATCCAAACTGAGTGAAGATCGTTGAAGCGCTGTAGATTAAACCGCAGGAAAAAACCACACGCGCTAAATCGAAACCACAGAAAAAATCCACACGCGATTAAACGAAAACACGCACACGCGCTGAAGTTCAACCGCGGGTAAAAATCCACACGCGCTTAGTCCAAGATGCGAGCACACGCGCTGATGACAAACTGCGGGTAAAAATCCACACGCGCTTAGTCCAAGATGCGAGCACACGCGCTGACGACAAACCGCGGGTAAAAATCCACACGCGCTTAGTCCAATATGCGAGCACACGCGCTGACGACAAACCGCGGGTAAAAATCCACACGCGCTTAGTCCAATATGCGAGCACACGCGCTGACGACAAACCGCGGGTAAAAATCTACACGCGCTTAGTCCAAGATGCGATCACACGCACACGCGCTAAAGTCGGAAAAGCGGGAAAAATCCACACGCGCTTAAAACAAGATGCACACGCGCGGAAGTTCAACCGCGGGTAGAAAAAACACACGCACAAGAGTATCACGCGACACCAAAGAGCTCGCGCTAGATACTCAAGCGAAGTCTCTCACGCGCAGGCTTCTGTTAACGGAAAAACCACGCGCTTGATAGAAAACGTAGCGTAGCAAAGCCAAACATGCGACAGCAATAAAGTTCTTAGTAAATATTTTTCATATGAACTTGAAAATCAGATTAAATCTTCTACAATGACATTATAGAAAGAGTCTTGAGTTTTAAAAGGACTTATCTTGTGAAGAGTCTTTGAAACCTTTTTCTTCTTGGATAACTCGAAATCTTCTTACTCCTGTTCAGTGCCAAAATGAATCTCCGCAAGATTCCTGTTTGCTTTTCCAAATAAGCCGCTCGACCGCTTGAAACTTGAAACCCCTGAACAAGTTAAGCAGGAGCAGCTTAATACGCGACCTCTCAGCTGGGCAAAGACGATGAAAGGCAGTTTAGAATGTTCATTGTCTTCCCTATAAACAATCACCAGCCAATCAGAACTTAGACTGAGGACCTCCATCTTGGCTTGGGGCATTCTCCATAGACTGCAATGAATGTTAAGGGCAAAATTGGCTGTTTTAAAATTAAACTCATAATAACTTCCAAAAACCTTTCTATACTAATTTTCCCCAGACCTAATGTCTCAGATTATGTCACTGTATCCTAACAGTACCTGACAGTACCCCCCTTTTAACGCCCAGTCTCTGGGCCTTTTTTCAATGGAAATTTCTTATGGAATTTTTCAACCAAATGAGGAGCATGTACATCACTTGCTTTCTCCCAAGTGCGTTCTTCAGGACCAAAACCCTCCCAATCAAGGAGATACTGTAGCTTTCCTCTCACTATTCTAGAGTCCAGAATTTTCTTAACTACAAATTCTTCTGAATCATCTTCCTCAAATACAACTGGTGAAGGAGTAGGTGTCAATCTAGTTCCTTTAACCACTGGTTTCAACAAGCTAACATGAAAAGTTGGATGAGTTTTCATATGTCTTGGTAATCTAAGGCGAACAGCCACTGGATTTATCACCCTTTCAACAACAAACGGCCCTACAAAACGAGGGCAAAACTTATTTCTTCCCTTAATTCTCAAAAATTTGGTTGATAACCATACCAAATCTCCCTCCCTATACTGGGGACTAGTCTTTCTTTTAAGGTCCGCAAATCTTTTATATTTTTGTTTACTCTCCACCAACACCCCTTTTGCCTTCTCCAAATTTCTTTTCATGATCTCTAGTCTCTTTTCCACTTCCGGGTTTTCAGCATCATAATCGATCTCTATACTAAGAAAACGAGGATGAAAACCTCGTCCCAAATAAAATGGAGACATTGAGGTGGCATCCTTACTACAGTTGTTATATGCAAATTCTGCCACCCACAACATATCTACCCACTCTTCCCCTGTCTGTAGATAACATCTCAAATATTTCTCCAACTCCTGATTTATCCTTTCCACTTGCCCATTGGTTTCGGGATGGTAACCGGATGATAGGCATACCTCAACTCCCAATCTCTTACAGAAAGCTCTCCAAAATTTAGAAATAAATTGAGACCCTCTGTCTGAGATGACCTGACTGGGAATTCCATGCAGTTTAACTACTTCTTGTAAGAAACTGTGAGCTAAACTATCAGCGGTAACCTCTCCCTTCATTGGAATGAAATGTGCTTCTTTAGTGAGTAAATCCACTACAACCAATACTGATGTACACCCCTTATCTAGTGGTAGATCCGTGATGAAATCTAAAGACACTGAATACCAAGGCCGCGGTGGAACTGGCAACGGTTCCAATAACCCAGAAGGCTTTCCGATGAGGTTCTTAGATCTAGCACAAACTTCACAGGTCTTAACAAAATTAAGAGTATCTTGTCGAATTTTCTCCCACCAAAAATGTCTTCTGACCAACTCAAGTGTTTTTCGATATCCTGGATGTCCTGCCAGAACTGAATCGTGACATTCCTTCAAAATCTTTTCTCTAAGTTCAATAGATGGTAAATAGAGTCTGTCGTCCAGATAAGGTAAACCATCTTTAATCTTGCGAGCTGGATCCAAACGAACCCAATGTTCAAGTTGTCTCTCAGATATGGATTCTCGTACTTGTTTAAAGATTTCGTTTTCTTTCTCAATTCCAGCAAGAACAAAACGTTCTGGAGCGATCAGAGGAAGTGACTCACAAACCGACTTAACTTCACTTTCTGGAAATTGTCGTGACAGAGCATCTGCTTTTTTATTTTGATTTCCTGGCTTAAAAGTAACTATAAAATCATAATCTGCAAAAAATAAAGACCACCTTAGTTGTCGAGGTGTCAGAGTTCTTGCTGTCTTCAAAAAGAGTAAGTTTCGGTGATCGGTTAATACTGTCACAGTGTGACGTGCTCCTTTTAAAAAATGTCGCCATTCTTCAAATGCTGCTTTGATAGCAAGAAGCTCGCGATCTGAAATGGTATAATTTTCTTCCGCTGGTGAGAACCTCTGAGAAAAGTAGGCCACAGGATGCAATTGTCCAGTAACATTATGCCTCTGTGACAACACTGCTCCCATTGCCACATTGGAAGCATCAGCCTCTACAAAAAATGGCTTGGAAGTATCAGGATGAATTAAGATAGGAGTAGTTATGAATTTCTCCTTCAATACTTTAAAAGCCTCATTAGCCTTAACGTCCCAAACAAAAGGAACTCCTTTCTTCAAAAGTCGAGTAATTGGAGTCACCAAACTGGAGAAGCCTTCAATGAATCTTCGGTAAAAGTTGGCAAATCCCAAAAAACTCTGGATCTCCTTCACCTTCGTTGGAATAGGCCAATCACGAACCGCTTCCACCTTTTTCGGATTCATTTCCAGACCACTAGGAGTGATCACAAAACCTAAAAATTCCACCGAATTCGTATGGAACTGACTCTTCTCCAATTTAGCGTAAAGATTATTCTCTCTCAATTTTCTCAAGACCTGTCGAACGTGAATTTTGTGTTTCTCCAAACTTTGGGAAAAAATCAAAATATCGTCAATATAAACAATAACAAAAATATCAAGAAATTCCCGAAGAACCTCATCGATAAAAAATTGAAAAGCCGCTGGCGCATTGCAAAGACCGAATGGCATCACTTGGTACTCGTACAGGCCAAATCTGGTCTTAAATGCCGTCTTCCACTCATCCCCCTCTTGAACTCGTACCAGATGATAAGCCCCCCTTAAATCCAATTTAGAAAAAATGGTGGCACCTTGAATTTGATTTAACATCTCAGAGATGAGAGGGAGCGGATACCTATTTTTTACTGTCATTCTATTTACCGCCCTATAATCTATACAAGTTCTGAGGGAACCGTCAGATTTTGGCACAAAAAACAATGGTGAGGCAGCCGGCGATTGAGAGTGCCGAATAAAACCCTTAGCCAAATTTTCCTTTAAGTATTCTTTCAAATAGTCATTCTCTTTTTCTGTCAGGGCATAAACCCTACTGCTAGGTAAAATAGCTCCAGGCTCCAAATCTATCCTGCAGTCAAACAGTCTATGAGGAGGCAACTCTCCAGCTTCCTTTTCATCAAATACATCCCAAAAATCTTGATAACAAGTAGGAATTTCACCCACTACTGCTCCAACATCAAAACCTATTGCCCCTCTTTCTGCAAGTGAAAACGAAACAGAATTCACAAATCTTTCTTCCTCTCCATGACTTTTCCCTAAGAAACAATGTTCCTTACAAAAAGTTGATTCTAGGGATACAATTCTTGCACTCCAATCAATTCTAGGATTATGCAGAGTAAGCCAGGGCATACCCAAGATTATTTTCAAGATTGGAGCATCAATTAATTCAAAAGAGATAGTTTCCTTATGACCTCCAGTTAACTCCATCTCAAGTACCTCTGTATTATGAGTGATTGGACCTGAAGAAAGAGATGTACCATCAACTGCCCTTACCTGCTCAACTTCTTTCTTAGCCACTAAAGGAACACCTAAACTCTTTGCCAATCCTCTGTCCATAAAATTTCCTGTAGCCCCTGAATCAATAATAATTGGCCCAGAACCTAAGATTTTCTTTTCAAACATTAAGGACACGTTCACAGTTATATGAGGAACAGCTGTCTGTATCGTGTTAGCAACTTGTTGTACTCTGCCTGAAGAATTGAAGATCTTCTTGGAGGTAAAAGGACAGTTTTCAAGGAAATGACCACTCCTACCGCAGTATAGGCACAAATTATTCTCCCTTCTTCTTGTCTTCTCTTCCTTTGACAACGGACCTCTCACCCGACTCTGCAGCTCATTTCCCTTTGACTTAACTTCCCTGTTCACCACCTCAACCTTAGATCTCTCTACTCTTCCTGGAAACCTAACTTCCCCCTGAGAACGTCTACGCTCTAAACGTCTTTCGGTTAAACGAAAATCTAACCGAACCACCAAATCAATTAGAGCATCTAAAGTAGTTGGTCATTCCAAAACACCAGCCAAAGCATCTTTCAATTCATCTTTTAAGCCCCGATAAAATAAGGAAGCCCTCTTCTCCTCTGGCCATCTACTCTCTAAAATTAAAGTTCTAAATTGAGTGATATAAGAAATCAACTCCTTTCCTCCCTGACGCAACTCCAGTAGTTCTCCATCTACCTCTAGAGATACCTGTCTCTTATCAAACATCTTTTTAAATTCGGCCTGGAACAGGGAATAATTATTCAAAGCCAAACTCTTTTAACTCACCAAGAGACTTCCCCACGCAGATGCTTCTCCTGATAAATAAGATAATGTAAATGTGACCTTGGAAGCATCCGTTGAAAATAACTCGGGACGACTTAAGAAATGTAATTCGCACTGAGTCTGAAAAATGTGAAACTTTCTCGGATCTCCCAAAAAACGCTCAGGAGCAGCCAAAGGCACAGGCATAACTAAAGTTCCTAAACCACCCACCACTTCCCTTGAAAGTCTATGTTCTTGTTCTTCCCCTACTCTCACCAGCTCAGGTGGGTTTCCTGCACCTTCCGAAACTTCCTTTTCTTGTATTTGTGTTACCTTTAAATTTAACTCATCTATTCTTTTATTAAGATTTGAGTATTCTCGATGAGCCACCCGTAACTCTTCTCTAATTTCCCTAACCATTTCTCCCAACGCCTCCATGGCTGTCTCGTCGGGGTTCATACAGCTTGGGCAGACTTTTTCTTTTTTATAGGCCTTTCATTCTGTCAGGCTGAGATCCTGGTGTCTGCAGAAGCTGCTGAGCCCCCGACAATCCACCCAAAATGTGGCACTCTGAGCTGATACTATAAACTGCTCAGTTTACCTCACTTCCAGGGGAAAGGGGGAAGGGACAAATTAACAAACACCAGGCTGGAAGCTAAGACTAGCTGGTTCTTCACCTGTGGTAAAACATAAACATATAATACACCTTGTTATTCATGGGGCACTATACTAACCTTAAGTATCAATATCCTTTACCAAATAAAGTAAAAACCATACCTGGAACTTCTCTACAAAATGCCCAGAGAAGTGATAAGCTGACTAGACTTCCTTACTAGTTGACTTGAGTCTCAACGATCATTCAGCCTTCATAGTAGGTCCATGAATGTGAAATTAACTTTGCAGGTAATCTTCTTTAAACTCAAGAAGCTTGAACAAAGTCTTAAGTTCATTAAAAGTAAATGGAAGTTCTAGTGTTTCTGGAAAGTATTTATATTTCTTCTTATAAATTTCTTTTTAGAGTGTTTTTACTTAAATTAACAGTTCTTGAAACTTGCGTCAAAAATCTCACGTGGAAATCTCTTGAACTCGCATAGGGATCCAAACTGAGTGAAGATCGTTGAAGCGCTGTAGATTAAACCGCAGGAAAAAACCACACGCGCTAAATCGAAACCACAGAAAAAATCCACACGCGATTAAACGAAAACACGCACACGCGCTGAAGTTCAACCGCGGGTAAAAATCCACACGCGCTTAGTCCAAGATGCGAGCACACGCGCTGATGACAAACCGCGGGTAAAAATCCACACGCGCTTAGTCCAAGATGCGAGCACACGCGCTGACGACAAACCGCGGGTAAAAATCCACACGCGCTTAGTCCAATATGCGAGCACACGCGCTGACGACAAACCGCGGGTAAAAATCCACACGCGCTTAGTCCAATATGCGAGCACACGCGCTGACGACAAACCGCGGGTAAAAATCCACACGCGCTTAGTCCAAGATGCGATCACACGCACACGCGCTAAAGTCAGAAAAGCGGGAAAAATCCACACGCGCTTAAAACAAGATGCACACGCGCGGAAGTTCAACCGCGGGTAGAAAAAACACACGCACAAGAGTATCACGCGACACCAAAGAGCTCGCGCTAGATACTCAAGCGAAGTCTCTCACGCGCAGGCTTCTGTTAACGGAAAAACCACGCGCTTGATAGAAAACGTAGCGTAGCAAAGCCAAACATGCGACAGCAATAAAGTTCTTAGTAAATATTTTTCATATGAACTTGAAAATCAGATTAAATCTTCTACAATGACATTATAGAAAGAGTCTTGAGTTTTAAAAGGACTTATCTTGTGAAGAGTCTTTGAAACCTTTTTCTTCTTGGATAACTCGAAATCTTCTTACTCCTGTTCAGTGCCAAAATGAATCTCCGCAAGATTCCTGTTTGCTTTTCCAAATAAGCCGCTCGACCGCTTGAAACTTGAAACCCCTGAACAAGTTAAGCAGGAGCAGCTTAATACGCGACCTCTCAGCTGGGCAAAGACGATGAAAGGCAGTTTAGAATGTTCATTGTCTTCCCTATAAACAATCACCAGCCAATCAGAACTTAGACTGAGGACCTCCATCTTGGCTTGGGGCATTCTCCATAGACTGCAATGAATGTTAAGGGCAAAATTGGCTGTTTTAAAATTAAACTCATAATAACTTCCAAAAACCTTTCTATACTAATTTTCCCCAGACCTAATGTCTCAGATTATGTCACTGTATCCTAACAGTACCTGACACTTACACAACGGACTGAAATCATTTGGAAAGAATTACGCTAAGCATGGAGTCTAACACGGATTCTTATGAGAACAGGAGACACAAAGGATTCTGACAATTTAAGAATTCACTAGGGTACTTATAGGAATTTTATAGGGATGGACAGAATGCAAGGTAACAGAATGGTATATGCAGCTTTTGGGTTACTGGGGAGGGTGATACTTACAACATGCACTTGAATTGGGTAGTTTGGACAGCTAGCCGGGTCTCTGGAGAGCGTGACAAGGATCTGGTCACTGTGCAGCAGTCAGACTCCCCTTTAAGGGAATAGCAGGGCAACCAGGGTCTGGTCACAGTGGACATCGGGGTGCATCAGCTGGGCAAGGACAGGTCTGGTCACTGGATTCTCCCCAAAGGGGTCAGAAGCCTTTCCCCCTTTCTCCCTGAATTATTGGAATTGTTGTAGGGTTTTTAGTTCTGGATAGGGGTTCTGCCTGGATCTGGATCAGCTACCTCTGGCCTGGCTCTGGAGTCTGGAGTCTTGCAGGGTGAATGTTGAATGTCTGGATCTCTGGATTTTTAATCTCCTGAATTCTGAATTTGGGATTTTTTGAATGCCCTTCCAAAACCCAAGTATGTGCAATGCTGCTTTGCCCTTCTATTTATTTATTTATTTATTTAAATTGTTACACACCCAGACCCTGGGGTGTCACGGCATGGTTACAGACAGCTTAGCCATTAATAGTTAGGTAATTACATGTAGATGGACAGTAATGCAAAGGATTTACAGTGAGAATTACAAACATAGGATAGTACAGTGCAAGCATCATTTTACATGTTCTGAAACTGAGAATTTACTAAAATTGGTTGAATACCCATGTTTGTAGCAATTTTTTAAAGCCATGGAAGGATTCCTCTTTTTTGATGCTGAGAGGGAGGGAGTTCCAATGTTTAAGGGTCAAAAATTGGAAGCGGCTACCCCTAGCTCTGGTGTTTTTGTAATGGGGTATTGCCATGAGCAGATTATCGTTGGATCTCAGTGATCTGATGGATTCTTTTATAACTATGGCGTTGTTCAAGAAGGTGGGTGCTTTTTTGTAACAGCATTTGTAGTAGATGCATAGTTTCTTAAAGATAATTCTGGCTTTGATGGGCAACCAGTGGGAATCCCTCCTAATCTTAGAGATATGATCAGATTTTCTTTATTCCTAATGCAGCACATAATGCTTTGTTTTGCATTAGGTGTAGTTTATTGAGGTTGATGTTGGAGGTCCCTAGTAATAACACATTACAACAATCTAACTTAGATAAAATCAAAGCCCTGGCCAAATTGATGCAGTTGGTTGGTGTGAGAAATTGACGGTTTAAGGCAATTAATTTCGAAGTATAAGAAGTGGATGAGGAGAGTGCACTTATGTATTTAGCTATTGTGAGGTTGGCGTCTAGGTAAACTCCTAAGGTTTTTACTTGCTAAAGTACTAGAATCAATGTTGATAGCGGAGTAGTCCGGATGGAGGGCATCTATTTTGGTTTGGGTTCCCACAATGAGATTCTCTGTCTTCTCATCGTTAAGGCAGAGGGTATTCAAAGGCATCCAGTTTGGATTATGGCATAGGTTTTGTTCATGGTCAGTGTGTCCTGGCCGTAATTCCTTGAAATAGGTATGAGGATCTGGATGTCATCTGCGGAATTGGTGTAGATGACACCCATGTCATATAATGCCGAGAAGAGAAGCTTTGTGTAATCATTATAGAGGGTTGGTGAGAGATACAAACCTTGGGGTACCCCAATGGATACTGGGATGGGATCAGCAGCTTCTTTCTCTATGGAGACTATAAATGTGTGTTCGGCTAGAAAGGATTTCACCCACATGGTGGCATCTTTAGAGAAGTTGAAATCATTAGCTAGAGTAGTGCACAGTTTGTCATGATCCACAAGGCCGAACGCTACAGATAGGTATAACAGCAGAAGTATGCAGAGTTTCCAGAGTCCCTGATAGTATCCATCTGGATTTTCAGGTCAAGGAGTGCTGTTTCCATGCTGTGGTTGGGCCTAAAGCCAGATTGTCTAGTTCCACGGATCTGGTTTTGTTCAAGGTGGGCTTGTACTTATGTATAGGCTATTTTGTCTATGAGTTTATGCAAGAACTGGACCGTGGTTATTGGTCGGTAGTTTGTGGGCACAGTTGGGTCCAAGGTTGTTGTTTTTAGAAGAGGGGTGACCCAGGCTTCTTTGATGCTGGTCAGGACCAAGTTGGTGTTGAAGGAGGCATTGACAAAGTTGGTTATAATGGGGGTGAGGGTGGGTGCACATGATTTAACTACTTGCGCTCGGACGTTGACCCCTTTACAATTAGAGGCTTTTAGCTTGGAGATAGTGTCAAGCACATATTTCTGAGTGACTGGGGTGAAGTGGAATAGTAGGTTGGTATTCTCAATAGATTTTGTGGGGGTGTTGTTATTGGAGACATTTTTATCAGCTGATAATTGTCTTTTAGTTATCATTTTATTTTGTAGTAGAGCAATCTTAGCGGCTAGAGCATCTTGAACGATGGTGCACCATTCTTTGCTGGAGTTGGCAGATTCCGTGACCGGGGTTGGCTTTTCCAATTCTCTCAGGAGAGAGAAAAGTTCTTTAGAATCCGATGACACGTTGCTAATGCAGGTATTGTAGGCATTAGCTTTGTGGGTGATATTTGCTACTTTGTAGGTTTTATTTGCAGCCTGAAAAGTGTTGGCAGACTCAGTAGTGGGATGCTTTTATAGGCGTGTTCAAAAGCAATTTTGGTTCTCCTTAGCGATACTAACTCTTCGTTGAACCAGAAACTAGTTCTTTTATCAGTGCATCGTGTTTTAGTTGTTAATGGTGCTACCGCATTGATAGTGTCGGTGAGGAATTTATGATAGGAGTCTGCAAGGATGCATGGGTTGTCACTGGTGACCGAATTAGTTTCTAGCGCTTTGCTAAGTATAGGGACAAAATTATCAGCTGTGAGCTTGCAAGTGTTTCTAGCTTCGTAAGTGTCCATTACATTGGTCTTAGGAGGGCAAGATTCATTTCACATAGAAGTGAACTTTATGCTATGGTGGTCCGTCCAGTCAAGGGGTGAGATAGACTCAATAACTAAAGTGGTGTTAAGTGAGAGAATTCAATCTAATGTTCTCCCCTTTATATGGGTAGGAGCATTCACCAATTGTGTGAAATTCATATCCTTCAGTGCAGAGTGTAGGGCTTCTGCTTTGAGGTCTTGGTTGTCGTTGAATCCTAGATTCAAACTTCCAAGGATAATGCATTTGGTGTTAGGTTTAATACATGGAGCTAGTAACAATGGTATATCTACTTCTAGATGACTGTTGGCGTTTGGTGATCTGTAGATCACCACAAGGTTGATCGTGGTTTTCTCATTTTTAGCGAATTTTGCTAGTAGAAGTTCATAGCCTGCAGTGTCTTCGATGGGACAGGATCTTAATGGCAAATTGGTCTTGGCTATAAAGGCTACACCGCCTCCTTGAGAATGGGATCTATCGGTCCTGAGGATGTTGTAATCTGGTGGGATGGCGAGCGCTGGCAGAAGTCCAGATGCTTGGTGAAGCCAGGTTTCTGTGACTACTAGTAGGTCCAGTTGTTGTTCAGTGATTAGATCATGTATCTCGATGGTGTGGGCTCCTAGAGATCCGGCATTGATGGGGGCACCTTTAAAACTAGTTGGTGGCTCCTGATCAGTTACAGCTGCAGTCATGGGTGTCCGTGAGTGTGGGGCACTGGGCACTTGGTTGGTGATCAGAGCTGTGGGTGTGTTGGACTTATTGTTGTGCAGGTAAGCTTTAGACTTGGGCTGTTTGGGTGTCTTAGGGACTTGGGTGTGGCAGTGCAGGCGTGTTGTGGTGCGTGATATCAGGCAATAGAGTCTAGTGTTGCCCAGAATGGGATGGGTGCAATACTCATCTGTAGTATTTTGGGTCTGAGGGTGAGCCGTTATATGAAAGGTGGAGGTAGGCTCTGAGCAGGGAGTGCTGCTTTTAGAATTAGTGATGTGGGCATAATCTATGATGGGTGGAAATGGTGGGATCGAGGGTGTAGGAAAGGCGTGGGGCAGGGAATGGGGTGATGCTGGCCAGTCTGGTGGTAAGGCCATTTCTATAGCTAGGGAAATGACTACCCCTACAGGGTACACAGTTTTGAACAAAACAGAATGGGAGCATGGCTATGAGTAGCCAGCCTAGCATGGCTATGTATAGCCTGGGGTAAGGCAGATGAGCACCTTGTGATAGTAGCCTACTATACAATACTGGCAATGTAGTGGGGTTAGATTGTTATACGTTTTACAATTTGCAATACTTGGAGAACACTGACAATACCCAGGTGTCGATTCGGTAATATTTGCAGTAGCAGGTGGCGTTATGTCAGTATCAGAGTGTGGTTAGGCCTTGAGATAAATGCAGTAGGTGGAGTTGGTGTACCCAGGGCTATGTGCAATAATCAGTGAGGAGTGTACAAGGATTTGTGATCCAAAGTCAATGGGTTAGGTGTACAGCTCTAGGGGCCTTGACAGACTGCGTCTAGTTATGGAGGCACAGTGGTCAATGGAACAGAAGTTCTAACACAAAAGGTTCTAACACAAGGGCAAATATACAACAGTGAGATTTTCAGGCATTTGAAATATAGTAGGCTAAATGCGGTATTCAATTACAATTAGCAGAAAGCAGTAACAGTTTTATTGGCACAATGGCCAGTAGGTTTGCGGCACGGTAGGCAGGGGGCAGTAAATATTTTTCAGGTACAGTGAGGATCTGTGGAGCAGTTAACGTTCTAGGCAATGGGCTACGGTGCAGTGATCCGCGGGGAAGGCCCAAAGAGTAAAGTCAACATCAAATAATATCATGAGCAGGTTTAGTAGAGGCGATAGTCAGAGGGATACAGGTGACGGCATACACAGGTGATACAACTGTCAATATATGTGATCGTGAGCGAATGGGGTGGCGCAGCCAAATTCAAAACAATTGGTGCGATTACTAGTCCTCCGTTAGCGGGTGCTCCAAGGAAAAGCCAGGGCGGGAGTGAGGGAGGGAAAGGGGTGTGTGGGGGGGTGAAGCTGCGAAGGGAAGGCCAGGAGGAAAGGTTGACATCCCTCGCTGCAGTTCCACTGCGAGGGGACATCTTCCAGTGCGCAGCTACACTTGCCGCGATGAAATCAGGCAGGACCGATGCCCTGTTTCTACAATATCCAACAGCTGACTTCATTACGAACCACGAGGCCCGCAATACCCATAAGATGGCCACCGTAGTCATGGCAACCACCACAACGAAACCAACTGGAAGTCCGGATTGGGCCCCATACCTCGCTGCGCCCTCCTCTCCTGCTTTAAAGGGAGAGTAGGCACATCGTGAGGCGAAGCTGCGAAGGGAAGGCCAGGAGGAAAGGCCGACATCCCTCTGTGCAGCTCCTCTGCAAGGGGACATCTTCCAGTGTGCAGCTACACTTGCCACGATAAAATCAGGCACGACCGATGCCCCGTTTCTACAATATCCAACAGCTGACTTAATTACGAACCACAAGGCCCGCACTACCCATAAAATGGCCGCCGCCGCTGCAGTCATGGCAACTGCCACAACAAAACCAACTGGAAGGCCGGATTGGGCCCCACACCTCGCTACACCATCCTTTCCTGCTTTAAAGGGAGAGGAGGCACGCAACGAGGCGAAGCCATGAAGGGAAGGCCAGGAGGAAAGGCCGACATCCCTCTCTGCAGCTCTGCTGCGAGGGGACATCTTCCAGTGCGCAGCTACATTTGCCGCGATGAAATCAGGCAGGACCGAGGCCCCATTTCTACAATATCCAACAGATGACTTAATTACGAACCACGAGGCCCGCAATACCCATAAGATGGCTGCCGCTGCCATACTCATGGCAACCGCCACAACAAAACCAACTGGAAGGCCGGATTAGGTCCCACACCTCGCTGCACCCTCCTCTCCTGCTTTAAAGGGAGATGAGGCACGCCGCGAGGCGAAGCCATGAAGGGAAGACCAGGAGGAAAGGCCGACATCCCTCTGTGCAGCTCCGCTGCGAGGGTACATCTTCCAGTGTGCAGCTACACTTGCCACGATAAAATCAGGCAGGACCGATGCCCCGTTTCTACAATATCCAACAGATGACTTCATTACGAACCACGAGGCCCGCAATACCCATAAAATAATCCGGCCTGTGCTCCATCTATGACCAAGCCCCTCGAATACTCACACCCCCTAAACTTGCCGCCGTCCCACACTCATCAAAATCTGCTCACATTCACGTCTTACAGGCCGGAGCACAATGTGATTCACGTCCGAACCGCTACCGTCAAATCACCGTTCTGCAACAAAGTTGCTGCGTCCCCCGGCGTAACCTCGTCACGGCCATAAAACCACTTGCTTCAAAACATTAACAGTGACTCTCTGGAGAACGCTGAGACCCTCAACAGCTACCAAGCAGAAATTAACAACTTGGCCAGGAGCCATGTATCTCCCACTTGCACAATTCCCACCCCAGTAGTGGCATGTACTACACAATATTTGCGTCCTTTCTATATACCATGACTACATTTGTAATGCCATGTACCATTACTTCATGCACTGCTCAATCATGTATTGATGCCAACATCGTTTGTAATGTACCCCCACCGGTCTATTGCGCCCCACTGCCATGCAATGCTCATCACGCTACCCCGCCTACTCCAGAGGTATTGTCCTGCCAGCATGTACTATTGTGCCTTGCTCCAATTTGTCACCAGGTATTGTTATACCCTATACTGATCTACCACTATGTGTTGATGCAAACTGCACTGTTCTGCCACTATGTGTTGATGTACCCTGCACTGATCTGCCACTATGTGTTGATGTGCCCTGCACTGACCTGCCACTATATGCTGATGCGCCTTGCACTGCTCTGCCACTATGTATTGATGCGCCCTGCACTGTTCTGCCACTATGTGTTGATGTACCCTGCACTGATCTGCCACTATCTTCTGTTGGTAAAACTGCTTGCAATGTACACACACCTGTCGCATACGCCACACCGTCATGTAACGTGAATCCTAACCTCCTGGGTACCACTGCGCTGGCTCCTCCTAGCGTTCCCCTCCCTCCCTCCCCACATCCCCAAGCCCACCTCAAATGTGCCCTGATGAACTCTCGCTCTCTAGCAGCTCATGCACTTGACGTGCATGACTTGGTCACCAGTAACAAGCTCGACCTCCTCTTTCTCAGCGAAACCTGGCTAACAGAGACCTCCGGACCTACCCTTAACTTGGCAGTACCCGAGGGGTACATTATTGACAGACTAGACCGCTCTTCCCACAGAGGGGGTGGCGAAGCCGTCATCGCTATAGACTCCCTATGCATCAGGACCATTAAGAAGGACCTGGATCAGACTTCTGATTATCTCATACTGAAACTCAAGCTCTTAGAAAATTGCACCTATACCATCCACCTCATATACCGTCCTCCCGGCCCCTCCATTCAATTCCATCATGCTCTTACCCACTCCCTCTCAGACAACCTTAAAAACGCATCTAAAATTCTGCTCTTGGGATACCTCAACTTAGGTCTCAATGACCTGGAAGACCCACAAGCCAACAACCTCAACAAATCACTGCGCACCTTGGCGTTCGCGCAAGCCATCTCCAGCCCTACTCACACCAAAGGCTGTGTTGTCCACCATGGCGTTCGCGCAAGCCATCTCCAGCCCTACTCACACCTTAGACTGAGTTGTCCACCATAACTGCACACTAAGCCTCCCTATGATCACCCAACAACCCTGGTCCAACAACCACTGTATTTTCTTCAACATCCTCACCTCTGGAGGTCCTCAACTGCCCACCATCTGCCTTCATGCATCCATTTCCCGCAGTTCCAAACTACTCTCCCATGACAACCTATCTAAGCATCTCAGTGTACCAGCTCTGCTACATCCCTTCACTGATGACCTTGATCGCCTTGCCAATGACTTCAAGAAAGTCATCACCCAGGCTGTCGACCTGATGGCACCTCTCACCCTCAAAAAAGCTAAGAAATCCAAAAATTCCAATGCCTGGTTCTCGCAGGATCTCCTAAAATTGCATGGTGAAATAAGGTCCGCTCTCACCACCTGGCTCAACAGCCCCACCGAGGTTACCAGAATCGCATTCAAATCTATCTCAAAACAATATAAAACTGCCAACGCTAAAGCATCATCATACAACACCAGGATAGCTAATGCTAAATCCGGAAGTAGGGAAATATTTGCCATTTTCAGAGAACTTGAGACTCCACCTCTCCCCCTTCACCGATCGTGAAGGACGATGCATGGTGTAACTACATTCAGTCAGCCATGCTAAGCAACCTTGAAACCCTGCAAGCCAAAATACACACACACCAACAAGAGCTCACCAAACTGATCTCCAGCACTCAAGATGACCAGACGCCACAAGAGAAGCCCACCCTCAGCCCTGTGTTTGACTTCAAGGATATGAGTGAGAAGGAGGTCATCTCACTTCTCCAATCCATCAAACCCTCCAATTGCAAGGGTGACGCTTGCCCCGCACAAGTCTTCAAGGACTGTGCCCCATCCCTAGCCCCCATAATCACATCATTCATCAATGCCTATTTTCGCTCTGGGCACGTCCCAGTGGGACTAAAGGAAGCATGGGTTTGTCCGCTCCTAAAAAAGCCATCCCTTGACCCCTATATCCCAAGGAACTACAGGCCCATCACCACCATCCCCTTCCTATTTATAATTATGAATAAAGCAGCCTACCTGCAAATTCAGAAATTCCTAGAAGACAACCACCTCCTAGGACTTAGGCAATCAGGATTCAGACCTCGTCATGGGACTGAAACAGCTCTTCTTGACCTCAAAAACCAAATTGACGATCTCAGAGATGCAGGCAAACTCGCGCTCCTCTTGCAACTGGACCTTTCCGCACCATTCGATCTAGTAGACCACAAAACCCTCTGCCAGCACCTCTCGTCAGTAGCCAATTTCTCTGACAGGGCCTGCAAATGGACTGATTCATTCCTAAAAGACAGGGCAATGATGCCCCCAGGTAACTTAGGGTGACCAACCCCAAGTTCCTTACAAATATGTCAAAAAAGGTAGCAGGCTCACCTCTCCAGAAAGACCATGGCATGATAACCTGTTCTGAGATGAGAGTTTGCAGCACACGCTTTTTGCTCACTGTACCTTTCATAGATGGGAAATATCCATTTGCATATCAATCTTTGTCCCGCCACATGGGCAGTCCAGCACCGAAATGCTATGGCAATTCCTCTCTGAACAAGAGTACCAACAGTAACCCCATACACGTGTTTCAGCCTTGTTGGGCCTCATCAGTGAGGTGAAGCTGCGCCTCTCTGATCACAGTGAGCAGGGAGTCCACGTCTGGTTGCCCCCAGGTAACTTAGGGTGACCAACCCCAAGTTCCTTACAAATATGTCAAAAAAGGTAGCAGGCGCTCCTCTCCAGAAAGAACATGGCATGATAACCTGTTCTGAGATGAGAGTTTGCAGCACACGCTTTTTGCTCACTGTACCTTTCACAGATAGGAAATATCCATTTACATATCAGTCTTTGTCCCGCCCACATGGGCAGTCCAGCACCAAAATGCTATGGCAATTCCTCTCTGAACAAGAGTACCAACAGCAACCCCATACACGTGTTTCAGCCTTGTTGGGCCTCATCAGTGAGGTGAAGCTCATTCCTAAAAGTCAGGGCAATGAAAGTCTTTTCTGACTCATCAAGCACTAACCACAGCACCATAAAATGCGGGGTCCCGCAAGGCTCCTGCACGGCCCCCACCCTTTACAACCTCTTCACAAGGCCACTGTTCATAATCCTGGATTCCCTGGGCATCTCATACATGAGCTATGCAGATGACACCCAGGTACTCTTCCCCCTCTCGGGGGACTACCAGGCTGACCAGAACACCTTGAATTCCATCTACACAGCAATCCAATCTTGGATGGCACATAATAATTGGTTCCAGGCTTGACTACTGTAATGCACTTATCATCGTCACTTCTGCCAAGAACGTTGCCAAACTCCAAATCATTGAAAATAACGCGTTCACAGCCGCCACCGGCCTTGCGCGTAGAGAACACATCTCAGAACGCAGAAGCCAGAAGCCAGGTCTACTGGCTCCCAGTTAAGGAGAGGATCACTTTCAAAGTCCTTGCCTTGACTCACAAATGCCTTCATGACCTTGCCCCCCCTACTTGGTAGACCGAAACACCAAACCTGCCACCCTCAAACCATCTAGATCTCCCTACTCCAACCTCCTATCGGTTCCTAGAATCTGTAAAGCCTGTGCGGGCAGCTCCAGCTTCCCCACTGTCGCCCCCCTACTCTGGAACTCCCTACCGCCTCACATCAGGAACATTCAATCCCACTCAGCCTTCCGCATAGCCATCAAAACCAACCTCTTTGTCTGACTGTTTCAACTTGCATTTATGAAATATATGCATAACCATGTATTCTGTGATACTATGTAAACATCCCGAACTGTAAAAAAGTACGTTTGGGCGGCTTCATTGTAACCCTTATTCAAGCCTGCTTATGATCCTCTAAATAGCGCCTCGATGCCTGCGGGCTGCAGCGCGCTCTACAAATTTAAATAAATAAATAAATACTTACTCTGCGTAGCAGACGGGAGGTGAGGGGGCCAGCGGCCCGCCAGAGACAGGCACAGACAGGCCCTTAGTCGCGGCCCTTATGAGGACGGCCCGGCTTCCACCTCACGGCCATGGCTGTAGGCATATATAGTTGTAAGCAGCCAATCAGAGGTTGAGATGCACGTTGAAGTGTATTAGATGGAAAGGCTAGTAAGAGCCTTGCAGCGCCATCAAACACATTGTTGGCAATGGCGGATAGCCGATCATATGCATACCGGAGTGGCTGGATTCTTCAGGGTGCAGTATATGTGTTCAAAAATACACATGGTGCACTTGAGTATGCTTGGTAGAAATTATAGTGCATTCTTTTGCAATTTCTATGGAAACCATTTCACCTAAAATTCTACAAATGGATACACGGAAGCCTATTAATGTCAGCATATTTCCATTAAATTTTACATCTATGTCATGTACGCTTTCCCCAGAAATGCCCCTTTAATGCCATTCACATCTCCCACATGCCAGGAAGACCCACAAAGTCTCTTCTTGCTGACACCAAAATTACATTAAAAATTATCATAACTTCACATTGCTGCTTATCCAGATTACTGAAATAAATGTCTTAATATGAAAAGTCTTTTAAATCAAATGGGCTGACTTTGTTCCCAAATGTGGGCAGTATTTCCAACCCCCCAGCCAAATGTCTTTCCCTGGTCAGCTTGCCCAGGGGTTGTCATGGCTGCTCCTTTGAAGTCCGCCAGTTTGAATGCAGGGGATTTCACACTTCTGAGGCAAACACATGGATTGGAATCTCCCTTTGTCCTTGGGAGCATTTCTGCCAGGCAGTTTGAGGCACCCTGTAATTATCACACTTGTCATTCCAAAGAACAGGGTCCCTTTCCTGGCAGTATCAAATCACGGGGAGGTGCGACATTTGGCCTTTAAGCCAAACTGGTATAACAGGAATGCCTGAGCTTCATGCAGGCTGTTTCAAGATCTTTTTGTGAGGAAAAATAAAATATATGGAGTAAAATACCTATATTTTTGTAGCTTTCCTTCCCGCAAAATACAGTTATGTTTCTGGGCATTTTGCAGTATTATTTTCATTCAGCATTCACATTGTCAATTCACTGCTTTGCAAATCAAAGTAACACAGGTTCATTTTACTTTTCGGTTTTCCTCGCATTTTCATTCTGAAGGCTTTCATAACTTTAGTCAATGTCTATACACAGAGATATGTTCAAGAAATGGGTTCTTTGAAACTGACACCAGGCAAATGAGAGAAAGGGCTTCTTTTGAAGTGCTTTGCGTTTGTTAATTTGTTTCCAAAGTAAATGCTAGCCTTGCGGCCTGAAATGAAATTCCTGCTTTTCACAGACTTTATTTGACACAACAGTGTCGTTCAGGGAGGGAAGGCCATCATTTGATGGTGTTCAACCGGAATATAGGTGGACATGGCTGTGTTTTACTGGAACCAAAATGAGTGATGTTTAAAGATGAAAATAGCACCAGTGCACAGTCATTTTAAACACAGAACATTTTTGTGATAGATTCAATGGGAAGCACGCAAGAGATGCTCAATCAGGAATGGCTCTGTCAATACCAGGACAAGTAGGGCGTCAAGGGGTTAACCACGTCTATTAACTGGAGGGAGGTATTGACAGCTTTAACATCCAAACACGGGCGGGAATTCAGGTACTGACTTTTTCTTTGTTTTCTCTGTCGTTGCTAGGAGACGGGGGAGCTGGAGAATGACAGTTATGAATGGGCGTATTGAAAAGCTCCGGCTGAAGTGGAACGAAAACTGAAATAATTACATATATGAAAATTGAGTGAAGAGTTGCGCCGTTGCATTTTTACAAAGTTCTGTTTCTGAGGTTTGGAGGCAACCGACTGAAAGTGTGTGTCGGTGTCGGTGATTGCTAACGGCGTGACGAGGCACTGCCCCCGGAGAGAGAACGAAGGTCCGATGACTCCGACTAGGAGGAAGGTGAACTACAGCCTCCTACAACAGTGCGGAGGTAGTTGAAGTGGCTACTCAAACTTTCGATCCAGAGATCGTACGGCGGGAGAGCCGCGGGGTGAAACTGACTCGGAGTCGCCGAGTGAAGGAAAAAACAGCTGAGGCGAAGGGTGGGGATCCTCAGGAGCCGCCGGCTGGAAGAGGGCAGTAAAGGAGTGGGTGGAGTTCTCTCGACGAAACCGATCCACAGTAAGCAGCTGGCTGGAGGGACGGAAGACCTTCGTGGCGAAGGAGGTAGGAGAAAATAACTGTAATAAAGGGCAGAAAACGACGAACACTGTGGTATTGCAGGCGGAATAGAGTTTCATGGGAAAAGAGACTTTCGTAGAAAAGAGACATTTGTAAAAGAGACATTTGTAGCCTAGAGCAGACAAAAGGAGATGAAAGTAAAAGTATGTGACGACAAATAGTGGAGCAAGTGCGAATGAAAGTCTGATAAGGGAAATGCAAGCATAAAACGGACAAAAGCAGAGTGAAGGAGTGTTTAAAATGAAGACAAGAAGGTATTTAATACCTTGAGTGAGAATTCGTAGACACTGCTAAAGACAAGAGAGCCAAAGAGAAAGTAATAACGAAAGTATAAGAAAACAAAAAAATAAACAAGGAAGGACGTATGTGAGTTTAGAACAAAGGCCAAGAGCTGAGGGAAAAGAACTGAAGAACATAGACAGTAAAGAGAAGAAGACATGAATAAGAGATAAAACCAGAGGAGCTGAAAAAGATAAGGAAAGTCTCAAGTTAACAGTGACTGTAAGGAGAACTATAAAACTGAATAAAGTAAACCTGAAAGACTTACCTGAATTATCCAACCACATTGCTTGAAGTTGCCTCCTGTCAAAGTTGTCAGAAGAGTTGAAGACGTATCCTTTTACCTATAAACAAGAAAACTAAAGTTAA
Organism: Ambystoma mexicanum; assembly: GCF_040938575.1. NCBI lineage: Eukaryota > Metazoa > Chordata > Amphibia > Caudata > Ambystomatidae > Ambystoma > Ambystoma mexicanum. The sequence continues at coordinate 43,937,695 of NC_090923.1, read as the reverse complement.
TAAGAGTTGTTTCTGAAACAGAATAACACCTACTTTCAGTCTCAGAGTAATTATTTCATAAGGCACCGATTAAAGGTTTACAAATTTTTGGTGTCAGAAGTGGGATAGATTTAGGACACCATGGAAATACTCATTAAAACGCTAAGTGAAGGACAGCAGCTTCTCCAACAAGCCTTGCAATTACAAAATCAGCAAGCGCAAGCGGATAGACAAGCCTTTCAGCAAGCTATATAAGTCCAGCAGGCGCAATTATTAGAGGCTACCGCCCTACGCCGACATTCTCAGGTCGGCAAAGGAATTCGCAATGGCCTAATGAAAGCTGGTGCCATTATATTGCACCACTCATGACTGGCGAGATGCAGAGTGCATACCAGGCGGCTAATCCAACGGGTGAGACGTTTTATATGGATATGAAGAGAGTGGTCCTGGAACGTTTAGGTCATGATGAAGAGGCCTATAGGCTAAAGTTCTGTGAGGTCAAGTTACAACTGGAAGAGACACCCCAACAACTTTTTTATAGGGTCAAAGAGCTTGGAGAAAAGTGGTTGCAGACCTCAAACACCACGGTTCAAGAAATGACCGAGAAAATCATTAGGGAACAGTTCATTGAAGCCCTACCCATTCCTATGCAACGCTGGGTCCGTCAACATCATCGGCCCAGCCTGGTGGAGGCGGTGAACACTGCCTCTGCTTATCAAAAAGCGGGTCAGGGTCGTTCAATGAATTATTCGGCAAACGTCAGACCACCTACAAGCTTAAGTAACTCCTCCACCAAAAGCCTGGGTGCTCCAAGATGGCCCAACTCGATGCTCAGGAAGACAGAATGGAAACCTACTAGAACACGCCCCAGTAGTGAGAGTCCAGCCGGGATACGAGCCCCAAGCATGATCCCCAAAGGAATATAGTGCTTCGAGTGCGGCGAATGGGGACACTTGGCAAGAATGTGCCCTTAAAGAGTCAAGATAGAACCAGTGGATGTAGGGAACAACTTAAAGAAGAGGAATCCCAAGATCAAGAAATTGTTACACGTTCACCCTACACTTATACCTGCGAAGCTGAGGTCGATGGGAAACCAACAAGGGCCATGGTGGACACCGGCAGCTTACAAACTGTAGTAAGTACTGAACTGGTAGGTGATGTGAGGCTTACGAACAAAAAGATTCCCATTCGTTGTATACATGGGGATGTGAGATCGTACCCTACCAAAGAAATAAACTTGAAGGTGGCTGGAGAACAAATGGAGGTTAGGGCCGCTGTAATGCCGGTATTGGCAGAGCCACTCCTTATTGGATCAGATGTACCGAACTTTTCCAGAATAGTGAGGAAAGTTGAGGAAAATTGGTTGCAGGAGGCCCTGTTTGCTCATCATGAAATTCCGGTAACCCTAACTAAAGAAAAGAAGACTAGAGCTACTGTGAGAAGACTGAAGAAAGACTGGGGGGAAAGAAATGTTTTTCCAATAGTAGTAGATTGGAAAATTGATGAAGGTGGTGATAGCTTTCGCATGGCCCAAGAGTTAGATCCATTATTGGCGAATGCACGGTCAAGTGTTCGGGGTGATATAACCGGGAAAGGACCCTACTTCATTAAAGAGAAAGGGCTATATTACAGGATCAGTAAAGAGTTAACTGGAGTTACCACAAAGCAGTTGATAGTCCCTAGCAAGTACTACCAGGCCGTGATGGAAGTAGCACACTTACAGTGGTTGAAGGTCATTTGGGAGCAGATAAAACCATACAGAAAATTCTAGGAAGGTTTTATTGGCCAGGGCTATATGCTCAAGCAACCCGATTTTACCAGGCTTGTCCTGAGTGTCAAAAGAAAAACCGAGCAAGTGTTAAAAAAGCTCCACTTCAACCCATGCCAATTATTTTAGAACCTTTTAGTAGAATTGGGTTGGATGTTATTGGGCCTTTGGAACCATCATCAAGAGGACATAAATACATTCTAGTAATCGTAGATTACGCAACTAGGTATCCCGAGGCGTTTCCTCTCAAGTCTACCAGCACTCAAAACATATGTGACGTACTGATACCCTTTATCAGTCGAGTAGGGATCCCAAAAGAAATTGTCACCGATCGTGGCACCAATTTTATGTCGGCAGTCATGGAGCAAGTTTGCGGAATCTTAAAGATAAAACATTTGAAAACGGCTGTCTATCACCCACAGACCGATGGTCTCGTAGAGAGATATAATCAGACAATAAAGCAAATGTTGCGTAAGTCAATGGAACCGGGTGAAAGGGGTTGGGATCGTATTCTACCATGGATATTACTCCCACTCCGCAATACACCCCAATCATCAACGGGGTTTGCACCATTTGAATTGATGTTTAGGAGACCAGTGAGAACTTTACTCGACATCTGAAAGGAGAGTTGGGAAGAAGACCCAGGGCAGGAGATTTTTTAACAGAGTATGCCTGTCAACTTAAAGAAAGAGTAGAAAACCTGCAGAAAGTAATGCAAGAGAATTTATCGAAAAGTCAAGTTAAGCAAGAGTATTATTACAATCGAAATTCTCAGTTGAGGACATTTCAAAAAGCGGACAGGGTGTTGGTATTGTTACCAACCTCCGAAATAAAATGTTGGCTACTTGGAGGGGGCCATATGTGATCGAAGAAGTTCTAGGCCCCTTGACTTATAAAGTGAGACAAAACGACCGAAAAATGCCGACCCAAACCTTTCACGTGAATTTTGTGGGTGCGATTTCTCGCCGTCGCCAAAACCAGTACAAAAGGGACCCTATAAAAACTCAAACAGAATAGAGTTGAGTAATCATTGCTTTATTAACACACAAGCATTCGCGAATGGGCCACAAGTTCAACCGTCTCGCAAAGCAAGTCGTCAAAGTGCCGCCCTTTGCCCTGCACATCGTGGTCCTTTTATACCCATCTGTTTTACATTGTCATACATTGCTGCACATAGATTATGTCCACCACAAGGCGGTTCCTCCCAGTCATGACTTTGCATCAACGGTCAACAGTTCAACATCTGCTATTGTGGTTTCCTGTTATCTGTTATTCGCTCTCTCTCGTGCCCTTCTGTGTCCTTATCTCTGTGCACGAGGCTGTGCTTACTCATTCCTTCCCCACCCGTAATCTGCAGATAGTTTTAGCAGGCTCAACATGCTTCGACATACAGTGACCAAACACAATTCTTCTGTTAAAAACAAGTTCTTGCCAGGTCAGCAGGTCTTAAATGTCGCTGTATAAAGAGAAGGCCTCTTCTTTTAACAAAGGGTACATTCTTTTAACACATATGGTGATTAGTACAAACTCCAAGTGTGAGCACAACATTACATATGTATGCGTACCTTCAATCCACCCTTTGCTCACACTTGAGCATCAATCTAAACAGTCCTAGCATAAGCAGATGGCAGGAAAGCAACATCATCACATACTGTATGTACCATAATCTTCTCCAGGCCTCCCATGTCAAAAAAATTCCTGTTGTACATGGCTTTTATCCATTGGATTTAGGCGCGTTATGCTGGAAGAACACATGGAAACACAGCACGACACACATACCGGGAAGCATTGGATGCAGAGACAAATTCCTACAACTATTGCCGCTAGAACCAGTATAGGCGTAAGAAGTTGCCATCCAATTTCTTTCAGGAGCTTCATCCACCAGCTATCTCCTGACCCTTCCTCCTGGTGGATGCTATCCGCCACTTTATGCAGTTTGTTTACTCCATCCAGGATTCCTGTACTCCCTTCTGGTATGTAAACACAGCATTGGGATCCCACCAAAAAACAGACTCCGCCCCTTTCTGCAGTGAGTATGTCTAAGACATACCTATTTTGGAGAGCCACTAGCCGAATTGCTTTCATTTCATAAGTGATGTTTTCCATTAGGTCTGCAGATTCTTCGATTACGAACTCAAGGGCCCTGTTTAGCTTTTGGATTTCTTGACTGTTTATAAAGATGCCCGCTGGAGGAACCAGGACCCCCATCAGATCTATAAACGTTTCCCATCCTGTAGGTTGATACGTAGGAATTTTTGGGTTTACTGCTCGTTTATTTCTGCTGTGTATTTCTTTATGCAGAGTAGACGGGGCATATACCATCACAGCCGGCATTATTCTGGCTATGTAACATACCCCAACAAAATCTTTGGCTAACCACAAATAAGCCCTCTTGTTACAGACGTAGGCATGTCCTTCAATCTGTAACAATCCCTTCGTGTAGTTATTTAGATTCACCATTTGACTGCACCCCGAGATCATTCTTTGATTACCTCTTGCGCTCCTCTTAAAACATATATTCTTTGGCCTAAACTCTTGTGTGATGGTGATAGGGGGAGGAGGTTCTCTTACTATCTGTACCATAGCAGGTGCAAGCCCGATTCCCTCAGTTTTGATTTTATAGCGTATCTTTTCCTTTAGAAGGGTTTTGTTCTCTCCTCTAACATAACAAGCGGTATTCGGTATCATGTATTGCTGTGCTGACACTATTCTCATGTAAATTAATGTACACCCGGCATCCTCAGTAACTGGCGATGCGTACACTGGGATGCCTTCACTGCTATGTCGGGGCATGTGGGTGCAGATCCAGCAATCAGTTTTATTCACTACCCCATATGTTGTGTTTATTATCTTCACATATTCATTTTTAGCATAGTCTTCCGGGTCGTGTTGGTCATAGGCATCTCGATTCCTGCTCTTGACCCAATCTGTTCTCCCTGTTTCATTTGACTCGGGCAACAGGTTCTTTAATTCATATCTAGATGGATGTTCCAGATACCAGAATATTATGGCAAATGCTATTAGTACTACTATCGTGCATACAGAAAACAAAATTTTGCCTCTTGTGGTACAAACTGGTATTTTCCTCTTACCTTCTGTGTTTGAGGAGCATACACTTATCCGTTCAGGGACTAAACCAGCATACACGGGTGTAGACATAGTTCAGTATATGGCTCAGTATACAGCGTATATCAGTTGCAACCTAGCGATATAGCAATATCCCCTATTTAAAGCACCAGTGTCCTTATTACTCTAATAGTGGTAGGTCTCACTGAAAACCTTCATCCGATCTGTCCCACGTCTCGTAGTGCCTGTCCCAGGAGGGGAACGCCGAAGGCCCTTCAGGCTACAAGCCCGTCGTCTTCAGTAAGGCACAATTCTGCTAAAACCAACAAGAGAGTCCAAATGTTCATCTCCCTAATGATCAAAGTTCAAAACAGTGTCCTTACACGTTGCTTGGCACATACACGTCACGGGATCGGAGACGATGGGCACACCTACTAATGGCGTCTGGCAGTACTGTTGCAACCTGGGGTTGGTTGGTTCCCTTTTCCGGAGGAATCAGTAATGGAAGCGTCTTCTTGACGTGATTCACGTGGTACCAGTGCGGTTTGCCATCAACTTTTACCGCAGTTTGTGTTGCGAGGAGAACCTGAAACGGGCCCCTCCATCTGGGTTGCAGTCCGCTGGTGCGATCGAAGGCTTTTATAACAACCCAGTCACCGGGCTGCACGTCGTGACCTTCTCCTATCAGAGGAGATGGAGCTACTGCGTTCACCTGTGCATTAATAGAAATCAGTCTATTAGTTAACCCAATACAGTACTGTTGTAATGCAGGCCATGCTTGCTCAGACAATCTCTTAGGTGATATGGGGGTCCCAATACTTGGTGGGCGCCCCATAACAATTTCGAAAGGAGATAAACCATGTGTACGCTTAGGCATAGTACGCATACTCAATAATGCAATAGGCAATGCATCCGGCCATTTCAGTCCCGTTTCAGCACAAGCCTTTGCCAGTTTGTTCTTCAGTACCTTATTTGTGCCCTCTATATCTCATCACCAAACAGTAGGAATGTTTATTTACAGGCTCCAGCTGTATAAAGTCCATATACACCACCTCAAAAGGGCAGGTGGGTAACTTACTGTGGCCCGCCGGGGCCGGTACACCTTTCCCCACATTATATAAAACACATATTTGACATTGTTTTGCCCATTGGCGACAATACATTCCCAATCTTTTGTTGTACCACACAGTACTTAAAACTTCTTCCATAGTTCTTGCGTTAACGTGGGTTGGACCATGAGCCACGCTCACTATCACAGGTAAGTATGCGTCAGGTAGTACCCAGGTGTTCGTTTTGGTATGTGCCCATAGCCCATCTACCGTCTCCTCGTATTGATCATCCTTGTGCCAAGATAGTCTTTCTTCAATGGTTGCATCTGCTTGGATTTCCTTTACGCGCTCCTTCGTCCCTTCCATAGTCACATCCCTCCCCACTATGAGCTGTCGGACTTCCCACCGAGTGTCCCTTGTGGCAGCTAGTTTAGCCATCTGGTCAGCCAAAGAATTTCCCTGCGTGACATAATCCAGTGTTTTTTTATGCGCTGAGCACTTCACTACGGCCACCATTTTGGGCAGCGTAAGGGCTTGCAATAATTCAGCAATCAATCGGGCATGTTTAATAGTATCACCTTGGGAGGTTAAAAACCCACGCTCTCCCCAGAGTTTACCAAAACTGGAAACCACCCCATGAGCGTAGGCTGAATCAGTATAAATTGTCACTTTCATACCGCTGCTTAACACTAATGCTCTCGTTAGCGCAATTAATTCTGCTGCCTGGGCCGATTTTTCACACACTTTCCCACTCTCAATCAACCGTTCCCCTGTAGTTACTGCATACCCTGCTGTTGTCTACCCATTTGGCAGTTTGAAACAGGAACCATCACAGAATAATATACCCTCATTATCAACCAGCGGGGTGTCTTGCAGGTCTGCTCTACCCTTAGTGTGTTCTTCCATTTGGATCACACAATCATGCCTAATGTCATCAGGTGAGGTGGGCAAAGGAAGCAGTGTCGCTGGATTCAAAGTGTTACACCGTTCAATTTTTACATTACTGGCAAACAGGATCATCTCATACTGTGTGAGTCTAGCTGTAGTCAAATGCTGTGTATGCACTCTATTCAGAAGAACATCTACCGTATGTGGAACCTTTACTGTTACTTCACTCCCTAGGATGATACCTGCACTTTGTTTTAGGGCTGTCGCTGCTGCAGCTACTGCTCTCATGCATGGGGGTAGGCCTCGAGCTACTGAGTCCAGAGTGCTAGAAAAATATGCACATGGTCTCTGTTTACCCCCTTGTTCCTGTGTCAAGACTGACACAGCGCAACCTTCCTGTTCATCAACAAAAAGGCAAAATCTCTTAGTATAATCAGGTGTGCCTAAGGCTGGTGCGTGGCATAGAACATCTTTCATAGCTGTCAGGGCTTTTTCCATCTCAGGTGTCCATTCTAATGGGCCGTTTTCTTGTACTTCTTTTAAGGCTTTTAGCATGGGCTGGATCAATACAGAGAATTCAGGAATCCAGTGTCTACAGTAGGATAAAACACCAATTATCCTTCGGAGACCCTTTGCCGTGTCTGGACCTTTTATGGACTGTATCAAAGCAATGCGATCAGTAGACAGGGTTCGCCCCTCTTCGGACAGCTCAAAGCCTAAATAATGGACCTTTTGTTTTACATACTGCATTTTGGCTAGGGCTACCTTGTGCTTATTCTCTGCTAAGTGCATTAGCACCAATCTGGTCACATAATGGCATTCCTCTTCGGTGGCTGCACATAATAGCAAATCATCAACATATTGTATCAGAGCAGTGTTAGCGGGTAGGGCTAGGTTATCCATCTGTGTTTTTAGTGCTTGGCTGAATATGGCGGGACTTTCTGTATATCCCTGCGGGGCTCTAGTAAATCGATACTGTCTATCTCGAAGAGAGAAACTAAACAGGTACCTGCTTTCTTCGGCAATAGGAATGCTGAAGAAGGCATTTTTCAAATCAATTACCGTAAACCATTTCGCTGTTTTGGGAATTAAAGTGAGTACACTTGAAATATTAGGGACAACTGGATATCTGGGTTCTACTATTTTGTTTATTTCTCTCAAATCAATAATAAAACGATAGGGTACGGCTTCATCACCTTTCTTGTGTACTGGAAGGATCGGAGAGTTACAAGGGCTATCATTTGTTGGCTCTACCACCCCTAATCGTATCATGTCCTGTACTATTTGATATAGTGCCTGCTCTCCCTCGTGTGATATGCGATATTGTTTTATCCTGGGCAACCTGGCACCGGGCTTTAGTTTGATTACAACTGGGGAAACATCCAACACTCCTACATCATTCCCATGAGTGGCCCATAGTTCATTCGGGATGTCTTGGAGTTCCGGGGGCAGGGTTTGCATTACTCCCATCATACTCATAGGTTTGCTTATGGTCATTCTCACTCCCTGGGGGGAGCAATATATTGTGGCCCCTAGCGTTTTTAATGCATCAATACCTAACAAGTTTTCTGGGCAGTGATTGGTCAATAGCCACCCATTTTCCCATTTTACCCCATGAAGTTCCGCTTCTACTATTTCACTTACAGGAGTCTTTATTGGATTTCCCCCAAATCCAACTGATACCTTGCTTTTATCCGATAATGGGACAGCGGGGACGGCTCTGATATTCACGGAACTGTTTCCAGCTCCCGTGTCTACCAGACATCTCAAGTTTCGGTGGGGGCCGATCCTAATAGAGGCATAAGGCCCCCTTTGGTCTATAGGAACCTGCACCACTCCCGCTATCTCATTCCGGCATCCTCAGGACATATCGCTTGTGTTATCCTGAAAATCATTGTTATAGTATACCCCTTCTCCACATTCTTCACCCTGGCATACACCTTGTACTTGTGTCGTTTGTTGTGGCTGATACAGTAGATTGGGGGGAGGCGGGGCCGGCCAGGGAACATCCCCTCTTGCTTGTCCGTCAAAGGCATTGGGTTGAGGGGGTTTAAACATTCTATTGTCTTGGTTGCCGTACCCACCAGTCCTATTTCCTGGGGCAAATGTTGTCTGTGAAGGGGGCCGTACGCCCCTTCCTCTCCCACCACTCTGGGGACACTGGGATTTCCAGTGTCCGGGTCTCTTGCAGAAGGCACATACATCTTGGGGTAGCCCATCCCTCCTCCCATATAGCGCACCTCCTTGCACTGTACCTCTTCCTGTCCCTTGGCCCCCTATCATGTTGCTACTATAGCCCTGTGACGGGCCGTTATAATTGTAGTTATACCTGCCTTGGGGCCCTTGATGCAACTGTTGCATCAACACTTTGGTTTTTAAATCCTTCTCTTGTCGTGCCTTTTGTTGTCCCTTCACTCTTTCCCCTCTTTCGTAATACCTAGCCATTTCGAGGAGATCCCGGGGGTTCCTAGTCATCCATGTACTTTCTGCCCTCCTAATGTTCTCCTGAATTGGCCCGTGGAGCCCCTCTACAAAGTTTGTGGCAAAGTACCGTTGGCCCGTTTCAGACCCTATCTCTAGCCCACTGTGCGCTTTGAATGCTGCTTCATAACGCAGAAAGTACTGTGCTACCTCCTCACTTGCACCCTGTATCACAGCGGACAGTTTCTCCACATTCACATCAAATGGGGGTAACACCTTTTCTAGAGCCCTCAGGACTGCCATGCCATGCCCCCTTAGGGGTTCAGGATATTCCTCATGCAGTTTTCTATTTTTGCTCGCATCCATTACATCTTTCCATTTTATTGTTTCATTGTCTTTGGCACGAAAGGGGGTCCATATTTCTTCTGGGACAATGGCTAACAATATGTTATCTACATCCTCTACGGTAAATAACCCTGGTCTGAATAACTTTCCTACTTCTTTGTAGAATCCTGCCGGGTCTATACGGGGGTCGGGGATGGACTTGGTGATATGCATTAATTCAATTCGGGATAAAGGGACATACACATAGGTGCGCATCATGTTACCAGTGGCTGCCTCTATGGTGGGTTGGCACTCTCTCATTGGCATTAATAGTAACTTTTCCGTATTTGTTTGTTCACTCACAGGGGCCTGCGCTGGTGGCGAAACAGAGGATTGATGACTAAGAGCTTTCTCTTTTATTTTTCTATAATCTTTTAATAGTTTCTCCACCTTAGCCATCCTCCATTCTTCCGCCCCTGAATCATCCACTCTTATATTAGATAGCAGTTTCTTATCCAATTCCGTCCTAATCCTATTCCACTGGGACACATATCTAGGCTCCTTTTCCTCTTCTATATCATCCACCCTAATAAGAAGATATTTAATTACGTTTACTTGTATAGGCCAGCCAAGGCCCTCCATCAGACTCACCAGGGTGGACATGGACTGCGAGTGTATGGATGCTATCATACGATTAGCTACGTTTTGGCCCGCCTGGTCTGCATCTTTGAGTTTAGCCTCTCTTTCCCTCACCTCTCTTTCCCATGCCCTCTTTTCCTTCTCCCATTCAACACCGCCCCTTATGACTTCCGCTATTATGTCGGACATACATCCCCATAACTGAACACTGGACGCAGTCACTGGTAGTAACGCGACAGCGTCCTGATATGCTGAGGGCAGATCCGCAGTACTCTGTCCTCTCAATTTACAGTTACCCTCATAAAAGGTATATAGTTTAGTGGCCACTGTCCTAAATTCCAAAGGTGTCAAACGCCCCAATTGGTCCCGTAGGCTGTCATTGAGGGGTGTGCCATACAGCCCGGTCATAAGGATTTGCAAGTCTCCATCTCTATCCTTTTCTACAGTAGTCGTTCTCCTATGGTCTATCAACCTATCTGGGTCTCCATACTTCATTGGGAATTCCACCCTTTCACCCTCACTGTCTGCCGGTGGAGCTGTAGCTCCTGGAAACAATAATTCAGTCGTTGTTTGTTCTGCTTCTAGCCCTATCACATCTTCATATCGAGGCACCGGCACGGCAGGATACATACCCCCACTGTTCTTAATCATCATATGTCTATCCAACTGATCTAGCCTCTCACCCTTCTCTTTTATCTCTAGATCATGTAATTTTTGATTTACCGTTCTCTTCTGCTCCTTTGCTTTTTGTTTATTCTGAGCATTGCGCCTGCGCATTGCTTCTACCCTCCATAGTCGTATAGCCTCAAACTGTGCGGGTCTAACCCGTCTTTTTACTAATTCTATTTCTACTTTGGATATGCGGTCCACATCAAAGGACCCGGTGTCTGGCCATTTATGCTCAATCAAATCTTTTGTGTATTCGGACCATTCTTTTAAGAACAATGTTGAATTCAATCCATGTTTAATCAACATATCAAATGCAGGGGTTCCTTCAAGAGGGGCATAGTGTCTCTTGCCTATACCACTCTTGCTGGAAGCCGCTTGACCCATTTTGTTGGTATACCACAATTGCCTAAAACACTCACCTTTCCCAAATATGCACCTATTGGCTAACAATAATAATACATCCTCCTGGCGTATCTAACATATCATATCATCATTTCAACATTACTTCTTCATAGACGGGCTTACCACCGTCCTCTTCACAAACCCTGAATCATTATTTCCTTATTCCATCATGCATTCGTCCATACCACTTATCTTAAGGGTCCCGCCAGAGTGTTCCGGACCCGAAGGGCGACAGCCTGCTGTTCCACCGCCAACGGAGCCGGAAAAACAAGGATGACGCGTTGGTTGCAATCAAAGGTGCGGATTCAGTTGTTGGGGCCCCGTGATCAATTCCTTCTCCGGTTCCGCCGCGGCGTTCCTCACCCAGTGACGGACTGTCGCTCCTTCGCGTCCCACTTCTGACACCAAAATTGTGGGTGCGATTTCTCGCCGTCGCCAAAACCAGTACAAAAGGGACCCTATAAAAACTCAAACAGAATAGAGTTGAGTAATCATTGCTTTATTAACACACAAGCATTCGCGAATGGGCCACAAGTTCAACCGTCTCGCAAAGCAAGTCGTCAAAGTGCCGCCCTTTGCCCTGCACATCGTGGTCCTTTTATACCCATCTGTTTTACATTGTCATACATTGCTGCACATAGATTATGTCCACCACAAGGCGGTTCCTCCCAGTCATGACTTTGCATCAACGGTCAACAGTTCAACATCTGCTATTGTGGTTTCCTGTTATCTGTTATTCGCTCTCTCTCGTGCCCTTCTGTGTCCTTATCTCTGTGCACGAGGCTGTGCTTACTCATTCCTTCCCCACCCGTAATCTGCAGATAGTTTTAGCAGGCTCAACATGCTTCGACATACAGTGACCAAACACAATTCTTCTGTTAAAAACAAGTTCTTGCCAGGTCAGCAGGTCTTAAATGTCGCTGTATAAAGAGAAGGCCTCTTCTTTTAACAAAGGGTACATTCTTTTAACACATATGGTGATTAGTACAAACTCCAAGTGTGAGCACAACATTACATATGTATGCGTACCTTCAATTTGCTTAAGAAATGGAATGACCCTGTAACAACTGTGGCAATGATTAACACTGAGGAGATTCCTATGGAACAGTTTCCACAGCTAAAAAGGAGATGTAGGAGTCCAGGCTGTAAATATGAATAAAGACTTATCAGAAAAACAGAAGATGGAACTCTTAAAACGAATTGATAAATATCCGGAAACATTTTCCAGTTTACCAGGAAGGACGACGTTAGCCTTCCATCACATTAAGACCCGACCTGGGGAGGTGGTTAGGATCAGGCCTTATAGAATACCAGAGGCGAAGTTAGAGTCAATTAACAAGGATATCCAAGAGATGTTAGAATTGGGAGTGATAGAACCCTCCAGTAGTGAGTGGTCTTCTCCCATAGTGTTAGTACCCAAAGCAGATGGTACAACTTGTTTTTGCCTGGATTTCAGAAATCTGAATGAGATCTCAAAATTCGACGCCTATGGATTAAAGACTTGCTTGGTAAACTTGGGGAGGCCAGATTTTAACGACCATAGAACTAACAAAAGGGTATTGGCAAATACCACTCCATCCTAGTGACAAAGAGAAAACCGCATTTGCCACCCCCTCTGGTTTATTTCAATTTACGGTTTTGCCTTTCGGATTACATGGGGCACCTGCAACGTTTCAAAGGCTGATGAACTCAATTAATCGAGGTCACGAAGATTATGTCGCAGCATATCTAGATGATATTATTGTTTTTAGTCAAACCTGGGAGGATCACCTTTCCCATCTGGATACTATACTTTGTCTATTACGGAATTCAGGACTTCACGTAAATCCCAAAAATACCTTTTTGGCTAATTTCCATACAAAGTATTTGGGCTATTTCGTTGGACAACACCTCATTAAACCCCAAGAGGAAAAATTAGAGGCCATAAAGAACTTACAATTTCCCATGAATGCCAGACAAGTGAGAGCTTTTCTAGGCTTCATAGGCTATTACAGGAGGTTCATTCCCCATTTTTCAACGTTGGCAACACCTTTGACCGATCTATTGAAGTCTTCGGCCCCACCAAAAAAAGAGTGGCGTACGGCAGAGACGGAAAGCACTTTTAACAAATTAAAGGATGCCCTTTCAGAGAAAGCAATTCTCCACTGTCCCGATTTTTCTGCTCCATTTTTTTTACATACGGATGCATCGGGGACAGGTCTTTCGGAGCGGTACTGCTTCAGAATCAAGGGGAGGCAGAAAGACCTGTTGTTTTTATAAGTAGGAAATTACTGCCCCATGAGATGCATTACGCTACAATCGAGAAAGAATGCCTGGCCGTAAAGTGGGCTGTCGAGGCCTTACGATATTACCTTTTGGGTCGGAGTTCACTCTGGTAACCGACCATGCTCCTCTAGTGTGGTTAGCTCGTAACAAGGACACAAACCCAAGAGTTCTCCGATGGTTTCTCTCACTTCAACCTTTCACCTTTAAGACAGTGCATCTTCCTGGAAAACTGTTGGCACAGGCCGATTTTTTATCTCGCAACCCCACCCTTCCGAGCATAAGGGCCTAGGAGGGGGGGTATGTGATAGATTCAATGGGAAGCACGCAATAGATGCTCAATCAGGGATGGCTCTGTCAATACCAGGACAAGTAGGGCGTCAAGGGGTTAACCACGTCTATTAACTGGAGGGAGGTATTGACAGCTTTAACAGCCAATCACGGGTGGGGATTCAAGTACTGACTTTTTCTTTGTTTTATCTGTCGTTGCTAGGAGACAGGTGAGGGGGAGCTGGAGAATGACAGTTATGAATGGGCGTATTGAAAAGCTCCGGCTGAAGCGGAACGAAAACTGAAATAATTAGATATATGAAAATTGAGTGAAGAGTTGCACAGTTGCGTTTTTACAAAGTTATGTTTCTGAGGTTTGGAGGCAACCGAGTGAAGGTGTGTGTGGGAATCGGAGTCAGTGATTGCTAACGGCATGACGAGGCGCTGCTGCCGGTGAGAGAACGAAGGTCTGATGACTCCGACTAGGAGGGAGGTGAACTACAGCCTCCTAAAACGGTGCAAAGGTAGTTGAAGAGGCTACTCAAACTTTCGATCCAGAGATCGTATGGCGGGAGAGCCGCGGCGTGAAACTGACTCGGAGTCACTGAATGAAGGAAAAAACAGCTGAGGCGAAGGGTGGGGATCCTCAGGAGCCGCCGGCTGGAAGAGGGCAGTGAAGGAGTGGGTGGAGTTCCCTCCACCCACTTCTCATTTTCAGACTTTATTTGACACAACAATGTCGTTCAGGGAGGGAAGGCCATCATTTGATGGTGTTGAACCGGAATATAGGTGGACATGGCTGTGTTTTACTGGAACCAAAATGAGTGATGTTTAAAGATGAATATAGCACCAGTGCACAGTCGTTTTAAACACAGAACATTTTATTTTTCTGTTTTAAATTTTTGCAAATCACAACACAGCAGTACTGAGCCATCCTGCCTTTGAATTCCTCTCTTTGGATTCACATGAAGAAAATAAATGCCGCCATTCTTCTGTAACTGCTAAAACGCAGTTTTGTAATGCAGAGGAATATGTGCTCAGCAGACACAGTGCAGCCGTGATTTTTTTTGTAACTGCAAGAATTCGGTTTTGTGATGCAGGGAGTTCTGTTGGGCTGATAAATATACCCCACATGAGCAAGAGAAAGAGATTAGTCTCCTGAAGGAAATGCGCCTTGAATATGCACATAGCAGACACGGCTCACAGAGTGAGAATGAATCACTTCAGAATGAGGTGCAGCAAACAAAGGATTGGTTGGTAGCTCAGAGCAGGCTGCATGAGATTAATCAGGCCTTAGTGTCATAATTAAAAAATCCAGCTCTCTGAATACCAACAGGAAATAAGGACAGAGGGAAGCAGGTGTGAGAGTCTCACAAATGAAATTAAGAATTACAAACAGCCTCTGAGGCACCCTGACCAATCAGGATAAGGGTGGGACAAGGCCCACTGATCAGGGTGAGAGGCCTATCCCATTAGGGGACACATGCCCATCATTTACAACCTCCCGGGTACAAATGGGAACTGACCTCATGTATGTATGTATGTATGTATTTCATTTTGTATAGCGCCGGTAGCCCGTGGGCATCAGGGCGCTTGCACTTACACTACATCAACATCAGACAAACATAAGATACGGAAGTTGCAGCCTAATAGTGACCCCGAAACCATCCTTTCCCCAGGCTCTTCATCTGAAGAGGTAAGTCTTCAGGTGCTTCCTGAAAGTGAGGTGGTTTACCTCTAACCTCAGCACTTCGGGAAGGCTGTTCCATAGTTTGGGGGCCATCACCAAGAATGATCTGCCCAATCCAGATTTCAGCTTGAAATTAGGGACTGTCAGCAGACATTTACCCTCCGAGCGTAGGCTTCTCCTCGGTAAGTAAGGTACTAGGCTCTTTTTCATATAGACCGGCGCAGAGCCGTAGAAGCACTTGTGCACCAAGCAAAGGGCCTTGAACTTAATACGCTCTTCTACCCGGAGCCAGTGCAGTGATAGTCTATCTGCTGTGGTGTGATCTTTCTTCTTTAAGTTCTTAACAAGCCTGACCGCATTATTCTGGATCACTTGGCAGCTGGATAAGTCCTTGGAAGAAGCCCCCAACAACAGAGCATTCCCATAGTCAAGCCGTGATAGAATAATGGCTCTGGCTATCGTGGCCATATTACCTTCGTTAAGGAACGGTTTGATAGCTTTCATTAATCTTAGGTAATACGCTGTGTTCTTTTGCAGGTAGCTGGTCTGGGCATGGGAGTCGACCGCGGAGTTAACCATCATACCCAGTGTTTTCACTGTGGGGGCCACCAAAATGGTGGCATTTTTAATTAGAAAAGAATTGTACTCAGGCCCCAAGCTTGCCAACTGGCGGCTTGAACCGAACAGCAACAATTCGGTTTTCGAGTCATTCAGGCACATCCAGTTTGCCTGCATCCAGTCGTCTATTGTCATGTAAATCCTGGCAATCAGTTCACTGTCGATAGCGTGGTTTCTGCCCCCCAGTTCCAATATGAGTTGAGTATCGTCCGCGTAATTCGTGAACGACACACCTGCTTCCACCAGTAAGCTGCACAAAGTGAGCATATATATATTAAATAACATGGGAGATAAACTAGCACCCTGGGGAACTCCAAAAAGGATGTCACAGGGATCAGAGAAACTGTTACCCCAGTGGACTCTAGCTTGGCGGTTTGATAGAAAAGACAAAAGCCAGTCCAGGGCTCTTTCAGAGCACCCCACGTTTTCTCTAAGTGCCTTGACGAGTAGATGATGGTCCACTAGGTCGAAAGCGGCACTTAGATCAAGGAGCATTAACAACCCTATCTTGTTCTTGTCAATCAAACTCAGCATCCGATTCTGCAGGTCCAGCATGGCTGTCTCGGTGCTGTGAGACGCCCTAAAGCCAGACTGTTGCTGATGCAGAACTTCCTGGTTCTCTACAAAATGTTGGAGTTGCTGTGTTGCAGCCTTGTCTAGGAGTTTGAGTATGAAGTTCGAATTAGTTATCGGACGAAGGTTAGCTGGATCCTTAGGATCCAAGCCCGCTTTCTTTACAAGCGGTGTGATGGTGACCTTCTTCAGATCTCTAGGAATTGTGCCCTCTTTGAAAGATGCATTCACTATTCTCCGAAAGACCGGAGCAAAGATGTCATTATGTTGGAGGATGATACTTGGGGGTAGAATGTTTTCTGCACAGGTAGTAGGATTCATATTATTCAGCAGCTCGAGCATGTCAGCCTGCGAAATGGGGTCAAATTTAAAACGCTGTTCTCTAACAGTTGCCCTCATTTGTGTGGGTGGCACAATGTATGCCACAGACAAAGAACAGGGCAACATGAGGCAGTTGGACTTACCCAGGTTAAGACCGACTGATCCAGAAGGCCAGTCCTCATCTGATAAGGATGAATATTCATCTCTACCACACAGAAGGGAAAGGGGCCGGACCAGTGTGTCCTGGGAAGGAAGGAATAATACTGTAAGTACTTCAGACCATGAAAACTCTTATGAGAAGTCAGGGAGTTAGATTGTCTGAAGATGCAACTACAAAGAGACCATCTTGCCCGCTTCACTCAAGTGGAAAAGCCAGACACTCACCCTAGGAAGGGCATTTTAAAAACCCCTGTATATTAAGGGCAAGGGGGAATTCCCCAGATTCGCTAGTAGGAGGGATGAGGAAACTGGGTTTTATCCTCAGTCTAAAAGGAACTCCAGGGAGAGTTACCCTGAGAGTTCACTTTGTTAAAGGCGAGAGGAGTCCAGACCCCGTGGTTCTGGGAGATATCCCCAGTCTCATAGAGAAAGGGAGCACCTAGAAGACAGGGAAGGGAGTAGCAATTCTGAGTCAAAAGGTGAATTGACTTCGGTGTAGAAGAAGGAAAATACAGAGAAACAAACAAAGGGTTTTGTCAAAGACCCAATTACACTGATCAAGGCCATAAAGAGCTTCTTGACTCCTTACCACAAGAATGCCAAGTATTCAGTTTGAGAGGACCTGGAGCTTTATGAGCAGATGATGGCATCATTCCAGATCAGGAATGATGTGAATTGTATAGCAGTTGCAAAATGGACTTTCTAAACTGAGTACTCCAGTTTCTTTGCTGGACTGGAGGGCCAGGATCGTTATAAATGGTCCACTTATAAGACACAAAAATGGTTCATTGGAGAATGATGCAAGGATGATATATTCATCATTTGTTGAATAGCTATTTTTTTACACATGTATGTTCACATGGTGTCCCTGTGAAGGCTGACCCTATAGCTGTATGGTGGCTGGTGTTGATTTTATCGGGATTGTTTGAAAGACATCCCGACAAAATCAACACCAGCCACCATACAGGGATAGGGTCAGCCTTCACAGGGACACCATGTGAACATACATGTGTAAAAAATAGCTATCCAACAAACGATGAATATATCATCCTTGCATCATTCTCCTATGAAGCGTTTTTGTGTGTTATAGCGTGATTCCTTAACGGCTGGAAAGTAACTAGGACATTGTGGTCCAAATCAAAGAAAAGGCCCTGGGTTGCTTTTTTTCCACTCATAAGACAGCCAATTGAAATATGTTTACACCCATAGGAACCCACAAGAGGACCGTAAGGCTGCATATCACTTGAAGTGTGGGGAGGATCAGGCGCCTAGGGAGTTTGTACAGGATTTAAATCTGGCATTTGCTCAGACTTCCCGGTGGGTGAACACCAATAGTAGCAAGATCATAACTGCATATTTGCATGTGCTCCCGAAATACATAATGGCTCAGTTGGTGCGTGATTTTCATGGGCATAGGACCCTGGATTGGGTGGTTGAACAGGACACTAGGATCTATGAAGTCCAAAAGCCTGCTGAGAGTAAAAATACCACCAAAACCCCCAACCCATCTAACACCCCCGCTGCTGCGAAGGTGGCAGAGGTCACAACGGCCCCTCATTGGATTTGCAGATGGAGGGGCCTAAGGGTAACCCTTCTGTCAACAGGCAAAATGGAAAGCAGAAGGGACCCAAGGGTACCAAACCAATCCTGGGGTATGTATACACTCCCCCGGCCCAAGAGGGGGGAACCAATCAGGTAAGTACTGCCCCGACAAACTTCCCTCCAAACTTTCCTTAGGAGAGAAGTATCACTCCACCTTTCAATCTGAACTTTTTCCACAGATATCCCCAAACCAGAACTTCCAAAACAATCCTCCTCTCTTTCCCTGCTCCAGGACAATAGATCCCTGACCCCGGAAGAAGGGAGATTCAGGATGAAAAATTAAGGGGGGAATTTACAGTACCCAAGCTACTCCAGGAGAAGGGACAGTTACCCTTTTTGGGAGCAGCGGAGGCATGACTTGAGACCTCCCTACCACCCAGAGAAGGTCTTGCAACTGAAGCGACAGGTCCAGCAACTGGCCGAAGATCTGGGTCGCATGATGAGGGCTCAGTCCAATCCTCAACCTAACCCTACTTCCCAGGATTCTCCAACACCCAGGACTGATACCTCAGGGGGTAAATCACGGGAGGAAACATCCGACAAACCACAGGTTCCTGAGGAGAGGGCCCGGGTGGAGCGCAAATGCCAAGCCCTAGAGGAAGTTTCATTTCTTACCCAAACAGAACCTCTAAAAATCTCTCAGCATGAAATAGTTTCTTGTAACGCCAGAATGTTAGAACCCAAAGAGCAATGGGTAAGTAGGGGAGGCCGAAGAAGAACCCACTTTGTGGAGGAACTCAAGATTGTCCCCTTTGAGAGAGAAGAATCCCTGGAGTTTCAGGTAAGGAGACTTTCTTTTTTTTTAAACGGGGATATCCCTCCCAAAGACAAATGGGTCCCGAAAGACACTGAATGGAACAAGGTAAGTATGGAGACTGACTCAGAACCAGGAACTATTCAACCCCAAACATGTGAGCCAGACAGAATGGAAAAGGAGGGGGTGGCCATTCTCCAAACAGGTTCTGAGAACTGTCACCAGGTAAAGGTGGACAGCCAAGGACCGGGAGAAAAGGAGGATTCCCCAACAACTCCCATTGCAAGTTCCAAAGTTTTTTTTATAGATTTCCAAACTCTGACACACAAAATTGCCCAATATCACACAGTGTTGGAGTTCAAAATTAAGAAAATTACCACCGGGCTGTCAAATAACTCACACTTTCTTTACATCTTGGCGGAAAAAGGTCAAGGTGCAGAGTCAGTGTGAATTTTCAGCTTTGGTGGGTACTGGATCCCAAGCCACCTCCTGTCCACAAATGCCTTTGACCAACTAACTCAGGACGGGGCAGGGCCAACAAATTCCACTCACACCACTTTCCGGACAACTGAAACATTTCAACAGGAATTATATTTTCGTTGAATGCAATGGGGATCAAGACATAAAAATTGGACGGCACCAGCTGAAACATCCAGTGATAGTTGTGACTCCAGAGGGCACACCTTGTTTACTGTGGAACGATCTCCTGAGGAGGTTATCACCTCTGATTGACTGTATAAACAAGTCCTCTGGACTCAGACTAACCACCCTATAAAATTCAAAATGAGTAGCAGTTATGTAAGCCTGAATGGTACCTGTCACGTGATTGATCAACGTTCTGAGAATGTAGAGTTCCATTTCAAGAATAACCAGGTCCCAGACAACACTGTCATCTCTGTAGGAGAACAAGCTGGTGATAGGACCCCTTCTCCATTCTTGAAAATCAACCTTCCTCCAAGTTTTAGGTGGCAATCCACACTAGAAAGAAACACCCTAAAATATTACACCAGTCCAAAATCAGAAGAGACAGTGAGTCCCGTGAAACCAGACAAGGAAGAACCCCTTCAAGGTCTGATGGACATTCAGAAAAATGGCAAGCAAATGTTTTCCCCCATTCAGTTAAGAGAGGGGGAGGAACTGGTGCTCGCCAGAGTATGCATGAATAATGAAAGGAGCTTCATCAGCAAATAATTATTCAGGAAACTCCCAAATGTTCAGACCATTCCCACATTTAAATTGATTGACAAATGTGAAGTAAGTCTGGAAACCCTAAATTCCAAACATCTCCTGCCTAGCAGGTGTATGCTAAACATTTCCATTCAGCTTCGATCATAATTGTTGGGTCACGAGAGATGTCTCTTTCGACTTTTATCTGGGAAGTGACATTCTCAACCCATTCGCCATCAATTTGGACCTAATTAATTATAAAGCCTGGTCCCGACTGTGGGGTAACCCCATGGACTTTTTACAACACTGAAAAAGCATTCCGGCCAGCTCAATTGCTGCCTTATGCGGTTGAAGTACAAGTGCGAGAAGAGGTTACCATACCAGGGCACGTGTGACAATTTACTCTCCCCCTCAAAATTAAGGAAGGACAGAACCTCAAACATCAGAACACATATACAAATCTAAATTCCCATCTCCAACAGCAAGGTTTGTATTTAAATCCGACTCCTATAGTAAACCTAGAACATACCATCATTTGAATATTGGTGGATAACAACAACCCTCAAAGTATCACTGTTGGCGCAGACACCTTTATTGGAATGGTGGTTCATGCCCAACATTATTCTATTGATTTTGGTAATGAAATCTTGGGACCAATCCCAAACAAACTGTTTCGACATCAGCAATGGTATTCCTTCAGAAAAGAATTTACTAGGCATTGGGGGAATTTCCTGGTGTACTCTTCCTGCCCCTACAGTGTGGAAGAGGTGACCTGTGACATTAGGAGGAAGGAGGTAGTGTTCAGAGTTAAGGACCACTACCTTGAATATCCTGTACAGGTCAACACCATCAAAAGAGATCTCTCCACCCAACTGGAGGATACCGCTGAAATTGCCAACCCCAAGGTCTTTCCAGGTTCCAAGCAGATGGTCAAGGAAAAGATCAATCTTGCTGATGCCTGTAAGACCGAGGAGCAAAGACAAAAGCTAAAACAGGTCTTCTTGGAATTCCAAGATATCTTTTCAGTGGACTCATATGACTGTGGACACACAATTCCCATGGGCCCCGAGATGGCTCCAATATTTGTGAAACAATACCAGTTACCTCTCGCGGCCATGGAGTCACTCAGAGAGATTCTTAAGAATTTAGAATCCTGTGGGATCATTCGTCTGATCCAAAATACCTTCAACAACCCAGTACTGGGGATGCTCAAACCAAACAGCCAATGGAGACTATGTGCAGACCTGAGGGAGTTGAACAGATAAGTCCACATGTCAAGATGGCCCCTTCCCTACATCGATCATGGACTGGCCCAGATCCAAGTGTCAAAGGTGTACACCGCCACTGACCTGAGCAACGGTTACTGGACAGTACTCATGAGTATGGAATACCAGTACAAACTTGGCTTTACCTTCGTGGGACAGCTGTCCATGCGGACTCGAACCCGCTTTGGATACATATACACCAGCAATGAGTACAACATCTTCCTACATAAGGCCATGCCCGATTTCGGCAAAAGGGGAAACCTGGCCTATGTGGATGATGTTTTGATCAAAAACTCAATAGTGGAGAAACATAGAGCAGAAATCTTCTATGTTCTTGCCCAGTTACAGAAGGCCGGACCAAAACTGTCCTTTCAGAAGTCATAGTGGTGCAAGACCCGAGTGAATTTCTTAGGGCACGAGATCACCCCTGAGGGTCGGAATCCCCAGGTGAAGAAGGTGGAAGCCTTATTGAAATTAAAAGACCCTACCACTCTGGGAGAATTAATAAGCCTTCTTGGACTTACTAATTATAGTCAAAAGTTCATTGAGGACTACAGAAAGGTCACTCGACCCTTGCTCCACATATTAAATGCCTGAGTCAAGTGGGAGTGGGGTCCAGAACAATCTGAGGCAGTTACACAAATGAAAAGAATCCTTTCCCAGGCTCCTTGTTAGGCTTACCCCATAAAGAGTTCTTCTTGGAGACAGGGTTCTCAGAAACTTGCCTAACAGCGGTATTGTACCAAAACCAGGACATGGTCAACAAAGTCATCTCATACGCGATCAAGACTTTATCCTCTGTGGAGGAAAAATTCAATGACTGCGAGAAGGCACTCCTCGCAACGGTGTGGGCACTGAAAGATTACTGGCCACTCATACAAGGGGAGAACATCATTGTTGAGACTCCCCACCAACCCTTGCAGTATCTACAAAGTGATAGAATCCGGGCAGGGAACGTTAGTAGTTCCAAAATTACTTCCTGGATTCTGTCCATGAAAGGCTTTCCTGTGGAGGTCAGATACTTAACTTCCCAACACAAGGTCTATGAGGAAGAGACGTGTCAGGGGCAATGTTCCCTCTAAGCTGTGCGCATGTGCGCTTCCCCAGCTTCCTTCTGGGTGCCGCTCAGAAGAATTTTAGCAGTGCACACAGGAAAGTCTCACCTATTCAAAAAAATTTAATAAGGCACAAGCCACAGCAATTACCTGAAATGTTCTTTCTCTTAAAATAAGCAACTAGTCGTGATGCTCTGCTAATTTGCATTACACTACTATGCACCTAAAATCCCCAACAGCAAAATACAACACAAGAGGTTAAAAACTAATATGAAAAACTGGCTCCATGAAGAGAGGAATCTAACCAAGATATGCCTGCACACATTAACAAAACATTTTCCCTCCCCACCCATGACTCCTAAACCTGACTCTGCCACACTTTTACCTTGTGACTTTAGCTTCTACCCCAGGGTACATGAAGTTACTAAAAGACACCTTTGACTCTTCCTCTCTTGGCTCTGCGACAGGTTAGTAGACGTGTACCTACATCCACTTGTTTTATTTTTATTATAAACATGGATACCTTCACGCGCCAGAATGTCTGTTACACTATTGTGCCTTGTCAACCACACTATATAATCTAACTACCAGCTCAAATATCGGATACTGACTGTAAGTAAGCAGGCTACTTGGATGTGTAACCAAATCCCATACTTCACCTTCTTTGTACATATGTCACGCAAGTGCTTTGAAGCGGCCCCCTTGTAAATTGATGCATTATAAAACTCAAATATGAATTTGCCCTCTAAGGATTAGGAAGAGACAAATTTGATGCTCAACGTCTCCTACTTTAGCATTACTAACATTAACCTATAAGTAAAGAGCAACATTGCAATATAATTTACTTAGCCTACAAGCGATAATGGGTATGGACTATGCCTGGGATTACTCGCACGCAGTATCAGGGCACCGGATATGCAGACAGGAGCATTCTTTTCACACAATCTGCATCATTTCCAAGTGTTCAGAGTTCCTTTGGGCATCGACCTTCACACGTTATATGGTAACTCGTTTCTATACAAAAACAGTTTCACTGAGCACTTGTGTAATCCTAGACAATGATATAAGGATGGGGTATGTTGCAAACAAGCTTGTATGCACTCCAAAAGAATTGAGCACATGCAGGGTCATGACATTCTTAAAATGCACATCATATGTTGCGGCATTTAAATATGCCTTGCTTGCAAAGTATTGTGGATCTGCAAATATCCCAGTGAGTGTTTACTCCTACAATCCCTCACTTTTTACAGTACTCTATCAACTAATATTGGAGGCAAGCACAGGGGCCAGGGAAGGGTATGGGTGGAAGCATCACTCCTTGTGGGTGATGAACAAAGCAGCACATTTAAAAAACCCAGGCAGACATTTCGGCAGTACAAATATGTTGCCTGTTTGCTAATGGATAGGGAATTCTAGTACCCATCTAGACAACAGCACCTTCATTTTCTTTCTATGGTCAGCCGCTGAGGGCTTTTCAATATAACCATGTGTTCTGTGTGTATCGTCTCTAGAATCCCCCTGCATCTTATTTAACTGATAACAAAGAATTACAGAAGAGGGATCCATAGTTACAGAAGAAGGCACTCAATCAGTTATATCTCAGATGAATTGATGCTATTAACTTAAAAGGCTTATATGTGTGATTTTCTTCAACAGGGCTCCAAAATAAACCTCAGTAAGGCATTTGTTTAATTTTATCTAGGTTGTGGTGCTTAAGGGTGGGCAAAACTATACACTTTATTATGTGCCCTGTCATTTCGCTCCCTATGTCAGGGATACAAGCAGGGCTCTAATCAGATTTTGCTCCCTACTTGGAGTCAAATGATTTTTCAGGGAGTAAAAAGTATTTAGGTTTGCAAATAGGGATACTTTCTGCTTATTAAAAGACGTTCTTTCCGAAGAAAATTACTTTGGAGATCGGGCATTAATATTATTAGAGTTCCTTCCTTCCTATGCCACGGCTCTACTGGTCACTTATTCAAAAAAATATCAGTGGAGCTTTGTGGGTTGAAGCAATGATATGCTCATTGTTTTTCATTTTTTATGGGCACGTTTTCCTTTTTCTAGGGAGTAAACATGCGTGATGAATATGTCTCTTAGCTCTAAGGCTGGTGTTATCACTACACACAGGAGAACGTAATGTGGACAGTATGCAGAGGCACAGGAATTTTGGATCATCATATTCTAAGGTGCAGTTATTCTGATACAATTATCATTCTTACACAAATTATTAGAAACATGTTCTCCTGGCCCTTGAATTACTAAATGTCACTTGAACTCCTTTCAGCATGTTTTGAACACATTGCTTTTGATTGCCATTAATCCATCGGCAACTGTATTCCGTCTGCGTTTCTTGACAGCCACATCAGTTATGGCAAGAGATATTTGAGGGCCACAAATGCCAGGGACGTCGTTTGCAGCAGTAACAGGTTGACAAGTCAGCCTATTCAAGGGGTGGAACCCACCTACCCCAACCCACCACCAAGAGAAAACCTACCTAACGGTCAATGAACAATAACACATCAATCTTGATAAAGACCCCTTGGGTCGAAACATGTGTCAGCTAACCACGAGATTATCGCATCAAGAATAAATTTGAAAAATCAGAATACAAAGAAAAATGTCTTTAAGAATAAATGCTGATATCTAGGAACACAACTAAGATATTTGTGTTTTGTAATACAAATTATTGATTTTCCAGTAGCATAAACCATACAAGGTCTCATTACGACTTGCGGCGGTATCCCGGCATAAATCCAACAGAATACCGCCCAAACGAATGACTGTTGCCACCTCTTGGTTTGGAGGAATTTCCGCTGGATTACAACTGGTGTTGGCGGTGTAATTCCCCATTCATATTGAGTCCATGTTGAGTCCATTGGACTCAATGTGGCTTTTGTAGCGGAATTACTGCAGCGGAAATTCCGACAATCGTAATTTGGCATAGTGGTAAAGTTGGCGGTAACTCCATTGCAACTTTACCACTAACCGCCAAACTCATAATCAGGCCAGCATTTTTCTCTGCGCAAAAGTACGTTTGCAAGGTGCTGTGGCAGATATTGTAGTCTTGTACTGGTTGATGAGTTTTCTGTATAATCACATTTGATATATTTTATTTTAGCCTATGTGTTTGGAAAAAGTATTTTAAGATTTTTAAAGAATTGCAGTGGCTGGGAAGAGGGAATTCCTTTCCAAACTCTCTTCTGCGACACGAACGGTAGCTCACAAAGTGGCTTATCTCATTAGTATGTGGTGCACATGGAAAATAATGTGCGCACAACAGCCAACCGGTTCCGCACATAGAGAAAAATAATTAGAGAGAACATTGGTCAGGGGATAACCACAGTTTATGTGGATGGTTGTTCCTATCATGTTGATAGCAACAGGGAAAAAGAACTGGTAGCCAGCAGAACATCTGGGGTAATTCTGGGGTAATTGCCTCCACTTCCTTGGTGTGGGAGCTAGTATCAAGAATAAAAAGTAACAGCACCAGGCCATTATCTCCATTAGCACCCTCGATGGGGTGTGCAGCCAACAAGTGCGAGAGAACACAAGCATTATTCAAAGATACAAGGCTGCATTCTCACACGATATGCTTAATCGTGTCCTCCCAAGACCCTCCAAGCCAGCTGTATCAGATCCAACACCCTATGCCCCTATTGAATCGCCATTAGCACCCTGATAAGACACAGGTGCCGAGGGTTTTCAAAATGTGAAGCCCCGCTCCATCCTTTTGCTGCAAGTCCCTTTTCAGTGTGGCTTACCACCAACACTTATAACAGACTTCCTCTTACAGAAGCGGTACCGTACTCAAACATACATTTCTTATTTTTCTTTTTTCCAAACCCAGTAGCACCAGCGTATTTTAATGGTGGCGGCTTGCAGTGGAATGGTACGACTGAGCAGGCCAAGCCTACCAGTAAGGCACCCCACCAGTGTTCGAAGTGTCCAAAAAGAAGTAGTGGAACTATGTTCCCTGCTGGCCTGCACCCACTCCCTACAAACCCCATCACCACGCCCCCTCCCACACACAATACAAGCCCCCAAACTCTTGCACCTGCTGTTTGAGGGAACGTTCAGTGCAGTGCACTGAAAGTGCATGCTGCAACGTCTTCCTACACTTTTATTTTAAAACGAAGCCATTCCGGAGAGGTTTATTTTTAAAATAAAAGTATAGGAGCTGTAAAACGTAATTTAAAAAAGTAGAGGATCACCGCTCCCAACCGCTCCCGCTCACTTCGACCACTGCACCCCACCTGCATTAAGAAACACTCCTTTGCTCAGGCCCTTGGGTGGTGCACCGTCACAGCGGAGGTGTGTTTTTTCACCTCAACAGATCAACACAACATAAGCACTGAAGGAATAATTTCAGCGCCCCACACCTGCAATGGCTAGACATGCTACACCTCCTTTTTGAGTCCGCGTGGCCCTGTAAGAAAAGTGGGTTGGGATGGTCAGTGAGGGAGAGAGGGAAATGATAGAATGTGTGTGCAGAACCAGGAGGAGCTGGCATGTGTGTGAGAGAGCTTTCTGGGTCTGCTTTGTTGTGTGCACTGGGGCTTGTTATGTCCATAAGGGTGGTGTCCAGCGTTTGTAACACGTTTCCTCCATTGTGTTGCTTTCGTTTAACCTGCTATCCCCCCAGATTGGAGGCTATTTCACTCGTCCATAATCTATTTGCTAATCTTCTGATGATTGAGCAACTATTCAATCGATGGAATTCAGTCAATTATTGAGATCTGATCTGGCGAATAGAATTTGTTCAGTTACATATGGGCAGACGCTCAAAAATGAGCACCAACGAAAAGAATGCAGCGGCTGCGCTGTTTCCCTTTGCCTACACATGTGCATATCACTTTATCCACAAGGGTGACCTGCACATTTCTGGGGGTGGGATGTTCTGTGCGGCTGCGCAAAAGATGCGCCAGCCAGAGCATTTGCATACAATAGTGACAGGAGTGCATTCTTGACACTTATTCATGACAGTCTCCCGCCATAGTGACGTCCCTTAAACAGCCCTTCACTGTGAAATGCAAACAAAAACGCAAAGTGGGAACCTAGCGCTGCGTAGCACTGCACTTCCGCTTTAAAAAAAAAAAGCACTAGGTTCGGAATGATCCTGTCATACAAGGCGCGCCACCGCGCCCCCGTTCCAAAGACGGGCTGGGGAAGGCCTTTGTTTTCGGCGCATTTTAAAGCGCCTCCTGTTTCTGGGTACAGAATGTGATTTTAAAATGTGCAGAAACGTCCGCTGACTTCAAAACATGTGCAAAGGGGATAGAGGAGGGCGTTTACATGTATGCGTCTATGATGTGCACATTGAAATGTCCTGTCAGGAGAGGGCGCCTCTTTCATTTGAGCGCAAATGATGCGAGGCGCTACCGCGTGATAAATGTCTTTTTAAATTATTTTTCTTGATAACGGTTTTATAAACTATATGTAATGAAAATTGAAAAAAAGATTTCTGTCCTAAAATGGCGATGTCCTACCCAGCTCGGGTAAACCGCAGCTGGGCCCCACTTCTAATTAATGTCATCATTTGCACACTGGGCCCCGGGGAAATAAAGCAGCGTTCTCCCCGATGCGGTGTGGGACGCATCCCCGGCCCTACAGCCTAGGAGCCGGGACCACCCTGAAAATAGCTTTAATGAGGCGACATGAGGCTTCTAAGCTGTTCCAATTTCACGCTGAACCCTCGACACACCCGGGAACCAAACGAGTTTTCATTAAGAAACGACTCACTCTCAAGTGTTCAAATGTAGGTGGTGGTAATGTCTAGGAGGGTGTGTCCAGCAGAATAATCTCGAACTTTAGGGCTCTGTAGTATTAAATGTATCATAGCAGGACGGGGCCGCACACATTTCTGTCATTCTGAATGAATTAATATTGATATAAAACATATTAGCACCAACGATGAGTATTTGGGGTTCCAAAACGGGCCAATACACATCCTTGTTGTGTCTGTGAAACTCCCACATGCAATGTTCTGGCGTTTTATCGACATGTGTTCACTATGGGCCCGATTCGTGGAAACAAGTGCAGAGATCCCGCAAAGCCTGCACGCACAGAACGACTCTACGCGAGCCTGCACGCAGTAGTTTTCCTGCGCGCTCCACGTATTCATGGAATTGTTTGTGCAAGGTAACCGTAAACGCAAGTCGAGGCCAGAATGTCCCCGACATGCCCCCACGCTAAGCAAAAACAGCCAGAAACAGCTACCTTTACGTGCTCCTCGGGCGCGAATGTATGCCCCCCTGAAACAGTCCATGGGGTCACCCGCAATCAGGTCTGCACCTCGGGGTCACTGTGCAGGGTCCCCCATAACTGTTACCAGCACTCAGTCAACATGCATACATAATTCCGTAACTCAGGTGAAACTCAGAAAAATCTGTGTGAGAACATAAACCGTTCATGCAGCCCACTACACTGCGCACAAGCTCCCCTAAATTAGATCGGAACCCTGACTGCGTACACGCACAGCTGAATCCAACATGCCTTTGCAGTGAATCCTATGCGCAAGTGTCTGTATGCCTGCCTTCGGGTGGTGGAATGAATGAGGGCTTTGCGTGGCCATTTACCCGACGAGAGGTTGTGTGGTCGTATCCATGAATACGTCTCGTTTCGCGCATTTGTGGGCGTGCAACGGACTGCCTGCGGGCTATCCCTCGTAACAACCACATTTTCCCTTGTTCTTCCTCATTTTCCGAGTTCCGCCTGCCCGATCTGCCCAGTGCCTATCAAAAGAACAACAACTGTTGAAGTACCGATACCCAGAAAACCATGTACAGAAAGGTATCCATTGAGAAAGCCCTACCAGCAAATGAAACAAAATGAAGATTACCTAAGTACCGTCCCGGAAGAAACATAAAAAGTGTTAATGTAAGACGAATGGTGACGTCACGAGGACTCGGACGGTCTCGCAGACTGAAGATATGATGACCCAAGGATGAGACAAAGAGACGAAATGCCATGAATAAAGATATCGAGAACCTAACAATGATAGGAAGCTATCAAAACGAGTTAAGCTGTAAGCAAAATGGATACAGTCGACCAGTTTACACCTGTACATATGCTTGTAACCGCAAGAAAGCTAAGAAAACAGTACGGCTTGCTATGCTAAGTAGAAGAATAGAGCGGCATGCGTCATTATACATAATGTACCTCAAAACGAAGCACAGCATTATAAGCGTGATTTCCACTTTGCACTAAAGCAGAATCAACTTAGGTTACTAGAGGCCAAACCAGACAAGATTCATAGTCCAGCTAAACAAGAAGAGATGGCTGAATCGAAAATCAGCAAGAGCAACTCGTGCCTGGGGAGCCAAGGTCGTACCAATAGAAGAAGCGAACAATAGCTACACATAATTGAAACTTAAGAACAGAGTATCCTGTCCTTGGAAGGTCGAGATAAGGAGGAATAGACAGGTGGCAAGCCGAATAAAAATCAAATGTACAAAATGAGAGAAACTAGGCAAATTCACGGTGTAAGTAGCACGTGACCATCCGAGCGAGAAGGAGCACGGGGTCACACCAACGCATGGTATCTACCCAGACAGAGATATCAGAACTTTTTCAGACAAGAAGATGCAGTTTCGAGGCCAACCACAGTGAACTAATTGACACATAGCCACTAAAGTGATGATTGATTGAAGGAAGGCCGGGTGTATCGAGGGGCACCCTGCACCTGGCTGACCATTCTGCGTGCTGCTAAGCACAGTGGAAATTTATGGATGGGGTTGGTGCCAACCCAATCACAATGGACCACATAATCTAGGGTCCTATAGTTAGTAGTACCAATAGGACGTTGTACTTTTAGTGACGTTCGCAGTAGTCATTTTTTAAGGAAGAGCTTAGACGCTCACCTGACAGTGTTTAACCAATCCCCTCACTCTGTTACCATATACAGATATAGTGCCTATAGTAAAGTTACGTTTTTCCAACCTATAGAATTGCATGTTAACTTTTGAGTGTTACACGTCAATTATGACGTGTTTTGAGTATAAATGTCACTGTTAGTATGAAGTTCGTTGGAGTTGAAGCGAGACGGATTATCGCATCACTGCTAATTTTCATGACTCCCCGTTTTTTTTACTTGTTATTAAACGGATTCCCTTTGCCAAACCATTGAGATGTCCTTATTGATTGCTGTTGGAGTAATAAATATGCAACCTCATCCATCTCAAGGTGCAGCTATCTCGTCTTAAAGTAGTGCGGAGCAAACCTCGGCTCTATGGGCCGGCCAGGGGTCTGCCCAGTACACTTGGTAGCAGAGGATGGTTATCGACTATCAATTATTGACTAACGTAAGACACCTATTGACCGTCGACATAAGGTAACTCTATAGGTCTTTGGCAATATCACAAGTCCTTTGCCATTCAGCTGAGTAGACCATGAAGCTCCCCGTAGACAATGGTCACTTAAGAAGAACCTGCAGAAAGGGCCTGAAGGGACCCGTGTTCCCCACACAACCCTTCCCATTCCTACGGGCAGCTGAGCAGGCGAAAAGCTGAAGAAGGCGGTATCAAAGGCGGTGATCCAGAGGGTCCAGAGAGGAACTATGCGAACGGTGAGTGAAACAAAAAATTGAATGTTTGGCAAATAGTGCATGCCTTAGAACAAGCAAAGGGAGAAAGGTAACGGAGGGAGGAGGGAAAACAAAATATAGTTAGAAGTTGAGAAGACTGTATATATATAAGGGGATAATGACTCGAGAGTAATAAAAGTAAATAAAAGGTTACCAGGGTAGACACCTAAGAAGAGAGAGTTTACCGGGGCAGACACCCGAGAAGTGAGAAGATTCGCCTTATTCCTGTGCTTTAATATAGCGGCTAGAAGAAACATGTACCCACAGTCCCACATAATGGGGAACGATTAGACTACCACAACGTTTAAAGATGTTGTGAAAGGGGTACATTTACACTCCATGAAGGGGTAATGATTAGAGGCAGAGATATCTGTGTCAAGCTGGTGTCCGTCTAGTCTGTTAAGTGTCTGTCTTACAAGTTTTTCTGTTGTGACGTCATATATATTGAACATTTTCTTGAGAAAACTGATTTAAATTTCATACGATTTGATAGCTGAGATAAAAACCGCATATGAATTGATGTTTTGAGTAAATCAGAAAGTATAACATTTTGTGGAAAATTTGTTATGGAGCTTGTGATATTTGGTGCGCGCTCATATTGTTGGAAGTGTTTAAGTCACACGAAATCATTGACAAGTGTTATATAAAAGGTAAGGGACCAGATTTAAGCATGGAAGACAGAACTCCATTGGCACATGCAAGCAATTGCCAAAGCATGCACCCAAGCTAAAGAAATATAGTACCAAGTGGGTTAAAGTTACCGCCCACAAGATGTTTATGCCATGGCCACAAAATGGGTCTTTATCTAAAGCCGTCTTACAACATATGACGACATATTTGCATGCCACATATAAAGGCAAGAAGTTAGAAAAACGCCTTGCTGTTCTCGAGTTATGGAAGATGTATGAACAGATAAAGGAGGAAGAGCCACCAAAAGATTTGATACTTAATGTATGCACAGAGGGGGGTGAGACGCCTACCGCGCCACCTGCATCACCCAAAAAGAAAGTTGAAGAAAGTAAGGACGACGGATTATACCCGTTAAGGGAACTTAAAGCAGCCGCAAGATACAGCAAACCCGGATATGAGTCACCTACACATAGTAGTGATGAAAATCAAGGGAAATATAAGGACAAGAATATTACCTCCGCAGTCCCAAGGGGCAAGTGGAGACGCGATGAGGAAAGAAGAGATCAGGCACAGACAAGTGCATCTCTCAACAAGGAGAGAGAAGGGAAGAGATGGAAGGGAAGCGAAGACAGAACTGATGAGATAGCATTCGCAAAGGACGGATGGATGTGAGGACACATTTTATTGAAATTCGATGGCAAAGGCATCGATGACGCGAGACAAAAGGAGAGGTTAGATGAGACACAGAGGAAGGAGTGAGAGATGAAGCTAAGAGACGAGAGGATAAGGAAGAAAGATAGACAAAGGCGAGAACAGCTATATCGCGAGGAGCAAGAAAAACAGTTCGATCGCAACCCAAGAGCAGCCACCGATCAAAACAGACAGATACAGCAAAGTTTAGAAGAAGAGCAAAGGATACGTGAAAAAAGAATAAGGAGACGAAGAGATGAGGAAATTCGAAGGGCAGATGAACGTAGAAATGAAAAGAGAAAGGAAGAAGATAGGGTCAGAGAAGAGGCGAGGAAACGCAAGGAATTCGATGACAATGTAGAGCGTAAGAGAAGACAGAGAGCACATAATCTTGAATATCTGGGGAGAGAGGTTAAAAAACCTGCTCCAGTTGTATACTGGGAAGACATCAAAGAATTCTTTCCTGCGTACGATTCAGTAACAGGCACATCTAGGGAAAATATTGATGATGACTTCAACACTTCAACACCAGAAGCATCGGAGAAACGATCGATAGAATATATGATGAAATGGGGCTAGAACAAATATCCCAAGGGGAGAGGGGAGACGAGTGCCTAGAGAGCACTCAGCTCTACGACACTGAGGATGTCACCCGAAGTAGTGGAAATAGGGAACTATCCCTGGATAGATTAGAAATCAGTAGAAACATGAAGATGCAAGTAGTTGCGTGAATTGGGGACAGACAATGGCCCTCATTAGGATCCTGGCGTTAAGGGGTTAACGGCACCGTAAAAGGTTGCAGCGCCCTTAACGCCTTACTACGAGGTCCCTTTGCGACTCCCGACCTTAACGGCTGGTCTGGACCAGCTGTTAAAGTAGGGACCCGCAAAGGACTTTGAAGGTAATTATGGTACTGCAATTTGCGGTACCGTAATTACCGCCTTCCCCATTCCCATTGAGCCCTATGGGGCAAAAATGGGAATGGGAGGGGCCAATGGTAAATGGGGAATTACCACCCCGCCAACCTTGGAATGGGGTGGTAATTCCCCATTTAACCATGGCGGAGTCGGTAAGTTACCGGCGTTAACCATGGCACTAATAGCATCATTGGTTAACGCTGGGGTCCTAATGAGGGCCAATGTCTGACTCCGAAAGGGAAGAGCGTGAAGAAAATGAAGAAGGGAGGCAAAGTGAAAGACGACTCCCAAGGGAAAAGGAAATAAGATGGTCAGACGCTAGTGAGTCTGCAGCAAGAGCATCAGAATTAGCCACACAGTCAGACCAGCGTGGAGAAGTATCTCACGGTCAGAGGGGGGTGTCTTCACCGCACTATGTGGACAGACTAATGGCATTGCCAGGTAGATGGTGATGCAGGAATATTACCCCAGCCTTAGATAGGAGAACCACGAGGGAAGAAAGAGAGGGCTACACATTCCAATTTCCGTTGCTCGAGAAAGGGGGAATAAAACCGCAATATATTCCATGGCCACACATGGATCGAGAAAATCTGAAAATAAGCTTCCAATGCTGACATCGGGAGCTGGAAAGTGGATACATGAGTTATAAAAAATGACAGGAGGAAACA
Source organism: Ambystoma mexicanum (assembly GCF_040938575.1). Classification (NCBI taxonomy): domain Eukaryota; kingdom Metazoa; phylum Chordata; class Amphibia; order Caudata; family Ambystomatidae; genus Ambystoma; species Ambystoma mexicanum. The sequence goes on along the minus strand of NC_090923.1, from coordinate 43,903,265 downwards.
CGCTAGCTATAGGGGACATCAAAGGTCTCCTGATCGCCATACTTGGTGAGAGAGCAGATGATGTGTGGGCACAAGCAGGCTACCCTGGTGTAACCAAAATGAATACCGCACATGACGGAGCTCCATTTAACAATTGTACAGCCGCAGAATGGAAAGCGCTACAAAAACTATACCCAGATACTTCTGATATGGGAACTACAATGACACGAAAGATGAAGGAGTCTGAAGATCCATTAATTTATATACAGATATTTCAAGACGCATGGGTACTCGAGACACATGAATCTTGGACGAAATCTATACCTGTGTTTTACCGACCTATCGTCTCTGGAGTTAATTCTGTATTGGAACCCCTATCCAAATTTGATGATGCTTTTCTTCAACCAATGGTTAGTAAAATGGCATCGTTCGTTCAGGATACCACACAGATAATCAAGGAAATGGAAGGAATACCCTTCGATCCCACTACCGAAATCCTATTAGGATTGGATGTAGTAGCGCTATACACAAGTATTCCGCAAAGAGCATCGACTGACATGCTGGAAGAAAAATTACTCACTGACCACGAAGTAGGTTCTACACCGGTTTCTTTCATTCTAGGGTGTGCGGAAATGAGCTTAGTCGAAAATTATTTCCACTTCAATGGAGAATATTTACAACAAATACATGACACCGCCATGGGTGCTACCTTAGCCCCAAGTGTAGCGAACCTATTTATGGAAGCTTTTGAAATAAATAAAATCACGCACACGTCTAATCCATTTTTGAAACATGTGCGGACTTGGCGTAGGTACATTGACGACATCTTCGTAATATGGCAGGGTCCAGTAGCGGAACTTGAAGAATTCCTTGTTTGGATCAATACTCAAGATAGGTATCTCAGATTTACATCCAACTTCAGTTCCACCAAACTTGAATTTTTAGATATTAAGATCACAGTGGACTCCATCAATAAATGCATCTTTCTGAAACCATACAATAAGCCTACAGACAAGAACTCTCTGCCATACTACAGCAGCTCCCACCCAAAACATGTAAGGGACAATCTTCCATTAGGTCAATTTCTTAGGCTCAAAAGGAACAGCTCGAGAAAAAACGACTTTACCGAAGAAGCCAGAAAGATGGAATCCAAGTTACTCCAAAGAGGTTATTCTAGAAATGTAGCAAGGAAGGCGCTTAAACGTGCCAACAACAACCGTGAATCCTTACTTGAACATAAAGAACACTCAGAAGCTAAAAAAGATCCAAAACTAATCTTTGTAAATACCTTCAGCAATATGTCCAACGACATTAAGAAAATTGTCCTCAGAAATTGGCCGATCCTGGAAAAAGGTGATTTACCTGTCCCAAGACCCACGGTTGCATTTAAACGCAGCAAAAACAAAGGAATAGGTCACAAAAAATGATGTTACACTAAAACCTTTACAATCAATGAGCTTGACCCAACAATGGGGTCTTCCGCAAATTGAAGGACACCACCCATGTGGACATTGCGTGTACTGCAAATACACCTCCAAGAGCACAGAAGTGGATATAGGATTGCGATCAAGATGGAAGCAGAAACTACATACTAATTGTAATTCAGCTCTGGTAATTTATGCAGTGTGGTGCCCCTGCAACAAAGTGTATATTGGCAAGACAGACCGGAAAATTAAACTCCGTATAGGAGAACACAAGAGTTGCCTTAAAAACCGGACGAAGAATGCCCCAGTGGTCAACCACTGGGTGGAACAACAACATTTACCAGAAGAATTCAGATGGACGGTAATCTAAAAATTGATACCAAGTATGGATGTCAACAAAGATAAAACCCTTCTTCTGAAGAAAGAACAACAACTTATTTTTCTCACAAAGAGCTCCGTTACCGGTCTAAATGAAAAAATTGACTGGAATGTATAAGTACACAAGACACTACTGGGATATAAGCCATTACGGAAATGGAGACAGGTATATGAAGAATCTCCTATATTGAGGCGCGCCGCTTGAATATGACCCAACGATCAGCACGTGAAGTCTTGTAATGTTCATTTACCTTTTCTACAATAGACACCAACATTACACGTATTACACAAATAAAAAAACAAGGCACCTACTCCTGAAAGAAAACTAGCCCCTGAAATCCGTGCACCAATCACAGGGCCCCCACGACGTTGAGAGACATACTTAGTAACGTAGCAAGATCATGTGACCCCCTCGAGAGTTCAGCAGAGGAACGCGAGCACTGGCGGACGGAACAAGAAGATAATGCTATTCCAGTAAGTGGACGAATCATGAAGTTTTGTTGCTACATTAAGGGTGTTTTTCAGCCTCGATACGCCCCCAGGACCAAACCACTCTCTCTCGTTTTTTAGATATGACGGTAGATCGCCATCATGAGTACGTATAACTTAAGACTCAACTGCCAGCACATAGATGGACCTCACAATCCGTTTGGCTTCTGCGGACATAATCTAGCTACGGCCCATTTACGCACGATCCTTGAGGAAATGCCTCATGCAAGTAAGTCGGTCTCTAGCGGTGCCTTTATTAATATAGGGCTTGATGCAAATCTAATTCTCATTATGGGTTTTTCAAGCTAGTATGCTTACGTCCCTTTGCTTCCTCATTGCATAGACAACCGCCGGGCACTTTAATCCCAGCATTTTATTCACATTCGTCCGACACGCAAAGTGACCGTAATTCCCGTTCTGCTCATTTTCGATGGAACAAGACAGATAATAGGCCACCACTGTACCGACATGGTGCTGTCTTTCGAAACCAGAATCCAACTGATATGCCACTCTTGTGACTCTACACGATCAATAAGTGGTAAGGCCTTACAGCAAATAGGAATAAAACTGCTCATGTTACAACTAAACACACATTGACAAAACACTAACTTGTGATTTCTCTCGCTTTTCGTAGCGTGAGCACTGGCAGCCACTGTAAGATTTATGATTACGTGACATGAATCAGATAAGAAAGGGATTTCCATCCAATTAAGTATATTTGTGTGACACACGCACGATTGTGGGACGTGGGGCCATTGTGACTGAAATTTGGCTTGCAGCCGGAAAAATCCACTTACAAACAAGTGGTGAGTTGCATGCTTTATACACAATTGTCTAATTATATACATTTTAGGACATCCTTCATCCCTAGTCTCTAGTTGGACTAATGAATAACTTTGCCACCTTTGCTAGTATGTACCTTGGTTTTACTGTTTTTTTTTTACTGTTCATCTTCTCCATGAGTAGACAAGAATTTGATACTTATGTCGAGATTGTCATTGCACTAACTAATAAGTGTTTCCACCATTAAGTGATTGGGCACTAGTTTACCGACCAGTATTAACTACTAGGCCAGAGTAAAGTCATTTCAATTCCAAATACATAGAATGAGTAACCAGGGTACCCCTTATTTATACCCTGATCTGTTCCCTTTCCAGATACGGAGTCTCCTTGCTGCTGTGCACCAAACATATCGCGGACCATTCACAGGGCCCCAAAGTCCAGAATCCACACTTGCATGAACTTTAACAATATTGATGCCTAGGAATATTGCTTTGCCTCAAAATGTTTTGTTCTAAATTGTTAATATTGTACAACACCAGAGGAATTGTACCTCTATAAATAACTATCTTTGGTTATAGTAGATTCGGTAGACGGCAGACTACCCCTGATGAATTTCTGTTTACACTGTTCACACACAATCAGAAAGAAACATGTTGGGAATGCATGAGAAAATGAGTATGTTTGAATTGAAATTGGAATGAATGTAGTGTATGAAGAATTTTATTTTTGTGGTATTTGCAAAACACTACTTTAGAGAAGTCTTACATTTGGACTACTCTTGGTATACACACAACTATTTTTTCTTGGTGTTTCATTCCGCTAGTTTACCTTAAAATCCTGATGGGTGCTATCTTCTTGCACTTGCACTTTTTCCAGAGATATGGTTGTTTAATTTTTAAACATTTGTTGACATTGAAAACAAATTTTTAGCATGGTTTAATGAAAGTAAATAAATGATATATATTTTTTGGAAAATTGAATCTGATATGTATGATTTGATTAGGTGGTCTGGTGCTCTAAAATTCGCCTACATTTTCGAGGATGGGCTAGGAATAGGGCTAATAATGCTCTCACCTCCTTTTCTGTGTTTTTTGTGTTACCATATACTGTGCCAAGGGCTGCCAGAGCCGGTGCAAAAACAACTCAAGAAATTGGTGGGAATCGAAGCCAAACCTTGGGTTGAAATACAGTTGACCATCGCACATTATTGCACACTGCTAAAAGAAAAGAATCGCAAAAAGGAAGTAAACCGTAAGGGTGAGGAAGCGAAATTGGTGCAAAAGAAATTGTCGAAATATGCTCTTGAGGGAGCCATGATAACTACCACAGCTGAATCAAGCATGCAGCAGGTGGCTAGTCCAAAGCAAAATAATCAGGGCAATATGGGATTTTATCCCAGGGGAAGAGGATTTAGGGGAAGAGAATGGCAGAGTAATCAGGGAAGTATGCAAAATGGTAACCAAGATATGTTAAATGGGCAAATGGTCCGACCAATGCCAGTTTGTTGGCTGTGTGGAATGACAGGGCATTTGGCGCACGCATGCAGAAATCAAGGCACGATGCAGAACGGCCAAGGAACAGGAGCAAACATGACAAATCCACCTGCAGTTTTACAGTAGGGTGGTGCACAGAATCACACGGTGCAACAACAACCCCTAAGAGCGCAAGAAGGAGTGCAACCGCAAACCATGTGGAATTTTCCACAAGGACAATCCCAACAGGCACCGCTTCAACTAGCACAGACCATGAACCCTGGAATGGGAAGTAACAATGGAAATGGGGGAAATCCACCAGCACACAGTGGGCCGAATTTGTATATAAACTAGGACAGCTCAATGGGAACCCCGATGTGTTCTATGCTATCAGTGACACCAGACCCTCATAGGAAACCTAGGGTGGATGCGTTATAGGGGATAAAGAATATTCCTTCCTAGTTTACACGGGTGCAATACGCTCATGCATACGTGAAGGCAAGTTTTCCTTGTCCGGCGAGGCCATAGATACTCAGAGTTTTTCAGGAGCCACCAGTCATGTTCCCTTCACAAATGCACTACCAGTCACCATAGGTGAGTGTGAAATGAATGTACCTTTATTATATTTTCGACAGACCCCAGTAAATATTTTGGGTCGAGAATTAATGACAAAATTGAACATGACAATCTTGTTCACGGAGGAGGGCATAGTATGTTCCACTCCAGGAATGCACTACTCAAATGTATGCGAAATGATTAAAGCATACTCAGGGCACATAGCCATGAGGGCCATACCATTACAGCCAGAAATGTTCGCGTATGGTATGCGTGTGCTTATGGCAGGATTGCCAGGCCTTGCAGACAGAATCATGAGAACACCTGATGAGTTTTTATTCAGACCCAGAATACCTATCCATGAGGAGAGGAGATAAGTATTTCCCTTGATGATGCACACAGCTGCAATACGAGGGAAAGTGGCCTTGATTGATGGTTACGATGACGAGGGCAGACAATGGTGCGCAATAATTGCCATTGAAGAGGGATATCGAGTGACTGACGTAACCGATGATGATCCATTTGAAGAGCAAGCAGAGATGGGAGAGACAATGGTGGAAGTAAGTCTCACCTTTTGGGTAAAAATGATTAAAAGAGAAGTCCCTCAGAGAATGATGTTGGCACTAAATCGCCCTGAATATTTTGATGACGACATGGCCAAGGTGCCTGTCTCAGTGTGGACTACAGGACCCTATGACGTAGGCCTCTTGAAGGGGGTTGGAGAAGTGAAGATTAAACTGAAACCAGGAGCAATTCTACCAAGAGCCCGACAATATCCCATGTCCAGAGAGGCAGATGAGGGGATTTTCAAGACAATTTCTGCCATGATGGACCAGGCATCTTAGTGACGTCAGTCACCATATAATACATCAGTGTACCCTGTGAGAAAAAGTAAAGGGGGGTCTTGGAGGCTAGTGCAAGACCTAAGGCCAATAATCGACATTGTTGAGGCCAAGATCCCTCTAGTCCCTAACCCATCTACAATCCTATGTAATATACCCGTTGAGGCAAAACATTTCACGGTGACTGACTTGAAAAATGCAATTTTTCAATCCCGTTGCACCGTGACTCACAAGAACTAAAGTCATTCACATTCAGACAAATGCGTCTGAAAAGCACGAGGCTGCCACACACAAGGGTGCTGTGAGTCTCCCTCTATTTTCAACAGAATCCTGTAGATGGACTTGAGCAATATTGGGCTAAAGAGTGTCTTCCTGCAGTACGTGGATGACATCTTAATGTGCAGCACAACAGAAGAGCAGTGCAGGCACGATTCTGTTCAGCTATTGACTATACTGGCAGAGAAAGGATATAAAGTCGACAAGGAAAAGTTACAATATTGTCAACAACAAGTGCTGTACATAGGCCAGTTGATCTCACACAAAGGAAAGAGAGTGACCCCAGAAAGGGTTGAAGCCATACTGAACACGGCTAAGCCACACACGATAAAACAGAGCTTTCTAGGCCTATGCAACTTTGTCAGGGCATGGGTCTTCGACTACAGCTCTTACACTAAGCCTTTACTTCAGGCCCTAAAAAAGGCCCAAGTAACGAAAGAAAAGATTGAATGGTCTGAGACCATGGAGGAAGGGTTTGCTAAACTCAAAAAAGCTATTTGCACAGCACCAGTTCTCGGGAGTCCTAATTATGCTGAGGAATTGTACCTGTTTCAACACACGAATGGCAGCGTTATGACAGCAGTACTCACACACAGAACCACATTGGGGTACAAGCCCCTGGCATACTACAGTTGGAATTTGGACCCAGTAATGAGAGGTCATTTTCCTTGCAAACAAAGTTTAGCTGCCGGAGCGTTCGCCATAGAGAAAGCGACAACCATCGTGATGAGATGCTCCATGACGTTGTACGTCGAGCACTCACTCTTTGCCATTCTAGAGAAACCAAAAGGCACACTGACATCTCAAAGAGCTTCTGCTTATGAAGTGATCATATCAAACCCATCTCTTAAAATAGTTTGATGTAAGATAGTAAACCCAGCTACGTTTATAGCAGAGCCAGTCACTGAAGGAGAGCCAATAAATGACTTTGCAAATTACAAAGAATTCTATGATGAAATCCCCAGGGTGAAAGAAAATGCCTTGGCAGGAGGAGAGATCGTCTTTATTGACGGGTCTCCGAGGATCGATCAAAGTGACGGAAAAAGATACACAGGCGTCGCTGTAATGAAACACACAGCAAATGGAGAATTTCAAGTGCTTCTTAGTGCACGAATACCATCTCATTATTCAGCACAGCCCGCAGAATTATTGGCATTGATACTCGCCATTGAGAATCACGCAGACCAGGAAGTAAGTGTGCATTGACTCCGCCTATGTGACGTCAACAGTGCACTCAGGCCTAGCACACTGGACGATGAGGGGCTTCCTCCGAGCGGATGGTTGTCATGATGCCTACCCCCGGGGACCCAGATCAAGTACAGCAACACTGGAAGCAGGCTTCAAGTTACCCCAATCAAGCCCAACAACCCCTGCTAGAGGCTATTTGGGTGCAGTCCTGGCGCCTATGGCGCCAGGCTCATATGGAGAGTCAGTCCTAGTGCCATAGGCGCCAGGCTCATAGATTAAAACTTACCTGATGCAGACCATGCTGCAAGAGCTCCAAGCCAAAGGAGGCTTGGAAGGGACTATTTTACCTAGGGACTATTTTTTACTCGGGTGGGGTTGGGGGGGAAATACTTAGCTGGGACTACTTTGGAGGCTATTTAAACCACGCCCGAAGAGCAGCACACACTTCGCGTTATTCTGCATCCAGCAGCGTAACGCTCACCGTGCCTGCAAGTCTGCATCCAGTCTTCTGCCACGCCCACCTCGAGTTTGGAGCTCCTAGAAAAAGGGAGAAAGAAGTTATTTTATGTGCGTCGCCTCGCCTGCTGCAGCGCCGCGCTGAACTCACCGGCCTTCGCAGCCTCTTCACATTTCACTGCATCCTCCTGCATGTTCCCGCCGCACTCCGGCACCTAAGGAGAAGACAAGAACAGCAAGGTGAGCCAAGGGAATACACAGAGGAATACCCCACATAGACTTACCTGATTTTACCACCGGGGGTACTATTCTTCTTCACGGGTCAGCGCAGCTTCCACTGCATCCTAGCCGAACCCGGGCTCCTAAGGGGAAACAAAGGACAGCAAGGTGACACAAGGGAATAACAAGGGGAACCCTCCTCACCACAAAAGACTTACCTGATTTTACCGCCACAGGCATTATTCCCCGAGACTTCATACTTTCTCTCAGCGCCTGAATAAGGGAGAAAGCAACAGGTTACATATGGACATTACTTTTTCGAACTGTGTTGGATAATACAAATCCTTACCAGAACAGTACCGGTTGCCACGAGGAACTCTTCAGTAAGGTCAAGCTGCAACCTGCAAGGAATCAGACAAGAGTGAAAGTCAGGCATTTGAACTCTTACGAACTACATACTTACGGCATCTTGCTGGGAATATCGGAGTCAATATTGTACTGGAACTCACCAATTCCTTCGAGACAGTGAAGCAACTGGTTATCTACGCGCCCCTGCGCTCAATGCAGGATGGAGAGCTCATCTTTTCAAATCATCAAGTGGGACTATAAGAGGGGACATCCAAGGTGATCAGTGGGGAGAACAAAGGGGTGGGGGGATTTATGCTCAACTCCACGGGTGGTTAATTCCCTTTCTCCACTTGCAGAAGAATATTCCAACGGGCCAAGCAAACGAAGCTAGGTAGGCCAGTCCAGTCCGTCATCCCGGCCCCACGTGTCACATTGGTGGAGATTGCAGCAGTCCAGTCCAGATCGACGCCTCTGTGGGAGCCAGGTGAGCGTAACAGAACGCAAAGCCTACCTACAAATTCCCACCCGGGCGTTATGGATACCTCAGAGACTGACCAATTGGCCCAATTACTAGGGGAACTGAGGGCATTCCGCCCGTCAAGAAACCAATGCCCTTAGGAGGGAACCGATTTTGTCAAAGGAGCGAACTGATGACCTTGCTAGGCAACTATTGCAAAGCCAGGCTGGACAAGCACCCCTACCTGGTTCCGGGGGAAATCCAGCTCCTGTATTATCGAGTAACCCTGTGCAAATAAGCCTACCTGGAAATATTCCATTAGCTCCACCCGAACACTTTGCTGGAGATCCCAAAAGGTTCGCAGTCTTTATGAACCAATGCCGCTTGCACTTTTCATGCAGACCTGGAGCCTTCCCAAACGATCAAGCCAAGGTAGCCTTTGTATTGTCATATCTCAGCGGCAGTGCAGCTGATTGGTCAATTCCACTAGTTACTCAGGATGACCCAATTCTTCGGGATTTTCAGGGCTTTCAAACGAGCATGGAAAGACTATTTGCCCAGCACTCCCATGGACAGGCCCTAGATAACGAACCTTTGTCCCTACGACAGGGTAACCAGGACCTTCTATCTTACATCGCGACCTTTAATAGGTTGATAGTGGAAACTGGATGGCCTGAGTTAAAACGAATCACGTTATTTCATCGAGGGCTTCGAGGAGAACTCAAGGATGTCTTGGCTAAAGTTGTGAACCCACCTCAAGACTGTGCTGAATATATAGACTTAGTGGTCCAGTTAGATCATAGACTTCAGAACAGAAAGGCTGATCGAGCCACGTTTGAGAACGGGGTGTTGGTCAAAACCCACGCTAACCCCAAAGGAGCAGAGGCCTCAGAACCCATGCAAATCGGAGGCGTTAAAGGACCCTTGACCCAGAAGGAAAGAGAAAGGAGACGGCAAATGCAATTGTGTCTATATTGTGGAACTTCTGGGCATTTTCTACGGGATTGCCCTGTAAAACCACCCAAGAAGGTGGTAGGAGCTGCTGATAAAAGCCATGTGGAGTCAGACTCGGGAAACGACCACGCCCGACAAGCATAGAGGTCCACTTGCTGAGCTTGAAGAAGGATACTCAGACCTCACATTTCATCATACCAATGGTCCTCGTAGATCCAGGGCAGCCATCGCTTATGCACGCAGTAAGGGCATACATTGATAGCAGGGCCATAGGAATCTATGTGGACTACGAATTGGCTTCCAGGATGAATCTGCCTCTCTGCCGAAAAACCACCTCAGATGTCATCACCTGTGTTGGGAACATTTGATTCTTTCTCACTGTACTCAGGGAGTATGATAAATTGTTCGGCAATGACAGTGAGGAGTTGTCTTATTGTCTTTTCATTTTCAGAATCTTGTAAAAAGTCTGTGACACTGGTGAGCCTCCCTACCAATGACGGGTATGACCTCAGTACTATGTCGAAATAGGTGACCACATCCTTGGCGATGTCGCTACTGCGGGACACCATAAGTGATTCCGAATAGAGTCTTGGTGTGGAACGAGTCGGGATACTGTATTTGCTTCCAATGTAAGTGCCCTCGGTCAAAATTTGGCATATCCTTTTCTCATCAAGGCTTAAGTGTGCCCCAGTCTAAAGTTCAAAGTCAACAGATTATATTGTGGTTTATGCGTGCAATTTTCTTCTTCACCCTCAACTAGGATGCACAGAGTGCCCTTTTTATGTCCTTATCCCCTTTTTGCTTAGGAGGAAGTTTCCAATTTAAGCCACAACTTGCAAAATGTTCTTTACTTTGCTGGTCATGAGTCCTTCTTCCTCGTCATGGATCTCGTCTGCACGTGCTGTGGTTCTTCCCCGTCGCTCTCCGATTCCTCTTGTTGGGGTGCAGGCAGGGGGCCTTCTCCGATGTAAGGTTTGATATCGCAGAGAAAAATCCAAGCTCTCCTGCCTTGTAGCTTCACAGCGGACGGAGTGCAGTCCTCCACTATAAAAGGACCATTGAATCTTGGCTCGTCCCACTTTTTCCTTGTATGGTTCTTCACCAGGACGGTGTCTCCAGGGAAGACTGGTGGAACACGTACACCCTGAAGTTGGTCTGTTGCAGTGTCTCCTTCTGTGTTCTGTGCTGCGCTGCGCCCTTTTCATTGTTGCTGCAATGAAAGGGTGATGGAACTGAAATTGCCTCTGGTCCTGTAACTCATTCCAACGCAGAGATGACATTATTGGGTCCGGATGGGCATCGAGAGGCTATTGTGTTTGATCTAATCAATGCCCCACAGTTCCAAATAATACTGGGGATACCTTGGTTGGAAACACATAATCCTTGTATTGATTGGCGAGAGAAGAGAATAACCGTCCCGGATTGTGCGCAAACCTGTTACCCAAAGAAAAATCTGAGTGCAGGCCTGGCCACAGTAACCACAGCAGTGTTACGCTCACCTGGCTCCCACAGGGGCGTTGGTCGGATCCGGACGGCTGCGGTATCCACCAACGTGATGCATAGTGCAGAAATGACTGACTGGACTGGCCCTCCTAATCTTGTCTGCTTGACCCGTAGAAGTATTCTCCTGCAAGTGGAGAGATGATTTAGCCACCCATGGATTCAAGTGATGGTACCCCCCACATCCCTCCCAACTAATCACCTCCGAAGTGCCTTCCCAGCAATCTCACCTTATATTCTTGAAAGATGAGCTCTCCATCCTGCATGGATTGCAGGGGCGCGTTGATGCCAGTTACTTCACTGGTTTGAAGGCGTGGGAGAGTTCTGGAGAGTATTGACTCTGAGGTTCCTGGCAGGGTCCGGTAAGTATCAAGTTCATAGAGTTCAATATGTCCGATGTTTCACTCTTGTTCCCCCTTCCTTCCTTGTCGTGCAGCTGAGATCGTGAGAAGATGCTCTTGTGGCAGCTGGTGGCGCTCCGGTAATAGTCTGTATTACCCAACGCTGTCCGGTGAATGTTGCATGTGTTCAACGTGTTGTTTTCTCTCTCTCTTTGCAGGTGCGGCACATGAAGATGTGGAGAGTTATAGAATAATGCCTCCAGTGGTGAATCAGGTAAGTCTATGGTGATAAGAGTTATATTTGTTGGTTGTCTCGGCTCACCCTGTTGTTTTCTTTTGTCCCCCAGGTGCCGGAGTTCGGCGAAGAAATGATGGAGGCAGCGCCAAATCGAAAGATGCTGCGAGGACTGGTGAGTATGGCGCGGTGCTGCAGCAGCTAGAGATGCGACGCGTACAGAAATGATGTTCTTTCCATATCCGGAGGCGAGATGGATCCGGAATCAGGTGAGGAATTCGAAAATAGTTTGTTTTCTAACCTTGTCCTTTTCTTTCCTCTTTGTTTTAGGAGCTCCAGATTCGAGGCGGGCGTGGCAGAAGACTGGATGCAGACTGCAGGTATGGTGAGCGTTACGCTGCTGGATGCAGAATAGCGCGAAGCGTGTGCTGCTGTTCGGGCGTGGTTTAAATAGCCTCCAAAGTAGTTCCAGGTAAGAAGTTCCCCAGAACCACGCCCGAGTAAAAAATAGTCCCTGTAATAAAATAGTCCCATCCAGGCCTCACGTCGGCTTGGACTCACTTGCAGCATGGTCTGCATCAGGTAAGTAAAGTCTATGAGCCTGGCGCCTATGGCGCCAGGACTGATTTCTATGATGAGCCTGGCGCCTAAGGCGCCAGGACTGAACCCAAACAGCCCCCAGCCGGGGCTGTTGGGGTTTTAATAAGTATCTGGATGCCTGCTCCGGGAGCTGATGGGCTTGGTCCTGATGCCTGGGGGTAGGCATCACGACAAGCAGTCATACAACTACCTCCTGAATACCAAGAATTCCAGATGTCTTCCAAAAAGAACAGGCAAACACCTTACCTCCTCACAGATCGTACGATTGCCAAATCGATCTCATACCCGGTGCACAACCCCCTTGTAGCAGGATCCATGCCCAGCAGCGTAACGCTCACCGTGCCTGCAAGTCTGCATTCAATCATCTGCCACGCTCGCCTCGAGTTTGGAGCTCCTAGAAAAAGGGAGAAAGAAGTTATTTTATGTGCGTCGCCTCGCCTGCTGCAGCGCCGCGCTGAGCTCACCGGCCTTCGCAGCCTCTTCACATTTCACTGCATCCTCCTGCATGTTCCCGCCGCACTCCGGCACCTAAGGAGAAGACAAGAACAGCAAGGTGAGCCAAGGGAATACACAGAGGAATACCCCCCATAGACTTACCTGATTTTACCACCGGGGGTACTATTCTTCTTCATGGGTCGGTGCAGCTTCCACTGCATCCTAGCCGAACCCCGGCCCCTAAGGGGAAACAAATGGACAGCAAGGTGAAACAAGGGACTAACAAGGGGAACCCGCCTCACCACAAAAGACTTACCTGATTTTACCGCCGGAGGCATTATTCCCCGAGACTTTATACTTTCTCTCAGCACCTGAATAAGGGAGGAAGCAACAGGTTACATATGGACATTACTTTTTCGAACTGTGTTGCATAATACAAATCCTTACCAGAACAGTACCGGTTGCCACAAGAAACTCTTCAGTAAGGTCAAGCTGCAACCTGCAAGTAATCGGACAAGAGTGAAAGTCAGGCATTTGAACTCTTACGAACTACATACTTACGGCGTCTTGCCGGGAGTATCAGAGTCAATATTGTCCTGGAACTCACCTTCGAGCCAGTGAAGCAACTGGTTATCTACGCGCCCCTGCACTCAATGCAGGATGGAGAGCTCATCTTTTCAAATCATCAGGTGAGACTATAAGAGGGGACATCCAAGGTGATCAGTGGGGAGAACAACGGGGTGGGGGGATTTACGCTCAACTCCATGGGTGGTTAATTCCCTTTCTCCACTTGCAGAAGAATATTCCAACGGGCCAAGCAAACGAAGCTAGGTCGGCCAGTCCAGTCCGTCATCTCGGCCCTACGCGTCACATTGGTGGAGATCGCAGCAGTCCAGTCCAGATCGATGCCTCTGTGGGAGCCAGGTGAGCGTGACAATGGCACGCCAGTGCAGCACGCAGCCTTATTGGACAGGCTGATCAAGGCACTACAGCTCCCAGTGGGCATGGCGGTCGTGAAATGCGCCGCCCACACAAGAGGGACAGATTTGATCTCACATGGAAATTAAGCAGCAGACATAGAAGCCAAGCGTATGGCATCAAAAAATGAAACGATCATGGCAGTGGAAGTTGTCCATGCCAACGAAAGAATGATGGTTACACGAGCCGCACCTGAGAGTTATAGCAATTTGAGACAAACACAGCTAATGGAATTCCAAGGGGAGGCACCACAAGAAGAGACGAACCTGTGGAAACATTGAGGGTGTTCTTTAAACTCCTCTGACAGCTTGTGGTGACGAGACAGCACTGGTAAACCAGTAATGCCTGTAGCTCTATTAAAAATAGCGCTGGAGCAACTACATTACCCAGTCCACATGACAAAAGATAATCTAGAAACAACGCTCGCGGAAGACTGGTTCATACCGAATTTAGCAGAGCATGTTGCATTCTTTATGGTGAACTGTATAATCTGACAGCAATTCACGGCAGAGCACACATTAAAAGTAACGAGGAGTCATCCCAAGGCCAAATGGGCCTTTTCACCACTCGACTACGTTGACATGATTCAAGTACGTAACGGGTACCGATACTTAATTGTTGTGGTGTGTCCATTCTCTAGATGGATAGAGGCAGGTCCATGTACACAATCAGACTCTATCTGTGCGGCCACATTTTTAGTGAGGGAAGTGTTCCCAAGGTGGGGGGTGTGCGAAGTCATGAGATCAGACAATGTCCCTCACTTTGTTTTGTTTGTTTGTTTGTTTGTTTATTTATTTATATTGCGCACCAGACCCTTAGGTTACCGGGCGCAGCAACAAGTATATGCGAAGCTTACAATGTTACAATGTTATATAAATGAATTTACAATATTACACCATATTGCACAAATTACAAGAATGTACAGATAAAGATTTGCCGTATTTACATGAATGTACAGTTAGCAACATACAGGATTTGCGGTAATAAGCATAAAGGTTGATGTCACGTCAGGGTGCATTGGGTCGGACTACACTTGTGAGTGTTCGGGTGTTAAGTCGTTGTTGGCGATAATGTGTTTGATAAGGTTCCTTCTGAAATGGGGGAAGGGTTGGTCAGCTCTTAGGTTAGGTGGCAGGGCGTTCCACAGGTTAGCAGCTTTCACAGGGAAGCAGGCGCCACCAATTTTGGCGAGTCTGAATCTAGGTACTGCCAAACAATTGGAATTGGCGATTCTCATGGGTCTATTAGAAGTTTTTCTTTTTATTTTGTCCATTAAGTAGCTGGGAGCTGCATTATTTAAGGCCTTATGGGTTAATGAGATCATTTTTAGCTGGATTTTATTCTCCGTAGAGAGCCATTTATGTTGCCGCCTAGTCGAGGAGATATGCTCCCTCTTTTTTATTCCTAATGCAGCTCTGAGAGCATTATTTTGTAGAATTTGAAGTCTTAGGGTAGTGGCTTTATTGGCGCTACTGTATAGGGCATTACAGTAGTCTAGTCGGGAAAGAATTAAGGCTCTAGCCAGGATTAGGCAGCTGGTATTGGACAGGAAGGGCTTGCCTGCTCTGATCAATTTACAAGTGTAGGCAGTAGTGGAGGCTAGGGAGTTTACCTGTTTAGTGAAGGACAGGGTAGAGTCGAGATAGAAACCAAGTGTTTTTACTTCCCTCGAGACTTTAATGGCATTTCCGTCTATGCTGAAGGCTGAGTAATCCGGGCCCAATTTGTTAATATTAGCTTGTGTGCTTTGTCAATTCAATATTTGAGCAGATTAGCTTGTTGCTTGGTATAAAGCACAAGTTCTCATCAGCTTATCATCCGCAAGGTAATGGGGTCTGTGAGAAGCTCAACTTCTTGTTAAAGGAAAGGATAGCCAAGTTGCAGCTTACTCTAAGGAAGGGATGGTTGCACTGCCTTCCACTGGCACTGTATGCACTTCGGAACCAACCAGGCTCCGACCATCATCTTACGCCACACGAGATAGCCACAGGAAGAAGAATGAGAACTCCCCTGACACCCCGCAATAGAGCTAGATGTGATGCCCAGTCAATAGGAGAGGTTTTAGGGTCTGAAATGCAAAACTATCTGAACTACATGACCTCTTGCCTTACTGTAATTTCAGACCAGCTGCAGCAACAATGAAAAGGGTGCAGCGCAGCACAGAACACAGAAGGAGACACTGCAACAGACCAACTTCAGGGTGTACGTGTTCCACCAGTCTTCCCTGGAGACACCGTCCTGGTGAAGAACCATACAAGGAAAAAGTGGGACGAGCCAAGATTCAATGGTCCTTTTATAGTGGAGGACTGCACTCCGTCCGCTGTGAAGCTACAAGGCAGGAGAGCTTGGATTTTTCTCTGCGATATCAAACCTTACATCGGAGAAGGCCCCCTGCCTGCACCCCAACGAGAGGAATCAAAGAGCGACGGGGAAGAACCACAGCACGTGCAGACGAGATCCATGACGAGGAAGAAGGACGCATGACCAGCAAAGTAAAGAACATTTTGCAAGTTGTGGCTTAAATTGGAAACTTCCTCTAAGAAAAAAGGGGATAAGGACATAAAAAGGGCACTCTGTGCATCCTAGTTGAGGGTGAAGAAGAAAATTGCATGCATAAACCACAATATAATCTGTTGACTTTGAACTTTAGACTGGGGGACACTTAAGCCTTGAAGAGAAAAGGATATGCCAAATTTTGACCGAGGACACTTACATTGGAAGCAAATACAGTATCCCGACTCGTTCCACACCAAGACTCTATTCGGAATCACTTATGGTGTCCCGCAGTAGCGACATCGCCAAGGATGTGGTCACCTATTTCGACTTAGTACTGAGGTCATACCCATCATTGGTAGGGAGGCTCACCAGTGTCACAGACTTTTTACAAGATTCTGAAAATGAAAAGACAATAAGACAACTCCTCACTGTCATTGCCGAACAATTTATCATACTCCCTGAGTACAGTGAGAAAGAATCAAATGTTCCCAACACAGGCAGAAATAAATGAGCTTATCAACTTACTGTTCTTTCGTATAATCGAAGACTGTCCAACTCTTGTAGGAAGAACAACAGATACACTCACGTTTCTTCAAGACCCAGCAAACACTGAACATTTAAGCCATCTTTTAAATAAGATAGCAATTCTAGTCGCACTCCACACGACCGGACAGTGCAAATATTGTTTGCATCAAGGAAAAAGCATATAATCCTGAACCCAGCAAGACAGGACAGATGTCCCTGTCGCCAGAAGACAGCCGATTGGCACACAGTGTCCTTTTTCGCCTAGTCACTGATCTTCTAGCACTAGTGGGGAGACCGATCGATGTTGATGTACTCACATTCATCAGAGGTCCAGCTAATGTCGCACAGATGGGAATGCTCCTGCATGGAATAATGCTTCAAGTGGAACTTTATAACCATCAGAGGAGCTATCTGAGGAGATTTTAAAAGCCTTCCGCCGAGGGACAGATCGAAGAAGCAGAGTCGAGAACTTCTCCTGTTATATTTATAGTTATTTTTCCACATATTTTTTCATACTGATCACAGTACAATATGTCCTCAGGACTGAAGCAAATCCAAGGAGAAGATGGGGAGCTTACGTACTTTGAACACGCACAGTAACGGTGACTCACTGAAGTATTATTTGAATTGGTTTTTCCCATAGTCTAGCAAAGGAACTGTATCCTGAAATAAAAGACAATTGTCACTCACAAGAGGGGAGACAATTGTGGAGCACCTGACACTCTTAAACGCAGAACTCGAAAGACGATATTGGATGAAGGTATAATAACATTGACTTTTGACGAATGATCGAGATGGGGGTCCAGAGCAGCAACCTGGTCCTCCCACAAGCATAGAGGCACCCCCGCTTCTCTGGAAGAAAATGCTGTCGCCTGACCTACAAGGGCATAATGTACCTATGCATTATATTCATAATTATTTTATTGTCATTAACGATCAGAACTGCATTCTTTATTGGTGCACAAAGCATTCCAATTTCAGTGCACCCACCTGATGATGTACGCATGAAACCCACAAAAGCACCCAGACCTTTTATATATATTCATTCCAGTCCCTAGATTAGCAATGATACACACAGACTTATGGTAATGAATGAAAAGAAAAGCCGGAGACAGGGTCGGCATGAAATGAATGAAGTAAAATCACTGACAACTACACGCACACAAACACTGAATGCACATGAAACAGACCCAGTGTCAATGACCACAGAACACAAACGAAAGCAGCAGAGAAGAAGAGACTGCCTGCCCTAAAGAACTTCAGAGTAGATGTTGTGAGAAAGCAAGAAGAGTTAAGAGAAAAACCAAGAGAAGCATTCATATCAGAAACTCTGAAAACAAGAGCCGCCTCAGAGAAACTCTCTGCATGGACACAACTGATAGTGGACTCAGTATTCCCATACATAACCAGAGCGAGGAAACTACAAGAGGAACTGAAGAACAAAACCACAGAGAATGTATTACCAAATACACATGTTCCGACACAAGGGACAAGTACTAGTTCTATGATGCAACCAAACACTGGACCAGCGTCAGGTTGGTGGTTGGTATGGGCATTTATACCCAGCAGGAAAAAGATGCAAGAAGAGAAGGAGAGAATTGCAAAACTTCCACCTACCCCATTGGCACAGATGAAGAGGCATGCACCATGGAGGAAAGTACCAGAAAATCCTCAAGCAAGAAAAAGCCATACCGATGCATTCAGGGATGTCGTCATAGCCAACTACAAGAAAACATTGAGAATCAAAAGAAGTATGCATGGAGATGACAATGAACTAAACGACTACCTGACAGCACAGCACATCTGGGAAACAACATTTGGTACCAGCACATGAAAGATGGTTGGAAGACGAAATTCTGAAGGAGAATGCTTTGTCTGCGCACTCCTACCGTACAGCATGGGGAAGTCCAAGATCTTCGTAGCTGTAGAAATTGATGTCCCGACAGCACACTGTCTCTCGCACGTAGCAATGTGTAAGACCATAGGCCAGTTCACTCTGCCCAGTGCCTATCAGAAGAACAACACCTGTTGAAGTACTGATACCCAGAAAACCATGGACAGTAAGGTATCCATTGAGAAAGCCCTACCAGCAAATGAAACAAAATGAAGATGACCTAAGTACTGTCCCGGAAGAAACCTAAAAAGTCTTAATGGAAGACGAATGGTGATGTCACGAGGACTCGGACGGACTCGCAGATAGAAGATATGGCGACCCAAGAATGAGACAAAGAGATGAAATGACATGAATAAAGATATTGAGAACCTAAAAATGATAGGAAGCGATCAAAACGAAAGAGAGTTAAGCTGTAAGCAAAATGGATACAGTAGACCAGTTTACACCTGTACAAATGCTTGGAACTGCAAGAAAGCTAAGAAAACGAGGAACCCTGGGTGACATGCATAATTTTACAGAAAGCACTGGTAAACATATTGTCACCAATCACAATAGGGTGAGTGCATTTCACTTAGATCGAGCATTTAAACCATGAAACTCGCCATGAAGTGGGATTTTAAAGAAATATGAGGCCTGTCTTTGTCATTCACAGGCACAGTTACAGACACAAACGTTCATATGCACACATACCCGCATACACACCTGAATATTTTCTTTTCTCTGCCACCCCAGGCTTGACTCCAGCCATCACTCAGTCCCACATTGCCTTAGTTCCCATGAAGGCAGTTGGGCTCCCACACAGCACACTACAGAAAAGGCTTTCTTATTCCTGCACCTGCGCAGTGAAATGGGAGCGCATCCGTCTCACCACCTGTGGGCCTCTAAATGTGCCTGGAGGCATAGGAGCACCCCATGCACACATTCATCCTTACAGTATATTCACCCTGCACCCACAATGGGTCATGCAAGGATGGGGAAGTAAAACACTCCCAGCCTTGCCCAACCTATTGGGCATGTGCACACTGGGTACTGAAGTGTCAGTTCAAGCCATTCCAAGAGTTCTACCTCAGCTGTTTGCTACAGCTGAAAGGGCACTTAGTGTTTTCACTGGGCTGCCTTGGTTCCTTTATAAAGGTTGACAGGTCAGGAGCTGCCACATTTTACTGTCATGCGCTGTGGGATCTCCCTTTTCTCTATTCTGATTCAATATGTAATACTCATAAAGAATAGCACTTCATCATCTGATGGATCATATCTAAACATGTCCTCATCAGTAACGTCAGTCAATCAACACCTTTCCCCGATGGCAATTACTGTTCTCCATGTTCTACGCTTATCATTTGTGCCTTCGAGCATTGCCATTTCCCCTCGTACTATGGCTGCATCCAATTCTAAGGGAATAGTCTGTCCCCCTCTTCATCCATAGGCACCTGTGGTCTAAACAGAAATTCATTAGGTATCCTCATAGTCCATCCCACTAAGCCAGGTAACCATGTTAACAGAATGCTCACCCCATAAAGGAAACCTTCTGGCTCCACTAGCACCCCTTGCAGAGCCATTTGCCCTGTGAATGCCAATATAAACTTGTCCACATTCATATAGTGTATCCCAGGGATGGAGCACACTATACCTTCATCAGTAAAAGAAATTGTCATATTTAGCTTTGTCATTAAGTCTCTTCCCAGAATATTAACTGGTGTCTGCCATGAGGACAACAATGGAACAGACATATCACATTCTCCTATAGAGACTGGTGATTCATCAGTAAAGGGAACTCGACTTCTAGCTCCGGAGAATCCTTGAGCATTCATGGCATTTCCCAGCATTGGATATTTTCCCGCTCGTATACATGAACAAGTAGTCCCAGTCTCAACTAAAAATGAAAACGGTTTGCCTCCTATCGTCACATCAACCCTCGGTTCCTCTTGGGGGTCTGGTGTCGCGGATAGTACTGAACACATCAAGTCGCTCTGTGAGCTGTCCTATTGTGGATACATACATACCCCTGTACCTGTGAAAGGATTCCCTCCCACTACTGTGACACCCCCTATTCTAGGTGTCAGTAATTGTCCTGTGTTTGTATTCTGCTGCATCTGCATGGGGGCGTTCTGCGACTACCCTCGCGGTAAATTCAATGGTGCTTGCTGTGATTGCTGTAGTTGCTGTACCTGTTGCACTTGTGGCACTTGTGACTCTGATCGTGGGCAAATCCTTCCTTAGCTTGTGAGCTATATGCTGGAGGATAAGCTGTCCCCCCTCTTGAGTATTTACCATTTTGTATATACCCTTGGTTCCCACATGTATGCGCAATTTGCCATGTCATTCCATATGTCCAACATATTGGAGGGTTTCATCTAATTAGCCCTCCCTGCTTAAATCCTCCTTGCACATTCTGATTCTGCCCACTTTGTAACCCATCTTGAGTGTTTTGAAAGCCACCCCTTCCTCAGTAACCCATGCCTTTACCTCGTGGTATAAACCCACTTCTTCGCCTGCAATGTGTCTACTGCTTGCTGTACTTCTAGCCCTTCTCCGCTTGTTAATACCGCTCCTTCTAAGGCATATTTTGATAATTGTTTCTGGACTAACTTAGCTTACTCAATTTTCCTGGAATCATCTTTCTTTTTATTCTTCTCCTGTAACAGCTTGCAGTGCTGCACTATAGTCAACTGTATCTCAGGCCACGGTTTTGCTTCCATTCCCACTAATTTCTTAAGCTGTCTTTGTACTGCCTCAGGCAGTCCCCGACACAAAATGTGGTAAAATACCGCCACTGTTTTACTCCACGGCTCACGCGTTTCAAGAGACCAGCGCTCTTGAATGTCCTGAATGTAAGCAAGCAGATCCTTATCTTCCTTCATCTTTAGTGTCATAATCGCATCCATATCTGCCCACCTAACAGCCTTCAAGCCAAAGCTCTCAGCTGCTCCACCCCCGCCCCCATATGCCCAACTCTCACCCCAGGTCAACCTCCATAAGAAACCAACTTCTAGGAGTTTGCTCTAACATTAGGCCACCCAGACATAGGCCACACACCCTAGCACCTACCACACACATGCTCAATAAACCCTCTTCAGCCAAAATGGCCAAGACATCACCTCCCACCACACACATGCTCAAGGCACCCTCTTCAGCCAAAATGACCAAGACACCATCTCCCACCTCAATGACCAGCCCCATTGATCCTAGCATAAACATTTGTGCACCTACATAAGCCTCACCTCACTCACCGCTCAAGTGCGCCTTGATCAACGTTAGATCACTCTCAGCACATGCCACAGAGCTTCACGACCTGCTCATCGATTTAGACCTAGACACCCTCACAGCAACATGGCTACATCAAGCATCTGGCTCTTCCATCACCCTCGCACTACCACCAGGATACACTATGTTTTATAAGGACAGGACCTCCAACAAAGGAGGTGAAGTAGCGCTCATCGCCAAAGACTCCCTTACCATCAGACAGATCAGCTCATCATCCAATGACCACACAGATGCGCTATCGGTCAAACTTGCCCTCTCTCCCAACGAGACCATTACCATACATGCCATATACCGCCCGCCAGGCCCACTACAAGACTTCCAAGCCATCTCTCTCCACCAGATAGGGGACAACCTAAAGAACACCACCCAAGTAATCCTCCTAGGTGACTTCAATCTTGGCCTTAGAGGCCCCACGGACAAACAAAGCAAAGCCTTGGATAAAGCTCTCCTTGACCTAGGCTTCATCCGAAGAATCACTGACCCTACCCACACCAAAGGTCGCAGACTCGACTGGATAACAAACCACAACTGTGCCATAGACATCAGCTCCGTCACACCCTGCCCATGGTCTGACCATCTCCTTATACACTTCTTCATTCCCCACAAAAACCATGCCTAAACCTAATGCATCTGCCCCCCCAGCTATAACCAGATCGGCCAGACTCCTCACTAAAGAGAGAATACTCCCCATCCTAGAGGCCTCATTAGCTCTGAGGCCCCACTTCTCCTTGGACCCGGTTGCTCTAGTTGACACTTACAACTCAAGCATCAAAGCAGCCATAGAAATCATTGCATCTCTAACCAAAAAAAAGCAAAAACTAGGAAACACGCCAACTCCTGGTTTATTAAAGAGCTACTAGACCTAAGATCCCTTAAGCGAGCAGCACTCACTACATGGAAAGCCTGTCTGGCACAATCCACACTAGAAGCATACAAATCCCTTGTCTCCCGCTACAAAAACAAAATCACCCTAGCCAAAGCCCCATCATACAACACCAGAATTTCAAATGCAAACTCAGAGGCGAAGGAACTATTTGCTATCTACAAAGAGCTTGCTTCCCCCCCACCCAACACCCAGGAAACTGTAAAAGACGAAACATGGTGCAACAATATACAAACAGCCATGCATCACAAAATAAACACGTTTAAAGAGAAAATAAAAAAAACACTTCAGTGCCTTATCTAAAGCCCATTCACCCCAGGACCCAGTCTACAACCCTGACAACAAAGACACTAAACCCTTCTCCTTCAGACTAGTTACTGAAACAGAAGTGATAGCCATCATGAAAAACACTAAACCCTCCTTTTGCGAGAGCGATATTGGCTCCGCGGCTCTCATCAAAGACTGTGCAGAGCCACTAGCACTGCTGGTGACAGCCATCATCAATGCGTCACTCTCCACTGGCATCGTCCCCCCTTCCCTCAAAGAAGCCTGGGTTCGCCCACTTCTCAAAAAACCCTCACTCGATCCAGACATGCCAAACAACTACAGACCTATAACCACAGTCTCCTTCCTGCGTAAAATACTGGCCAAGGCGCATAACTCCAGATTCAACAATTTATGGAAGAAAACAACATCTTGGGTAAGAGGCAATCAGGTTTCCGGCCACGACATGGTACCGAGACCGCTCTACTCGATTTAAAAATGCAAATTGAACAAACCACGGACGAAAGGAAACCTGCTCTATTACTGCTCCTTGATATGTCTGCTGCCTTTGATATAGTAGATCACTGTCATGATCTCTGCTTCCAAAAGGTCAGGGTTTTCCCAACTCCCTTGGAAGCAGATCCATAACCCAGGTTCCGAGTGCCAACCAGTCCCAATTGGGACCTTTTGGACCCAGTCCTGGCGCCAGTGGCACCAGGCTCATAAATATGCCCATTCCCAGCGCTGGAAGCGCCGGGCTCATAATGCTTGGGTGGACTTACCTACAGCAGACCATGCTGCTTACTTGCCTGCCAGTTGAGCCTCTGATCCTCTTCTGTTTGGAACTACTTTTCCTGTTGGGTGGGGCAGGAGCCACTCCCTAGATTCAGAACACTGGAACTCTTCTGGAAAGCAGGAACTCTTTTCTTACCTAGGCGTGGCTGTGGAAGGAGACACCTAAGCAGTACAGGAGGCTATTTAAACCACACCCGATGGATGAATCTTGCTTTGCGTTATTCTGCATCCTCTGCAGCAGAACGCTCATCGTGTCTTCTGCATCTGATCCTGGGCCTAAGGAAAAAGGCTTACCATCCTGAATCCAGTCTTCAGCAACACCTATAAAGACAAGAAAGAACAGGTTAGCATTACGGTCTTCAGTGATAGCTCTTCACTTACCTGGTCCATCGGCTGTCAACAACGCCTCGCGCTGCATTCCGTCATCTGAAAGACAAAGGCTTACCTACTCTTCGTGCGCTCCGGAGGTCTTCACACTGCATTCCGGCATATGAAAGACAAAAGCTTACCAACTCTTCGCACGCTCCGGAGGCCTTCGGCGCTGCATCCCGCATCTGAAAGACAAAACAAGGTGCGTTTAAAGACATTGGGGAACTTTAATACTCACGTGCCATTACTCCTTTCCACATCTAACCCAGTGGGTATTCCGGCACCCTGCAGCCGCTCCGAACTTGTACCTGCAAAATAAAAAAAAGACAGTTAGAGCGCATCGTGAAGCAGGCAACAAGCGCTTACTTACGTGCTTCCAGGCGCTTCTATTCATCACACGGGCTCCATCTTCAACTCACTTCAGCCCGTCATCCGCCATCGCCGGAACCCTGCAAAACAAGAAACATCATTACTAAAGACTTTAAAGACATTAGAATTACTCGAAACTTACCGTTCGTGCAGTAAACGACGGACAGCAGTCCTCTGAAGTCAAGAGGCCTGCTCCCCTTATCCAGTGAAGAAACTGGTTACAGCACCCTGCCCCGAGGCAGATGGAGAGCACGGCGTTCACTTACCTAAGGTGAGAGCGTTAACCTTTGGGGTTCTAAAGGAGAAGAGAAAGGGAAGAAGAGAGAGACATTCAATAACCCAGTTCCTTAATCCCATATTTTCTATCTGCAGACATTTTACCCTTCGAGTCAGACATACAGTGCACAGAGGTCCAACCCAAAGAGCCAGCCGTGTGTTACACATTACCTTTGAAGATACGGTATACGCCCAGTCAAGACCGGCGCCTCTACGGGAATCAGGTGAGCGTTACAGAACGCAAAGCCTACCACAAAACTCCCGTCCAGGCACTATGGAAACCTCGGATACCGACCAGCTAGCCCAGTTACTTGGGGAACTAAGGGCAGAAGTGCATGCAGCCCGTCAGGAAACAAACGCTCTAAGAAGGGAACTGATTATTTCCAAGGAGCGAACAGATCTCGCTAGACAATTGCTACAGTCACAAGCCGGACAGACCCCGTTACCCGCATCTGGGGGAAATCTTCCTTCTACATCCTCTATGACTCCAGTGAAGATCAACCTACCTGGGAATGTACCTCTGGCTCCGCCCGAACGATGTTCTGGTTACCCAAAGAGGTTTGCAGTATTTATCAATCAGTGCCGGTTGCATTTCTTATGCCGGCCAGCAGCCTTTCCAACTGATCAAGCTAAAGTAGCTTTCGTGCTTTCGTACCTTAGTGGCAATGCGGCAGACTGGTCGATCCCTCTAGTAAATCAAGATAATCCGGTCCTCCATGATTTTCAAGCTTTTCAGCTCAGTATGGAAAAACTGTTCGCAAGACATTCACAGGGGCAGGCCTTGGACAATGAGCTTCTTTCGTTGCGACAAGGTAATCAAGACCTTTTGGCTTATATTGCGTCTTTCAACAGACTGATAGTGGAAACTCAATGGCCTGAGGACAAAAGGATTACGCTGTTTTATAGAGGTCTACGTGGAGAGCTCAAAGATGTGTTAGCCCAAGTAGTGAATCCCCCACAAGATTGTTCGGACTATATAGACTTAGTCGTTCAAATAGATCACAGACTGCAGAACAGGAAGGCTGATCGTTCCAAGTTTGATGCTCGAGTATTTTCCAAACCGCCAACTCCTTCCAAAGGAGTAGACTCCGGGGAACCCATGCAAATAGGGGGTCTGAAAGGTCCTCTAACACAAAAGGAGCGGGAAAGGAGAAAACAGTTGCAATTATGCCTCTATTGCGGAAACTCAGGGCACTTTCTTCGAGACTGTCCGGTGAAACCTGCCAAGAAGGCAGTAGGAGCTGCAGTTACCAAAGTTACAAACTCTGAGCAGGGAAACAACCTCGCCCGACAAGAATAGAGGTCCTCTTGCCGAGCGTGAAAACCAGTTCCGTGACCTCGCATTTCGTGATACCTATGGTCCTCATTAGCCCTGATAATCCGGATCGATTACATGCAATTGAAGCTTACGTCGACAGCGGTGCCATCGGCAATTATGTGGATCATGAAATGGTTTTGAGGATGAATCTAACTCTTTGTCCCAAGGCTGTAAAGGATGTCATTACTACGGTGGATGGTACGGAGATAGCCTCCGGGCCAGTAACGCATACCACTCAAGAGGTGACGCTAGTAAGTCAAGATGGACACCATGAGAAGATCGTGTTCGATGTGATCAAGGCCCCTCAGTTTCAGATTATTCTAGGCATACCTTGGTTAGAGAAACACAATCCTCTGATCGATTGGCGAGCAAGAACGGTCCAGTTTCCAGAATGTGTCTCTACTTGTCACCCTCCACCTGGTGTTGCACTGGCAGCAATTTCTTCAGAGACTCCCCAGTTACCTCCCGAATACCTAGAATACCAAGATGTTTTCCGGAAGGATCAGGCTAACTCTCTACCTCCTCATAGGTCTTATGACTGCCAGATAGACCCGATACCTGGATCTACTCCTCCTTGTAGTAGAATTTATGCCCTCACCGAGCCTGAGAACCTTCACCTTCGACAATACCTGGATCAATACCTGGCAAATGGGTTTATTCGTCCTTCCAAGTCCCCTGCTTCTTCAGCTTTGTTCTTCGTTCCAAAAAAGGAAGGAGACCTTAGAACTTGTATAGATTATCGCTCCCTGAACCAGATCACCGTTAAGAATAGATATCCGTTACCTTTGATCCCTGAACTCCTGGACCAAGTCAGAAAAGCATGCATATATACAAAGCTGGATCTTAGAGGAGCTTACCACTTGGTACGAGTAAAAGAGGGCGATGAATGGAAAACGGCCTTCCGCACCAAGTATGGGCTATTTGAATATCAGGTCATGCACTTCGGACTTTGCAATGCCCCGGCCGCCTTTCAATATTTTATGAACGATGTCCTCAGAGAGCTCATAGATGTGTGTGTTGTTGTTTACATTGACGACATCCTCGTTTATTCTTCATCGAAATCTGAACATCGGAAACACGTGAAAATGGTCCTCAAAAGATTGCGTCAACACAAACTTTTCGCTAAATTGGAAAAATGTGTTTTCAACGTGACTGAAGTTGAATTCTTGGGATTCATATCACCTGGCGGAGTGCGTATGGATTCAAAGAAGGTCGATGCAGTTCTCAAATGGCCATCACCATCCTCCGTAAAAGGTGTGCAAAGCATGTTAGGCTTCGCTAACTTTTACCGCAGGTTTATCCCCGAATTCTCTCGAATAGTCCAGCCCATCACTGCCTTGTTAAAGAAAAACAAACGTTTTGAATGGTCTACCGAGGCGGCACAAGCTTTCCAGGATTTGAAGACTAAATTCATCTCTGCACCAATCTTAAAACACCCTCGCCCCGAACTCCCCTACATCGTGGAAACTGATGCTTCAAGCCTTGCCATGGGGGCAGTTCTATCACAAAAGGACCCGGTAACCAATCAGTTGCATCCCGTGGCATTTTGGTCCCGCAAATTCTCGCCTCCTGAAATCAATTACACGATTACTGACAAGGAACTTCTGGCTATCAAGTCTGCCTTTAAGGCTTGGCGGCATTATCTGCTGGGGGCCCGACACACCGTTACTGTGATTACGGATCACCGAAACCTGCAATATTTGAAAACCGCAAAAGCCCAATCCTCTAGACAACTCCGTTGGGCATTATTCTTTGCCGAGTTTGACTTCATAATTACCTATCGACCTGGTACAAAGAACGGTAAAGCTGATGCCCTTTCTCGGATGGGAGTGGAAGAACACTTGATCAACCCTAAACCTGTACCAATCATTCCCGAACAAAGAATTCTGGGTGTAATCGCCACAGAATCCATAGAGGAAGTTAAGGATAAAGCCAGGCAACTTGTAACTCCAGCAGACATACAGAATTGGCATCTGCAGGGAAAGGACTTTGCAGTAAAGGACAACTTATTGTATTTCCAATCACGATTATACCTACCCAGCACAGATTTACAGAAAAAAGTAATCTCTTGTTATCACGATTCTTTAATGGAAGGACATCCCGGTATGGCCAAGACCTCAGAAAAGATCAAGCGCTACTTCTGGTGGCCGTCTTGGAAAAAAGATATCAGAGACTTTATAATGTCCTGTGGAGTATGCGCCCAAAACAAGAGTCAAAAGGAAAGACCAGCAGGCCTCTTACGCCCTATTGACATCCCACCTCGCCCTTGGCATACACTTTCTATGGACTTCATCACCGATCTACCTCCATGCTCCGGATACAATACGATTCTAGTAATCGTGGACTTATTCTCCAAGATGGCGCATTTCATTCCGCTCAAAGGCTTGCCAACAGCAGCAACTCTGGCCCGAGAATTTCTCGAAAGCATCGTCCAACTGCACGGTTTTCCTTCGGTTCTAATTTCGGATCGAGGTAGTCAATTTATTTCTCATTTTTGGCGAAGTTGCTGTCGGTCGGCTCAAATTGATGTGAGACTATCGACCAGTCACCACCCTCAGACCGACGGACAAACCGAGAGGACCAATCAAACTCTGGAACAGTATTTACGCTGCATGCTGCAACAAACTGAAAAAACTTGGAAAGACATCCTTTGGATAGCCGAATATGCCTACAATAACTCTGTCCATTCGGGAACTGGGAAAACCCCGTTTTTTCTTTTGTACGGCAGTCACCCTCGAACCTCGGAGTTGGATCCCCTCCAAGATCTTGAAACACCAGCAGTAGACTACCTGCATTCTACAATCACCCAAGCCTTTAAGGAAGCTGTTTCTCACCTTCAAAGGGCTAAAGAACAATACAAGAAAGGAGCAGATCAACATCGGAAGGAAGCCCCTCAATATCAAGTAGGGGATCAAGTCTGGTTATCCACCAAATATCTACCTCTAAAAGGGCCACGCACATTCAACCCAAGATACCTTGGTCCCTATTCCATCACTACCATAGTAAACCCAGTAGCGGTCAAGTTGGACTTGCCCCCGCACATGAAGATACATCCGGTCTTCCACGTCTCTCTATTAAAACCCGTGCAACCTCAAACCCGACTAACTAAATCTCCAAAACCTATCCTAGTTGATGGAGAACTCGAGTTTGAAGTCAAAATCATTCTGGACTCCAAGATCTCCAAATCTAAACTATTTTACCTAATTGACTGGAAAGGCTACGGCCCACAAGAGAGATCCTGGGAACCTGCTGAATATGTCCACGCTCCTCGCCTAATCAAAATATTTCACCGAACATTTCCTGACAAGCCAAAACCCCCGGAGAAGCCCGGTTTGGGAGGGGGCCTTGAGGGGGGGGGGTACTGTCATGATCTCTGCTTCCAAAAGGTCAGGGTTTTCCCAACTACCTTGGAAGCAGATCCATAACCCAGGTTCCGAGTGCCAACCAGTCCCAATTGGGACCTTTTGGACCCAGTCCTGGCGCCAGTGGCACCAGGCTCATAAATAT
The DNA here is from genome assembly GCF_040938575.1 of Ambystoma mexicanum. Lineage (NCBI taxonomy): Eukaryota > Metazoa > Chordata > Amphibia > Caudata > Ambystomatidae > Ambystoma > Ambystoma mexicanum. Next base: position 43,873,396 of record NC_090923.1, on the reverse strand, counting down.
GCCCAGTCCCAGCGCTGGAAGCGCCGGGCTCATAATGCTTGGGTGGACTTACCTACAGCAGACCATGCTGCTTACTTGCCTGCCAGTTGAGCCTCTGATCCTCTTCTGTTTGGAACTACTTTTCCTGTTGGGTGGGGCAGGAGCCACTCCCTAGATTCAGAACACTGGAACTCTTCTGGAAAGCAGGAACTCTTTTCTTACCTAGGTGTGGCTGTGGAAGGAGACACCTAAGCACTACAGGAGGCTATTTAAACCACACCCGATGGATGAATCTTGCTTTGCGTTATTCTGCATTCTCTGCAGCAGAACGCTCATCGTGTCTTCTGCATCTGATCCTGGGCCTAAGGAAAAAGGCTTACCATCCTGAATCCAGTCTTCAGCAACACCTATAAAGACAAGAAAGAACAGGTTAGCATTACGGTCTTCAGTGACAGCTCTTCACTTACCTGGTCCATCGGCTGTCAACAACGCCTCACGCTGCATTCCGGCATCTGAAAGACAAAGGCTTACCTACTCTTCGTGCGCTCCGGAGGTCTTCACACTGCATTCCGGCATCTGAAAGACAAAAGCTTACCAACTCTTCGCACGCTCCGGAGGCCTTCGGCGCTGCATCCCGCATCTGAAAGACAAAACAAGGTGCGTTTAAAGACATTGGGGAACTTTAATACTCACGTGCCATTACTCCTTTCCACATCTAACCCAGTGGGTGTTCCGGCACCCTGCAGCCGCTCCAAACTTGTACCTGCAAAATAAAAAGACAGTTAAAGCGCATCGTGAAGCAGGCAACAAGCGCTTACTTACGTGCTTCCAGGCGCTTCTATTCATCACACAGGCTCCATCTTCAACTCACTTCAGCCCGTCATCCGCCATCGCCGGAACCCTGCAAAACAAGAAACATCATTACTAAAGACTTTAAAGACATTAGAATTACTCGAAACTTACCGTTCGTGCAGTAAACGACGGACAGCAGTCCTCTGAAGTCAAGAGGCCTGCTCCCCTTATCCAGTGAAGAAACTGGTGACAGCACCCTGCCTCGAGGCAGATGGAGAGCACGGCGTTCACTTACCTAAGGTGAGAGCGTTAACCTTTGGGGTTCTACAGGAGAAGAGAAAGGGAAGAAGAGAGAGACATTCAATAACCCAGTTCCTTAATCCCATATTTTCTATCTGCAGACATCTTACCCTTCGAGTCAGACATACAGTGCACAGAGGTCCAGCCCAAAGAGCCAGCCTTGTGTTACACATCACCTTTGAAGATACGGTATACGCCCAGTCAAGACCGGCGCCTCTACGGGAATCAGGTGAGCGTTACAATCACAGAACCCTATGCAGACACCTCAAGTAGGCAGCCCATTTCTCCCAGAAAGCCACTGCTTGGTTCACTTCCTTCCTGGAAGGAAGACTAACGAGAATATTCTCAGATCAAGCATGCGCCACCCCCATCCACTGCGAAGTCCCCGAGGGATCCTGTACATCACCGACCCTCTACAACATTTTTACTCTCCCACTTTTCAATGACCTTGATGATCACAGCATAACATACACCAACTACGCCGATGATAGGCAAGTGTTACTCCCACTCACCGGCTCCTATGAACAGGACGCTGCCACGCTCAGTAAGACTTATGCCATCATCCAGGCTTGGATGGTGGAAAATGGCCTATGTCTCAATGGAGATAAGACTGAATTACTCCTGATAGGTCCCAAACAAATCCTCAACAAATTGGGCAGCAAATATTCATCATTGACAACACCACCATCGCCACCTCAGCGGCAGCCAAAACACTAGGAGTCTACATTGACTCCACACTTTACATGTCAAGGCAAGTAGCGCCATCGCCTAATCGGCCACACTAACAACAAAGATCATAAATGCTGTCAACCCCTACCTATCCCAAAAAAACTGCCTGTCCACAGCCAGAGCTACAGTAGGCGCAAGGCTAGACTACTGCAACGTACTGTTCCTAGGCACTTCATCCAATAACTTGAAGAAACCACACAAAACAACGCCCTCAGTGCAGCCCTCAGCATACCCAAAAGGGAGCACATATCCCAAGCCAGGGGGGACGCCCATTGGCTCCCAGTTGAAGAGCGCATACTCTTTAAAGTTCTCTCAATCACACACGCGTGCCTCTCAAACACAGCACCTCCCTACCTCTCAGAAACGATTCACTGCGCCTCTTCAGAAAGACCCAAGCGGGTCCAACACTGCAACCAGCTTACAGTCCCAACCTTTAAAACAACGAAAGCAGGTGGTGCAAGCTTTGCAGTCCTAGCTCCAAAAAATTGGAACGCACTACACCAGCACTCAGAAAAGAGACTTCAGGATCAATGCTCTGAAAACCTCTGAAAACTTGACTCTTCCATTAGCATCTGTCCTACAATCGCACCCTCCTCAAAAATGTGAAAACCGAAACGAATGTTGCTATGTATCTCACCTTTGTATGACTAAGAACTCACACTGTAAACTGTCATGATCTGCATGTAAAAATGTACACTAGCTGATGTCTGTCTAAGCAAGTATTCTGTAACAGCGACACAATGCCCAAGGGCCGATGCACATTTTAAAAATGCAAAATAAATAAATAAAAATAAATAAATATCTGACACGTCAGAATATTGTACTCTAAGGGTTCTCCAAACATTTTTCCTACAGTTATTAAATGGCGCTTCATTGTGCACCATGTTTTGTGCTGTAACACCAGAATAACCTGCTCTCGTCCAAATGTCACCTGCTCTTTGCCCAAGAATAGCTGCTAGAAGATGCTTAATACCCCTTATAGCTAAAGTATTTCCTCCGGTCATTTTCTCTAACTCATAAATCCATTTCCCTGCACCTGAAGTTAAGCTGGGGAGTTTTCACCTTAAATGATCCTTTTCCATCTGTGGCCATGGAATATACTGTGGTCTCGCCCTGCCCTTCTCTAATAGGGGAAACTGTGTGAGCCCTGTACCACAATCCACTCCCTTCATCTGCCTATCCATGGTAGGAACAATAGGTCCTGATCGCCTTCTTCCTTGCAAGGACCGTACCCGATTTACATATGGCAGCGATTCACCCCTCTCGCTATACTGTCGTCCTTTGGATTGCTCTGGACATGCTACAGGATCTGGCGTCCTATCCTTAGGTTGTTCTAAATCAGACCAGCTTACTCCATTGTCTGCCTGTAAGCCTCCCTCCGGTGCACACATGCTCCTTCCCTCCCCAATGAAGTATTCTCTCTCTTAGTCTGACATGTCTAGTCCCCAACTAATATGTCCCTCCTCTCTTTCACCTTTGTCTAAAGTTAGCTTACTTAAAGACAATGCTCTGTGCTCAAGACCAAGTGGGCTTCCCTCTTCGCCTCGTGATTGGGAGATTATAGATCGATCTCCCTTTCCTTGGCTTCCTGATTCGCCTCTTTCCCTTAAATCCTGATAGGCTTTATAGATCCTATCTCTGGTGCTCCCTATATCAAAATCCTCATCTAGTGTAACCCTAGATGATCCTGGCGTTGCTCCCTGTAATGGGAGGAACTCTATGTCACTCCATCGTATCACTTGGCTCGGCTCCATTAATTCTGAATGCGATCATTCTCACGTTCCCGCTGTCGCCTCATTCGTTCTAATTCTTCATCTACTTCTCTTCGCTTTCTTGCTTCCCATCCAACTTTTTCCTCTTCCTTTCTCATTTCTTCTCTCCTTTCCTCTGCTCTTCTTTCTTCCTCTTGTCGCTGTATCCTATCTCTTAATATCTGGGCTTCCTCTTCTTCTCTCTTCCTGTCCTATCTGTCACGTTCTTCCATTGCCCTCTGTCTATTATCATACTTTCTTTGTTCCTCTGCCCTTTCTTCTTTCTTTTGTTGCTCCTCCTGATACAGCTGTTCTCGCAGCTGTTGGCTCTTCCTTTTCTGCTCATTTTCTTTTAATTTCTTTTCTCATTTCCTGTGTTTTCTATCTTGCTCTTCTCGATCTTGCCTTTGTCCGACTTCCTCAATGTGTTTCCCATCTAGTTTAAGCAATATCGAGCGTTACCTCGTCAGCTTTCTCCTTTTATCTTTACCATATCTTGATTTCCCGTTCTATGTCCATTTGATCGCTCACATTTCTCTTCCCTGTTTTGTAAGGCCTTAAAGGTCTCCTCTTTTCTCTTAGTCTCCTCTGGACTATCGCCACTGCTATAAGCAGGCGGTTTGTATATCGGATTACTATACCCTGTCGCTGCTTTCAGTTCCTTTAATGGATAAAATTCCTGCGCTTTCTGTATTAACACTTTTTACCTCAGGCGAGACAAGGGGAGCAGAAGACTCAACACCTTCCTTTTTACACTGATAAAGCATCCAATCCTCAGGTGGCAGATCCTCTCTCTCTTCCTGATACATCTTCCAGATCTCTAAAATAGCTAACCTCTAACTTCTTTCCTATGTACGCAGCGTGCAAGTATGTAGTCATGTGTTGCAATACAGCTTTGGCCAAAGATCCCCCTTGTGGCCACAGCATGTACATCGTATCTGCCGTGCCTTTCACTCATTCTGCACTATACTGTTTGAGCTTGTGCATGTGTTTTGACAGGGTTTTACACAAGTGCATCAAAGGAGTAACATCTTCCATTGTGACAAGTCTCAATTGACTGTCAATACTTACCAGTGCTTACAAAGATACATTTATAAAAACAACAAATATGAACGCACTCCAACAAATCGCCACTCAAAACCTGTTTTTCAATAATCTTAACCTACTTCTTAGTCAGCGCCGACAATGACCTTAAATAGGTAATTACTTTTTATCTCTACTTCAACTTTACACAACTTATTCTTTTCATTCTTCCACACCTTTTTAAACCAGACTCATAGACAGACAGACTAGTCGACTCATCTATTTTACGTTTACACCATGCTACTTCTCCTTATCATCTTGCCCCTAAACATACCTTGATCACAATGTGTAAGCCATCATCTAACAGGTTCCTGTCCTCTGCGCCACCTAATTTACTCTGACTGGAGTGTATGATGGCTTCTACTGACCCTCTTGGGCCAGGCTTGTTTCAGGCTTTATCTTCTAAACACTCTTCGTTTACTCTTTAAAACGCTCTTAGTTTACACTTTAAAATCAATCCCGTTACATTTCTAACCTACCCATTACTTCTCTAAACTATCATAATCCCATCAATTTGCCATTTCCCTTAATCTACTCAACATTCGCTCTTTCAGCTCAATACCTTCGGTATCGACTCCCCGCTCCAATCAACCACTTTCACCTTCCGTCCGCAAAGTACCTGTGGAAACCAGGAGGGATTTCGTGAAAGAGGAACCTGTCCCACCTCTATTGATTTTCTTGCAAGAATTTTATATTGCTGCTCTGCACAGGATACCTTGCGATCTTCCGGCTAGATGACAAAGGGCACTCGATCGTCCGAAGCTCTGTAGTCCATAGGTTGATGGGTCTTTTGTCAACCTTCCGACATGCAACCACATGAACCCTAGAGGCCCTTTTACTCAAGGTAACACATCGTACTATGGATGGGACAGAAAATAACTTCTTACATAAAGCAGTAAGACCGACTCAGTAAGTTGGCAAATAACTCTGTTTTATTTTCAATTATCTAAAACAGGGAGTACAACGGACATCGCACAGCATAATCTCAAGATATCTCATGACAAATCTCAGTTATATAGCAAAACCATTTCATAGGTGACATCTTCCTTCATGAAGACTCGCTTACTAAAATTGTATCATTGAATGTCTAGAACTCTAAAAATATACATGTTGGTGGCACCGCCTGCAGTCTATGTACTACGTATAGCCAGCCTTATGAATACTTAGTCTACTTGCGTTACAGCATTTGTACAATTGTCAAACGGCTTGTGTTTTCTGCAGTGCTCTTCACACGTGCAATCTTCATTCCGCACTTAAAGGCTTACTCAATACTTTACTTCACCATCAGATTCTATATCGTCTATACATTCTCTTCTTTGGTCATCCTTCTTAATGCGTCACTCTCATCTTTCCGTGAAGTCACCAGCTTTTCACATCTTTACACTTCTTCAGCCGTTTCCCTCAGGAGACCATTAGTTTTCCGAGAATACTTCTCATAAGGTCTTCTCAACGGATACATTGTTTCAAAGACCTTCTTGGGAATAGTCTCAGTTACTGGTATCAAACTTGCCATGGCCTCGGGCGGGCCTCCAGCATACAGGAGGGGCGGGATTTCCTGTAGAGGCATTTGGCTCCTCCTCTACACTAATATATGATACCAGTCGACAGTGACACACATCAGCTTGTAGTTGTTATTTTTGTGTTTATACTTCAGTCATACCCTGCTCTTGTTAGGAGATACATTAATATTCACACCTTTCTTCATGGTTAAAAAAATGGACCAGTTATAAGAAGACTGCTGTTTGCAATAATTGAGCAGATTGTGCAACTCCAAATTTAAATTGAACAGCTGTATTAATGATTTGTGAAGAGAATAATGAGGTTATAGATAGAGTGTGAGTTCAACGAGTATTGGCATGGCACACCAAATGTTTTTCTAGACTTCTATGTTTAATATATATATATATATATATATATATATATATATATATGCCTATGTAGTTTATTTTTCTTTCTGTATCTTACTTTTCAAAGTCTTTAAGATCCTAATGGTCCATTTGAAAAAAACAACACCTGCGAATTGTCCTAGTATAAGTACAAATGATGATTATTTACTTGACCTCTTTGGGCGTGTCAGGCAATGTAAGAGGGTTTCAGAAGAATATAACCAGGGGATAAATACCTTTGCCGATAATTCAGCTTACCTGGGGAATAATATGTAGTACCAACACATGAGAAAGTTGGGGGTGAGAGCATCTGATGAGAATTGGTACGTCTGCTCTCGCTCATCCCCTATGCCACGAGTACAGTAAGAACCTTCCTTTCAAAAGAGATGTCGGCGGAAGATGCAAAGTGCCTCAGCCATCTAGCAGCATGCACTACTAGAGGACAGTTTCAAGGGACCTGGGCAATCTTGCAATGGAGATCAAGACATTCATTTCCATACCAGGATGATTATATCAAGATAACATAAATGGAAAAGGAGCCTGGATGGACAGACAAGATGCTCGAGTATCCTTCTGCAGGACAAGACAAGGTGATTGCTGAAGAAATGAAGAGGATGAACTGCTCGGACATGACGGAAAAGGCTGGAATGCCTGGATGCTGGGAACGTTCACAGCTGCTAATCTATGGACGAGCGAGCACAGCCAAAGGATGGGAAGATGGAATGATGTCCCGTGCCGCTCATCTGCTGAGGGAGGAAGCAGTGCAAGAGGTATAGAAGGTAAATGATGAGCACCTTAAGTCATGTGCTAAGAACTCTCAACTGCTGACATGGGTGGAAGATGAATCAGGCCCCGTGGCTGTAGTCTGGTTAATGCAACACTGTGCTTTCAGAGCAAGGGACAGAATCAAGTTGGACAGAATAAAGGGTGCAAGAACATAATTGATGTTCCAGGAATGAGATGAGGGACGGCTGTCTTAATGGATCAATATTGGGCCTGCGGATCTAGAGCATTTATGAAATTGCCCAGGAATTGGGGTGGACTGTGTTCCTTGGTGTATATCCATGTTCCAGCATTGGTTATTCCACAGAGTGACCTGAAGATTGAAGTATTTCAAAAAGTGGACGAGCACCTGAGAAAAAGAAGGCCACTAGAACTCTGGCGGATGAAGAGAGGGAATTATTTCCCACAAAAATCACTAAAGGCCTATCAAGGCATTTCTGACAAGCACAAACTGTTCAGCAAGACTGCAGTGATGTTAACATTTTTGTTCATGCCTGGAATTCAAACAGCGGTGAATGCCAAATGGATACAGATCACCAGGTGGGAGCTGCTGCAAACAATCAATGCCACTATAAAAGGATTTAACACCATAAAAAAAGAACTGAGGGCCATAAGGTTGATGACCCTCCAGAAAAGATATGTCCTCAACATGATTACAGCAATGGAAGGAGGTGTTTGCGTCAAGATCGGGCCATCATGATGTTCATTCACACCATCTCATAACGGCAAGAACGGGACTTTGACGGAGGCTATATCAATGCTGACAGAACTGCACACAGAAATGGAGGAGACAAAGGCCATTGGCGATGAAAGTTGGTTCTTGCTCCTGTTCTCATGAATTCCTTATTGGATGGCAAACATATTCAAGTTCACTGGAGCGATATTGGTGATAAAAATGTTTGGATTCTGTATCATAAGGATAATAGTTAGGCAATGCCAGAAAACAGCAAAGAAAGCAGTGGGAATGATGCTCATGACTGACGCAAAGGATGAACCAGAAGACGAGGTGCTGACCAATAGTGATATGATAGGTTATTTATAACACGCTTAATGCCCAGAGGTTTCTAAGCACGGACCTGGGGATCGAACCTGTGTTGCTTCGCGTTGTCTTGCTTCCAAGGCGAGCATGTTGCCCCTAAGCTATCCTCCCGTGCCATCAGAGACTACATAAAAGCAAGTATTGTGTCACCTGAAGGAACATAATTCTGGTATCCAGAGGATCATAAGAATTACGTGGGACGTTGGGTCTTCTGTACCCCAAATGGAGAATGCAATTACATGACCTGGAGTGTGGATGAACACATTAAAAAAGCAGGCACCCTGATGGGGGGTGACGAAGATATGGATACCCAAGAATCCCTTCTTCAAGAGAAAATGTAAAGAAACAGGAAAACTTGAGAAGGTGCTCAAGGACTCGACCAGAGGGGGGTATGTAGAGGAGCAAATGTATACATCGGCAGGAGATCCCCGCCCCCTCCCTCCTTTATATTGGAGACATGAGATCATGCCTTGTCTGACACCAGCTATTGTGCCAATACCTCATGAGTATTTGGAAGGAGATATCCATTGAGACAACCCTATCTAATGTATCCTCGAGTTGATGACAGCCTACAGGAAGAACTTCCTGAAGGAATATAAGAAAGAGCTAAGAAAACGAACTGATGACATCATAGGAAAGTGTGCACAACGTCCCGCGATACTGAATTAAGACAATATGTGGATCCTAGAGGACAAATGACGAAGTAAAGAATCGAGTGGACTATCACAGTGGAAAAGAAGATTACACATTAAAGTAAGTGCTGCAGAAAACAGAAGTTCAATTAATGTACAAACTCTGAAATGCGAAGTAGATCAAGTCATCGTATAGGCTAACTATGAGTAGTGAATAGAATGCAGGCAAAGCCACCATTGTATAGAAACTGGACATTTGGTATCATGAAATAAGCCAAAAACCATAAAAGGTGTTGCAGTAGAATAACAGGTTGCTGACGCTGTGTGGTGAGGCTTTCTGGTCTGAAGCCATGATCCTAGAAATCGAGGTCAGCTATCTACTCCAAAGAAGGAGTGTGCGGAGGATGAATCTTCTCACGTTAAGGTGCAAGAAATATCACGAAGGATGCCACATTTTAATTCATTTAAAGCCTTTAAAAGCTGCAGAATGAACCAAATCGTGATCTCTTGTCACGTCAGTAAAGGATGGAAATAGAGTTCGAACTTGGAGTTCCAGACACAACACCGTGTGCCCTCACTCCTGTGCATTCTCAGGACGAGAATACTCTGCAAGGCCAAGTACAAAGACAATTTCATGGCAGAAGGCACTGGTGATGTGGGGCTAATTGGGTGGTGCGATTACTTCATGTCCTATCTCCCTACACCTAGGTCTTGGCTGACGTGCTGCTAAATGAACCGAATGTTTCAGACATGGCACACATGTGCCAACCAATTGTATTAGTCAATATTACCTCATAGCTTACCTTATAACTTACAAGACCAATGAAACACAGTGTAACTATTTTTTCTTAAATTACATGTTTGAAGAGGCATAAGTTGTGTACCTGATAAAGTACAGCCGATAACAATCCTAGCTCCTATATGATTGTATATCTAGATGTTTCCTTTAACCAATCCCATCCCTTGATAGTTTGTTCACTATTGCCACGTAGTATGACGTCACTCTGACACATAATGGAGAATATGAATTGTAGTTCTTGTGGAAATCATTGAGGGTCCGTTGATGCTCGTTGTAATCTCCCTGTTTTAGATAATTGTTAATAAAAACAGTAACTTGACATCTTCTTGAGTTTGTCCAGTTCTTTGGACTCAGAATGATTCAGGTATAATCCCATCCATTAACAGATGCACGTTCCAAGGGCCAGAAGCCTAGTGTTGGCAATTGGTAGTGTTCTCCCGCTATCTGGAAGCACAGATATTTTCTGTGCACTTGAAATATGAAAGTATGCATCTTTACCATCCAATGTTGCCATGTAATCCCCCTGTTTTAAGAGAGGTATTACCTCCTGTAGCGTTGTCATGTGAAATGTATGTGGCTAGACATGTGTTCGCAGGAAACATTGTTAAGTTTTTCTTTGGCACAAGGATGTATGTTGAATAGATACCCTGGTTTACCTGGTTTGCTCAGACTACTTCTATGGAGTCCTTTTCCAGCAGGGTTTTCAACTCTTCCAGTAATAAGCCTTTACTCTGGTTTCATTTTTCTGTGTCCTTGGCAGGTTGTTGGATGGATTCTGTAGAAACTCTATGCAATATATGCCTGCAATGGTTGATAACACCCACTTGTCCAAAGTGATCCCCTCCATGCGTGGTTGAATTGTGAGATACAACCTCCTACTGGAGTAGCATGGAAGGGGATCTGGAGCAGGAGTCATTGCTTGAGTGGAATGGAGCCTCTGGTGGAGGAGGCTCTACTTCAGCCCCTGGACCTCATGTAACCTCTTTGAAAATTAGAGGACTGTTCCTATGAGGTGCCCCACAATAGTGATTGGCTACCTTGACCATAACTAGAAAAACGTTGTGGGCCCTGCCCATGGAAAAATCTTCTTGTATTGGACAATGGTTTGTTGGATAGTTGTCCAAGAGATTTCAGAGTGTCATTCCTTTTGGCACTCTTGAGAGCATCCTCGACTGCCTTACCGAACAGGGAATTTGGCTCAACTGACATGTTAAGTAACATGGCCTGCGTTTCTAGCTAAATGCCTGACTGCTTCAGCCAGGCATGGCACATGATTAACGTGCCTTCGGCTATGATGCGGCCTGCATTGTAAGCAGCATTTAAGTTGTTTTTGCAAATGCAGTTAGCCACTTGCTTGTCATCTGACACTGTCTTTAGAAGTTTAGGCTTCAGAGGCTCTGGGACTGCATCAATTTGTTGTTCCAGCTCGTCCTACTTATGACAACGATAGCTAGCCGAAAGGGTGGTATTACTGGCTATTCTGGTTTGGTAGGCAGCTGAGGACGCCACCTTCCTTCCAAAAGTATACATCTTTTTGCATTATCTGCCGCATTAAGGTTATTTTTCTGGATGCATTTTGATTCGCTTGCCTTCTGAAATAGTTTTTACCAATTGAGCCTGTAGGGGTTCTTGGACGGCTTCGCTTTGGCGTTGCAGGTCATCCCATTTGTGGCAGCCGGAACTAGCTAAAAGCATAGTTGTTACGCTCACCTGGCTCCCACAGAGGCATCGGTTGGAACTGGACAGCTGCGGTCTCCACCAATTTGACACGTATGGCCGAGATGATGGACTGGACTGGCCCACTTAGCTTTGTTTGCTTGGCCCGTAGGAATATTCTTCTGCAAATGGAGAAAAGGAATTAACCACCCGTGGAGTTGAGTGTAAATCCCCCCACCCCCGCTGTTCTCCCCACAGATCACCTTTGATGTCCCCTCTTATAGTCTCACCTGATGGTTTGAAAAGATGAGCTCTCCATCCTGCATTGAGCGCAGGGGCGCGTTGATAACCAGTTGCTTCACTGGCTCGAAGGAATTGTTGAGTTCCAGAACAATATTGACTCTGAGATTCCTGGCAAGACGCCGCAAGTATAAAGTTCGTAAGAGTTCAAATGCCTGACTTTCACTCACGTCCGATTCCTTGCAGGTTGCAGCTTGACCCTAATGAAGAGTTCCTCGTGGAAACCGGTAGTATTCTGGTAAGGATTTGTATTTTCCAACACAGTTCGATAAAATAATGTCAATATGTAACCTGTTGCTTTTTCCCTTATTCAGGCGCTGAGAGAAAGTATGAAGTCTCGGGGAATAATACCTCCGGTGGTAAAATCAGGTAAGTCTATTGTGGTGAGGAGGGTTCCCCTTGTTAGTCCCTTTGTTTCACCTTGGTGTCCTTTTGTTTACCCCTAGGGGCCGGGGTTCGGCGAAGATGCAGTGGAAGCTGCGCCAACCCGTGAAGAGGAATAGTACCCCCGGTGGTAAAATCAGGTAAGTCTATGGGGGGGGTAACTAATATTCCTTTGTGTATTCCCTTGCTGTTCTGGTCTTCACCTTAGGTGCCGGAGTGCGGGGGGAACATGCAGGAGGATGCGGTGGAATGTGAAGATGCTGCGAAGGCCGGCGAGTTCAGCGCGGCACTGCAGCAGGCGAGGCGACGCGCATAAATAGCTTCTTTCTTCCAGCTCGAAGGTGCGATGGATCGGGAATTCAGGTAAGGATCAAAGGTATTGCTCTTGTTCTAACCTTTTCTCCTTCTTTCTCCCTGTTTCTAGGAGCTCCAAACTGGAGGCGGGCGTGGCAGAAGGCTGGATGCAGACTTGCAGGCACGGTGAGCGTTACGCTGCTGGATGCAGAATAACGCGAAGCGTGTGCTGCTCTTCGGGCGTGGTTTAAATAGCCGCCAAAGTAGTCCCAGGTAAGTATTCCTCCCCAGCCCCGCCCAAGTAAAAAAATAGTCCCTAAGTAAAGTAGTCCCTTCCAAGCCTCTTTTGGCATGGAGCTCTTGCAGCATGGTCTGCATCAGGTAAGTTTTAATCTATGAGCCTGGCGCCTGGTCTGACTCTCCATATGAGCCTGATGCCATAGGCGCCAGGACTGGACCCAAATAGCCCCTAGCAGGGGTTGTTGGGCTCGCTTGGGATAACTTGATGCCTGCTTCCTGGGTTGCTGGACTTGGTCTGGGTCCCCGGGGGTAGGCATCATGACAATAGTATTGTTGGCCATTCTGGTCTGGTATGCTGAAGAGGAGGCAACTTTTCTCTCGAATGTATACATTTTTTTGCTTTCCTTGTCTGGCGGGGCCTCTGCCGATGCCAGGGGAGTGCCTGCCCTCTTTCTGGTGATGGTGACCATTAACAAATCTGGTTTAAGCTGACCCCTAATATACAGGGGGCAAGTGGGCGTCAGTCTGAATAGGTTTTCTATTCCGGGGTTAACCAGCCTTTTGAGGCTAGGCGCCAGTAGTGATGGCTGGATGAGTATTTGTACAGACTGTAGGAGCGGAATAAACTGGGTGGCAGACCTTTTGTCACCCAGAATGTCTTCCACAAAGTCTTTGTCCACCTGTGCCTCTTGTGTGTCGATAGTAAAGTGTTGTGCAGCCTTAAGTAGCAGTTCATTGTACTGTAGTTGGTTATTAACGGGCACATCTGCTACCGGCTGGTCCTGGTGGTCTTGCGACTGGATTATGAAAATGTTGTCGTCATAAAATTAATCTTGACTATAAAGAGCCCCTTGAGACCCTGGGTCTTGTGACCATGTGGCGTCATCATAGTACAAGTCCTGGGAGGGGTCTTGGTATGTCGAGGCTGCGGTTCCTAGAATAGAGGTGCTAGGCTGTGGCTCAAGACGAGGCTTTTTGGCAGGGGGCTGCTGTGCTGAGGCCCCTGTCTGTGAGGCATGTTTAAGGGATGACAGTTGGTCTGGGTGTCTGTCCATAAAGTTTACAAAACGTGACATCCTCCTTAAGATTTTATTGAACTGTTCTGGTGTATAGTCATATGAAGGTGGGAAGCCCGACATGATGGGGGTGGCCTGGGAGGGAGTTTGATCTTTGTGGTGAATATACCCTGAGAGAGAGTCTACAGGGAGGACATTTCACCCTGTATGCTTTTCGAAGGCAAGGTCGTCGAATTGTGGGACTTTTTCAGCTACCTCACTTTAAGCAGGGAAGCACTGACGTGTTTCTTAATGAACTTTTCTGTGTTTTCTTGTGGGACGCTGAAACGCCTTTTGCCACCTGTTCTTCGGCACGCGAAAGGAGGGCCTTTTTGTGTGCAGTGTCCAAACTTACGGTTTCGGAGGCCTGTCATGAACCGGAGGCTTTCTCCGTGGACAACGCGTGGGCTTTGATGCTCAACGGTACCATCGATGTCAGCCGTAGTGTGTGTTTTTAGTGTCTTTGTGCTTGTGCGTGCTCTGGCTGCCCAGTTTCTTCTCCATCACAGAACCGCTGGCCTGCTTCTTAGAGTCGGGGTGCCCACACCTGGGGTTCCGACGAACCACACTCACCATTGGCATCACTCTGATATTGCCCTCCCTGGAGTCTTCCGTCACGTTGATGGCAGCCTCGGCCTGCATGGTGTGAGCGGCCCAGCGTATGGAGCGCCGATCCTTTAACGTTTTCGGTCAAAATGGTTTACAGGATTTTCTAACTTTTTCGGGGTGATCCCTGGGGAGACAGTAATTGCACACTCGGTGCATGTCCTTCCACAGGAATTTTTGGTGGCAGGTAGGGCAAAATGTAAAGGGCGTTTTGTCCATTATTTTTTACAAGGGCAGATTGGTGGGAAAAAGGGATGACAGAATATGTATTCTCTAAAAGGTCAGTATCAAGAACCTCCCCCATCTCTCCCTACTGCAATGGGCAGAAGCCCGAAGAGGCCCATGTAGGCTGCGTATGGTCGATCAATCAGTCGTCGACAATGAGGTTGTTCATCGAAAGCCGTCGGGCAGTCTGTTGGTCGTACGGCAAAGCGAACAATAAACAGAAAAAAAAGAGTCTACAAGTAAACTTTCAACTAATTAAAAGGCATCAGCATGGAAGAGAACTCTGCATTTGTGACCGACTTCGGTGGCGAAATAAAATAATGAGGGGCCTCAATGCGTGAAGGACCATGGGTACAGTTCACATCACACTAGGGACAGTATTACTAACATGCCCTGTCGACGGCTGTTTGAGTTTCGAAAACAAATCATGTAATACACCGCAACTTCCTTTAGATGTTGGACTATGCAGAGCCCGTGATCTAAGGAGATCCACAAGCTCTAGAAATATATATATATATATGTATATATATATATAAATATTTATACAACATGTATTAAGCACACAAAACCCTCAGGCATCACGGCGCTGGTACAACCAGTTATACGCAATTAAGATCAGGAGAGGAGCATAGGTATGCCAAAGTCAAGAGCATAGGTATGCCAAAGTCAAGAGCATAAGTATGCCAGAGTCGGGTGGCGCAAGTGAAGAGCCAGGTTTTTCAATGCTTTTCTGAAAGACCAGTAGGATTAGTCAGCTCTTTTATGTGTTGGGAGAGTTTTCAATTGGTGAGCTGCCACCGATGGGAAGCTTGCACCACCTCTTTTTACCCGTTTGAATTTGGGTTGGATGAGTTTGTTGGTGTATGCACGTCTCACAGGACAGGAGGATTGGGCCTTCTGGAATCTCTGGGTAAGGTAAGGCAGGGCTGAGTTAGACAAGAATTTGTGAGTGATGGATAGGGTTTTAAAATGATCTTTCCTTTGAACGGGATCCAGGGAAGGTTTCTTCTCGCCTCAGTTATGTGCTCCCCTTTCAGAATGCTGAGCGCCGCTTGCATGCCATTGTTCTGGATCACTTGGAAGTTTGTGGATGTTGTGTGTGGAGGTGCCTGAAAAAAAGAGCATTCCAGTAAACTAACCCGGCTCCAATGATGGCTCTAGCAACAGTCAGACAACTGTTTGGGGCTAGGAAAGGTCTGGCAGCATTAACTAACTTTGTGGTGCATGCAGCTGATGTGGCAATGGTGTTGATGTGGCGTGTCAGTGAGAGCATGGAATCAAGGTATTCGCCTAAGATCTTTACAGCAGAGACCAGAATATGAATCCTGTCAATGCTAAAGTTTGCATATTGGAGATCCAGCTTTTTGATAACAGGAGGAGGTCCAACCAACAGGATCTCCGTCTTTTCTTCATTTAGACAGAGGCCATTTGCTGCCACCCAGGCTTGGATGGACAGGTAGATTGCCTTCAAAGCATGGGCGTCTTCAAGGTATTTGCCGGTGATGGGAAGGAGAATTTGCTTATCGTCAGTGTAGTTTGTGTAGGAGATGCTGATGGAATCCAGGTCGTCACAGAGGGGCTTGATGAATATATTATAGAGTCGGGGGGGGGGGGCACAGGAGCCTTGGGGCACACCACATGAAATGGGGAACATGCAATGTGAGAAAAGACTCATTTATCTCCCTCTCAGAAAGGATGCTACCCACGACATGGCTTTGAGCGAGATGTTGTTAGCCGATGTGAGGTGTTGTCAGAGGATTCAGTGGTCCACCAGGTCAAAGGCAGCAGATAGATCTAGGAGAAGGAATGCCGGCTTGCCTTGATTCCCAATAACATCAAGTTGTTTTTTTAGGTCCAATAAGGAATACTGTTCCACGCCCAGGTCGGAAGGCAGACTGCCATAGGCCTAAGATGTGGTTGGTTGGTTTCCAGGTACTGCTCTATTTGGGTATAAGCAACCCCATCTAAGATTTGTTGCAGGAAAGGGACAGTGGTGATGGGTCAGTAGTTGCTGGGGATTGTCAGATCTAGCGTAGGATTCATGATCAGTGATCAAACCCATGCTTCCTTCAGGGAGGCAGGGACAACACCAGAAATGAAGGACGCGTTGACAAAACTGATGATAAATGGGATGAGCACTTCTGAGCAGTCTTTGACAATGGGGGATGATGGGCAGGTGTCTTGAGGGCTTGAGGTTTTTGAGGATGGCAGCCACTTCCAATTCAGAGACATGGTGGAAGTGAAAGTTGTTAGGTGTGTGGGGAGTGGTGGGGTTGAGAGTTTAATCAGTGCTTGTTTGGTGAAGACGTTCTCCTGTAGGGTGATGATTTTGTTGAGCAGGGCTTCTTGTATGTTCACACCACAATTCGTCTTTGGTTCGTTTTATTTCTTTGTTAAGCACATCAAACCCTTGGTGATGCATGGGGGTGGCAGGGGCTTCCAATTCCCTGAGGATGGCGAAGAGCTCTTTGGTGCTAGAATTGGCAATTCTGTTATTACAGGATGTAGCTTTTGCCTGAATGATGGCTAGTTAATAAGTCTTGGAGGTAGCTTTAAATAAAGTTTTATGGGATCTGATTGGGATTTTTTCCAGGATGGTCCTGCCATTCGTTTCTTGGCTCTCGTAGGTCGCTAGTGAACCACAAGTGTTTTAGTGTTCCTTAGTGCTAGTGGGGCAATAGTGACCACAGCCATGCCAGTGTTTTTAGATAGATGTCAGTGAACGCAACTGGATTGTTGGCTATGTGATGTAGGTGGTTTGGTTACAGCTTAGATAACAGAGGTGTGATACTGTCCTTGGTGATTTTACAAGAGCTGCGGGCCCGGGTGGGTAGCAAGGGGGTGTTGCCAAGTGGGTGTGGGATATTAAATGTCACAACGTACTGGTCAGACCAGGGACATGGGGAGAGGTCATCAATATCTACTTTATAGTTTAAGTCTGCAAGCCAGCCGAGGGTGTGGCCTTGGTGTGCATAAGGGCATTGACACAGTGGACAAAGGCATGGGTACTCTGAGTTGGCTACGGAAGTGGCATTATGATCTGTCGGGTCAGTGAGGGCCAGGTTAAAGTCACCCATGAGGATGGTTTTGAAGGTGGGCTGGAGGTTGGCGTTAAGGGAGTGTAGGCGGTCTTCCTTAAGGATACCTGGTGGTCCAGAGGGCCTGTAAAGGATACTAAGCAGGATAGTGCTGGTGTGGGAGCTGGTGAGTTTTGCGGAAAGCAAGTCACAGTTCCCGTCCATTATGGAGGTGCGTTGACTGATTTTAAGGGAGTATTTATAGCTCATTGCAACACCTCTGGCGTCCAGTGTATCTGACCTCAGGATGGTGAACCCGTGGGGGATGGCTATGGACAAGGCAGGGCCACAGGCTACGTGCAATCATGATTCAGTGATGGCTAGGTGGTCCAAGTCAACAGAAGTGATGAGGTCATAACTGTCTGTTGCATGGGCTGGTATAGACCTGGCGTTAATCAGTGCACCCTTGGTATGGATGCCATTAGGTTTGGCGCCCTCCTGGAGCTTAACTGCCATCATATGCTGTGTAAAGATCATAGGTGAGCGGTGGTCTGTGGATGTGGTGGGCCTTTTATCCATGGGTGAGATGTGATGCTTGGGTTGTTGGTGGTAGGTAGGCCTCTTTGTTGCGGTGCAGTCGGCTAGCCTACAGTTTCTAACTTGCAAAGGTTGGGTGAAGGATGTGCAAGTAGAACAAATTACTTACCCCTGGTAACTTTCTCTCGACTGGATGTTCCTCCCACGTATTCCTCATCTTTGATGTTCAACTCTTCTTGCTTCAGAATTCTTTTTCATAGGGTTGAGCGTCGAATCTTGGCCCTCGACTGTCTCCATAGCATCCTTTGTGACGTTGACACTGATATATATTGGAACGCGCGCTGAAAGTAGGACCTTGCTATGGGGAAGACAAATTGGCGGGCAGATGGCCATTTCCAGAAGGTCCGGGTACCACGTTGTCCTGGCCCAATCCGGGGAAATGAGGATCATGGTTTTCCTGAACTTCCTCAACCTCTGTATTACATGAGGAATGACGGGCACTGGCGGAAACGCAAAAAGGAGTGTAAATTCACAGTCCACTAAGAATGTGTATCCGAGAGCTCCTCTTTGGGGAAATTCCGTGGAGCGGAACAGCTGGCACTTCCGGTTCACACTGGTAGCGAACAGATGCACTCGAGGGGTTCCCTAAAGGGCGAACATCTCTTGAAGGATATCCTGAGCTAGTTCACACTTGTGGGAGATTCTGCTCTGCCTGCACAGAGTGTCCGCCACTGTGTTCTTTTCTCCGGCTAGATGAACTGCCAGAAGAGTTATTCCTTCTCTAAGTGCCTAGAACCAGAGCTGCATCGCGCCTTGGCTGCCCACCACAGGAGATCCTGGGTAACCTTTGTCAGGACCTGGAGAAGGTCTGTCATTCTGCCGAGGAATTGAGACCACTGGGATCTGAGAGCCCACTGAAAGGATCTCATTCTCATATGGGCTTCTAACACCAGACAAATGCAGGTTGCCATGAGGCTGAGCAACATTACAAAGTCAGAGGCCGGAAGATGTTAGGCACTCTGACATTTTTGGACCATCTGCAAAAGATGTTGAGCCCTTAACTCGAGTGGCGAAGCTTTTGCCGAGGCTGAATCCAGGACTGCTCCAACAAATTGAAGCTTCTGAGAGGATGTCAAATGGGGCTTCTTGAAGTTCAGGCAAAAAGCCAGCTCATGGAGGAGGCAGCAAGTCTGACTGAGATGTTCCAGACACTTTTCCAGAGAAACAGCTCTGATCAGTCAGTCATCCAGGTAGGGGTAGATATGAATCTACCCCCCCATCTTAGACTTGCTGCCACCACTGCCATAAGCTTTGTGCGGAGTTGAGCCCGAATAGCAGAACTCGAATCTGATAATGAGAACTGCCAACTGCGAACCTTAGTTACTTTCTGTGCTTCTGATGTATCGGCACATGAAAGTAAGCATCCTGGAGGTCCAAAGACACCAACCAATCCTGGATTCGAAGGGCCTGAAGGATCATGCGAAAGAATTACCATCTTGAGCTTGTCCTTCCTGAGGAACTTGTTCAAGCATCTCAAGTCCAAAATGGGTCGCACTCCTCCGTCCTTCTTTGGTATTAGAAAGTAAGGAGAGTACCAACCTTGGTTCCTCTCTGCTACAGGTACCAATTCTATCGCACCTTTCTCCAAAAGGGTGAAAATCTCTTGTTGGAGGAGCGGATCTGGAACCAAGGTTGATTTTGTTCTTGGGGGCAATCGGGAGGTCTTTTCAGGAATGGTAGGCAGTATCCATCTGCTACTGTTTGTAGGGCCCATGCAACCGAAGTTATGCTTCGCCAACTCTGGACATGGTAAGACAGTCTGCCCCCTAACAGTTTTGTTGTTGAAGTAGTCATTTTGCTGTTCCACCTGCAGCTGAGGGTAACTCTGCAGGTGCTGAACGGGGAGTCCTTCCACCTCTACCTCTTCCACAAAAAGGGTCTTTTTTGACCTCTTTGTGAAAACACAACTCTTCCTCTAGATATGGAGGAATAGAAATGAAAAGAACGACCTCTCCCTCCTTGACCTATAGATTGAGGATATCTTATCACCGACCCTAAAGATTTTTCTGCAGCTCTAGAAGCTTGCAGTTTTTCTAGACTGCTATCGGCCTACCACCCAAAAAGAAGAATACCGCCAAATGGCATGTCTAGCAGACATGGCTGAAGATCTGCCGAAAATCCAGATTTTCTTAACCAAAACATATGTCCAAGTACTGTGCTGGCAGCCATTGCTCTGCTGGTTGAGTCCACTCAATCTAAACTAGATTGAAGAGATTGCCTCATGGCATCTTTGACATCTTTTATCAGGCTTAAAAACCCTTCTCTCTCTTCTCCCTCTGGTATGTGTTCTGATGCTAAAGCAGCTACACCCCAAAGGGAATGTGTGTATTTCACTAATGCACCGATAGCATTGGCAGATTTTAATGCCATACTTCCTAAAATGAATACTCTTTTACCTAAAGAGTTAATCCACCCAGCTTCCTTTTCTGCTGCAGCAGAAGGATAGGCTGCAGCCTTTGAAGATACGGTTGCTGCTGGAACCACTGAGCTTTCAGGTGTTGGGTGCCTGTTCAGAAACGGAGAATCTCCAGAAGCAGTCTTGTATTTTTTTGTTAACTTATTAACAGATGGAATAGAATCTGGTCTCAATCAGTTCCCCCTTACTTTCAGGCTGCATGGAATGGTAATACACCTTCCCTAATTGGCCCACTGTCTAAGACGTCAGTGAGATCATCGGTTTCTAGAGTGGCTGCAGGTCTGGACCATTCCCAGATATTATGATATAATAAGGCACTTATAACACGCCTATACACAAGTGTTTCACGGCACAAAAGTATTCAGCTACTTTACCAATAACCATCCTGTAAGAAGGATCAGTGCAACCAGATATCTCAGTATTACCAAATTCTGTTTCTGGTGAGGCTTCCCAACTACTGGTTTCCTTTAATGTATCCACAAGAGTCTGCATCTTGGACTCATCTGAAATTAATTTTTCTGGAACACTTTAGGTACCATATTGATACTCAAAAGGGGGCTGATACTCTTCCTCTTCATCGTCAAAGACAGAACCCATCTGCCTAAAGAAATCAGGTCTTGGAACGGGTTGCAACAATTTAGGCTGAGGAATAGATTTTACAATCTTTTAGAGCGAAGAATGCTCTGATGAGGTCGAAGGCGTCAAAGGTTTCGGCGTTTTAT
Organism: Ambystoma mexicanum; assembly: GCF_040938575.1. NCBI lineage: Eukaryota > Metazoa > Chordata > Amphibia > Caudata > Ambystomatidae > Ambystoma > Ambystoma mexicanum. Next base: position 43,852,111 of record NC_090923.1, on the reverse strand, counting down.
TGGAAACTGTCGAACAATGCATCATCACCTCATGTTGCTTCGAAGGCTCAATATGAATTATATGCCTCGAAGCTTCAGGTGACAAACATGAACGTTCCGATTCCTTCAAAGAAGGCTTTGATGCAGTTAGGGACTGTTTTGAGGTAACAGAAACTAGCTTTTTCTTGTGCATCGAGGATGATTCCACCGTTTTATGTCGAGGAACCTCTCTTCGCTGACTCTTAGGTACACGAGAAGGGGACACACAGAACTCCCAACCGGTCTCAATAGACACTGAGGGGTGGCCACTTTTCTCTGACTCCTTTAGTGGAACACTCTGAGGAGCGCGACATTTTTAAGTGGAATTTTTCTAACTCTGCAGGAGTCGAGATTATTTTTGGGCAGCTAACTCTTTCAGAAGAGGACAAGGAAGAAGACTAGGCCCTGCGATGCCATTTCTTACCCTTTTCATGGAAAGAGGATGACCAGTGTTGTGAACCAGACCTCGAACATCTATGTTTTGAATGTTTAACAGGAGAGAGTCAGAGGAATATTTCCTCTCCGAAGGGGTAAGGGCCGGGGATTTGGTGGGGGGGAGGGCTTACCTGCATCAAATTTCCCCTTTCCCGCAATGCCTTAACCGTCATCGACTGACAAGAGTCACAGACCTTGTGGCACGATCTCAAGCACCACAGAAACACAGTGCAGGTCTGTAATCGATATCGTGGCCCCACAGTACAAACACTGCTTGAGGCCTGTCTTCGATGTGGAGGCCATTCTCAAAGTAAAAAGTAATGGTAATGTTAGCACACGTGCCAATATATATCAGCATCAATGTCACGAAGGACGCTACAGAGACCAGCAAGGGCCAAGATTCGATGCGGCATGACGCTGGATCATATGAAAAAAATATTCCGAAACAAGCTGTGCAGACTTGAAAATCAAAGATAAGGAATATGTGGGAGGACACAATCCATTCAAAAAGTGAGTTCTCCTGCACAAACACTTGTTTCTCAGCTCAGAGGATGGCGTGTGTTACACAAATGAGGTTGGTGCATGATTTCTCTGTGAGAATGGGATATGCATTCTCATAACACAGGCAGTGCCGTGCATGCGTTTGGGCATATCGGCCCGTGTAGGACTTTCTGACGCAATCCACCAGAGTACAATGATTAGCAGGGTGGTTTTCTGTCATTTAGGAGGCTCTCCGCACCCAGGTCCAGGCGTTCCAGAGGTGGTGTACCCTGATCTTCCCCGAGTGGATTCCTTCCTCTGTCATTCCTATGCAGGCATACTCTTTTGAATGCCTTGTTTGCAGGTTCTCGCTCTCTGCTAGCCATTCCCTAACTGTGGCTACTTGGTCATATCACCTCCTTCCTCTCCGAGTGGGTGGACCTCTCGTCTTCCCTGCTTGTCTCAACTTCTCAACTCATCCTTCTTGGAGACTTTAAAATCCACAAGGATGCTTCCTATCCCTCATCTGGACTCTCTGCAACCTCACACTCTCTCATTCTCTAGCCTCCCCTCTGGTCCGACTCACTCTGCAGAGCACACTCTGGATGTTCTGATCTCCACAGACCTTCCCCTTTCTATCCCTCTCACCACTCCTCCTGATCACTTTTTCCTTTCCTCCCAGCTCATTCTCTCCACCCCTCAGGCCAAGCCAACTCCAGCACTGCCACCTACCTTCTCAGTTATCCGGCCCATGAAGCGTGAATCAGGTGAGGCTTTTGCCACCACTCCCTTCCTCCCTCCCCGTTTGGCTGACAAACCCTGACACATCCCTTTCTATGCTCCACTCTGCTATATCTGATACTCTTGATGTTCTTGCCCCTGTCATGAGATCTGCTTGAAGACCAAAATCAGATGCAATTCCTAGTACGACTCAGACCTCACCACCCTTAAACGCAAGTGCAGGGTGGCCGAGAGGAAATAGCGTGCTTCCTGTACATCCTCTGACAAACAGGCATGCCACCTGCTCCAAAGGCAATACCGGCTCTCAGTCCATACCAAGAAGAGAGCCCTCATCCGAGCCACTGGAGTCTTCCCTCCCCCCCCCCGAAGCACTCCCTTATGCACCCTCTTAAGAAACCCTCTGCCGACCCGTCCTGCCCTGCTAACTATCACCCAATCTCCATCACTCCTTTCCTGGGCAAACCCCTGGAAAAATTGGCCATCTCCCAGCTTAATCTTCACACTGAACCTGTTGGTTGTCTCCATGACTATCAGTCTGGATTCAGAGCTGCCAGAAGCACGGAAACTGCTCTGCTGAACATCCGTGAAGACCTGCTCTCTAACCTTGATTCCAACATCCCCCGTGTCCTCATCTTACTTGATCTCTTTTCTGCCTTTGACACGGCCAATCATGCCATCCTGTTCAACCGTCTGCATGATAGCCAAGCCAGGGCCTGATTGGCGATACCCAGGTTGACTTCTTTCCTCTACGATCGACCCACCCAGGTCGAACTCGGGTCCTTCCTCTCCTCCATCTCTGGTGTTCCAGAGGTGTCTAACCTCTCTCCCTGGCTATTCAACCAATACCTGGCACTTCTTGCCCACCGCGTTGCCGCTCTCTGACCTAACTTTCAGTGCTATGTGGATGACACTCATCTAATTTTCGGGCTCCCTTCCACCACCTCTTCTTCTATCATCTCTGTCTGTCTGCTATCCAGGAGTGGTGTGCTGCCAATGATCTCTGCCTTAATGCAAGAGATTCTCCTCATCAACACACCTGCTCCCTCCTTTCCTGTCACTCTCTGGTCGGCCTCTCTTGGCCCTCTTCCTGCTCTCACCTGGGAGGCTAAAAACCTCAGGGTCCTCTTCGAATAGAAAGCAGTATCCACGATAGGAGGGTGGTGAAGAACGTAGTCATGCAAAATTTTCAAAGGGCAGAATAAAGGGCTCCCTTACCAAAAGTGACATCCTGAGCGTGGGAAGTATCCAAAGAGTAATGCCTGGTAAACGTGTGTATGGATGATCACGTTGCAGCATCACAGATGATCTTCATAGGGACACCTCTCTGCATGGCTGACAAAGTGGCCATGCCACTGGTGGAACGAGCACGTAAACCCTTAGGAGGATCCTTGCTTGCCAGTCTGTAGCATTCGGAAATAGCTAGGAGGATCCACATAGACAAGGTCTGTTTTGAAACAGCCTGGCCAAGTCTGTGCACTGCATGCCCTACAAAAGAGTTGGTTGTCCACTCTCAATTTGGACGTCATGGAAACAAATGCTCAACGCTATCCTACGGTGTAACCGATGTAGCCTTTCATCTTCCTTACTAGGATGTGGCGGATAGAATGCTGGTAGCACAATTTTCTGCCTTAGGTGAAACTCCGAAACAAGCTTCAGCAAAAAGGAGGGCTTCACCCATAAAACCCTGTCCTTGTGGAATAAAGTAAAGGGTGGCTTGGAAGAAAGCACTTGCAACTCGCTCACTTTTCTTGCAGACGTGAGAGCAACCAACAGGATTGTTTAAAGACCAACAACCTTAATAAAACATGAGTGCAATCTCTCAAAAGGAGCACCCGTCAGGAATTTTAGGTTGAAATTTAGGTTGAGGTCCCATGCCAGAACCTGGAATGTAGAAAGTGGGAACACATTTTTGAGCCCTTTTAGAAACTGAGTGACCAGAGGGATCTTAAAATAGGAACATTCCTCTGAAGAGCACCACGCTTAAAAATGGACAGCGCTGCTAGGTTCCCCTTAATGGTACCAATCTGCAAACCTTTATGTGCCAATGAAAGCAGAAAGGATAGAACATCCAGTGTTGTACATAAAAAATGATCAACATTCCGGTGTCTGCACCAGTCACAAAACATATTCCAACAGCAACGGTACAGAGACCTTGTCGCTGGCCTTCTATCCGAAAGCAACACCTCCATCACGTCATCCGGAAGGTCCCAAGCCTTGAACCTCAACCTTTCAGAAAACAAGCGTGAAGGTTAAGAGTATTGACCTCTGGATGGAGAACCCGAACCCTTTCGTAAGAGAAGATTCTCCCTTAGCGGCAGACGTATTGGAGGACAGGTGGACATATCCAGAAGGTCCGGGTGCCACATTCTCCTGGCCCAATCCGGGGCAATGAGGATCATGCAGTTCCCAAACCTCCCGATTACACGAGGAATGACGGGCACTGGAGGAAACATGTACAGTAGGGGAATTCCCAATCCACCATGAACGCGTCTCCTAGAACTCCTCTCGGAGCAAATTCCCTTGAGCAGTACAGCTTGCACTTCTGGTTGATACCAGTTAACATATCCACTTGAGGAGTTCCCCCAAAGGGCAAAGATCTCTTGAAGGAAATCCTGAGCTAGTTCCAACTTGTGTGAGACACTGCTCTGCCTGCTCAGAGCGTCCACCACGGTGTTCTCTTCACCGTCCAGGTTAACCGCTGATAGGGAGACTCCTTCTTGAATGGCCCAATACCAGATCTGAATTGCCCCTCTGCACAGTTGTAGTGACCCTACGCCTCCCCTCTTGTTGAGGTAGTGCATGGCAACTGTATTGTCCATCATTATCAGGACATTCTTTCCCTGTACAGATGGCAGAAAAGCCTTCAGCGCTAATACGATTGCCCTCAGCTCCAGAAGATTGATGTGTAGCTTGGTCTCCGATGGAGACCAACAACCGCTGACATTCAAATCGTTGGCATGAGCTCTCCACCTCATGAGCGAGGCGTCCATCACTACATTGATCCCCGGCCATAGCTGCCACAAGTGTTCGCCCTTCAGAACATTTTCCTCGCAGGCCCACCACAGAAGATCCCAGGAGACTATAGAGGTGGTCCAACTTCCATCCTGAGAACTGGGACCACTCCGATCGGAGAGCCCATTGAAGGGACCTCATTCTTAAGCAGGCCTTTGGCACCAGGAAAATTCAGGATGCCATGAAGCCAAGCAGCCTCAATAACGCGAAGGCCAGAAGATTGTGCATTCTGGAATTGTGTCACCATTTGGAGAACGTCTTGAGCACTCACCTTGGGTGGCGAGCAGTTTCCCAAGGAAGTGTCTAATACAGCCCCCATGTACAGAAGCTGTTGGAAAGGTGTCATAAGACTACTTGAAATTGAGGGAGAAGCCCAGTCTGTGAAGAGAGTGGCAGGTAACGTTGAGATGATCCAGGGCTTGTTCAGGAGAACGTGCCCTGATCAGCCAATAGTCCAGGTAGGGGTAGATGTGAATACCCCCCCCCTCTCTCTTGAGATGCACTGCCACCACCACCATCTGCTTGGTGAATACACTTGGGCGGAAATCAACCTGAACGGCAGGACTCAAATCGGATATTGCAAGCCGCCAACAGCAAACCTCAGGTATTTCCTGTGCTTGAGATGGATTGGCACATGATAATAAGCACCCTGAAGGTCCAATGACACCAACCAATCCTGAAGTGAAGGGCCTGAAGGATCTGAGAGAGTGACCATCTTGAATTTGTCTTTCCTGAGGAACTTGTTCAAGTAACTCAATTCCAAGACGGAACTCAGTCCCACGTCCTTTTTGGGATTCAAAAAAATATGGGTAATAACAACCCTTGCTCCTCTCTGCTACAGGCACTGGTTCTATAGGGGGGTTAAAATGTTCTGCACAAGGAGCAGATCCGGAATCCGCAAAGAGTGTTTCCCCAATGGATTGGTCTGAGGCTTCATGATAAAGGGAAGGCAGTAGCCGTGGGATTTCCAGAGCCCACACATCTGAAGTAATGGTTCACCATTCTTCGAGATGCTGAGACAGCCTGCCCCTCTCCCCCCACTGCACCCACCCCCCCACTGATTAATTAGGACTGAAGCCTTCAAAGAGGTTTTGAAGCGGAATTTGCAGAGGCCAATGGTACAGAGGCTGCTGCTGGAGCATACTTGGCACCTCTACCTCGTCCACCATGAGGGAATTCACGTTGGCCCCTTTGAATGGCCATTCCGCTCGCCTTTCCGAATGAGGAGTAATAACAAAAGGATCTACCCCTCCATGGTTGTCCTCTAGCACAAAAAGGCTGCAGTTGACCAACGGCTGCACCTAAAGACTTGGCGGCCACCTCAGAGGTCTGCAACTTCTCAAGGCTCTCGTCAGCCTTGCTGCCAAAAAGATGAGATGCGTCAAATGGCATGTTGAGAAGACGAGCCTGCACATCAGGTGCAAATCCAGTCTTCCGCAACCATATAAACCTGCGTATCACAGTGCTCATGCAGTGCTCATGGCCATGGATCTGAGACTATCGGCAGAAATCAATCCAGACTGGAGGTACTCACACATGACATGGCGTCCTTGCAGTCTTTAACAATAGCCAGGAAGCCGTCCCTCTCATCCCCTTCTGGAATGTGCTCTACCTCTATGGAGATGCACTCCCCCACAGAGTATGAAAATTTAGCAAGCGCACAGGTCGAATTGAGTGAGCGAGCGTCCGTCCGCAGCCTGTTTCGAGGTAGCCATAGCTGCCTGGACCACCAGACTCTCAGGAGTGGGGTGTTGTGACAGAGAGCTGGGGGTTCACTACTGGAGGGGCAGTATTTTCTTTTCAGAGACTTGTCTACCGCCGGGAATAGTTTTCGGTATCTCCCATTTCCTGACCACTCTTTTTTGAGGCAGCACATGGAATGATAACACAGGAACTGTAGGCGGACCCCTGTCCAAAATGTCCGTAAGATCATCCGGCACTGGAAGTCTGGACCAGCCCGAGTATTCCACCACCTTAATAATATAAAGGTGCCTATATAAAGAGTCAGCATGCTTCACCAGGTTCTGGCTTGCCGAACTCTAGCTCAGGAGAGGCATTGATCCCACTTCTGTTATGCAAAATGTCACACCGGTCTTGCATCCTGCTCTCCTCTGCAATGAGGCATTCCAGCAAATTAGGTGCCCCCATACTGGAGTCCAAAGGGGACCTCCCCCTCAACAAATAGAAGCGAGTTTTCTTAAAAAGGATTTTATTTTTTATTTTTTTTAGGGAGAGGGAACCAACTTTTCTATGGCATTTAGCCTAGAGACTTGGAATGCGTCAATTTAGACAAAACCTTCCTAGGAGTGTCAACCGGTCCTAGGGACCGAGCTGGTAAACTAGCCACCACCGACATCAACAACAGCGCCAAAGATGCAACTGGCACCAACAACGGTGTCAAGGGCTTCGAGGGCCTCAACGAAGTCCGATACCGTGACCTCTCTCTGCATTTCGAGAGACCCTGCAACACCTTATCTCATGAGCATTCAAGTATCAGGCCAAGACTGCTTCTTGCCAGCTTCCACAGAAGGCGCAGACGGAGCCTTGCCCTGTCTCTCAGAAATCTTAAGCATGTCCAGCCAGAAAGCTTCCCACTCCGATGTCTTGGATGGGCATGTCACCCTCTCTGGGGTACCGCCTGACGAAGAAGGCGACCAGCGGTTCCTTCGCTTCTACGAGGAAGAAGAGTGGCAGGAACCACTACGAGACCATGAGAGCTTGGACTTCTGGTCGAAGCCCCAGCCGGTCAGGATTTACAGGGCTTGGACACCTTGCCTACCTGTAATTTCAGCTTTCATTCCCGCAAGGCATTCCCTTTGATGGCGTGACATTTGGAGCAAGTATCCGTCTCGTGGCCCTCGCCCAGGCACCACAGACAGACCTGATGCAGATCTGTAAACGACATCTTGGAGCCGCACTCCTTACGCTTTTTGAACTGGGATCGAGAAGTCGTCAGGCTTGAAGATGAAGACATTGTCGAAGATTTAGCAAATAACAGTACTTCAGAAGTACGAGGTGCGTTGAGTTTCACGAAGCAAACACGTTTGCAGAAAAATGGAACTCATGCCAAAGGGCGCCGTGCGGGCTACTTATAATATCGGATGACGTCCCCATCAACGGAGGTCTTCGACTCAATCAACGCAGGGCGCCCTCTGCCAAAATTTGTTTCCAAAGCAGCCAAAGCTGGACATTACATGTCAAAGATGAGGAATACATTGGAGGACATAATCCTTTCAAAAGGGGTACTACCTGAATCAGGACAGGAAGCAGGCATACTGCTGCTCAAATATGACAAGACACTGGAGGAATGTGGGTCCTATAGACCTTAGTCCCTCATTAACAGACGCCAAAATATTTCCCAACATACTTGCGATACATCTTTCCCCATTCATGACCCATATGGTACAACCTAATAATGTGGGATTTATACCAGGCCAGTCGACGGCACTATGACTTCAACATCTATATCACATGAACCTGAACCCCACCGCTCCCCCTCCCCCCGATGCTCAAGCAGTGGCGGTATTGCTGGATATGCAAAAAGCCTTTGACAGGGTCATGGCCGTTGCTCTTTCAGGTGCTGACTAATTATGGATTTGGACCAAGATTCAGATCCTGGGTAAAATTACTTTACACACAGCTGTATGCTTGCATGTATACAAATGGTTTTTACTCCCCACTCCAGCAGGTGGGGATCCCACAGGGATGGGGGTGGGGCTAACCAGGCTGGGGATCCCACTGTCCCCACTGTTTTTCACACTGATCATCAAAACACTAGCACACAAGATTCAGCCTGAACAACGCCAGCATAGTTAGGGGGTAGAGGGGAAATCAGAAGTCATCTCAATGTACGCTGATTACATACTATTAAATATAAAAGACCCCGAGATTATTTTGGCTAAGGTACTGCACTGGCAGGGTTTGGTGTGCATTCCGGACGACACCTTAATAGTAGCAAATCTGAAATGTTTCCGGGAACGGGACAAGGAAACCCACTCACACTACAGGGGGGGCGGGGGGTCGGGTGGAACTGGTTCCACATTCCGTCCACTATTTGGGGAGAATGGTGACACTCCAAACTTAACCCGTGTACTGCCCTTAAGGCTAAACTGCAGAAGTGGGGGAAGATACTGATGTCAATGCCTGCAAGGCTATCTCGAATGGTGGTACTTCCAAAATTGCAGTTTCATGACCTGAAAACTGACTGCTCCTCCTTAGTTTGTGCGGGAGGGGCTGTGCGGCTGAAATGGACACACCTGACCAGACCATATTAAGAAAGGGTGGGGTGGGGGGGGGGCGATGCACCCGACTTAATTGTACTACATGGTTGTGCAGGCAGGTACACTATGCTTCCCACTGGGCTGCACCAGGGCTTCCCTAGCAGCACTCGCACATGCAATAAGTGCATGCTGGTCCCACATCCTTACTGATGAGCAGTACATACCAGGCAAGTCACCAACAGGACTCTGTGGGGCCCCCTGGAAGGTATTGCAGAAAATGTTGGCTAGCAGGACTCAGACACCACTATACAACAGACTTTTACCCATGTGGGGGATCCCAATGCTCCGCTCCCCTCAAACCCCCCCCCCCCTGACTGAGGATGGTGGTATAATAAAAACCTGGAGCGCCGCAGGAATCCACACGGCCAGTGATCTATATATGGAGGGCTATTTGTGGAATGGGAGGTATTGCACACTGCAGTGGGAGTGGGCCCTATGCAAGCACTGTATTTGCAGATGCGTGCAGCGGTACAGGCACATTGGCCTGTATTCCCAGATGAGCCACCAACACATCTGTGTCTGTCTTGCATACTGCAAAGGTCTGTTAAAAAAAAAAGTATTTGTTCTATTTAAACTCACAATCAATGTCTACTGGTTGTGAGAACCCTGAAGGTATCTCCCCTGACTAAAACCCAGAGATCTGTCATCCAGGTGGCCAGGACAGGGCTATCGGTATTGGTATTGGATCCAGTTCCTGGTGGTGGACCAGTAAGGGAGGATCACCTGGGTGGGGTCCTAAGGGAGTGGGACACCGAGAGGCGAGTCGCAGTATCCCCTTCTTGCTATAACTTTTCCCCATCCTAACATGTAGGACATTCAAAAACACTGCCCCTTCACCTTTTCTGACATATCCGTTGGCACGACAGCAAAGTCAATAGACTAACATTGTAACGCTCACCTGATTCCCGCAGAGGCGCCGGTCTTGACTGGGTGAATGCCGTATCTTCAAAGGTGATGTGTAACACACGGTTGGCTCTTTGGGCTGGACCTCTGTGCACTGTATGTCTGACTCGAAGAGTAAGATGTCTGCAGATAGAAAATATGGGATTAATGAACTGGGGTTATTGGGTGCCTCTCTCCTCTTCCCTTTCTCTTCTCCTGTAGAACCCCAAAGGTTAACGCCCTCACCTTAGGTAAGTGAACGCCGAGCTCTCCATCTGCCTCGGGGCAGGGTGCCGTAACCAGTTTCTTCACTGGATAAGGGTGCAGGCCTCTTGACCTCAGAGGACTGCTATCCGTCGTTAACTGCACGAACGGTAAGTTCTGGGCACTTCAAATGTCTTAAGTCTTTTGTAATGATATCTCTTGTTTTGCAGGGTTCCGGCGATGGCGGATGGCGGGCTGATGAGAGTTGAGGATCGAACCCGCGTGAGGAATAGAAGCGCCTGGAAGCACGTAAGTAAGCGCTTGTAGCCTGCTTCACGATGCGCACTAACTGTCCCTTTTATCTTGCAGGTACAAGTTCGGAGCTTTAGAGAAGCTGAAGGGTGCTGGAATACCCACTGGATTCGGCGTGGGAAGGAGTAATGGCACGTGAGTAATAAAGTTGCCCAATGTCTTTAAACGCACCTTCTTTTGTCTTTCAGATCCGGGATGCAGCGCCGAAGGCCTCCGGAGCGTGCGAAGAGCTGGTAAGCTTTTGTCTTTCAGATGCCGGAATGCAGTGCGAAGACCTCCGGAGCATGCGAAGAGTAGGTAAGCCTTGGTCTTTCAGATGCCAGAATGCAGCGCAAGGCGTTTGACAGCCGATGGACCAGGCAAGAGATGCGCTGCCACTGAAGACCGTAGTGCTAACCTGTTCTTTCTTTGTCTTTACAGGTGCTGCTGAAGACTGGATTCCAGGATGGTAAGCCTTTGTTCCCTTAGGCCCAGGATCAGAAGCAGAAGACACGATGAGCGTTCTGCTGCAGGGAATGCAGAATAACACAAAGCAAGATTCATCCATCGGGTGTGGTTTAAATAGCCTCCTGTAGTGCTTAGGTGTCTCCTTCCACAGCCACGCCTAGGTAAGAAAAGAGTTCCTGCTTTCCAGAAGAGTTCCAGTGTTCTGAACCTAGGGAGTGGCTCCTGCCCCACCCAACAGGAAAAGTAGTCCCAAACAGAAGAGGATCAGGGGTTCAACTGGCAGGTAAGTAAGCAGCATGGTCTGCTGCAGGTAAGTCCACCCAAGCATTATGAGCCCGGCGCTTCCAGCGCTGGGACTGGGCATCTTTATGAGCCTGGTGCCACTGGCGCCAGGACAGGGTCCAAAAGGTCCCAATTGGGACTGGCTGGCACTCGGAACCGGGGTTATGGGTCTGCTTCCAAGGGAGTCGGGCAAGTCCTGATCTTTTGGAAGCAGAGATCATGACAAACATACCGCCTGTTCACCTGACATGCCCTAACGTCAGGGAATTAACCTGAATCACACACAGCCGACAGCCCTTTCCTTTCCCCACAGGGATAAAAGGTGGAACAAGAAAGCACAGGGCTAGCAAGGCAGATTGCATGACAAGACGGCTAACCAGGTACGGCAGTTCAAGAGAAGGAGCAAGGCGGCGGAAATCTAGAGGGCAGCGATGAGAGAAGCGACTTTGCCCTTTTCGTCCCAGGCCCATGGAGCCTTCGTAGAAGAGGACACAAGACCGCAAACAATAGCACAAGTCTCTTGCAGCAGATTGTCAATGATACACGGGGCAAGCTTACACCGATAACTCCAGTCAAGTCAAAAGCCAAGCAGTTCATCACAGCCAGTGAGTCGAGGGGTAGAACCGATAAGAAGAACAAGTTACACTCTTACCTGGCAACGTTCTTTTGATGGGATGGTCCAACGACGTATTCCATATCTATGACAGTAATCACCACAGCTGTGCTGCTTCAGAAAATATTCTGCGTCCTGCGTTGATGACACCAATACACTGCCTTCGAGGACCTCCTCCGACAGCACTGGATGTTATAAGTAGGACGCACGACGCCCGTAGCCTCAGTTGTAGTTTTTTCCCCCCAGAACATGTGCCACCAGTTGTCTGACACACAAAGCCTTGCGGAAACATAAGCTGCAATCGCCTAAGAAAGTCTGTAGCGGGGAAGGGAGGGAGCGATATGGAATACGTCGTCGGACCATCCCATCGAAAGAACGTTACCAGGTAAGAGAGTAACTTGTTCTTCAAGAGGATTGGGTCCTCCGACGTATTCCATATCTATGACAGACTCCCAAAGTAGTACCAATGCAAGGAGGTGGGAAAAGAATATAGAAAACAGAAATTTAGAATGCCCAATCAAATTGCGGAGTAAAGGACCGCCTTGCCAAAGGCCAAATCCTGGCCACGGATGGAATCGAGGGAGTAGTGACGTACAAAAGTATGTACCGAAGCCCAGGTGGCTGCATCACAGATGTTACGAATAGGAACCCCCCCTCTGTAGGGCAGTAGAGGCAGCCAAACCCCTGGTAGAATGGGCCCGTAAGCTGACCGGTGGGGTCCTTACCCGCCAAGTGGTAACACTCAGAGATAGCCAAAATAATCTAGCGAGACAAAGTCTGTTTCGTCACAGCTTGTCCCGAACGCTTTCCAGCGTAACCAATGAAGAGTTGATCGTCCACTCTGACCTGGGACATGCGTGAAATATAAAAGCTTAACGCTCTCCTAGGATCAAGCCTATGGAGCCTCTCATCTTCCTTACCAGGATGTGGAGGAGGATAAAACGCCGGAAGAACAACCTTCTGGCTTAAATGAAATTCTGACACCACCTTCGGAAGAAAGGAAGGACGAACTCTAAGGACAACCCTGTCCTTATGAAACACAGTGAAGGGTGGCTTAACTGAAAGTGCCTGTAACTCACTCTGCGAGCGGAAGTGACCACAACCAAAAATACAGTTTTAAGAGTTAACAGTCTCAAAGGGCATGAATGCAAAGGCTCAAATGAAGCACCCATCAACAACTTGAGAACAAGGTTCAAATCCCAACCGGGCACCAGGAAAGGTGACGGAGGGAACACATTAGTGAGCCCTTTCAGAAACTGAGAAATTAAAGCAATTTTAAAAAAGGAACACTTCAGACGAGCGCTTAAATATGGACAGCGCTACCAGGTAACCTTTAACGGAACCCACTTGCAGGCCCCTGTAGGCCAAAGAAAGCAAAAGAGACAGAACCATGGGAATGTCACATGCAAAAGGATCCACATTCTTAACCCTGCACCAGTCGCAGAACTTAAACCAATGGCACAGGGACTTTGTTGCTGGCCGTCTGGCTGAGAGCAACACCTCCATCACGTCTTCAGGGAGGTCCCAATCCATATACCTCAACCTTTCAGAAACCAAGCGTGAAGGTTGAGGGATCTGACCTCTGGATGGAGAACCTGAACCCCCTCCCGTGAGAGCAGATCGTCTTGGTAGGGACGACGACGTGGAGGGCAGATGGACAAGCCGAGAAGGTCTGGGTACCACGTCCTCCTGGCCCACGCCGGAGCAATGAGGATCATCCGGGAACCGAACCTCCGCAGTACTTGAGGGATGACGGGGACTGGAGGAAACGCGTACAGCAGTGGGAATGACCACGCCACCATGAACGTGTCTCCTAAGGCTCCTTTTGGAGGAAATTCCTGCGAGCAGAACCTCTCGCACTTCCGGTTAACACTGGAGGTGAAGATATCCACTTGAGGGGTCCCCCCACATGGTGAAGATCTCCAGGAGAATCTCCTGAGCCAACTCCTACTCGTGAGAGATCACGCTCCGCCTGCTCAGAGAGTCCGCTGTCTCGTTTTCATCTCCGGCCAGATGAACTGCCGAGATCGAAACTTCCTGCTGGATTGCCCAGAACCAGAGCTGCATCGCCTACCTGAACAGAAGAAGTGACCCTGCCCCCCCGCGCCCCTTTTTTGTTGAGGTAGTTCATGGCCACCGTGTTGTCCATCAGGATCAGGACATTCTTCCCTCGCACAGTCGGCAGAAAAGCCTTCAGGGCTAGCCTGACGGCCCTCAGCTCCAACAGATTGATATGGAGTCTGGACTCCAACGGCCGCTGAATGTCAACTTGTTGGCATGAGCTCCCCAGTCACAATAGTCACCTCCAGCCAGAGTAGCCAAAATAGAGCCCCCACCCCTTCATCAGATGGTCTTCGACGGCCCACCACAGAAGGTCCTGGGTGACCGAGGACGGCACCTGAACAGGGTCCGACATCCTGCCAGAGGACTGAGACCACTGGAGCTTGAGCGCCCATTGCAAAGATCTCATCCGCAACCTGGCCTCTGGCACCAGAAGAATGCAGGATGCCATGAGGCCAAGCAATCTCAAGAACTCAAATGCTGGGAGACACTGGGCAAGCTGAAACTTGTGCACCATCTGCTGAATGTGATAAGCCCTCACCTGGGGAGGAAACACTGCCCCGGGGATGTGTCGAGCACTGCTCCGATGTACTGGAGCCTCTGAGTTGGTGTCAGATGGCACTTCTTTAAGTTGAGGGTGAAGCCCAGCTTGTGAAGGGAGTGACAGGTGACTGACAGATGATCCAGGACTTGCTCGGGAGCACACGCCCTGATCTACCATTCGTCCAGGTAGGGGTAGACGTGAATCCCCCCTTTCCTGATGTGCGCTGCCACCACTACCATGAGCTTGGTGAAGACCCTCGGGGCGGAGGTCAATCTGAACGGCAGGACCCGAAACTGAAAGTGCAAGTCGCCAACCTCAGGTACTTCTTGTGCTTTGGATGTATCGGCACATCAAAATAAGTGTCCTTGAGGTCGAGAGACACCAACCAGTCCTGAAGTGGAAGGGCCTGGAGGACTTGACAGAGATTAACCATCTTGAACTTGTCCTTCCTGAGGAGTTTGTTCAAACCGCACAAGTCCATGATGGGTCTCAAACCCAGTCTTTCTTGGAAATCAAAAAATAAGGGGAATACCATCCCTTGTTCCTCTCCGCTACAGGCACCAGTTCTATGGCACCTTTCTCCAGCAGGGATTGAATTTCCTGCGCAAGGAACGGATCCGGACTCTTCAGAGAGATTCCCCGGTGGATTGTCTTGAGGCCTCTCCTGGAAAGGAAGACAATAGCCGTGGGTTATGATCTCCAGAACCCACACATCTGAAGTAATGGCGCGCAACTCTGCAAGATGCTGCGCCAGCCTTCCCCAAACCGGCGAACCATGGGACATGGCCTCATGACTGAGCTGAAGCAGCGTTGCCTGAGGGCAAAGAGGCAACACCCAAGCGGCCTTGGTACCTAGAGTACCTTGTTTTCCACCTCTGGCACTCCTACGGTGGCCCCTTTGACTGGCAGCTCCTCTCGCTTTACCAAAGGACGAGTAATAACGAAAGGAACCTCCCCTCCATTGCTGTCCCCTAGGACGAAAAGGCGGAGGTTGGCGAACTGCAGCATGGTGAGGAGCCAGGCCTGCACATCAGGAGAAAACCCGACTTCCGCAACCACACAAATCTGCGTATCACGGTGCTCGCAGCCATGGACCGGCTGACGCAATCTGCAATGTCCAAACCCGACTGAAAGGCCTCATACATGGCATCCTTACCAGCCTGAACCATGGCAAGGAAACCATCCCGTTCATCCCCTTCGTGAATATGTTCAGACGCTAAGGAAACAGTTCCACAGAGTGTGCGTGAAACGTGACAAAGCACATACGGAGTTAACCGCCTGAAGCGCCATACCCCCTGAAGAAAACACTTTCTTCGCCCAGCCGTCAAAATGCTTGTCGTCCCCATCAGGAGGGATGGTAGGATACAACGCCTGCTTTGCCAGGGCCGTGGCCGCCTGCACCACCAAACTTTCCAGAGTGGGGTACTTGGTCAAGTAGCAGGGGTCGCTACTGGCTGGGCAGTATTTTCGCTGCAAAGACTTGCCCACTGCCGGACACTCTCCGGAGCAGTCCAAGCCGCCGCCGCCACCCTCCTTTGTAGAGCCATGTGGAACGGCAGTACCGGGTCAGTTGGTGGACCTTGGTCGAGGATATCCGTAAGGTCATCCTGAAGAAAATCCCCTGGGGGAGCAGACCATCCCATGTACTCGGTGACCCTGGACATAAGGCGCTGGTACGAGGAGTCGGCATGAGTGCCATGCTCAAGCCTACAAAACTCCACCTCCGGAGAGGTGTCCAGCCCAGGGATTGCTGCAGGTCTTCTATTTAGCTATGCCCGAGAAAATCTCGTTTGGTACCGTATCCGGAACCATGCCATCATCAGAGCCCTCATCCACCTTCAAAATAAAAGTAAGCTGGCGGAAAGAAGGCACAGAATGCAGAATAAAGCCATGCTTGGCCTTTGCCAGAACCTTTCTAGGTGGTTCCACCGAGCCCCAGGGAACCCCCGTCGAAACAGCCTCAAAAGGCATCAAGTGAATCGGCGTCGACACCGAACATGGCGCCGACAGCATCGATGTGTGAAAACAAAGAAATTGAGATGAGGCCGGGAAGCCCAAAGGAAACACACCAACACAGGTTACAAAGAACAGAGTGCTTTATTTAAAAGCTACAACAGTTACCAAAAAGTCAATTGACAAACTATTCGGCTCTCAGAGTAACAGAACGAACTTCAACGAGAGTTCACTGCGTTAGTGAGAGAGACCGTACATTGGGATACTCGTGTTTTTATACTCTTTATCCTGCTCCGGCCAACCCCCTCGCGGGTTAACCATTCTTAGGACCAGGCCTAGGGTTCCTTGCCAGGTCAATCCCATAATGTTTGCATTTTGATCAGTTCCGCTGATAGTTGTTCATTTACACATAGGTCAGGGATAGGACAAGGTCTCAGTTTGCGACCCCAACAAGTGGCCTGCAGGCATATTACTTATTCATGTGTGCGGAGGTCACAACGGCCAGAATCTCACTCGAAATGTCATTCGGCCTCCATTTTGGTGTTCAGGGTGACTTCCACATTACAAGAGAACCTAAAATGGCGGCTAAATCCAAGATGGCGATTTACACAGTTTTCGTTAAGGTCAAGACCTTGCCGCGGAATCTATTTACACAATGTTTTAGACAACTTGGCGTAGGCCAACACACATTCAAACAATGCAATAGGAGGTATAATATTTCGATTCCAACAGACCCTCCTTTTGGCCTATGCCAAGTGCTAACATCATTCCTAATACTTTTGAAAATAACTCCATGTGTTATCATCCATAGATTCCGAATCATTGTCTGTAATGTCTATAGCCATTAGGTCGTTCATCAAAACCTCTTGTAACATGAATTCTTTAGATGCTGTATCCGAGGCATATATTTTATGCCCTATTGCGCTCACTGCTTGGGCACAACATCCCCCTAGCATTCCACATATACTCGGGAGGCATTGAAAACAGCAACAAAGGAATAGCAGGATCCCTAAAATAACCAGAATAACGGAAAGCACCTTCCAACCCCAAGATCGTAAAGAATCCCAGAACCAAGTGCTAAGATTCCAGTCTCCTACAGGGATATGTACTTCAGAACTGAGAGTATACAAGTTCTGTATTGCTTTAAAAATTGTTGGCGAGGAGTTTGGTACGAAAACACAAGCGGACCCCACTAATTTGCATACTCCACCTCGTTCTGCCAAAATGACATCTAATGCCATCCGATTTTGAAGTGCTACCAATCTTGTTGCTTTTTGCTCTAAGGTCATATTGTAGAGTATGTCCGTGGTCCGGTTGATCGTTCTCTCCAGTACCCCTGCTAATCCCCTAATGTTCTCCGAGTTTTTTCGCTATGTCTCCCAATACCTGCCCAGGGGTATCTCCGTTCTCGTCTCGCCGTGGGCGAGCCTTAGAAACCTCTAATGTACTTGCTACAAATACCCCGGGTAACAATATTCCTAAATAACAGGTTCCCTGCCAATCCTTGGGCAACCAGGGAAATGCTAAACTACCACAAACAAAATAAACAGGCCCCCCTACATACAGAGGCCTGTTTTCTCCAGTCAAATTTACAATGTTTTTACAACCTTCAAAATCTCCCATTGGCCTAGTGCCATTTCTCTGTACACAGAAGGGAACAGAGTCAGGACTATGATTTATAGAATAAGAAGGAGGTACAGCGTCCTTATTGCCTATCTGAGCCATTTTAAAGGAAATTAGAGTTTGAAAAGGAAGAGATAGTTTGTCAGACGGCCTAATAGAAGCGACGTTAGGTTTACTTCTATTTGCGAAAAGCGAGCATCCCAGGGGAGTCAATTCACATTTCTCGAAATCAGATTAGTTCCATCAAAGTTCCCTGAGATGCTATCATTCCAACGGCCAAAGAATAGTGCTCCAAGAGAGGCATAGCAAGCAGTCGTTAAAGGTAGAGGATGTATATACCATCCCAGTCCCTCATTCCCATGTTGCGGTAAATGAGTACAAATCCAACAATTACTCTTATTAAAAATGGCATGAGTAGCATTCATTACTATCATCAGAGTGTTATTATGATACTTTTGTCTATGTTGGGAGTCTCTAGGGGACAGAGTGTGAAGGTGTACAGAGGGAGTCAAAACAGTTGGTACAATCTCAGTCGGTAGTAAAGGTTTCAGAGGATAAATTTCTTTAAAATACCAAAGTCCTACAGCAGCAGTTGCAAAAATAACAATTATCAACACACAGCAGTACGTTTTCGGGGCCCAGGCAGATTGTTCATTGTCCAATTTGGTCACCCCCTTATTCACAAGTCCAATGCGGGGGGCAGCAGCGGAGGTGGCAGGCATCGTAGTTCCTCAATCGATGACCCCAATGTTCGTTGCCGGCGACGCTACGGTCGCGCGATTTCTTAGTCCTTCCCAACCCTAGCCAGCAGAATCCCTTTTGTTCAACAGAACTTTCTCATAAAAAGAGAATTTCCAATCACTTCCTTTTTCCAGATGCACGAAAAACTCATGCCGTAGTTCTATTTCCTTCGTCGAAGGTTGTAGCTGGTGGTACCCAAAATTGTCTGGTCTGGAAGTGAAGTGTCGTCACTTTTCTGAGGGAAGCGACGTGTCGGAGGCGACTGAAGTCGCAGAGCTTGAAACAGTGTTTTCCGGAAGTGATTTTTCAAGAGAGTGCAGAGACGAAATGGACTGTTCCCCAAGCTCCTCAGGCTCAGAGAAATTCTCCGACGCACTCACAGCGCTGTTTGCTACTCCAAGATCAGAGACTGTAGCATCAGCAGGGGGTTCTGCTTCTTCTGTAACGTGTGGCGTCGGGTGAGGAAGTTTCTTGACATGCGTCACGTGAATCCAGTTCTTTCCAGCCACCCGCACTGCTGTCCTGGTGACCAATAACACCTGGTGGGGTCCCCGCCAGCGAGGCGCAAGACAGGAAGACCTCTCGTAGGCCTTCACTAGGACCCAACTTCCAGGCTGTATATCGTGTCCTGGGCCCGTGAACCATACAGGTAAAGCCGAGTGTACCTGGTGATAAATGAAATACAGGTTTTTAGTTAACTGGTTACAATAGTCTACAAGCAATACATTTTTCCACCTCTCAGGGCTTTAGGTTTTGGGAGACCCCAAATGTTAGCAGGTCTCCCCATCACTACCTCAAATGGAGAAAGCCCAGTCTTAGTTTGAGGTGTGGTACGCATAGCTAATAACACGATAGGTAAGGCATCTGGCCATTTTAGTTTTGTATCAGCACATGTTTTTGCAAGCTTATTCTTTAAAAATACCGTTGTGTCTTTCCACCAACCCAGCGCTTTGAGGATGTCTAGCTGAGTGAAATCGTTTCTCAATACATAGGGCTGTGCATATCTGCAAAATTACTGCTGCAATAAAGTGGGGACCATTATCCGACCAAATTATCCTCGGGAGCCCAAATCGAGGAAAGAATTCTTTTACCATAATCTTTGCAGTGGTCATGGCGGTAGCATCTTTAACGGGGAAAGCCTCGACCCATTTACTGAAGGCACAAATAATTACAAGAACATATTTTAGATTATTACATCGTTCCATCTCAATAAAATCAAAGTGAATGACCTCAAAGGGAACAGAAGGGGGCCCAAAGCTTCCCCTTGGAGTCACTGTCCCCTTAGCCACATTGTGCTGTAAGCAGATCATACAGTTCTGGACGTGCCTCTTCGCAGTCTCCAGAATCTTGTCATTTACCCAAACTTGTTCTAGCATTTTCGTGATCTGCTGGGCACACACATGCGTAGGACCATGTGCCATCGTAACCATTGCCAATACATATGAATCAGGGAGCAACCATTTCCCTTCGGATGTATCCACCCAACACCCTTCATCATCCAGTTTCCCCATTCCTTCAGCCCACCTTTTAGATTCTTCTATTGTGGCATCAGTTTGAATATCTCGCACAGACCCAATACCTTCATCCATTATGTAAGCATCTCTCATTTCCCTCGAGGCATACATGTTCGTGCTAAGGTCTGTGGCCGTTTGTCTAAGTATCAAGTCCGCAAAAGCGTTCCCTTTGCCCACATCATCTATGACCTTACAATGTGCTGCACATTTCATGATCGCTAACTGTTTAGGGAGTGAGAGTGCCGAGAGTAATTGCACTATCAAGGGGCCATGCTGGATCTTGGTCCCATGTGAGGTCAGGAACCCTCTTTCCGACCAGAGCCTTCCAAAGTTGTGAGCCACCCCAAATGCGTACTGACTATCAGTATATATATTTACTCTACGCCCTTGGGAAAGTTCACAAGCTCGGGTCAACGCTATAATCTATGCGGCCTGCGTGGAGTTTTGCGAAATTCTCTTAGTTTCGACAACTTTGCTCAATGTAGTAACTGCATAAGCAGCTGTAGATGTACCATCCGAAAGTTTGAAGCAGGAGCCATCGCAAAACAGCTCCCCTTCTGCATTATCCAAAGGAGTATCTATGAGATCTATCCTGCCCTTAGTTTCTTGTTCAGTGGTATACAGGCAGTCATGTAATTCTTCGTCACTGCAAACAGTGTTTTGCGGGAAAGGTAAGAGTTCAGCCGGATTAAGAACACAACACCTCTTAATTTGGATGTGAGGGGCAAACAGGATTACTTCATACCTTGTTAACCGCGCAGAAGTGAGGTGTTGCGTTTTGTTCAATAGAATATCAACAGAGTGAGGTACCATCAAAATCAAATCATGGCCTAGGACCATCCCCTCACTCTGTTTTACAGACGCGGCGGCAGCAGCAGCGACAGTGCGCAAACATCTTGGCAAAGCGCATGCGACAGGATCAAGGGTGGAGGAGTAGTAGCCGCACAGCCTAGTCTTCCCTCCGTGTTCCTGTGTTAACACAGCCAAAGCACATCCATCATATTCATGCACAAACACAAAGGCCTTGTCATAATTTGGAGTACCCAGAACCGGTGCAGATCATAGCGCGGTTTTGAAAAGCTCAAATGATCGTTGATGTTCCGATTCCCATGGCAGTGGCAGAGAAATGCCCTTCTTCGTCAAAGCCAACATCGGTTTTATCACTAGTGAAAAGTTCGGGATCCACAACCTATAGTAAGAAGCCATACCTATTCAGGCTCTGACTTCCTTCTGTGTATTTGGAACAGACATGCCAGAAATGTGTTTTATTCTTTCAGGTGTCAATCTTCTCCCCTCCTTTGACAGGAGGTAGCCTAAATAGGCAACCTCCTGACAACAATATTGAAATTTTTTTAAGCGAAGCTTTGTGACCATTTTTAGCCAGATGAACAAGCAACATTACAGTGCCTTCTTTACAAGCACTCCGAGTCTGCAGCCAAAAGCAAATCATCAACATATTGGAGCAGCGTACAAGTAGGTGGCAATTCAAGGGTGTAGAGCTGCTCTTTCAAAGCTCTACTATAAATGCTGGGACTTTCAGTATACCCTTGAGGTGCCCTTGTAAATGTAAATGAGCGTTCCCCCAAGGTGAACGCAAACAGATATCTACTTTCTTTATGTATAGGAATGCTAAAGAAAGCGTTTTTTAAATCCACAACGCTAAAGTGCGTAGCCGTATCAGGGATCATTGTTACTATCGTCGTGACATCGGGCCCAATTGGAAATTGTGGGGCGACCACTCTGTTAATAGCACGAAGATCAATTATGAACCAGTATGGAATTGCATTGTCACCTTTCTTATATACAGGCAAGATCGGACTGTTACACAAACTCCCTGTAATCTCCTCGATCACCCCACGATGCACAAACTCAGAGAATGCATTTCAAAGCACGTTCGCCCTCAGCTGATATTTTATACTGCGGAATGCGTGGCAGTTTCACTCCATGTTTCAGGACTATTTTAACGGGCTCAATCTGTAACACCCCGACATCATTGTCGTCCACCGCCCACAAACATTCCAGGACAATGCTAAACTCGGGAGGTAAAGGTCGAATCAGAAACTGAGAATTAGGAAGTTGCTGTGGTGAAACCGTCAGCCGTACTCCATCAGAAGAACAATGAATTACTGCATTCAATTTCTTTAAAAAATTCAACCCCAGCAAATTCTCTCCACAGTTTGAAGTGAGAAGAAAAGGGCAATGGTCCGTAAAGGGACCCAAAGAAACAGATACCGGTGCAGAAACTGGACAGGCGGTTGGTATACCAGAAAACCCTACGGAAACATTTGTTTGCCCTGACAGTGGGATGTTTGGAACCCGAGAATGATCAATGGAGCATTTCTGCGCTCCAGAGTCAATCAAAAACTGGTGTTTCCTATTCCCTACTAATAGTTCAACGTAGGGGCCTTTCTGATTAACGGGAATAGGTGAAGGTTCCAAACCCTGCTTCGGGCAATCCTAATGAAATAGAGTATTGTGGAAAGGAAGCTCTTCAGAAAGGTAGGCAGCAGAAGGGTGATCAAATATGTTCCTCGAGTCCACACTCGAGGTCAGATTTTCCCGTGAAAAAGGTTACTGAGGATCTTGTATAAGCTGACCTCTATCAGGGCCCCCTGCTCCAGGGCGGCCCCTAGTTCGTCTACCCATAACCCCAAACGCACTGTTTGACATCTGGCGAAGGACAGGGCACTGTGCTCGCCAATGACCTTCCTGGCGGCAATAAGCACATTGATTAATAGTCACAAGACCCAAAGAAGCATTTCCTTTTGGGACATACTGACCTCTAGTCTGTCGTGCCTCCTCTGGGGTTTCTAACAATTTGCTGTAATAATACTTTGGTTTTCAAATCTCCTTTCCTCTTTTCAATTTTTTCCTTCTCATTATTAACAGTTCTCATAATACTGAGCCATGTGCAAAACCTCAGATTGAGATTTTGCCTGCCAAGCGCTCAGAGGACATAATCTGCGACTGGATGTCGGGTAACAATCCACGTACAAATTTGTCCACGAACAACCTTTTCCCTGACTCTGTACCTAAATCCTGTCCACTGAAGTCAGAAAATACCTGTTCGAATCTAAGAATTCGGTGGCGCCTTCAGTTTTTCCTTGGACACAGGCCGTAAGCTTGTCCCAAATAATTCTTTTCTCTGGAATTATAGTTTTCAGTTTTGCGACAATTCTATCAGGCAAAGTAAGTATTACCTGTGGTGGTTTCTCACCAGCTGGTCTTTCCCCATCAATTCTAATCATATTAGCCCACGTATCTCCCAACCCCGGCACATCGTCTATTGTCCGAACCTGTTTCCATACATCTACGGGTAGGAGTACAGGGAATAACAAGTCAATATCACTCAAGGTGAACACAGAGACTGCAAGACAGACTCTATTTCTTTGTAAAACCCAGTCGGGTTTTTCCTGATATCGGGAACTGATTGTCTAATTGTGTTCACTTCCTGTCGTGAAAACGGGACGTGAACAAATTGCGATACATAATGTGCAGGGATATCCACAGCGGGGGCACCAGTCCCAGCGTTGGCGGGGATCTCAACTTTTGGGACAAAGGTCGGAGGAACCTCTCTCATAGGCAACTGAGATATAGATACCTCCGGCCGCTTACTAAGCAACAGGGCCAGGTCGAGCGCTAAGGCAGCTGTAGAAGTATCGGGCGAAAAAGCCCTTTTACAAATCCCCAATAATTCTATGGGGCAACTAACCCTCTTTCTTACACATTCTTCTTGCAGGTGCTGTACCATCACCTGAATTACCTTTCTTTGCATTTCTACTGTATACTGACTATACGTGTCATATACTTCATCTGGCGGAATCAATGAATCCTAGATCCATCGAACCGCATCTTTAGTACAAATTCGTACTTCCTCAGGTGCCGATCTACGGCACGGAAGGAACCGTTTGTGTACATATATTCTATCGTCTGCGTCGTCCTCATCTCGTGACTTTTCAAAGTCTTTCCTAAACTCGAATAATTTTTCAACATGCCCATATACTTTCTGCTCTGTGTCCCTCGAAAGTGCCAAAGCATTCAGATCTCTCACTCCTTGTGGAAGATCTGAATTTTGTAATCTACCCCAAATCACACACAAATGAGTCCCCAAACCTTCGATAAAAACATTTTTCTCGGGAAAACTATTAAAATTAGATAATGTGGAAAAAACATTAACTTGATCACCTTTCTCCATGCAATGCTTAGCCCATGCAAACAATTCCTGTTTCTTACCTGCAGAAACAGTACTACGAGTGACGATCTTTGATCCTGCACCTGGATCGACTTCAGTCAATACGGGGCCACTCGGGAGCAGAGGTGTAGGTAAATTTAATAAAGGTGCAACTATCGGTGTAGAAGGAAGGGGCGGTGCGATAGGTGGAGGAACAACAACCAGAGGACTAGGAACAATAGGCTATACAGGGGGAACAGGAATAACAACAGGAGCAGCAGCAGGAATGGGCAGAGCGCCCAAAATGGGAGCATACGGAGGTGGCGCTGAGGCATCAGGCCTACGTTCATTTAATAACTTCTCGATAAATTCCTCAGAAACATGGAAATCTTTAGAGGGGTACATTTTCTGGATCCCGAGTGAAAAAGCTCTATCCATATTTTTAACTGATTCTGAACGCTTTTCTTTATAATATAATAATGCTTTTTCGGCGTTTGTTTTATGACGACCTGCATGTTTATCCCTACTTTTAAGCTGCTGTAATGGTTCTTTTTTCCAATTCTGTAAAACATCAAAGGCTGCTGGTCTAGCCTTCTTCTTTAACAAGATCGATTCTAAGTATTCAATACGGGGGATCTCAAAACTACCGTTGATTGGCCACTGAAATTCGGAGGCATGTCTGGTCTGTCTGTGCCAAATATCATTAAATACTATACTTCCAATGGCATACTTACAGTACATAGTACATGCCGGCGACCCCTCCTGTAGTGCCGGGCGGCTAAATTCCAAGGATTGTCGATCGCTGCGGAACAGAGCCCTAAAGCAGCTAGACAATTTCCCAGGCATTTCACAAAGAAATGGTGTTACCTGGTCAATAATTGTGTCTGCAGATACAATACGCCAAATTCAAATTGTCAGGGTTAAATTAAGAGCCGGGTCACGACTGCACCTGACCAAACCTATGGAGGACCGTACGGTTTATCAAAGAACTTACCTAACGAATTTTACCTTGTGTTTGGTGGTTTCGGCAAATCTGCCCGCCTCAAAAATTGGACCCTCGTCAAGATGCCGTGTCAGACCACACGACTATCGTCCAAGGATCGGATCGTGCAGCGCTGCCGAGGTATCGCGTCTCGATCGGTCGGGCCCGCAGAATCACACCGTCCGATCCCGGTTCGAGAGTCTGCGTCAAACTTCAATGATCCGGCATCAATCTTGAGGGTCCCTATTCGGGCGCCAACTGTGAAAACAAAGAAATTGATGAGGCCGGGAAGCCCAAAGGAAACACACCAACACAGGTTACAAAGAACATACAGAGTGCTTTATTTAAAAGCTACAACAGTTACCAAAAAGTCAATTGACAAACGGATAGCTATTCGGCTCTCAGAGTAACAGAACGAACTTCAACGAGAGTTCACTGCGTTAGTGAGGGAGACCGTACATTGGGATACTCGTGTTTTTATACTCTTTATCCTGCTCTGGCCAACCCCCTCGCGGGTTAACCATTAGGACCAGGCCTAGGGTTCCTTGCCAGGTCAATCCCATAATGTATGCATTTTGATCAGTTCCGCTGATACAGTTGTTCATTTACACATAGGTCAGGGATAGGACAAGGTCTCAGTTCGCCACCCCAACAAGTGGCCTGCAGGCATATTACTTATTCATGTGTGCGGAGGTCACAACGGCCAGAATCTCACTCGAAATGTCATTCGGCCTCCATTTTGGTGTTCAGGGTGACTTCCACATTACAAGAGAACCTAAAATGGCGGCTAAATCCAAGATGGCGATTTACACAGTTTTCGTTAAGGTCAAGACCTTGCCGCGGAATCTATTTACACAATGTTTTAGACAACTTGGCGTAGGCCAACACATATTCAAACAATGCAATAGGAGGTATAATATTATTTCGATTCCAACAGATGGCACCGACACAGTCTTCGAGGCCGGGCCCCCAAGCATGTCCCTCAACAGCCGGGGCGCCGATGGCGTTGACAACTTCTCCGAAGGCGGGGCCTCGAAAGAGTCAGTCGACGACCTCGGTGTCGACATCTTCCTTGAAGACACCACAAGTTCACACGGTCTCGAGCGTGTCGAGTACCGGGACCTGGAACGGGCATGCCGAGAACGATTCCCCTTGTCCGAGCGGGACCTCTCCAGCAAATCGTGACGACCACCCGAGCCCGAAGGCGTGTGAGCAGTGTCTCTCGACCGAACACGACCGACCCCACTCGGAGGCACGGACGGACCAGTGCCTCGTGATTCGAGAATCACCAACATTTTCTTCCCGAAGGAAGCCCATTCCTCCAGCGTTGCATGCTTGGTGGGGTAAGCAACCCGCCAACGGGTGGAGTCCTCGGAAGAGGACGGGGAAGGCGACCGATGACGGCGCTTCCGGGAGTGCCTCGAAGAGGCAGGAGTGGCGGGACCGACTCCGGGACCGAGACCCACTGGACTTCTGACGACGACACGGAGAGTCACCTCTCGAATCGTCCGTCGAAAGCCCCGCAGACCTGGACTTCCGTGGCTTCGACACCTTACCTACCGATAACTTCTTGCGCTCCCGTAAGGCTTTTGACATGAGCGACTGGCAGTCGACAGTCATCCGTGTCATGTGCCTCCCCAAGGCACCAGAGGCAGGCGTTGTGCGAGTCCGTAACCGACATCTTGGATCCACAGTCCCCGCACTTCTTAAAGCCCGGACGCGGTGTGGAAGACGAGGTAGACTTCTTCACGAAGAAAGAGTTCACAATACGAAACAGGTTCGAAGAACCGAGAAAGAACAGGAACTCCAAAGAGTCGAGGCGTGCCGAGATCTCCGAAGCGAACACATTCACGGAAAAAAAACAGAAGTGAGGCTATGGGTGTCGTGTGTCCTACTTATAACATCCAGTGACGTCGGCCATCGGAGGAGGTTCTCGAGGGCGGCGTATCAACATAGGACGCAGATGCTGAAGATTTTCCGAAGCAGCACAGCTGTGGCGATTACGGTCATAGATATGGAATACGTCGGTGGACCCAATCCCCTCGATGGGCTGTGTTGAATGCGAAGTGCAAAGTGAACCAAGAACTATAAAAAGTTATAAGGGGAATCAGCTGCAGTGGGGAAACCAGCACCACGTGGGTGCTAACTGAAGAGACTGTAGTTTCACTCAAGATTGTTTTTACCAGAAGGCCGTGGGAACCACCAAATCAGGTCAAAGTGGTCACACAGGAGGTCAAGCAAAATCCCCATACAATCAAAAGACTATCTACAAACAGTAAAGAAAAACAAGGGAAGCAAATCTGGCATTGAGAAAATTAGGGAATTGCATCCCGCCATAATTGTAAGTAAAGAGGGGTCAGCACCCAGGGGTGAGCCACCATCACCCTAATCGAGAGCCACAGTGAACCTAGTGGACGTAGGCTAATAGTCGAGAGGGGTTGTAATCCAGCAGAGGGGGATCCAAGGTTGAAAGGTTGTCACCCCAAAGATTGGTGAAAGTAAAAGCCAGAAGTAAAAGCAAAAGAGAATTAGACGGCAAGTGTGAACCCAGCGGTGGGATGTCCACGTTGAAATGTTAAAAATGATAGTAAGATTTGTGAAGGAGAAAAGCCAGAGTGAACCCAGTGGAGGGAGGCTTAAAGATTCGAAAGGGGTCAGCGCCCAGAAGAGGGGAACTTGCCCTTGTAAGTGGGAGAACATAGCTATCCTGGGTCTTGACATCATTAAGGAACTTTCTAGGGATTTGTGCCTAGAAGAGGGGAATCCCGGGATGAAAGTCATCACCCAAAGCACATGGAAAAAGAGACTGTTTATTTGTTTTATCAGGAAGACATCAGGTCCACAAAGACAAGAGACTTTCAAGTGGAAACAAGACTTGGCTATCGACGGCCCGGATCGTTGAAAGGAGAACTGTCATCTCGTGCTGGGCAAACTTGAGAATGTGCTGTGCTCCACGATCCTACCTTGCCCCATGCTTAAAACATGGGGACTGCTTAGCCAGGCTACCGCATCCTGACATTATTTGATAACTCTTTTTGAAAGCTATCCCACACCCTTTTTGTATTAGTTGTAAGGTTTGGCAATAGGTTTCTTAGTATAAGCTTCTTTTATTTGAAACAACGCCACTAGGACTGCCTTATTTTTCATTTGATGGTCAACGCTGGCTCCCATCTTAGATGTAGGTTTAGATTAGGCGTTTTTCCACGCTGCATTCATTAGTCAATAAACGCCCTTGAACTGTAATCACTTGTGTCTGTCTTGTTGCCACCATGAGTTCCTTACATGGTACTGTAAGGAATATACGCTCATGGTGGGGCAAAGGTCTTCAGGTAGAATGTACCAATTCTCAATGGAAAGCACACAGTCTATTGTCCAAGGGGGTTCAAGGTGTCGATCTGAATCATACTGCTGATCCACCCTATAATGTGCTCAGCTGTATCTAGCCTGCTCTCCATCCACTAGCCTGTCCCAGCCATCTAGAACCACCTCTATTAGGACCATCCTCCAGACCTCTAGGACTCAACCAGCCCTAAACATTGTAAGACCCTACACTAGCCTGGCTCTCCACACGTCTCAACGGTGACACCATATCTGCCCTCATGGCAGCATTCCATAGTCACCCATACCATGACCTATATTCTCCCACTATTCCAATCCATCTCACCCAACTCACCTCCCGTCACTCCAAGCCAAAAACAGCATCATACCCGTAACCAACTCACCACAGGGACATGTCCGCAAACCTACTCAGTCCCATTGAATGGATCCAATGTTACATGTCCCCCACATTCCAGGTGCCATGCCCCGTTATCAGGAACTTGAGACTAGGATCTCGATTCACCACTCACACAACATCTTACAGACTGCTGCCTCTAAATCCAGAATGTGTGCACCTACTGCTCATCCCTCAGTATCTATAGAGATACTCAATCTGCCCATCTCCACCGCCATCCACACTAGGATTCCTTCATAGAGTTTGCACGATCCAAGCCCTGTAGCAATGCCACCTACCATCAAAGGGGCATTGATCAATGCACGTTCTCTAGTTGCCCATGCTCCCAATACCACGGACATCTCTGAAAACGGCCTTGATTTCTTGGCCATTACAGAAACCTGGCTCCATCAGCGGCAGGACTCGCACTCTCCTTAGCCCTCCTAGAGGGATACACGATTATCAGAGCTGACAAACTCAGGCAGAGGAGGTGGTCTCGCCCTTATAGCAAAACCCCATTTGGGCTTCAGAGATACTACCCTCACCAACCTACCATCTGCAGAACTCCTAACAGTTAAAATCCCATTAGCAGCCACCCAAATCATACTCTTCCACCTAGTCTACCAACCACCAGGACCCATCTCCTCTTGTTAGATCTCTCGGCTGCATTCGATCTGGTTGACCACCAGATCCTCACTGAACATTTAACCATTGCAGCTGCCTTCTCCATGAAACACTTGTGTATAGGCGCGTTATAAATGCCATATTATTAACGCATCCATGTGGATAAAATCATTCTGATCCAACCGCACCACACCAGAGTCTTCTAGCCCTCTGCAGCCCCAATCCCCCCCCCCCCCCCCATCTACTGCGGAGAACCCCAAGAACCCTGCATAGCCCCAACGTTACACAACCTATTCACGAAGCTCCTCTTCGACCGGCTTGACAAGATGGGAGTCGTCTACACGAACTACGCAGACACCCAGGTTCTCATCACGTTGTCAGGACGCTACGCTGATGACTCTAAAGTAATTAACGATATCTACCTGGAAATACAGGCATGGATGGCTGCACATAGCCTCTGACTCGATGAAAAAACGGAGCCGATTGTCGGCACCCAGGCTTGCCTTAACAAGCTTGACCCACAGTATATATCCTTCAACATTGATGGGAACCCAATCAAAGTTGCGAAGGAGATAAAAACCTTAGGTGTCTACCTCGACTCTACCTTGTCCCTAAAAAACACAAGTGGGCTCCATTGCATCATCAACAGCCTACACAAACAAGCTAATCAATGCCCGTAACTCATACTTCTCCCCCAGTAGTTGCATGACATTAGCTAGAGCTCTCTCTAAATTAGATTATTGTAACACGCTCTTTTTAGGAACCTCTGAACAGAATCTCAGCCTTCAAGTCTTACAAAACAACTCCTTAAGAGCTGCACTAAACATCCCGAGATCCAGCCATATCTCCAGCCACAGACTGAAATACAACTGGCACCCAGTGCGTAACAGAAGCTAACTTCGCACTATGGCAATCACCCATAAAATGCATCTCCAACAATGCATCTAAATATCTTTTAAACAAGTTTTCTCTACACCAATCTGCCCGATCCACCAGATCTTCCCAAACTCACCTCCTCTCAGTTCCCAGGTTCAACCTAAACACTGCAGGTGGAGCCAGCTTCCCAGTACAACCCGCCAACTACCGGAATTCCATACCTCCCACCATTTAAATGGAACCTTCCTTCAACACCTTCAAAAACCAGCGTTAAACTATTTATCTGATGGCCAAACCCCTCTGTAACCCTAGTCGACACTCTGCCAATTTCCTAGGTTTGCCTTTCTATATAAGTATGTTTTGCAACATACTTAAGTTTTTCCAGGGCCCAGTTACTGCAGTGTTAGGTGCGTGATACAAATAAACAAATACAAAAAAAAAAGGTTTTGAACAGACTATACTACCCCCGGCAAGGCTCAACCTGTTGTTTCGGGCAAATGAGACAAAAGGTATGCCCCAGATGCAGTGATGACGATGCTCAACTGCTGCACATGCTCTGGTCTTGCCCCAAACTATGTGCATACTGGGACCATGCTAAAGCTACTCAGAGAGATAAGGCCCAAATGTTTCCCCACTATGTGATTATATACTAGGCTATGCCAGCCGGATGGGTGCAACCCAGCGCAGGTTCTTGAACTTGGGGTTGCTTCTGGCCAAGAGAGCTAGCCTTCTGAGATGGACACAAACAACCCCCCACGAAAGAGACATGGATGCAGGACGTTGTCTGGGCTAAAGACAGAGGAACTATTTATATATCACCTTAGTGCCAGCAAGCCTAAAAACATAGGGTCTGACATCTGGGTGCATCTAGCCAGGGTCAACCAGTCCCCCTTAATCGAAGTGTCAAAACAACATTTCTGATGCTGGTCTATAAATGTATATTTAACATGATCGTATTACGATTTGACCATGTTTCTCTATTCCATGTACGTTATTGAGGTTGAATATGGAATACATTACTCAACGTAATCGTATTTCTGGTGCTTGTATCTACTTAGATTCACATGCTATGCATAGGCCGACATCTAGTGGAAGCTGCAGAGCATTAGTTTTACATAACTCGAAAATGGGCATCGAAATAGAGCGTGCCAGTAATATTATCCCTTTTGTAACGTCCCCTGTACCCATGATCCCTCAGGTGTGTGGGTCCCTCAGATTGTATTTTTTCTTTCCGGCATGTGGTAGAAAGTAGTGCGAGTACAGAGTTCCCAACAGATACGTAAATATATGGAAAGCTCAAGTAAATGTCTATACACCTTTTCTCAAGGGAGGAAGGGTGGGCGCATGTGAAACTAAGCAGATACAAGCACCAGAAATACGATTACGGTGAGTAATGTATTCCTTCTGATGCTTGTGTAATCTGGTTAGATCACATGCTATGCATAGATTAGCAAGCAGTGTTATGAGAAGGTGGTGGGTTGTGAGAAGGAGTAGCGGCCAATAGATGTCTTAGAACCGCTTGTCCCACCTGAGTATCCGTTTTGGAATGTGCGTCAATGTAGTAGTGCTGAGTGAAGGTATGACCTGAGCTCCATGTAGCTGCTCTGCAAATGTTGTCTAATGGTATGTTTGCAAGAAAAGCTAGTGTAGCCCCAGTGCCCCTTGTAGAGTGGGCCCTAGGTGTAGAAGGCAGTGTCTTGTGTGATAAGGAGTAGCATAACTGTATACATTTGACTATCCATTTGGAGATTGCTCTTTTTGAAAATTGCTCTCCTTGTCTGCCTGTAGCCATGGAGACAAACAGTTGATCCATTTTCCTAAGCGGTTTGGTCTCATTTAAGTACTAGAGAACTGCTCTCC
This sequence comes from Ambystoma mexicanum, assembly GCF_040938575.1. Lineage (NCBI taxonomy): Eukaryota > Metazoa > Chordata > Amphibia > Caudata > Ambystomatidae > Ambystoma > Ambystoma mexicanum. The sequence goes on along the minus strand of NC_090923.1, from coordinate 43,819,744 downwards.
TCACATCTAGTGTGTGGAGTTTACCTCCGCTGAGCGAATTGGCTTTTGAAAGAAGGCTGGAAGCTCAATTGACTGGTTCACGTGAAATTTGGAAATACATTTTAGGTGAAAACCTAGGGTGAGTCCATAAAAACAATTTGTCTTTATGGATGACAAAGAAGGGGTCCGGCACTGACCATGCTTGGATTTCACTGACTCGCCTTATGGAAGTGATAGAGACATTGCCTATAAAACTGCCTTCTTAGAGGCTAAGGGTAGCCTGTTGCAAAGGCTTGAATGGGGGTCCCATGAGTTTTGCTAGCACTAAGTTTAGATCCCAACCAGGCGGGGGGGGGGGGGGAGTTTAGAGACTGGAGGATGTGTTCTTTTCACTCCCTCAATGAAAGCTTTGATGACTGGCACTTTCCACCATGAAATCTTAATCTGAGAGGTGGTGTATGCTGATAAACCTGCTATGTGGACTTTAAGAGAATTAAAGACCTAACCTGAATCCAACAGGGTGAGTATGCAAGTAAGAATGTGTGATGGCATACACTCTATGGGGTTTATCTGTTTAGATTGGCACCAAATGACGAATCTCTTTCACTTGTGGAAATGGCAGTGTCTGGTGTTTGGTTTCCTTGCTTATTTTAGGATGTTCATACACCGTCGTGGAAGATTAAGGTGTCCAAACGCTATGACTTCAGGAGCCATGCTGCCAAGTTCAAAGAGTGAGGTTGTGGGTGTATCGTTGTCCCCCCCATGTTGAGTCAACAGGTTGACCCGGTACAGGAGCTTGATGGGATCGCACATCACCAGCTTCCACAGATGTGGGAACAGTTGTCTCACCCACATAGCGGCAAACCAGGATTCGTGTCATCTGTTCCCTGTGTATTTTGTTCACTATCCCGCTGATCAATGGAGTCGGAGGGGAAAAAGCGTAAGCAAATATCCCTGACCAGTTCATCCATAGGGCGTTCCCCCTTGGAGTGTGGCAGGGGGAACCTGGACGCAAAGTCTGGGCATTGCTCGTTTTCTTTTAAGTCTAGAGAGGGGTAGCCCCAAAGAGGGAAGAGGTGGTCGACGACATCTGTGTGTAGTTTCCACTCATGCTCTTCTGGTAGAAGGTCTCTGCTGAGAGAGTCCGCTAGTGTGTTCAGTATCCCTGGAACATGTTGGGAGGACACGAACATCCCTCATCCGAGTGCCCACTTTTATTTATATTTTCTGTGCCAGCTTGGGCAGATTTGCAAGTGTCCCTCCCGGTTTGTTGATTGCGGTGGTGCTGTCTGTTAGGACTTGTACCAACAGGTTCATCACATATTCTTCAAAGGCTTGAAGGGCCTTGAGGATTGCCAGTAACTCCAGAATGTATGTGTTTCTGTGCAGTCACTTGTGACCACAGGCCGTGTGGTGAAGGTAGTGGGCCCCCCACCCGGAAAGGGCCGCGTCCGTTGCAACGACCGCTTGTGCTTCCGGTTCGTGGAAGGGTTTCCACTGGAGTAGATTTTCCCTTGACCACCAGCGTAAGTTCTGAACCAGAGTTGGCAAAACAACCACTAGATCGTCCCACTGACCACTTGCCTGAGACCATTGGTTCGCCAACCATTCCTGCATTGGTCGCAGGCACGTGGAGGCACTAGGTAAATGCATGATGCCATCATACCTAGCAGGCGCATTGCTTTGCGTACACGTATCCGGAGACCAGCTTTATACTGGAGTATTTGCTGAAGAATATTTTGCACTTTTTCCAAGGATGGGTAGGCTAAGCCTATCTTTGCATCTAATACAGCTCCTAGGAATTGTTTTGATGTGTTCGGTATCAGACTTGACTTACTCGTTTATTGAGAAGCCCAATCGGAAAAGAAGGTCTATTGTCCTTTGCGTGTTTACCTTGCAAAGATGGTAGTTTTCTCCCGTGATCAGCCAGTCGTCCAGGTAGGGGTACACTGGGATCGACTGCCTGCGTACATGTGCTGCCACCACTGCCAGTACTTTGGTGAACACCCTTGGAGCCGAGGCTATTCCAAAGGGCAGCTCCTTGAACCGATAGTGTTGGTCTGCTACTTTGAATCTTCTGTGCGCTGGGGACATTGAGATAAGAAAATAGGCATCTTTCATGTCCAATGTTGCCATGTAATTCCCCTTTTTTAAACAGAGGGATTACTTCTTGTAGCGTTGTCATGCGAAATTGTTGTGGTTTTACAAATTTGTTTGCAGGGCGCAGGTCTAGTACCGGGCGCATGCTAAGAAGTACGTTGAATAAATACCCTCGTTTACCCTTTTGTGTGGCACAACCCCCGATGGCATCTTTGAGTAGAGCGTTCACCTCTTCTAGCAGGATAAGTTGTTCCTCCTGCGATGGTTTCTTTTGACGCGGGGCTGGGGGAGGTTTGACGGTCTTCCTTGAAGCTCTATACAATAACCCCCCAGTCACCGTTGACAACACCCATTTGTCCGATGTTATACCCTCCCATGCGTGGGTGTAAAAGGATATTCGTCCCGACTGGGGAGGCATGGGAAGGGACCCATAGCGGGGCATCAATGCTTAGAGGGTGTCCCTCCACCTCTGGTGGGGGAGCCTCTCCCTCTTCTGCGGGCCCTGCGCTGACCCCTGGGTGGCTAGTTGTATGGTATTCCAAGAGGAACCTTGATTTTGGTTGTATCCGGTTCCTCTCTGCACGCTTTGCTCCTGAAAGCGACGAAAATTACTACCACCTCTTTGGCCTGGTTATTAGTCATTTGGCCAAGGGATCTGAGGATCTTGAATTCATCCTTGGCGGACTTGAGGGCGTCTTCAACTGCCTTCCCAAATAATAAGTTCTGCTCAACTGGCATATTTAGTAGGGTAGCTTGAGTCTCAAGTTTAAAGCCTGACTGCCTAAGCCAGGCAAGACGTTTTAAACTGGTGGCTTCTGAAATAACGCATCCAGCGTTGTCAGCAGCGTCAAAGTTATTTTTTAGGACGACGCCTGCTGTAGCTCTGCCTTCGGCAGCCAGAAGGGACAGTTTGGCCTTTAGTGGCTCTTGTGCCAACTCTGCCAGGGCCTTTACGTCATCCCACTTTGTGCAGTCGTAGCTGGATAGCAAAGTGGAATTGTTTGCTATACGCGCCTGGTATGCTGCGGTGGATGCCATCTTCCTACCCATAGCATATCGTTTTTTGCTCTCCTTGTCCGGAGGGGCTTTGGAGGAGGCTAAGGGTGTACCAGCTCTCTTGCGGGTGGGGATAACCAGAGTCAGGTCGAAGTTGTCCCCTTATATAAGGGGTCGGATGGTGCGGGTTTAAAGAGTTTCTCGATCCTAGGGTTCACTGACCTGGTATCATTTGGTAGTTCTAGGGAAGGTTGAATCCTTCTTTGGACTGATTTTAGCAGGGGGATAAATTGGGTTGCCGTTTTTTTATCGCCCAACATATTCTCTGCAAAATCCTTGTCCTGCTGGGCCTCTTGTGTTTCGATGCAGAAATGCTATGCAGCCTTATAAGTATATCATTGAATAATGGCTGGTTATCCACGGGGGGGGGGGGGGGGGGGAAGTCTGGTAAAACAGGATCTTGCGGTACTGGAGAGTCCATAGTGAAAACCACAGAGTCGGTGTCATCTTGGTCTTGATCGTCTTCTCCCCCAGCGTCATAACCCTCAATGTCACCATCATAGGGTTCACCCTCGTCTAAGTATTCATCTTCCCCTACATCCTGGTCAAAAAGGTCATAGGAGAGGCGAGGAGGTGTGTGGTGGTTCAACAGCCAACTCTACTGGGGGAAGAGATCTCTTTATATGGTACAGCCATTGTCTGACTGAGAGGCTGAAGGTGCTGTGTTGGAACCAGACGCCTGTGTAGTGGGAGGCATGGAGGCCAAGTTGTCTAGAACAGGTCGATGCTTTTCAAAGAAATTTGCTAACCAGGACATGCGACTCATAACTGTCAATTTCCTGTGCAGACCATCTGGCTGAACTGAGTATAAACCCCGGGTTGGATGAGGCTGTAGTGGGGGTAATGGGTGTATGTTCCCCATCAAGACTGATAGAGTCAGGTCATGAACAGACTCTACTATAGTGTCCTGTAGGGGCACACTCTTATGTTGGCTAGAGGGTTGCTCCCTAGCCTTCTCCTTGCTAACTGAGTCTGTCTCTCTAGAGGACCTGGATAGGTCACTCATTATGCTCCCAGCTCTTAGATGATTTTTTTGGAGCTCAGGGTCGAAGAGGGGGTTCTTGAGGACTCCGTGGGCTTGTCCCCGGGTGTAGCGCCGAACTTTGACCGTGGGGATGGCTTGCGCGGCGTCTTTCACAGTCGCTGGGCCGGACGGGGGAGTTTTGAGTCGGGTGACCTTTGTCTTGTCGGGCTTGTCATACGGCGGCCGTTCGGCGCGCCCAGAGGATGTCTGATCAGAAGATCTGCCCTTCACTGTCAACTCTCGGTGTGCGACCTTACTCACATTGCCATGGGGTGTGTTTGTGGGGGGAGTGTGGTGCCCTTGCCGCCGGGTGTCTTCCCCGTAACAGGACCGCTGGCCTGTCTGCTAGTGTCAGGGGCTGGCACTGGGGAACGTGGAGGTTTCCCATCACCCTCACCATCCGAAGGGACGGCGTCGCTGCCGTTGTTGGATGCCTTTTCGACATCCATGGAGGCCTCGGCCTGCATGGCGTGATGGGCCTAAAGTTTAGTTTGCCTGTCTTTGAGGGTTTTAGGTCAGAGAAAAATACAAGCCCGACAATGCACCTTGTTGTGGTCTCTATTCAAGCAGAGGTTACAGACCCAATGCTTGTCGACCCACTTGAACTTCCTATTGCAGGAGGGGCAGAACTTAAGGGAGTACGCTCCATGATATATGTAGGCAGCTGAGCAACTATGTGAAAGGGTGAGAATATACATGCATGACCACCCCCCACACTCCCTACTGTAAGGCCGAGGCCGAAAGGGCCTTCCAAGGCCAAGTGGCACCATAGAAGTCTATGTTCGACGGTCAGCTTTGAAGTCTTCTTCAGTCTTACCGCATTGAGTCACGGCATCAGCAAAGGACATGAAGAAACACTAACTTAATTAAGTTCACCGACGTACGCCGAAAATGGACTCCGCTTATATTTTGCGACCGCTCACGATGGCGAGAAAAAAAACAATCTAATGGACCCAAACGTGTGAGGGACCATGGGACGTCACAATAGGGATCGTACCCATTTTCGAGTTTCGAAAAACTACTAATACTCTGCAGCTTCCACTAGCTGTCAGCCTATGCATAGCATGTGATCTAAGCAGATTACACAAGCATCAGAAAATATATATATATATATATATATATATATATATATATATGAGATACATTACTCACCGTAATCGTATTTCTGATGCTTGTATCTGCTTCGATTCACATGCTGTGCATAGGCCGACATCTAGTGGAAGCTGCGGAGTATTACAGTTTGTTTTTCGAAACTCGAAAATGGGCGTCGACACAGGGCGTGCCAGTAATACTATCCCTAGTGTGACGTCCACTGTACCCATGATCCCTCACGCGTCTAGGATCCCCAGATTGTGTTTTTCCTGACATGAGGTAGCATGAGGAGTAGCGTGAGTACAGATAATCCAAGCAGATAGGTAGAAAGGTAGGACTACAAGCAACCATGCGCCTTCTCTCAGAGGGGAGGAAGGGTGGGTCGCATGTGAATCTAAGCAGATACAAGCATCAGAAATACGATTACGGTGAGTAATGTATCTCTTCTGAGGCTTGTGGAATCTGCTTAGATCACATGCTGTGCATAGATTAGCGAGCAGTACCTGAAGAAGGAGGTGGGGTGTGAGAAGGGTCATGAGCAAATAAATGTCTTAGAACCGCTTGTCCCACTTGTGTATCTGTCTTGGAATGAGTGTCAATGCAGTAGTGCTGAGTAAAAGTGTGAATAGAGCTCCAAGTAGCTGCTTTGCAAATGGTGTCAAGGGGTACATTTGCAATGAAAGCCAGAGTGGCCCCAATACCTCTTGTAGAGTGGGCCCTACGCGTGAAAGGCAGAGTCTTTTCAGCGAGTGAGTAACACAGCTGGATACAGTTAACAATCCACTTAGAGATGGCACCCTTAGAGACGCGATCCCCCTCTCTGCCTGTAGCTACGGAGACAAACAGCTGATCTGTTTTTCGTAACGGTCTGGTCTTGTTTACATAGTAGAGGACCGCCCTACGCACATCTAGTGTGTGTGGTTTCACCTCAGCCGAGCTTTGTGGGTTTTGGAAGAAAGCCGGAAGCTCGATGGACTGGTTTACGTGGAATTTAGAGATAAATTTAGGTGAGAACCTAGGGTGTGTGCGTAAAACCAGTTTGTCCTTGTGGACAGTAAAGAAGGGATCCTGCACTGACAGAGCCTGGATTTCACTGACCCTTCTTATAGAAGTAATGGCTACTAAGAAGGCTGTTTTATAAGTCAGATGTTTGAGACTACTTTTATGCATGGGCTCGAAGGGCGGGCCCATGAGTTTAGATAGCACCACGTTCAGGTCCCATCCTGGTGGTGGGTTGGAAATTGGAGGATGAAGTCTCTTTACTCCTTCCATGAAAGCTTTAACCACTGGTATTTTCCACCACGATACCTTGTTATGGGAGGTGGTGTAGGCTGATAGAGCTGCCAGGTGCACCTTTAGTGAGTTAAAAACCAGACCTGCATCTAGCAGGTGGAGCATGTATGTAACAATAGTGGAAGGAGTGCATTCAATTGGGTTGATTTGTTTATTCTGGCACCAAATAACACATCTCCTCCATTTGTCAAAGTAGCAGTGCCTTGTGTTTGGTTCCCTAGATTCTTTTAGGATGTCCATACATCTTTGTGGTAGATTGAGATGTCCAAACTCTATGACCTCAGGAGCCATGCTGCGAGGTTCATTGAGTTGGGTTGAGGATGCACTGTTTGACCCTGGTGCTGGGACAGAAGGTTGTACCAGGTTGGAAGTCTGATGGGTTCGCACACCACCATCCTGCGTAAGTGTGGGAACCAAGGTTGTCTTGCCCACATGGGAGCAATTAGGACGAGCGTCATCGACTCTCTGTTCATCTTGTTGACCACCTTCCTGATGAGGAGTTGGTGGAAAAGCATACGCAAACATCCCTGACCAGTTCATCCACAGGGCGTTTCCCTGGGAGTCTGGTTGGGGGAACCTGGATGCAAATCCTGGGCATTGTCTGTTTTCGCTTGTGGCGAATAAGTCTATAGTGGGGCAACCCCAATGAGAGAAGATGTCTTCTACGACCTCTTTGTGTAGAACCCATTCGTGTTCCTCTGGGAGGGAGTCTCTGCTTAAAGCATCCGCTAGGGAATTGAGTTCCCCTGGAACATGTTGTGCTGACAGGAAGATGTTCCGTCTGAGTGCCCATATCCAGATTTTCTGGGCAAGCTTGGACAGATTTGGTGAACGAGTCCCTCCTTGCTTGTTCAGGTAGAACATGGCTGTTGTGCTGTCCGTCCGGATTTGCACTGCCAGGTTGAGCAGGTAGGGCTCGAATGCTAGAAGTGCTCTGAATACTGCCCGAAGTTCTAGCAGGTTGATGTGGTTCCTGGCTACTGAGGGAGACCAGAGACCTTGGGCTGTGTGGAGGAGATGGTGAGCTCCCCACCCAGTGAGGCATGCATCGGTAGTGACTATTGCCTGTACCTCGGGATCGTGAAAAGGTTTCCCCTGAGCAAGATTTAATCTTGTCCACCAGTGAAGGCTTTGTACCAATGTTGGCGAAACGACCACTAGATCGTCCCACTGACCCCTTGCCTGAGACCACTGTTTCGCCAACCATTCCTGCATGGGACGCATGCGCAGTCGCGCGTGGGGGACCAGGTAAATGCATGAAGCCAACATGCCCAGCAAACGCATTGCCCTGCGTACCGTTATTTGGCGACCGGCCTGATAATGCGGAATTTGCAGTAGTATATTCCGAATTCTTTCCTCTGAAGGAAACGTTAACCCTCTTTGAGTATCCAGGATAGCTCCTAGGAACTGTTTGGAGGTGCTTGGCACTAGGCTTGATTTCTTCTCGTTGATTGAGAAGCCTAATTCGTGAAGGAGGTCGATAGTCCTTTGAATGTTTGTCCTGCAAATCACTGGGGTTTCCCCCGTTATGAGCCAGTCGTCCAGATAAGGGTATACTGGGATAGATTTCCTGCGTAGGTGTGCAGCCGCCACCGCCAGTACCTTGGTGAATACCCTTGGTGCCGAAGCTATCCCGAAGGGCAGCACTTTGAACTGATAGTGTTGGCTTTCCACCTTGAAGCGTAGGTACTTTCTGTGCGCTGGGAGCATGGAAATATGAAAATAGGCATCTTTCATATCCAAAGTTGCCATGTAATCCCCCTTTTTTAGGAGGGGGATTACCTCTTGCACGTCCTCTTCTACTAGCCCTACCATACCCCTGCGTAGACTGTTGTGAGTTGGTGTTCCACTGTGTACCCTGGGTGTGGGAATAGCTATTTCCTCTATTGGAATTTTGGCCGCGGGGGCGACAAAAATTGCCGTTCCCTCTTTGGTTAGGTGGTTTTGTAGTTAACTGGCCAAGGGATTTGAGGGTGTCGAATTCCTCCTTAGCGTTTTTTAGAGCGTCCTCGACTGCTTTACCAAACAGGAGATCACTTTCCACTGGTTTGTCTAAGAGTGCAGCTTGTGTTTCTGCTTTGAATCCCGACTGCCTCAACCAAGCATGTCTTTTGATGACAGTCCCCTCTGCTATAATTCTACCCGCATTGTCTGCGGCGTCCAAAGTTGCTTTTAAAATGCAGCCTGAGACGTTTCTTCCCTCTGCACAAATGCGAGATAGCTGGCTCTTAAGGGGTTCGGGAGCGGAATCTATTAGTGCTGCCACTTCTTCCCACTGATGGCAGTTGTAGCTGGCCAACAGTGTGGTGGAATTCGCGATTCTGGTTTGGTAGGCTGCCGTGGAAGCTACTTTTCTACCAAAACCATAGAGTTTCTTACTTTCCTTGTCGGGGGGAGCCTCAGAGGAAGATAATGGGGTTCCAGCTCTCTTGCGGGTGTTAGTTACGACTAGAGAGTCTGGCTTAAGTTGACCTCTAATATATAGAGGGTCCGACTGGGCTGCTTTAAACAGCTTCTCTACTCTCGGGTTTACAGGTCTTGTCAGGTTTGGGTTGATAAGGGATGGTGCTATTCTGCGTTGAATAGATTTCAGGATGGGAATGGTCTGGGCTACTGTCTTCCTTTCCCCTATTAGTTCCTCCGCGAAGTCCCTCTCTTCTTGGACACCTTGTGTGTCTATGTGGAAGTGGTTAGCTGCCCGAGAGAGCAGTTCATTCAGGAGGGGCTGATTATCTATTGGGGAATCAGACACTGGGGCTTCCCTTTCGACTGGTGAGTCCATTCTGAAAATATCTGGGCTATTTTCTGGCTCATCCTCGTCTTCGTCCTCCCCGTAATAATCTGACACTGCGAGATCTTCTGGCGTCTCAAATTCTTGACCCTCTATAAGGGAAGAGTCTCCTTGGCCTGTAGGGAAAAGGCAAGAATAGGGTTGGACCTCAAAGGGGTCTGAAGCCCTTAATGGTGTCTCGACCCGGGGCCTTTTATTTGAAGGGATAGGGTCCCTTGAACCTGAGGGAGAAGATTCCTGAGGGTTAAAAGCTAGGAGTTGGTCAGGGTGTCTTTCGAAGAAACTTGCCAAGGAAGACATCCTTGACATTACTCTGTCAATGTCCTCGCATGACCAGAGTTTGGAGCTTGGGGTGACCTTGCTGGAACTTTCTATGGACTGTCCCTGAGAAGACTTGGACGGGGAAGTCAGTTCTCTTGTTGTGGAGGATTGCAAGGGTTGTTTCCGTTGCTGCTTACCCCCTTCCCCGTGGGTGGAAGTGTTTACCATTTCCCTTATCTTTCGACGCCTGGCGTCGAGGATCGGAGGTGGAATGACTGTGTTTCGAACTAGGCTTCGAAACTGGGCCCTCCTTACTCCCAAGTGATGTACCCTTTTCCTGGGGTGCAGGCTGGGGATGGAAGTCGTGTTCGTCTCCGGACGAGTGATCTTCCGTGATGTTAATGGGCGAGGCACTATGTGCAAGTGTGGAGGCTTGCCTGACGTCGTGCGGCGACCTCGACCGGGACCGCCCAGAGGACGTCCTTTCGGACCGCTCCTTCTGTGCCTCTGAGGTTTCGACGACGTCGAATCTCGGGTGGCTTTTTTGTGTTTAGCGTGTGTATGTGTAACGCTTTTGTCGCCGGGGGACTTCCCCATAGTCGCCGGGACGGATGACCTTCCGAGGCCGGGGACGTGCGTTAGGCTGTCTTTCGACGCCTTGGTGCCCTCGCCGTCCGAAAGTCCGGCGTCGCTGCCATCGCTGAAGGTACCCTCCGCCTCCATAGCTGCTAGCTTGGCGTGGTGGGCCCAACGCTTGGTGGAGCGGTCCTTAATAGTTTTGGTCTTAAACCTACTACAGGCCCTGCAACCCGCCTCGGGGTGGTCTCTGGGCAGGCAAAGATTGCACGTAGCGTGCTTATCTACCCAAGGGTATTTCTTATTACACTTGGGGCAAAACTGAAAGGGCGTACCCTCCATACGCGCCTGTGGGCAGCGGGCAAGTGTGTGTAGGTAAGAAGGTGTCTATATGATTATATATATATCCGAGTGTGGAAGTGTACCACCCCCCACTCTCCCTACTTGTAGGGCCGAGGCCAGCGGCCCAGGCCCGAGCCGAGGCGGAAGCCTCAAGGCCCAATCCGTCGGGTATTCGACGTTGATCTCCTCCCCGGTTCGGCGTCGAGATGTTGATAGACGTAAGGGTGACAAAACGGGGCAAATTAGAATTAGTTTTGAGTGCAAATATGGCAAAGCCAGGGAACTCCGATGAAGTGCTTCCGACCAGAATGGCGGAAAAAAACAATCTGGGGATCCTAGACGCGTGAGGGATCATGGGTACAGTGGACGTCACACTAGGGATAGTATTACTGGCACGCCCTGTGTCGACGCCCATTTTCGAGTTTCGAAAAACAAACTAATACTCTGCAGCTTCCACTAGATGTCGGCCTATGCACAGCATGTGATCTAAGCAGATTCCACAAGCCTCAGATATATATATATATATATATTCCCCGTGCAATAAACCGTTAAAAAAAAAAGAATGAACAAAAATCAAGGAAAACCATTTCTAAAGACGAAAGTACAGTTCAGAGTAATGAGCGAGCAACGCAACCTTCTAAAAGTTAAGACTATTTGAAAGGTACATGTTCACCAGGAACCTGACGATTAAGACGAGTGCGTGGAGCACTTATCAGGAGAAGGGAGTCATTCTCCTGATCTTAGTTAAGTTAGTGGTAGTGCCAGTTGAGTTTTTTTCTGGACAGCAGACCTTTTCTAGGACATTCACAGAGGACTGACAAGCACCTTAGTTATTCATATTGGTAGGGAACACCCCATAGTAAGAATTTCTAACACATGTAATTTGTTGGATATGGCAATTGCATTATGCAAAATTCCATTGCAGCAATGTGTATGCAGTCCAATGATGTAAAACTACTAACCTGCAGTAGAACAAAAGGAACCAAAAAAAGCATAGGTAAGCATGTCCACTTGTATCGCTATAACACTGCTAACCAGGGGCTTTTGTAATTCCATTTTAAGGTGAGTTCAGGATTGATTTATAACAACAAAACACCATGGTTAACAGAATCAAGACACAAATGGATCTCAGGACATGGAGTTAAGAATTAATACTTTTCAAATTAACAGAACTTAAAAACAGCAAACGTTGATATTTAAGCAATGTATGAGGATAACTACATTGTATATACACCTATTATGAGATAAATGCAATGTGCTCCAGAAAAAGTAATGAAGTAAAAAGATATTTGCAAAGATTGAGCTCCATGTGAATTTGAATAGAAGGTAAAATCTAGTGCAGATCCTACAATTTACGAATCATTTGTGAACAGATAATCTCATTTAATTTACATCACCAAAAATCAAAATAACAAAATGTGTGCATAAAGAATGGGTTTATTGACAGTACTTCACAAATAACGCAAAAACATTCTGAAGGAGCTAATTGCCAAAATGTAAAAACATAAGTTTTAATTTGTTCTCATTGGCAATTTACTTTCAAAACAAACAAAGTGCTCAAAAGCACTAGATCTCAGATTAAATTTTAAAGGTTTTCCTAATTTAAACATCTACATTGTACGTTTCCTGTTAAGTCTCTTATAATACATATTTGCATTTCCTACGTCTGTAAACACAAAACTAAATAGAACCATTTGCAATAGTTGATATTCCTTCAGTCTCCGGAACACCAATCTTTATACTTAACGGCAAGCATTTCCCTGAACGCACTCACTGTCCATTTAAAACTTGATATAAAGGACAGTCGCAGGTACATCACCTTAGAAACTGGGTCATTTTCTTCAGCTGCTGAGGAGGCAAACTTAAAATGTTTAAACTTTCAAAAAGCTATACATAGGCTAAGGTTATTGAGTACAAAAAGCCAAACGCTTCAGTTTTAGATTTCATGTAGGTAAAATTAAACATTAAAAAATGGAAACCTTGTCTTTTTATATTTTGATAAAAATGTATTGTGGTTTTGTAGATCATGGATATTTATTGCTTCATATGAATACTGTATTTAAAGTCCAAGCATTCAGTGTGCACACAAATGAAATATTGATTGACAAAGTAAGTGAACACAACCTACAAAATCTATTTTACAGAAATTTAAAAATTCTAATTATAAAAAAGCACAGTTAAAGAAAAGAGTATACATTTGACAGCCAGTAATTGTGACTGTAAGATGCAGGATTTAAGTTTCAGTATTGGAAAACACAAGCTTTAGAGCAGTATTTGTGCTTTGCGCAGGTTCAAAAAGTTAACACTGGCTGTCAAAAGTAGCGTGAAATATATGAATTTCACTTCAAAAAGGTCATACAAGTTAAGGTGATTTCAACGCACCTTTAAATGTTCAGTCATTTAGGTCAGGTAGATAACGAATACAATATATTAACCCTCCAAATACAGTGGTTTGCTTTATACCAATGCCAACTGCATACTTCAGAATAGCTAAAAAAAAAAAAAGTGTTCACAATGGTTAAGCTTGTGAAAAGATACGTACCTGCTCAAATGCGTCCAAGAGGTACTGAAGGCAGGTTTGCAAGGATCCATTATATAAAACGATTTCTGCTCAACAAAGCACACATAATAAAGGAAAACGTGTGGATGCAGAAATCTCAAAAGCGTACACAAAAATTGTTATGTTGTATCAAATCTTTTGGAATGTGTTTAACCTACTGCTTAAACCGTGTTCTCTCTCCAAGGCTTCACAAAAGTTGGACGTTATGTTGAAGTACACACAGGATAAGTTTAGCTTTCTGTATAGAGGGAGGGGGGGGGGGAACAGAGGAAATGCGTTTAAACTGTTTGAAGATAAGAGAATTGACACTTTGCCTCAAAGAGGTGTGTACACACATATACGCAAACATAACTGAAATATTGGTATCATAAAAATGGATACATTTGGAGCCCAGCATGAAACCCTGCAATTAACACATTGAATGTTAAAAGTATGAGCGAAATATGAAAACGCTGTGTTCAATGTCAGAGACAAGACACTATGACCGTGCGTAAAAACAATTAGTTCAAAGTGTTTAATTATATATAACCTTCCAGTTTAAAAACTTTATTCTAAATTAAAAAAAATCTATACACAAACCACTGATTTCAAACCAAAAATTCAGCGGTAAGCAGGGCCGGAGCAAACCTGAAGGAGGGTGGATTCACAGTTCCCATCAGTTAAGGCTCTTTCAGGTGTTTATTTCAGTTTATTTTACAACCTGCTTCTTTGTAAAACTAAAGGTCCACTTTATTACATACAAAATTTATACAGTGTAAAACCAGAGCCATATGGAAAATACTACATCGAAACGCATTTGAATGTATTAGTCTTGTTCCATAGGTTCTTCTGCCACCTCTGAGGCATCCTCGCCATTATCCATGGATTCTGATGGGACTTCAGCAGCTTCGCTGGCAAACGTGACAAGTTCTTCAGTGCCACTGCACTCACTAGCAGTACTAACGGCACATGAGCTGTGATCGACCCCTGAATGGACGTCCTTTGCTTCACACTGGTCCGACTCTTCCATCTCATTCTCATCGCATGTTTCTTCACTAACTGACACAATATCATTAGCGTCTTTCTCTGCATCGCTGCTCTCCGAAGTTACTTCAGTGGCGGTCATATAAGATTCTGATCAAAATAAAATGTAATGCATTACAAAATAAGCACAATGATAATATGGACAATAAAATGGTGAACGCTCTGCAAAGTACACCCTTCATTAGTTAAACTTAGTTGAAAGTAACTGTAAAACCAGCATTTTAGCTGTGGCATTATCAAGAAGGCCCCTGAGCATGGCAGAGTGACCCTTGAGGCATCTCTCAGCCTGCCAAACAGCAAGGCAAAATGCATTGACATGCCCCAAATTTCATGTAGCCTTTTCTCTGAACCAAAGATTCTGGTCTCCCATGAAAAGTATAGTAGAGCCCTCAGCAGTAGACAGTTGCTATAGGAGTTGACTATTTAAAATACCCATGCCCCTCTTGCACTGCAACCTATAGAATACAGCAGAGCCCCGCGAAAAATCCAGCAGTCACCCCTGCACCTGCACAAAATGCTCTGCAGAATGTTTTTGTTTTAAACTAGTAGTCTCTGCGAGTAACGGAATAGTCATCGAATTCAAATTAATATTTGCATGCAATGCAAGGTTCATTTATTTTCATGTCTGCATAGACTATGGTCTTCTGCAGGGCCTTCCACCACCACAGGGCTTTGAAGACATATCAGAGTAGGCGCTATATAAATACTAAATAACTTAACATTTGGAGTCTTAACCTCAAATTACAATTTCTTTCCCAAAGCACAGAAAGTCCCAGTTACTTAATATTGTGACTTTTAATATAGCTTTCCTCACACTAAACTAAAAGTACACTTTCCCAGACACCCCTCCCACCCCCCCAAACCACCACCTCAAAAAATGTTTTTAAAAAAAACAAACACAAGCTACTCATGTGCCCCAGTCTATCACATTTGAAAGCTACCTCCAACCACACTGGAACAATACATATTGTAGTGTAAAAAAAAAAAAAAAAAACCACCACAGACCTTGCATATGGGTCGCTTGAATGATGAACGCAAAAGGACTAGTAATAATGAGTAACATTTAAAGTGCAATCCCATCCCGCCACCCTTTTAGTCACCATTCCATAAAGCCAATATGATTATTTGCAACATTACCCCACTGAGATCTTGCACATTTGCCAAATTTAAAATAAAGCAGGCGACGACGCACAGGTGCCTGGCTTTACAGATTACATGCTATAAAACCTACTGCTTGAATGGAAGATGCAGTGTTAACTTTGAATGTTCAAAGATTCCCAGACTGTAGATATAGAAGGAGCCCCATCAGAAAAGACCCCACCACCCGTGCAGACCGGTTGACCTGGATTAGAGCCTCGATCTGCAACAAAGCCCGAGGAGCAAAAAGGCTCATTATGATCCACAAACTGGAAAGTCTTTCTGCAGTGAACCTTGTGGATAATCCTTTGAGCCCCACGTCAGATTTAGAGAAAACCTAGAATAACTTTGTTCCAACGGAAAAATGACTACACTGGCAGGGGAGAGACAGCGGTTTACGTTGTGCTGCCTTACATGAGTGCCAGAGGAAGGAAACATTTCATGTCACCAGTTTGATACTAAAATTCCAAATCATACCAGCACTGTTCACTATTCTTTTACCATTTCATTTTCAGAGGGGTAGAGGCAAAAATGAAGCCCATCAAAAGTATTCTGAAGGGAGAAAAGCTGTGATAAAACACAAATGCTACAATATCACAATCTGTGCGACTCCAGCTTGTTTAATTACGTGATAAAGATAGCCCATGGTGTACAGTCCATTAAAGCTGGTTCATGTCAGTGGCAGAAGGCGAGACCACTGCCACTCAAGTAGCCTTATTTTGTCTCTAAAGCTACAAAGATATCCAGAAACAATATTTTCTGGAATTAAGCATCCAAATATCTTCCCATGAAAACTAGGCTCGGTCTACAAAAGGAATACTGCCGCAGGGAGATGAGACCGACCCAGTTGCACCACCTTGGAAAAACTAGGAGCATTTAAGACTGTTCCACAACCTGTGAATTCTCTTGTGGATTTTAGGGTCTAGGTCTGGCTAGAATGGCTGTGTCCTATGCCCTTTTCTGTGGTTTGTCTGCTGGAAATACCTCCTGCTGCATCCTTCGTCCACCTCCTTTATCTCACTGGGTAAGCTGGATCTTGTGTTGGGACAGTATTCTGCTGGCTGCCCCACCTGGTCTGCCAAGTTCACCAGTTCAGCTTGGCCGGGTTTCTCCTCCTTCCCGGAGCAGTCTCGTATGCTTTCAGTCCTGGCTAGTGGGCCACCCTATGTGCAAGGAATATTCACCTTTTGGGTGGTTTTCCCGGGCTTAAAGTCCCTAGGTGACCCGATCACGTAACAGCCGGCAACAGAAGATTTTTAATCACCAGGTTGTTTTGCCAGACTGGAGCAAGGGGTTCACAAAACACAGTACTTTTGGATGTGCAACTTTTACCGCAATTCGACATTGGATAACAGTGCCCCAATCCAGCTTTGTCTTTCTTCCTGGGTATACCAGGAATCAAACCAGAAACTGAAACACTGGAGGGTCACCAATGTCATACCCTGGGGTTGGGTGCAGTCTCCACTGCAACCGTAGGGCAGAGCACACTTGACTTTAGCCCATAACCGCGGCTGTGCCCACATGGCTTTGTGCCATTATTTCCTATGGGGAACTTCTGAAGCATCCTTTGGAGGTCCAAACCTGATTTGCCCTTTTTCCTGAGGCCTTGGAGCTTAAGTTGAAAGAACTGGACGTTTAGCTTTTACCACCAACATTCAGGGCTTTGTTTTCTTTTTACTTTGTGTCCCACTACTGTCCATAGAAACTCGTTGCTACTGCATTGGTATACTAGCTGTGTTTGTATCACTATTTCTAGGAGCGCAATATAAAAATCACTATGCCAATGGATACCTTTTATTGGATAACTGAAAATACTAAGTAGATAAACAGTGCATTAGCTTTCAAAGTCCCACAGACATCCTGATCAGATGGTGCATAGTAATGATTGGTTAAGAAAAACCCTCTGGACAATTAATTCACAAAGTAAAGGGGGGGGGCATTTAGAGACAGTTATCTAAAAGAGTGACAGCAACTCCAAGACAGACAGATATAGATAGATAGATACATTACTCACCGTAATCGTATTTCTGATGCTTGTATCTGCTTAGATTCACATGCTGTGCATAGGCCGACATCGAGTGGAAGCTGTGGAGTATTAATTTGTTTTTCGAAACTCGAAAAAGGGTGTTGACACAGGGAGTGCCAGTAATACTATCCATAGTGTGACGTCCACTGTACCCATGATCCCTCACGCGTCTAGGACCCTCAGATTGTGTTTTTTCTGACATGAGGTAGCATGAGGAGAAGCGCGAGTACAGATAATCCAAGCAGATATATAGAAAGGTAAGACTACAAGCATCCATGCACCTTCTCAGAGGGGAGGAAGGGTGGGTCCCTTGTGAATCTAAGCAGATACAAGCATCAGAAATAAGATTACGGTGAGTAATGTATCCCTTCTGAGGCTTTTGGAATCTGCTTAGATAACATGCTGTGCATAGATTAGCGAGCAGTACCTGAAGAAGGTGGGATGCGAGAAGGGTCATGAGCAAACAGGTGTCTTAGAACCGCTTGTCCCACTTGTGTATCTGTCTTGGAATGAGTGTCAATGCAGTAGTGCTGAGTAAAAGTGTGAATAGAGCTCCAAGTAGCTGCTTTGCAAATGGTGTCAAGAGGTACATTTGCAATGAAAACCAGAGTGGCCCCAATGCCTCTTGGAGAGTGGGACCTAGGCGTGAAAGGCAGAGTTCTTTCAGAAAGTGAGTAACAGCTGGATACAGTTAATAATCCACTTCGAGATGGCACCTTTAGAGACGCAATCCCCCTCTCTGCCTGTAGCTACGGAGACAAACAGCTGATCTGTTTTCCTTAGCGGTCTGGTCTTGTGCATAGGGCGGTCCTCTACTATATAAACATCTAGTGTGTGTAGTTTCACCTCAGCCGAGCTTTGTGGGTCTTGGAAGAAAGCCGGAAGCTCGATGGACTGGTTCACGTGGAATTTTGAAATAAACTTAGGTGAGAACCTAGGGTGTGTGCATAAAACCAGTTTATCTTTATGGACAGTAAAGAAGGGATCTTGCACTGACAGAGCCTGAATTTCACTGACTCTTATAGATGCAATTGCTACTAAGAAGGCCGTTTTGTAAGTCAGGTGTTTGAGAGTGCTTTTGTGCATGGACTCGAATGGGAGGCCCATGAACTTAGATAGCACCACGTGCAGGTCCCATCCTGGTGGATGGCCTCTTTACTCCTTCCATGAAGGCTTTAACCACGGGTACCTTCCACCACGACACCTTGTTATGGGAAGTGGTGTATGCTGACAGGGCTGCCAGGTGTACCTTCAGTGAGTTAAAAACCAGTCCTGCATCCAGCAGGTGGAGCATGTATGTAACAATAGTGGAAGAAGTGCAATCAACTGGGTCGATTTGTTTATTCTGGCACCAGATAACGAATCTCTTCCATTTGTCAAAGTAGCAGTGCCTCGTGTTAGGTTTCCTAGATTCTTTTAGGATGTCCATACACCTCTTTGGTAAATTGAGATGTCCGAACTCTATGACCTCAGGAGACATGCTGCCAGGTTCATCGAGTTGGGTTGAGGATGCACTGTTTGAACTTGGTGCTGGGACAGTAGGTTGTACCAGCCCAGAAGTTTGATGTGTTCGCACACCCCCAATCTGCGTAAATGTGGGAACCACGGTTGTCTTGCCCACATGGGAGCAACTAGGACGAGCGTCATCGATTCTCTGTTCATCTTGTTGACCACCTTCCTGATTAGAGGAGTTGGTGGAAAAGCGTACGCAAACATCCCTGACCAGTTCATCCACAGGGCGTTCCCCTGGGAGTCTGGTTGGGGTAACCTGGACGCACTTCCTGGGCATTGTCCGTTTTCGCTTATGGCGAATATCTTCTTTCAGTGGGATTTCCCCACTATAGACCTATCTTCTACGACTTCTCTGTGTAGACACCATTCGTGTTCCTCTGGGAGGGAGTCTCTGCTCAGAGCTTCCGCAAGGGAATTGAGATCCCCTGGAACATGTTGCGATGACAGGAAGATGTTCCGTCTGAGTGCCCATATCCAGGTTTTCTGGGCAAGCTTGGACAGATTTGGCGACCGAGTCCCTCCTTGCTTGTTCAGGTAGAACATGGCTGTAGTGCTGTCCGTCCGGATTTGCACTGACAGATTTAACAGGTAGGGCTCGAACGGTTGAAGTGCTCTGAATCCAGCCAGAAGCTCTAACAGGTTGATGTGATTCTTGGCCACTGAGTGCGACCAGAGACCCTGAGCTGTGTGGTGGAGATGGTGAGCTCCCCTCCCCGTCAGGCATGCATCGGTTGTGACTACCGCCTGTATCTCGGGATCGTAAAAGGGTTTCCCCTTGGACAGATTCTCTCTTGTCCACCAGTGAAGGCTTTTTACAAGTGTTGGCGAAACGACCACTAGATCGTCCCACTGACCACTTGCCTGAGACAACTGTTTCGCCAACCATTCCTGCATGGGACGCAGGCACGCGTGGGGGACCAGTTAATACATGACGCCATCATGCCCAGCAAACGCATTGCTTTGCGTACCGTTATCTGGCGACCGGACTGATATTGCGGAATTTGCAGCAGTATATTCCGAATTCTTTCCTCGGAAGGAAAGGCCAACCCCTCTTGAGTGTCTAGGATAGCTCCTAGGAACTGTTTGGATGTGCTGGGCACCAGACTTGACTTTCTAGTTTATTGAGAAGCCCAATTCGAAGAGGTTGATTGTCCTTTGAATGTTTGCTCTGCAAAATACTGGGGTCTCCCCCGTGATGAGCCAGTCGTCCAGGTAAGGGTACACCAGGATTGCCTCCCTGCGTAGGTGTGCTGCCGCCACCGCCAGTACCTTGGTGAATACCCTTGGAGCCGAAGCTATCCCGAAGGGCAGTACCTTGAACTGGTAGTGCCGACTGTCCACATTGAAGTGCAAGTACTTTCTGTGCGCTGGGAACATGGAAATATGAAAATAGGCATCTTTCATGTCCAATGTTGCCATGTAATCCTCTTTTTTTTGGGAGGGGGGGGGAGATCACCTCCTGGAGAGTAGTCATGTGAAACATTTGGGGCTTGACATACTTGTTTGCAGGCCGTAAATCCAATACTGGGCGCACTGTCAGATTTATTTTTGGCACAAGGAAGTAAGTTGAATAAATACCCTTGTTTACCTGGTGTCCCGGGACGAGTGCCATCGCGTCCTTTGCTAGCAGGTTGAGGATCTCCTCGAGGAGGATCTTCTGGTGGTCCAAAGAATGTATTTTTTGTCGTGGAGGATGGTTTTGGGGGTGCTCTAACATTTATATGCAGTACCCTGCGGATACTGTGGACAGCACCCATCTGTCTGATGTGATCCCTTCCCAAGCTTGGGTGAAGTTGGAAATGCGTCCCCCTATTGGGGTTGCGTGAGAAGGGACCCTGAACGGAGCGTCACTGTTTTGGTGGAGGCGTGCCGCCTCCTCTACTGGGGCTGCCTCTACCTTTTCCACGGCCTCTTATATTTCCCCTGCCGTAACCCTGGGTAGACTGTTTATTATTGCTCCACGGTGTACCCTGCGCCCCTGGGAATAGTTAGATCCTCTGGGAATTTTGGCCGCGTGGGCGACGAAAATTGCCATTCCCTCTCCGATTAGGGGGTTTATTGGTTAGTTGGCCTAGGGATTTGAGTGTTTCATACTCGTCCTTGGCATTTTTCAGTGCGTCCTCGACCGCCTTACCAAACAGATCCGGCTCCACCGGTTTATCTAACAATGATGCTTGGGTTTCAGCTTTGAATCCAGACTGCCGT
This sequence comes from Ambystoma mexicanum, assembly GCF_040938575.1. Lineage (NCBI taxonomy): Eukaryota > Metazoa > Chordata > Amphibia > Caudata > Ambystomatidae > Ambystoma > Ambystoma mexicanum. Next base: position 43,798,767 of record NC_090923.1, on the reverse strand, counting down.
AACCAAGCGTGTCTCTTGATAACAGTTCCTACTGCCATCAATCTGCTGGCGTTATCCGCGGCATCAAAGGTTGCTTTTAAAATGCAACCGGACACAGCTCTTCCCTCCGCCGAACTCGTGCCTAAATCTGCTTTCCCATTTGGGGCTCTCGGGCCCCCCGTGGGGAGCCTGAGAGCCCCAAATGGGAAATGCTAAATACTGCAGTGTTTCTGCCTAAATCTGCTTTCCCATTTGGGGCTCTTGGGCCCGAGAGCCCCAAATGGGAAAGTAGGTTTAGGCAGAAACACAACCGCATTGTGTTTCTGCCTGCCTTGGCTTTCACTTTGGGTCTCCGGTGCTCCCCTTGGGGAGCACCGGAGACCCAAAGTGATGGCCACAGCAGGCAGAAACACAATGCGGTTGTGTTTGAAAACGCTGCGGTTTTTCTTTCCGAGTTGCTCAGGCTCCTCCGAGCCAGAGGAGCCTGAGCAACTTGGAAAGAAAAACCGCAGCGTTTTCAAACACAACGTTGTATTTGTTTGCGGTCGCTTCTAAAGCGACCGCAAACATAAATACGTTTTTAAAGCTGCGGTTTTATTTCTACGTTTTCCGGGCTCCTCCAGCCCGGGAAACTTAGAAAAAAAAAAACACAGCTAGTGCTTTTTTAAAAAAAATTAAAAAAAAAAAAAAAAAAAAAAAAAATAGCACTTACCGAGATTCAGCTGCAGCTTTCCTGCTCTGGTCTTCGGTCCCCGTCCTCCGCGTACAGCACCAATGAAGGAAAAGCCACCCAGCGGTAGCTTTTGTTTACTACAGCTGGCTGGCTTTTCCTTCATTAGTGCCGCAAAAGCAAAAGCCAGCACAGGCGGGCATCCATTTCACAAAATGGATGCGCCCATGTGCTTGCTTTTGCAAATTTTGAGCTTGAATAGCTCAAAATTTTACATAGGAAGTTTAAAAAAAAAAAAAAAGCTAGTATTTTTTTTAATGTTGCCTATCTATTTTTTAAATACATTTTTTTACTGGACTATCCCTTTAACACAATTCCAAATGTTGCACAAAGCTAAAATATGAATAAAAGACCACCAGGAAGAAGGCCTTCTCCTGCTAGAGGCCATCACTGTGGAAGATCCTGCCCACACACATGCATGGCTGCTACACTACTAGAGTTCATAAGGAAGGGGGAACAACTGTTTCCACAGTTGAAGTAGCTCTAGAGCCCTCAACAGCGTATCTCCTATCACCACTATTAAAAAAGAATAATTTTTAAAGCGCCTTTCCTCCATTTGTATGGAATCCAAACATTTTGCTTTTATTTTTTGAATCTGACCGGCTCTTTTTGCAGTGAAGCCTTCAGTTTTACTATACTGGATTTCGCTCATGTGTCATGGGGAAACTGACATGTCCTTCAGGCTGTCAGTACTTTGAAACATTATATTCCTTAGTCTTCTTACATCGCTTTCCCTTTTGGTAACTATCGTTCTACAATGCATATTACAATGCAGTACACATTTTGTTTTACCCCAGACTAACAGAGGATTTTTCGTTACTTTAGGTGTGCCTAAAGGGCAGGCTGGAAGAAGCAGTTAATTTTGGCTATTTTTGGGTTTATTATATTTTAACCTTACTGCGTTTGGCTACCTACTGTAGCTAGTGTCCAAACACGGCCGTACCACAAGGCTTTCTCCGTTTGTCACAAACCCTTCTTCCCGACTTGTGGACAGGAAAATCCTTATATGGACTTTCAGTACCCGGAAAGTTTTCACGTGCTACTCCAGGTGCATGCATGTTTGCGTCCAGAAGTGGGTTGGGACGCGGTCTGAATGGTATCCATGAATTGAGCCACTAGCGGCACTGATTAGACCACTGGTGGGTGGGTATGTGTGTGCGTCAGATCTTAGATTGGCTAGTGGGAGTTTCGGCTCTTACCTGCCTTTTGTATAAGAGGAGCCCAGCACCCATTCCAGAGAGATCGGAGCCAAGTATCCTGTCGGGCTGCAAGACATGCAAGGAGACCTTGGACCCGTTGGAAAAAGGCCTGGCAACCAACTTCTGCTGCTGTCCTGGAAGAGCTCCATCTTGGAGGTGATCTTCGGAAGCCCTGCGAAGGAGCTTCGATCCTTAAAGTGGAGGGAACATCCACTCGCAATGTCAAGTCCTGCGAAGAAGAGCCCTCGAAGGTGCCCCTGGATCAACCAGTGGCTGCACAGCTCAGAGTTTGGACTACCATGCTGCAGAGGTCGCCTTTCCGCATTTGGGCCTGGTAATTTGGGGAACAGCTTGTGCTACAGGACTCGTCTCTGCCAATTTCGTGGTTACAGCATCAAGGGAACCAGAGATGGGATGCGAACCCCGACTGACAAGTGTCCCCCTGCGTCGCTGTGCATCGGTGACCATCGTCCAAAACAGCTTTCCTGCATCCAGTTCTTCTGCATTCTCCAACCTAAAGACTTTGCACCAGCATTTAAGTACTTGGACCTGCAACCTCTGGGCATCAAGGACCGTAGTTGAGGTGGGAAAAGCAACCTTGAACCCTCTTCTGCAGACCTGCCAAGTCATAAGAAGAATTGGAGTACTGGGGTGAGTTGTAACAGTACTTACCTGAATACCCAATTCCCGTTTAAAAGTTTGGAAACTTTTAAAACAGTTTGGCTTTGCCATTGCTTGTGCAAGCACTCCGAAAGTGGGGGAGAGAATATTAGCTAGAATAACTTGTCCTCTATTCCTAGGCACTCTTCATTGGACCTCAGAAGCCCTCATGTTTCGCCCGTCTCTCAAAACTGTGTGGAACTTTGGTGAACGTTTGGGCACAATAGGTGGGGGGGGGCCTCCCAGCCAATGGGGAGGCTCAGAACATGGGCGTTACCAGATGGTAATCCCACTGGCCTAAACCTGCCTCCTCAGGGATGGAGTCTGCCATCTCCCCTCGCCGATAAGTGAGGTAAGTTCTTTCAAAACCACCTCCCCCACATCCCCTCAACCCCCCCCCCCCAACTGGCAAACACCTGCTTTTTGGGAGAGGACACGCTGAAACACTTCTGTCTCCAGCGCATCCACTCCCGATCTATGACAGGCCGCCATGGACAGAAAGCGACCACGTGTAGTACCTTCTCCCTTTGCATGGCAGACATTTTGTCCGTTCGCAGCTGCAGTAAAGCACCCTTAGGTGCCATTTTTGTCAAAATGGCCCGGTCTTTTTTTGCCATTTCGTTGTGGAAAGGTCCTTCTTGAGATTTAATCTGCGTGCCAAATCAGGTTTGGTCTTTGTTCATTTTGCCTTTGGCAGGATTCACGAGTGATGCCTGCCTCTGGCTCCAGGGTGTCTGGGGTAGGCAGGAAGTGAGGGAGGTGCCCGAAACTCCCTGTGCTTAGTCTCCTAGGGGACCCAAATGTACTCTGATGATTAGCCGGCTGATTGTCCGGCAAGGACAGCCATCCTGCTGGGTTACCGACAGGTAGGCTGGAATTAATGGGAGGGAACTGAATAAAAGGCAAGTCTTTTGGCTTGGAAGGCAGAGTCGACCACTAGACGAAGGAACCGAAGAAGAACTTCTAAGAGGATGCCTGCTGCAACTCCTGGACCATGGGTTTGACCAGTGAAGTTCTGCTTCAGTGCCGAAACGGCAAGTTCGCATCAACAGAGAAGCCCCTGCACAAACGACTTCTCCCCTTGAGTTGGTGGGACCAATCAATTCCAAAGTAAGCCACCTGGACATCCATCTCGGAGCTGGTTGAATTTCCACAGAGTTGCTGCTGGAAATCGTATAACCAGGGAGGGGAACACCAGATTGTGCGCGTTGCTTTTAAACTGGCCCAAAGCTTCAGGAACATCTTCCTGACTCTCAGGAAGCAGGAATGACCAAGCCTGAGCCCCCTCAGAGTGCGGGACCCCAGAAGCAAGGAAAGTCCATCTCGACAGCCAGGAACCTCAGTGTTGCCATGTGCGGTAGACGCAAGGAGCTAAAAAACTGAACAGCCACTGAAAGTGAAGTTTGCCGGTTGCGAGTTTTGACCGTCCCAGTGCATTGCAGAAGTCCCGACATCCTCCCTCTTGTCCCCACGACTGAGGTCCAGGAACAGTGAGATCGGGAGAGCTGCACAGGAAGAGAAGTTAACAGCTGAATCTTTTTCTTCATTTCTAAGGTAGTGTAAAAAGTCTGAGAGAACTTACTGCTTATTGTAGAGTGCTTGAAACTTCTACAACTCACAAGTCTAATCAGCTTGTGCCCCTACATTTGATTCTTCTTTTCAAAGACTCCTAAGAATTTATGCAAAGACTTTTCCATTTACTTACCAGAAGTGCTTCATCCTATACAAGACTTGCCATTGACTTTGGCTTAGCCTATTGAATTGTATGACTCGAGGGATCCAAAAGTATTTGCCTGCTTAAGAATATTTGTGGTCTCTTGTTCTATAACATTTGCCTTTTACCAACTTCTAAGAGTATTCTAAATGCCAACAGTAAGATATTAGTGTCCCCAGCACCCTAGTTCTTGAAGTCACCTGTGGGTGTAGGTTGTGTCTGTGGCCCATCCAAAAGGGTCTTTACTGATTTAGAAACTAAGAGTGTACAGTATTGAAGTGTATTTGTGTGTTACTATATTGCTCCCTTCTGAAGAAGGCTTATTCTAACTGACTGATAAATAATGGTTTATGCAAGAAACCTTGAGTGTAAGAGTTTATTTGAATATTTGTAACTGAACCTCGGTAAAACCACACTACAGCTCACATTGACCCCTCTTGAGATAAGCCTGGCTGCTCAACAGGCTACCAAAACTGTGTAGTACAAGCTTATACCAAAGGTTGGGTTTCCTATACCTGCGGACAGAGTTTTGTGTAGTGGTTTCAGAGGGTACTGCATACAAACTTTGCCCAACAGATATTAAATAAGATTGGTGAATATGTGGCACTTCACAAAATGGGCTGCTATTGCCTTGATGCAGGAGGCAAGGATACCTTCTGGACATAGTCATAAAGGCCTCAATCAATTTCTAGACCACCCCTTTTACCCTGATCTACCAAAGGTGGCAGAGAAGGATGAAGTGACTTGGATTATAGGCAATTGTTAGGAAAAATGTATTTTTTTCTGCTTTCCTTCCATAGACATCAATGGGATACCCTACTTTCTTCTACTGGTTTGAACTTTTCCTGACTTTCGGCAGTAGGTTAACCCTTTCTGCTCGACTTACCTTACCAAGATCTGTGTTAGGGTCACTGATCACTTTTTATAGTCTCATAAATTTGCAAATTCTTTCCCAGGGAAAGCTCCGGCTTTCCTGGGCAAAGTGGCGGTCTCTGCATGTGGTCGGATATTGGGGGCTGTGTCTGTCTGGACAGAGTCCACATCCTTGTGAGGGGTGTATTGCTAAACTGTAGGAGTGGCTAGAGGCTTTCCAGGATTGGACAACCCTTCCATGTTTGAAGGTGCAGATCCTTGCCATGGATGGGCTGGGGGCAACTCCTGCCCAGATCCTGGATTAAAGGAGGACTCATGCAGTCATGCAGACAATCTGAGCCACGACGCCCAAGAATGCTAGGAACCGGAACTCTTCATTGGAAGAACACCAGCAGCACATACTTCACTCACAAATTCCAGCCAGTTAGTCTCATCATTTCTAAATACATCAGAAATCTGACAAAACACACATATGCTGAAGTCACCTACTGTGATTAGAGGTTTAAGCACATTCAAATGGAAAGCACTCAGAACTACAATGATCAACGTCCATAGTTAATCCCTGGGACTCTGTAGCTCCTCAGCCTATGGAACAAGAACCTTTTAGCCAGATAATATTTGACATTCTTTTAAATGGTCTTTGATCACACTCCGTCCCTCCCATGCCATGTCCGAGTAGCTCATCCAGTCCTGGTTTTATTCTTTGCACTCTGCTACTTGCATTTGTTTGCCTTCCACATTATAGATGCAGGACTACTCAGCCGCATAATACTACCCATTATTATCTTCTTTCCTTGAGTTCACCAAGTTGCTCGACCCTGCCCATTCTGGTTTTCGCCCTGGACGGGGCACAGAAAGTGTACTCGTCTTGGTACAAGACGACATGGTCAGACTTGTCGACCAGGGTGGTGTCGTTGCCCTGATCCTTTTAGATCTTCCCGCAGCGTTCGACACCATGGATCATACCATCTTGCTCACTCGCCTGGCCCAGATCGGTGTCTCTGGCCAGGTACGGACCTGGTTTGAACCTTTGTCTGACAGAACCCAAATTGTCTCACTACCTCCTTTTGTGTCTAAACCTTTCCATCTAAGTTGTGGTCCCCAGCGCTCAGCCTTGTCCCCTATTGTTTTTAATATTTACATCTTCCTGCTGGTTCGCCTTATCTGCTCCCTCGGCATCAGGTGCTATTCGTATGCCGAGGATACCCACCTGTTGATCCGCTTAGATCTTGATCCAGCGGGAGTCTCTGATTCCATAAGTGCCTAGTATCCATTGGTGAGTGGATGGGACATAACTGGCTGAAGCTGAATGGGGACAAGGCTGAGGTGCTGGGTTCCCCTCCGAACCCTTCATTGTGGATTGCCTCCTTCTGGCCTCCCTCTCTTGGCCCACTCCCTTGGCCCTCCCCCAAGGTGAAAAACCTTGGAGTAATCATGTCAGCTGATCTCTCTTTAACAGCTCAAGTAGCCTCGGTATGTCAACAGGGCCTTTTTCCAGTTAAAACATTGAGGAAAGTGCTCCATCCGATTCCAGCATCACTCCATCCTCCAGTAGTCGTAGATATGATCCTTAGCAGGCTGGACTATTGTAATTCTTTAAACCTAGCGCAACCTAAGGGGCTGGTTGGCAGACTTCAACGCCTACAAAATCTGGCGGCGAGACGTGCAACGGGTACCCCCTATGCTTCCCATATTACGCCAGTATTACGCTTGCTGCACTGGCTGCCTGTTGCACAACGCGTTCAGTTCAAGAGTCTTTGCATTGTCCACCGGGCTGCTTACGGCATAGGCGCTGAGTATTTAGTTACCAAATGTGAGCGTTACACACCTAATCGCCCTCTTCGGTCAGCCTTGGCTGGCAGGCTCTGTATACCTCCCTACTGTCGCGTGTGTTTGGGTGGCCGCGCCTTCTATGTTTTGGCGACTCTTCTGTGGAATAGTTTGCCCCGTTCTATTAAACTTAATCCTAATCATTTGGTTTCCCGGAAGGCTCTGAAGACTCATATCTTCTGAATCTTCTGCTCGGCTTCGTGCTCTGTTATGGTCTTACCTCTTTTCAAGCGCCAAGATAGCTATGGGTGAACGTGCGCTATACAAATTACCATAACCTTTCCCTGAAGTTGTAACTCAACTACAAAGAGGGGACTTGCAGGTCCAGTTTCTTTGGTCTCGCCGCAAGAGGCGACTTCAGCCATTTTCTTCAAATTACTGTTGCCACCTGCATCACGTCCTGGGAGTCCATAGAGGTGATCCGGAGTGGTGTTGCTGAAGTCAGTGTGTCAAGAACCCAGTCAGAGCACGGACCCATGACTAGCCAGACGAAAGAACCAGTGTTAGCCAGAATTTTCATTTCTGTGCTAAAATACTCCCACCTTAGAGACCCACAGCTCTTTTGTTGGACTTAGGGCTTTTGAATTTTAACTCCTGAGTGAGTGGGACCTTTTTCTGACTCTTTATCCGGGCTTTGGATTGTGTTTCACCATTTTTGGAGTCTGACATGGGCATCTGCTTTTTGTATGGTGACACAAAGCACCTTCAGTGCAGGGTCACCAAGAAATCCATTGGATGTAATGTTTATATACCTTTTGTTGGGTGAACTACTGTTGCCAAGAGTATTAAGGTGACATTAATCTTACTTACCTTTTCTCTTTGTAGGTCCAGCACACACCATCCTATGAAGAGTGCTGGGGGGTGCCAAGTCTTTGTGAGCTGGTTTTGCAATTCCATGAAATGATTGTACTGCGTTTTGTTCTGTGTTCAGCGCTCAAGCATTATATAAATACAATAAAAATACAAACGCTCATCAGATTTAGTCAGCATAACAAAGAGATTACATGGGAGTTGCAGTCCAAAGCATCTGGTGAGCAGTGTCTTGCATAACCCTTGCCAAATATGTTTACAACTTGGGCCAGCATTGGAAGGTGAGAGCAGCAGAGCCAAGATCAGAACATGCCAGGAGCCTGCACTCTTGTTTGGAATCCAAATATGCACCCCAATCTCGAGTGGAAGCCCAGGAAGTAATACAGGAAAAAATGTTATTGCCATTTAAAGCAGTGACCCCCCCAAAATGTTTGCACCCTTATAACAGAGTGAAGTGCAACCAACTCTGCCAGACAGTCCAGGAACTGAAAGGTGAATTGACTATGGCCACTTGCTAAGACCCACCTAATGGCAACGCTCTACTAATGTCAGCAGATTGTTAACATCTCATCAAACTGCAGAACTAAGGAACATATCCCTTCCGAGTGGGTGCAGTCTGGTTGCAAGTCTCACCTATAGTTACAAAAGTGAAATAAGCAATTGAGATTCGGAAGAGAAAGTCTTCATGAACTTAAAGTGTAAAATAGGACCCATTACCAGAACATTACTGGCAGAAAACTGGGGTGTGGTTTCCCGCTTGCCATTTCCCATGAAGCAGTGTGTGTCATCATTTGCCAACTTGCCTGCAAAACCATAAAGTTCACGGTTTAACTATGTTAGATACAAAAACTTTGATATTCTGCAATGTTAGTCAGGGCAACTGCTCTTGTGTGACCTTTGGGGTTGATCTAGATTTTACATTGGGGTTCCCCTGTCCCCCCCTTGGCCCACCCTGCCTGCCCCCCCTGCCCGCCCCCATGCTCCTGCCCCACGCCCACCTGCCCCCTCGCCCCCCTACCCCTGCGGAACTAGAAGATAGTACATAGTCCACAAATATAAAATCGCATAAGATGCAAACATCATTGTGTCCATTATTTATGACCCTTTATGCCTAAAAGTCCTAATGTTCATTTACAGATTATCCCAAATGCAGAGTTAAATTCACATAGGTGTGTTTGTTCGGCATTAGTTGACCTGGGGAGCCAAAAGTAGCTCTTGGTAGATGGTGTCAAACTAACCAAACTCTTCTAGACTACAAGACAATTTCAAATCCTGCCCTTTGAGCACAACTAAGCGTGAAAAAAATAAGAAAATAATCTCTCAAATGCACATGCCAAGACTAACCTATGCTTATAAAGTGAGAAGAGTGTTCGGTGGCAACTAGAATAAGGCAAGCAGGAGTTACAGAAGAGCATGATGGAGGGAGGAGCAGAGCAGATGGATAAGGAACGGTGGTGGAAAAGGGAGTTTATATTAAAATCATAAGAGGAAGTAGGGAAGATTGGCTGCTGGTAAGAATAGAGAAGGTAAAAGAAGCTGAAGGGGTGGGGGAGAGAAGAGTAGCAAGTAATGGAAGAGGGGAGCTGTACAAAAAGAAAGCTCTGAGGAAAACCAAAAGGAGCAGGCAAGCGCATATCCCACACTACTAATGAAGTGAAGTAAGAAGAGGAACCAGCAAGTGCCAAAGCATGAAGGAGTTACAGGCAAGAAAGGAGGTGGTCAGGACCTAGAATCCTGCCTGTGGAGCCTCCAAGCCAACTTCACAGCTTAGGAGATTCCCTACTGCCCAGCAGGTGGGCAAACAGAGCAGAACCATTCCCAATTGAGACAGCAGGAACAACCATACAAAGACAAATCCACCATCTTGATGTGAACTTGTGTTAAAGAGACTGTTTAGCACTGAGGAGAACCCCAGAGTGCATACACAACAACCAACTAACGATAAATATATGTAGTTGTAAACACCTTCATCTTCCTCACTGGTGGTGGACTGCAGCCCGGCACAGCTTATTTCGGTGTCTTTCTCTGGGCTTCTGGAACACGGCCCTGCCTCCTCTGCCATTTCTGAAGCAGCCTCGCCAGGTAAAGGTGGGCTGGCTGCATCATGATCGTCGTCGTCGTCATCTTCCTCTTCCTGGTCAAACTTAAGCCTTTTCACTTCATGGCCCTCCGCTTCTACATAGTCTTCTTCCGAATGCTTGTTTTTGATTGTGCTTCCTTGAGGACTGTCTATTGTAGTCACATCACTATGAAAAGAAAGTAAGTTTAGGAAAAGAGACACAATTGGTAACTTTATATTGCATAAAGCGCATGTTGGCTAGTTAAGCCTATTTTTACCCATCTTGCTTTAAATATTAGCTGTTCCATAAATAACATGGGTGTTCAGTTTACAACTGAGATTTAAGGTTTACAAAAAAAAAACACAAAGGACTGCCACATATTATATAAAAGAAAAGTCATTCCAAAATCTGAAACGTATATTAAATGCCATCATAAAAGACAAGAGGCACATTTAAACATTCTTCTGTTCAATGCTTCCCCATGTGCTGTGCGAGGCTATTTGGTATGCTTTTAAGGTGGTTCTGATTTTCCAACTTGGTTGGGAATAGCTTCCAGTCATCTCCCCATTAGAACTTGCGCAATAGACTTGGAAACATCGCTTCTCCTTTTGCTGCCTGAAAGGATTGGGTGTTAAGAAGATGGGGTGGAGCAATCCATATGGAAATCACCCATGGGACAGTTGGGTAGGAAAAGACGGGGAAGCACAAACCATGAAGCCAGGAGTAAACCAGAGTAGGACAAAAGGAAGGTAACACCAGTGTAAAGTAAGAATAGATAGATTGCTGCTACGACTCCAAACACATGAAAAGGAAATCCGAGTGCCCTTTTCAAGTTAATCTACCAAACATTTGTCCACATGACATTTCGATTGGTGGCATGCAGTACCTGCATTACCCAACTGATATATCAATTCATTTTGCCACAGCTTGGTAAAACTGACATGAACATTTCACAACACAAGAATAAGCAAAACAAATCAACCTGTGCAATTTGTCTTCAGTATGCAGCAAATTTAAATCCTTATTTTCAGTGCTGTCAGGCAAACCATTTGTCGTCATGGGGTTTGAAAGAGAAAGCTTTGGCCGATTCAAAGGCCTTGGTGTTCCTGGGCCATTTATATTCGACCTAGAAAATTCAAATACAAAGTGTTAAGTACAGATTTGGGCTAGTGCTCTTATGGAGCCCTACAACAATCTCAGCCTCCTGGCAATAAAACCCAGCCTTTGGTATAAGTCTGAACTGCACAGGTTGGTAGCGCAGTGGAGTACCCAGGCTTATCTCAAGAGGGGTCAATCTGAGCAGTAGAGTGGTTACACAAAGATTCACAGTGACAAATATTTAAACACTTAAACTCAAGGTTTCTTGATGTTTATTTACCTGCCATTTATATAAGCCTTCTTTAGAAGAGAGCAATATAGCAACACACAAATACCTCCAAAAATACACACTTTGTTCTAAATCAGCAAGCACCCATTCAGGATGCCACACAGACTTCCTACACCCTCGGGTGACATCAATTGTTAGGACACCAGACATTGATATGTTACTGTTAGCATTTAGAATAACACTGAGATGTGGCAAAGAAAAGGTTACTCAGAACAAACGAGGAATCGCAATTAATTATTCTTAATCAGTCAAATACTTTTCAACCCTCCCCAGTGTCGGAGGAGAGAAGAGTCTTTCAGTGGAAACAGGCTAGCCCATAGTCAATAGGCAAAAGTCTTCTTGCAGTTAAATAGAAAAGTCTTTGCACAATGATTTAGAAGTCTTTAGTGAAGGAGACTCAATGTAGGGCCACAAGCTGTTCGGCTTGTGAAGGGTAGAAACAAATCAACAACAAGAGGCAAGCTCTTAGACTTCACAGTACCTTTAGTTAGAAGAAAAGCAGATTACTTCTGTTCGTGTACAGATCTGCAGATCCTGGTGTTCCCGGGCCTCAGTCGTGGGGACAAAAGGGAGGACTTCTGGGGACTCCTGCACTGCAATGGGATGGTTACCGACAGCAACCGGCTTTCTTCCAACAAGTGGCAATTTGGGGTTTCAGCTCCTAGTGTTTACCGCAAACAGCACCACAGAGGTTTCTGGATGTCTGGGGTTTAGCACTCTGGTGAGCTGGCTCAGGCTCGGTCAGTCTTGCTTCCTCAGAGGATCTTCATGGAGTCTCTTGGCCAGCTTAAAAGCAACGCACACAAACTGGTGTTCCTCTCCCTGGTGTCAGGGTTCCAGCAGCAACTCTGGAATTTCAACCAGCTTCGAGAGCGATGTCCAGGTGGCTTACTTTGGAGTTGATTGGTCCCACCAACTCAAAGGGAGAAGTCGTCCTTGCAGGGGCTTCAGTCTATGTGAATTTGGATTTTCAGCACAGCAGCAGGGCTTCACCGGGCAAACCAATGATCCATGAGTTGCAGCAGGCGTCCTCTTCAAGTTCTAATTCGGATTCCTTTGTCCAGTGGTCGACTCTCGCCTTTTACGCAGGTTTCTCCCATTCATTCCAGCCCAGCTGTCAATCACCCAGCAGGGGGGCTGTCCTTGCCGGACAGCCAGTCGGCCAATCAACTAGGAGTGCATTCCTGTCCCCTAGGAAACTAAGCACAGGGAGTTTCGGGCACCTCCCTCACTTCCTGCCCCCCACCAGACACCCTGGAGCCAGAGGCGGGCTTCACTCGTGAATCCCGCCAAATACAAAACGAACAAAGGTAACAAACCTGGTTTGGCGCGCAGAGTAAATCTCAAGAAGGACCTTTCCCCAAAGAAATGGCGAAAAAAGACCAGGGCCATTTTGACAAAATGGCACCCAATGGTGCTTCATAGCAGCTATGAACGCAGCCCGCGGTAAAGACAACACAGTAGTTAAAAGTAAACCACTGCCACCAGCCATTCTTCAGGGAAAGGGTAACAAAATTGTTACATGAGAAGCTAGAAAAAGGGGATACTAGGTAACCCCTCCAGCACCCTATTGTAAGATAATGTGTGCTGGGTCTAGAAATTTAAAGTGTAAAGTAAAGTCAATTTAACTTGACTATTCTTGGAAACAGTAGTTATCCAAGAGAAAGGTGTTTTAAGCCTTTGGGAACATCTGAAAGACTTCCCTGTAGCACTACACTGAAGGTGCTTTGTGCTACAATGTAAAAAGATGCCTATGGAGTTCGTCAGACTCCAAAAACCAACAGAAACACATTGTTCACATCACATTAACATACATGAGAGTGGTGAAAAAAGGGTCTTAGTCTCCAGGTAAAAATGAAAAAATCCTAGAGTCCAGCAAAAGAGCAGGGGGTCTCAAAGCTAGAGAGGAATTAGCACATTTCTGAGAATTCTCCCCAACACAAAGGGTTATTGAAACAAGTAAGTAATGCTGCATTGGTGTGGCCAAAAACAAGAACACGGGTGTCTGCAGCCTAAATATGGCATACGTCTGGCAAATGTGCACTCCGATATGGTTTATGGGTCCTGCAATACTAAATCGCAGATTAGAGATTGAATATTAGCATCAGATTTAATAAGATTACAACCCATATCAAAAGGTGATGGGTGGAAAATGTCCTTCCCCTATAAAGAGACCATCTCTAACCTAATTGGGCAATCCCTTAACCTCACTGTACACATAAAAGGCTTCTTAAAAAGTTAATTAATCAAACCAACTGGATTGCATCAGATTTCTAATCTTAAAATCTATCACAAATTGTAATTTATATAGTTCTAGAAAACATGGGAACCATATAAGTGTGGCAAACCGGTTGATTGTCAAATCCTGAAAGGTGGGTGGGGAGGGAGCTTAAGGTGCTGAAATCCATTTTATTTTAAAGGTTCTGCATGGGTAGGAGATAGACGGATGGTGAACTACAGCTTTGTTATACAAGACAGTTAACTCACTATAGGGACAAGTAAACTCCTATCCTTAGTTCCGATGTCTTCATATTTATGGCACAACATCCTTTTGCCGAAAGTAGTTTTTTCGATGGAAATTTGACTGAAAACGTTCCACTGAAAAAACTCATGTGGGTTGAGTGTTTAAGGGCATTGAAAGGGGTGTCAAGGTGGTTGGGGTGGGTTAAAAACATAAGTAACGCGTGGAGGGCCATTCCAAATTTTGCACACAAAAATGTATTTGGACTCTTTTCAGTTACAAAAATAATCCAATCGAAACAACTTGTCGGCAAAAAGACATAGAACCATATTTATGGTACGCTTGCCCCAATGGTGATGAGCATTATCCACAGAAAAACATTAAAAAACCCACTCAAATCAGGCTCCACAGGTATTCTACATTCACCAAGGTTACACCCAAAAGACGGTTTATTCGAGAAAAAAAATATAAAAAATTTTTAAAAAAAGGCCGGCCCAACAGAAGGGTACTTGCCACACGGGACAAGTTTCACTGCAGCGTTTGAAGGGTCCGGGGGCGCCTTTGTTAGAAAGCACCCTTCTTACTCCATGTGTTACATTTTTCTCCAAGCCAGACTTAATCCAAAGACTATCTGTTTTATGTGCTCTGCCGTAGAGTCCTTATGACTCCCAAGGTAGGGGTACCCAAAAGCTACCTCATTCTCCCAGAGAGCATTCTCCGTTAGTCATATGACCCGTCAGTCATGTAACTAAACTGATGGTACATTTCCAAAGCAACCTTAGGGTGGATTTTGGGAGGCCAACAGATTATGGTGAACCGGAAGTCACCAAGTCTAGCTAAACCCAATCAAGGTAGGCAGTTGACTGTAATACTCCGATTACCACTACATGTCGGCCTATGCATAGCACGTGATCCAAACAGATCCACAAGCCTCAAACATTACATTTACTACATTTTGATATTTACACAGCTCTGTGTAGTCTCAAACAGGAAGATGAAACCTATATTTACACTTTATTTTGATCAATGTCTTATAAAAGGTGTTCGACATCGCACATGCAGTTGGCGGCTTACAGCTAAGCATTTAACCACCAAACATAATCGAGATATAGATACTATATCACTATTTTCCCAAAAAGATGACTTTATACATATTGCCCAGCCCTAAACCAAAACAGGTTCAGATTTTTTGCTTAGCTAAATAGCTTACCTGTCGGTGTAACTTGGAGAATTTCCTGGAAACATAACCCCATTCATCCTGTTCAGACTGTGGGAATTGGTTTTCCTGAAAATAAGTGGAATATTTTTCAGATGGTCACAATGTACATTATATTTTGGCATCATATTCTTCATTGAACTGACGTCCATTGCCAATTCAAACGAATTGTACAAATACACCAAGCCACCAAGGACATGGGAATGGAAATGTGACCCTAGTAAATATCAAACTGCAGAGTCTGAATTCTCATACCTTGACGGATCATAGTGAACGATCACTTGGACACTGGGGACCAAAAGATCTACCCTGATGGCAAGGAGTTTCACGTTCCATAAAGGAGGCAGAGCATTCACCCTGCTGGTACGTGTAAAATGTCTGCTAAGAAGGGGAGAGCATTACTTACCTTGAAATACTGATTTCTTTCTTAAAAATGTAATCGGGTTGTACTGTCTCAGATTTGCTTAGTGCATTCTAAAATAGTTGGTGTCTGTTAATACTTGTGACAGAGTAGCTTAAGGCCCCTCCAGAAAATATACGAGTTGCTTCACTAACTCTGAACCGAGTTCTAAAAAGTAATGTTAAAAGGAGTATAGTTTTAACAGAGTTGGTTTGTTATGTGATTTCATAACTAAGTGTCACTGCGTGAATGACACGGTGTACTACCCTTGAAATACTGGTTGTATTCAAAAAGTATATGTAACCTGGTTTTACTCCACAAGAATAGCTGACTGAACTCTGAATGTGTAATAGGTTTGGCTTACCTGGACTACTGCTTGTATTCCTAAGGTTACATTTTGGGTTGCATCCCTTGAGAATTGAGTTGGTTTTTATAATTGTGTTTATATATATCATGGGATAGTACTTCACCCAGGATTCATCTTGGCCTACTTGTATTTAAATAAACCATTTATTTTTACAATACATAGTGTTTGTGTCTTTGGACCATATGTATGCTGCAATTTCTTTGTACCAAGCTACAGCCCCCTCTCCCTCCTAAGGTAGGCCCAGCTGCTCTGTCTACACTACCAGATTTTCTCAGGTGGTACAGCCTTATACGTGGAGTTTATGTACTGCCTCAGATGTATGTTTCATGAAGTCTTGTCTTGGCAGGCTTTCTGGAAAACTGTCCCAACAGCACTTAGTGGTACAAACATACATTGAACTGTGTGGGTGAAAGTAGGGGACAGTCTTCCATGTGTCTGCTTGCCTCGCTTTAGGGAATATAAGTGGCTGACCCACCCTTTATCTGTAAGCCTGTCTCTCCCTCTAGATGGGATTTAACAGGGTTAACATGGTTCAAGAAACCCTACTCGCAAAATCGTCAAGCTAGAGGCAGAAAAGACTGTTCCTCCCCACTGGATTAAATAAAACGTAGCTTATTTGTTGTCGGTGAATACTTTCACTACTTTCCCTGGGTTGAGAGGAAGAAAGGACTTCAGACTTGTAAGATGGACTTTCGCTGCACGAAATGTATATGGGGCAGACTTTCCTGAGAAAACCTGTTCTGTTGATCTGGTGATCAAGACAATGACCTCACCACCTGGAGTGGTAAGAGTTTGTGGTCACAATTTTGACATGAAGGGCCAGAAAGGGAGCACTGCTTGCATAGTCATCGACCGAGGATGCCATAGTTGGTTTCAATTGGAGAGCAAATTGTTAGGACAGTTTTTCTGAAGCCCAACTAAGGGCTTAGCAAAATCATTCAACTGTACAAGACTCAACTCTTAGTATAAGGCTATACCACTGGAGTTGATGGTAGCATAAACAGAGCAGCCAGGCTCATTTTAGGAGGGAGCGAGGGCTGTAGAATCATTGCAATGAAATTGTAATACAAATGGTCCACAGAAACACTTAAAACACTATTGTACAAATAAATGTAAAAAAAGTTGTGGGATGGTTGAAAAGGATTTTAGCACAACATAAGTCGCTTGTCAAAATGTAAATTGTTGGTCCAATTATTACCACTTGTCACAGTGCATTCGGGCATATGTTAACCCACCATACTCATTGGATCAAAAGAGAAAATGCCACCATGCTGTCTGCGCCAATTTTTGTACGTAGTTTTAATCACTGGTTTGAATAATTGGTTTCGAGATGTTCAGTACACAGTTTAGTTCACTGGTCTGAAATACCAGATGTCTAATACATTACAAATGTCCATGTGTACTGAACATACCAGAACCAATTATTCAAACCAGTGATTAAAACTACGTAAAAACATTGGCACAGACAGCATGGCAGCATTTTTTCCTTTGGTACAAATACATGGTTTATTTAAATACAAGTAGGCCTAGATAAATCTTGGCAGAAATAAGTAGCATCACAAATCATATAAACACAGGGAAACACCACGATTGAAGGTACACAGACCAAAGCATACAACCTAATTTGGAGCACCCAACAGTAGTTCTAGGGAAGTCAAAACCAATAGTTGCTTTTAGATTACTTTCAGTAATACAAGGTAGTAGAACCTAGCAATTGTACCGTGATGCTCAGCAGGAAAATTACAAAGTCAGTCAACTGGACAATATACTTTTCGGAATAGTGGAACACTTCTTCTAGGAACAGTAAACCTAGAACTCGGATTCAGAATAACAGTTATTCTAAGGTAGTTGGACCTTGAAGTGTAATACTCAATTACAGTTGCTTTTCAGCTCACAGACTAAGGGAAGCAATAACTAACTTATTTTTGGAAGGCACACAGCTAACACGGTAAGTAACCCATCTATACTTAATGAGCTACCAGCAACCTAAAATATAAGTATTAGGCAGCATTGCATGCAGTACCCTCTGGGACCACCACATACAATTAGGACTACAGGTGCAAGCAAAATAAACCTTTCATAGAAGTCTGTACCACAGATTTAGGTAGCGAGCTGAGCAGCCAGGCTTATCTCAAAGAATGTGAGCAGTACAAGGATGTTACACAGAGGACATACAATCACAGTGGTTCAAGTAGACACTTAAACTCAATGTTACTTGGTAAACATTTATTACACAGTCATTTAGAAAACATTCACTAGGAGGCATTTTAATATTCTACACAAACACACTTCAATACCAAACCAATACGTTTGAGTAAATTAGGCTCCCCTGAAATAGGAGAAAATGGCATTTCAGTTACTTTGAATGGGAGTAAAAAGGCACAAGTTAATAGAATAGATCACAAATACCTTCTTAGGCTGTGCAAATAGTTTCAGTTCACTAGAGGACTCGATTCAGTTCAATAGGCCTAGGCCAAAGTCAATGGGCTAGTGTCTTGGATAGAAAAGAGCAGTACTTGTAGTAAACGGTAGTCTTTAACAATGTTCTCAGAAGTAGTTTGTACGGAAAAGAATCATACATTGGGTCACAAGCCGATTTAGGCCTGTAAGTTCGGAAAGTTTCATGAACTTTCATAGCGAGAGGCAAGTTCTCATCGGGTTGGCACAGTACCTTAATATGAAGAAAAAGATGCAGCTGAAGACGTTGGTTCCTGGCAGTTCCTGCAGATCTCACTGTTCCTGAGCCTCAGTCGTGGGGTACAAGAGTGAGGATGTCGGGGAACTCCTGCAACGCACAGGGACGGGTCAAACAAGCTGACAAAATGTAAGATCTTCGGTTCGAGTAGCTATCATCAAGCACACAAGCTGGTGTCCTTCCCCCTAGTAAATCTTAACCAGCTCAGAGAATGGTATCCAGGTGGCTTACGAGTTGATTGGTTCTACCAACTCAAAAGGAAGAAGTCTTCCTTGAAGGAGCTTCTCTGTCGAGATGAAATTGGCGATTCGGACCTGCAGTAGGGCTTCACCGGGCAAACCAACGGTCCGCGAGTTGCAGCAGCCGTCCTCTTCCAGCTAGTCTTCGGTTCTTTCGTTCCAGTGGCCGACTCTGCCTTCCAAGCCAAGAGACTCGCCTTTTGTTCAGTTCTCTCCCTTTCATTCCAGCCTAGCTGCCACTCACCCAGCAGGGTGGCTGTCCTTTCCGGACAGTCAGCCAGCCAATCACTCCAGAGTGCATTTGGGTCTCCTATGAGACTAAGCACAGGGAGTGTTGGGCACCTCCCCCACTTCCTGGCCACCCCAGACACTCAGGCGCCAGAGGTGGTGTTCAGTCCTGAAGCACACCAAAAGTCATACGAACAAAGGGACCAAACCTGGTTTGGTGTGCAGAGAAACTCTAGAAGGAGCTTTCCAAAAAGAAATGGCGAAAAAAGAAGACCGGGACCTGTTTAAACAAATGGGTTTAAGGCGTCATCTTGAAAAACATGGCTCCTGCGATTTTTTGCTACCGGTGTTCGCAGTCAAGAAAGATCATGGTAGGTCGTTGTAAAACCACTGTCAGCCATTTGACTGCTACACAAGTTTCTAGACACAGGGGAAACTAGGTAACCCCTCCAGCACTCTATATAGGAATGTAAAAAGTCTAGTAAAGTCAATTTAACTTTACATTCTCTGGGAAACAGTTTATCCCAGAGAAGGTATTTAAAACATGTGTGTTATGTGAATGCTTCGTATTACATTATGCGCAGGGTCTGGTTGTCCTGGTGATGTGCTAGTTCCTGCTGCATTGTGAGCTTAGCAGGTTCTAGTGCCTGGAACCCCAAGACGTGTTATGGCTTGATTATCTACAGTTGGTGATGGGATGTTGTACTGGTTGGGGGTCTTGGTTGTGCTTCCTCATTTTGTCAATAAATTACATTACAAGCTTACCAGGTGTGGTCTTTAGCACAACATTGGCGACGAGGATGGGATGGTGAAGCCAGGCGGATCGTGACTGAGGAACTGACCCTTTATCCCCAGAACCCCAACCTGCAGACCAGGAGAGGTCGCTGGCTGCTGACACCTCTTCCTACTGCTGTGGCGCTTCATTGTCAGGGTCTGCGAAGCGCCGGCGGACTCCACTGTCTCCAGGCCGACTTGAGAGGAAGGAACTTGAGTTTGTGTCCGGCTGCACAGCTGACTGCAGCGAGCCAGAGTGCCAGCGCCAGATCGGTGGAGATGAGGTGCTCTCCTAGCCTCGTTCCAGGCAGCGAGAGTGAAGAGCTGAGCCCAGCCCCGAGGTAAGAGGGGCTCCAGGGACTACAGCATTGTAGATAAGGGGCCTGCCCCCTTTTTCGTTTTTGGGGCCGCGTGACTGCTCCCATGTGACAAGCGGCACGCGATATTGCGGCTCGAGCTAGTAACTGCAGGGAGCGTTAACCAGGAAGTAGGTTAACGCTACCCAGCGCGTCCCGACGAGGCATTGCTATTCAGGAAGGGTAAATGAGCCGTGTCCGTGGATCCGCCCAGGGCCCTGCTGGGAAGGCGTCAACAGTGCGAGCAATTAGAACACTATTGTGATCTCTTAACCCTGATATGAGAGAGTGCACAGCAGACCTATTAAATCACAGGTGAGGGGGATTGAGACCACAAGGAGTGTCCCCAGGAAAACATTTGTGCGGACTATGGAAATATATATATGATAGCCCATATATGTGTGTTTGTTGCCCCCAATTGCAGACCTTGTGAACCATTAAGTAAACCTGGTGAAACTATCTCGTTCATAAGCACTCATCTGATTGGTGAATATCAAGAATGGCATTGTTGGGAGTGCCTGGCCCACAAGTGTTTATGCCCACACCGGGCCCACCCAGAATTAAGTGGGCCCCCTGGAAGAAGGGTTTTCTGCACTATGTCAAAGCCACATGGTAATGGGATGTCTGTGGAATGGAAAGTGGCTATGTTAATGCATTTTCTTGGTTATGAGGGTCAAAGGATTTATGACTCTCCCCGACATTGCTGAACTGGATTTGGAAGGCAGGGCTAATGATTTTGATGAAGCACTTGCTAAGCTTGATAAGCACTTTGAATCTAAAATCA
Source organism: Ambystoma mexicanum (assembly GCF_040938575.1). Lineage (NCBI taxonomy): Eukaryota > Metazoa > Chordata > Amphibia > Caudata > Ambystomatidae > Ambystoma > Ambystoma mexicanum. The sequence continues at coordinate 43,778,005 of NC_090923.1, read as the reverse complement.
GCACTGTACTTGAGCGATACCATTTTGGTATGATATTTCAACATGAAGGGGAATCTGCTGAAGATTATATTACTGCCTTGAGACATTCGTCATTGAACTGCAAATTTGGAGGGGGATTGGATGAACATATAAGGGATCAGTTTATGTTGCACTGCTCCAATGATAAAATCCGTGAGGAGGTGAGGATAAAAGATGACCCTAGTTTGGATGAGGTCATTAATATAGCGAAAACGATTGAGCACACTTTGCAATGTGTGGCCAAATTGTCTGTCAAGGAGACCAAGTCGTCTCAGTCCATTGAGGTTCTCAGGGATGGTGATAAAAAGAAAGATAACGCAAAGGAAAAAAACAACAAAAGGTCAGACCGACCAAAGGATATACTACCCAAGGAAAAAGTATGGTGCACAAAATCATTGTTAAGGAGGGAAGTGTACCAGTGGCTGCCAAACTTAGACCATTGCCATTATCAATGCGTAATGCAGTGCGTGAGGAGATCTGGAAATTGGAAAAAGCAGAGATAATTGAGCCTGCCAAAGCTGTGGAATGTATTTCCCCAGTCGTAGTGGCGAAAAAAGGAAATGGCAATTTGAGAGTTTGTGTCGACTTGAGGGCACTTAATAGATGTGTGGTAGTTGATCGACAACCTCTTCCTAACATGGGAGAACTTTTAAACCGCATTGGCGATGCCAAATTCTTTGCCAAATTAGATATGGCAAGTGCGTATCAGATTAATTTGGATGAGGAGCCTCAGAAACTTACCGCTTTCATTACATATGAAGGTATTTATCAATTTCGGCGATGCCTTCTGGTTTAGTATCTGCGTCCTATATTTTTCAAAAAGTTATGGATAAGTTGTTGCAAGATGTGAGTGGGGTATGGTGTTTTCAAGATGATGTGCTAATATGAAGAAAGAGTGAAGAGACATTGAAAGAAAAAAAGTTGAGTTGGTGTTGGAAATTTTCAAAGGAAGAAGTATAACGCTGAGAGGGGAGAAGTGTGTCTTTACAACCCGAGTAGTAGAATATCTGGGTCATGAGATATCAGAGGATGGGCTAAGGCCGAAAAGAGATTTGGTGGACGGTATTGTGAAAATGCAATCTCCAAAGAATAAAGCAGAGTTGAGGTCGTTTTTGGGAACGATTGAATTTTACCATCGTTTTGTGGAAAATTATGCTGATAGCGTGACAAGTTTAAGGGCTTTGTTAAGTTTAAGGGCTTTGTTGGAGAAGGGAGTAGAGTGGAATAAAGAGTGTGAGCGAGAGTTTGCAGAAATAAAAAAGAAAATTGACATGGCAAAGCTGTTGGCTATGTATGACACGAGAAAGAGGACCATTCTCTCTGGATGCAAGCGATACAGGTATAGGTGTTGTGATGTCGCAACCAGGAGTAGATGGTGTTGAAGCAATAGTAATGCATGTCTCTCGCATGTTGAGAGGTTCAGAACTCAATTACTCCGTTTTAGAGAAAGAGGCGCTGGCATGTCATTGGGCATAGAAAAACTCAAATTTTGTGTGGGGTCAAGAATTTGTACCAAGAACTGATCATAAGCCTTTGAAAGCAATATTTGAAAGCAAGGGTCTTGATAAAGTGTCGAGGAGAGTTGCCTGCTGGGTAACCAGGCTACAATGTCACAAATTTGTTAGAGAGGTCATATCAGGGAAAGATAATGTGCAGGCTGATCACGCATCTAGAGTGAGAACAGAAGAGTTAAATGGTGATGAATATGACAATGGTGTGGAAATGGAAAATATGGTATTTGCCACTGTAGAAGGTATTATACAGAAGGAGGAGTGGATTAAGATACTAGAATAGGATGAAATGTGGAAACGCATTTTAAGTTTTGTCAGGGAAGAATGGCCGTAGAAGAGGCTTTTGTCTGGTGATGCGATCTCTATGGGAGGTGAGGTTTGAATTGTCTGAAGGATGGATTGTTATATCGGTGGGACAAATTGGTTGTTCCCGGAACTTTAAGGGAGAGATTGATAAGAACTGCGCATCAAGGCCACATAGGTGTGTACAAAACCAAAGAATTGACAAAAGCAGACTACTGGTGGCCAGGCCTTGATCATAATATTGAGAAGGTTATTGGAAATTGTGTTGAGTGTGACAAGTCAGGAAAAAATGTGTTGGTATCACAGCCTGTGAGTAAAGTGGATGCACCTCATGGAGTGTGGCAGAATCTTGCAATTGATATTTTAGGCCAAGTTGACATGGGTATGGGGTGGGGAAGATTTATCCTTGCTTTAATACACGTTTTCGAGGTGGACAGAATTCAAGGTGTTGAGGGAAGTGACATGCCAACATATTGTAGGATTTTTGGAAAGTATGTTTGAGGGGGAGTGGCTGCCCAGAAGAACAAGTTACTTCTTACCTTGTAACATTCTTTCGATGGGATGTTCCTCCGACGTATTCCTTATCTTTGATAGATCATCTCCCAGGTTGCTGGCCTCGGAATTTTTTTTTCAGTAGAGGGCGCTGCGCATCGACGTCCCTCGAGCCGATGTCCCTCGACGGACTCTGTATCGGCGCTGACGCCATCACGCGTAAAAATAGACTCGCGCAGCGTCCGTTGCTCAGTTCCGTTTTGACGTTAACAGTTGTTCCACATGAATTGGTTGACCTTGAAGGAGCGTAAGCTGCAACCACAAGGGAAGTATTACTGCGGGGATGGATGGGAGGGGCGATAAGGAATACGTCGGAGGAACATCCCATCGAAAGAACGTTACATGGTAAGAAGTACCACTGAAGGTCTCGAGCCACTTTGTCCGGAATCTGAAGGAGGTCTGTCATTCTGCCTGAGAATTGCGACCACTGAGTTCTCAGTGCCCACTGAAGAGATCTCATTCTCAGGCGAGCCTCTGCGAGCCTCTGCACAAGGAAAATGCAGGATGCCATGAGGCCTAGCAACCTCTAAAAGTCGAAGGCTGGGAGACGTTGGGCATTTTGAAACTTGGTGACCATCTGCAGAATATCTTGAGCCCTCACCTCTGGTGGCGAGGCTTTTCCCCAGGGAAGTGTCCAGGACCGCTCCAATGAACTGGAGTCTCTGTGATGGTATCATCTGTGACTTCTTTACATTGAGGGAGAAGCCCAGTTTGTGAAGGAAGTGGCAGACATAATCTAGCTGGATCTGAGCTTTTTCTGAAGATACAGCTCTGATCAGCCAATCGTCCAGGTAGGGGTAGACGTCGATCCCTTCCCTCCTTAGACTTGCAGCCACTACCGACATTAGCTTGGTGAAGACCCTCGGGCGGAAGTCAGCCCAAATGGCAGAACTCGAAATTGATAATGATAGCCGCCAATTGCGAACCTCAGGTATTTCCTGTGTTTGAGATGGATTGGCACATGGAAATAAGCATCCTGGAGGTCCAGAGATACCAGCCAGTCCTGGAGCTGAAGGGCCTGAAGGATCGGAGTGAGAGTTACCATCTTGAACTTGTCCTTCAAGAGGAACTTGTTCAATTCTCTTAAGTCCAAGATAGGTCTCAGTCCTCCGTCCTTCTTCGGTATGAGAAAGTAAGGGGGGGGGGGGGGGGGGGGGGGGGGGGGGGGGGGGGGGAGAAACAGTACCAGCACTTGTTCCTCTCCGCTACAGGTACCGGTTCTATGGCACCTTTCTCTAGTAGGTCTACAATCTCCTGCAAGAGGAGCGGATCTGGAACTTTCAAAGAGCTGGTCCCCGGTGGATGACTGAGGGCTGTGTAGAAAAGGCAGGCAGTAACCTTGAGCAACTGTCTCCAATGCCCAAGCATCTGACGCAATAGCCTGCCATTCTGTCAGATGTTGAATTAACCTGCTCCCTACTGATGTTTTGTGAAGAGAGTCATCAGAGCGGTTTGGAGGCGGCTGATGCAGATGCCGAGGGTAAAGAGGCAACTGCTGCTGCGGCTTTTGTGTTTTTACCCCATCCACCTCGGGTGAATTTTTTCTGACCCCTTTGAACCGGCTATCCTCTGCCTCTTCCGAATGCGGAATAGAAGCAAAAGGACTTACCTCTCCAAGACGTTCCTGAGGGGCGATATGGTGCCTGACGGATTGCAGCTCCTAGGGATTTCGCTGCTGCCTTTGATGTTTGTAGCTTTTCTAAACTGTCATCCGCCTTCTTACCAAACAAAGAAGAGCCGTCAAAGGGCATATTCAAGAGTCTGCTTTGCACATCTGAAGCAAAACCAGACTTTCGCAACCAAGCAAATCTCCAGGTTGTTGTACTTGCCGCCATGGCTCTGCTGATGCTGTCAGCAGAATCGATGCCAGTTTGAAGGGATTCCCACATAGCGTCTTTACCATCCTTGATGTTTAGGAACGCTTCCCTTTCTTCTCCCTCCAGGAGGCAGTCAGCCACTGATGAAGCACACTCCCAAAGTGTGTGCCTGAACCCAACGAGCGTACAAGTAGCATTGATGGATTTCAACGCCATGCTACATGCGGAAAATACTTTTTGGGCCATAGAGTCATATCTCTCATCATCCTTATCCTGTGGAACAGTAGGGTAAGCCTATTTACTACCTGCTGAAGTAGCTGCCTGAACAACCAGACTCTCTGGAGTTGGGTGTTTGGATAAATAGTCAGGGTCAGCAGAAGCCACCCTATATTTAGCTGATCATTTTTTGTTAACCACTGGTATTACCTCAGGCGTTTCCCAGTTTGCAAATATTCTCCTTTGTAATGCCGCATGAAATGGCACCACAGGATCCTCCTGTGGACCTTTGACCAAGATGTCTGTGAGGTCGTCTTGCTGAAAAGCAGGCGAGGATGTGGACAACCCCATAAACTCTTATCCTTGCCATCAAGGTTCTAGAAGGGGTTTCAGCATGTTCCCCTGGGTCTGGTGTGGCAAATTCCACTTCTGGGGAAGTGTCCACCCCACTTGCTTCCTGTAGGGAAGCATGGAGGTCTTTAAACCTACCATCCTCAGAGGTAAATTCCTCTGGTGCAGGAGTCGCAGGTCCCTGCAACTCAAAAGGTCTTTCCGGATCAGAATCCTCCCCTTCTTCATAAATAGAAGACGACTCTGGAGTGATCAGGTCTTGAAAATGGTATAAATCCCATTTCCAGAGCAGAAGAAGCCAAATTTGTCATGATTGGCAGAGAAAACGTCGACGCGGACATTAAAGGCTTCGAAGCCATCGAAAAAGGCGTCGAGAAAGGTGGTAGAGGCCTCAAACTCGAGAGTATCGGGATTCTACTCGAGGTTGTCGACGACATTCTCGTGCTCGAGGCTCTGGGTATGGACACTGGCTGTGAGGTGGCAGTGGGTTTATCCTTTCTCGGCGTCGAAAACGGCGTCAACTCGACTAACCTGTGCGCCGAAGAACCCTTCGATAACGACACCGATCTATGTGTCGAAGGGATCTTCGACGACACAACTTTGCCTTTACTCGAGGGTTTGTGACGCTCTCGAGTGGCTTCTTTCGCCGGGTGCTGCGACTCGCGGCTTTCATTTTTTGGGTCCTTCACCCAGGGTATCACCCTCAGCAGTCTTCGAGGGGGTCGAGGCCGCTTTCTTGAAGACGCTTAGCATCTTTTTCCTGAATTCCTCCCACTCAACCTGAGAGCTATGTTTTGTGGGGCAGGAGACCCTTTTTGGGGAAACGGAAGACGAAGAAGGGGATCTTCGACGTCTCTTTTGAATGCTTAGATCTCGAAGAGTGATGGGACCTGCTTCGAGACCTAGAACGAGAATGTCTTGTGATGGCGAGGAGAATGTCTCGACTCCGCTGAGGAAACTTTTGAAGAAGTTTAAACTGCCTTAGCTCTCTTGAGCTTCCCCTTACGCTCCTTCAAGGCTTTCGCCGTCATGGACATGCAGTCCTCGCACTCCGAACAATGGTGCTCGATTCCCAGGCACCACAAACAGATCCTGTGAGAATCCGTCAACAACATTTTCTTTCCATAGTCTCGACATTTTTTGAAGCCGGACTGTGGATTTGTCGGTTCGGGTGAGGAAGCCATCGAGTACAAGTCGGTATTCACAAGGAATATTGATATATTTGACTGAAGAACTGAGCAACGTTATTCCGAGGCGCCACGAAGCGCGGAAAAACGGAACTGAGCAACGGAGGCAGCGTGAGTCTATTTATACGCGTGATGACGTTGGCGCCGATACAGAGGCCGTCAAGGGACATCGACGCCCAATGCCCTCTACTGGAAAAAAAAAATTGAGGCCTGCAAGCTGGGAGATCTATTAAAGATAAGGAATACGTCGGTGGACACAATCCCTTCGAAGTGTGCTTACGGACAATGGTCCACAATTTATGGGAAGAGAGTTCCAAGATTATCTAAAGAAGTGTGGGACAAAGCACAAAAGGTCAGCGCTTTATTATCCACAAGGCAATGGCATGATTGAAAGAGTCAATCGATGTATCATGGAAGGAATCAGAGGGGCGAGTGCATGTGGCATGGACAAGAAGGTTGCTGTTAAAGAACGCATATACGCTTTACGAATGGCACCGCGCGTTGAAACAGGGATTAGCCCTTTCGAACTTATGAGAGGTCGAAAGGGTAACACATTGGTTTCACCAGTTTGGTTGGGTATGGCAAGAGAGACTGATACTTTTGTGGAGGATGTGAGGAAAAGGATGGATACCCGAAAAGAGATGGATGAAGATAAATGAGAGGTTCCCTAGAAAAAGAACGGTTGTTGAAGTAGGGGATCTCATAAGGATAAGGAGAGCCCTCATTCCCAAGAAGGGTGAACCACTTTATTCTGATCGGGTTAGGGTTGCTCAAGTGTTTGATAATGCTGTGAGACTAGAGAGTGGACAAGTATGGAACTTGTCGAGAGTTGCAAAAATAAAAAGGTAAAAGATTTTTAATTGATGTATTTGACATTAATATTGTTACCATTATTGTTTGTGTTTTTGTTAAATGTTTGTGTGATTTCAATATCGATTTTTTTTTGGTGTTATGGGTAATATATACCATCTTCTGTTTAGCCAATTCAGGTGTTCAAGATGTGTTAGAATGTGTGTTTCTAAAAATCAGCATCAATATGTTTTTGTTTTATAAGGGAGGGGGTGCGTTATCTGAATGCTTAGTATTACATTATGCGCAGGGTCTGGTTGTCCTGGTGATGTGCTAGCTCCTGCTAGGTTGTGAGCTGAGAAGGTTCTAGAGCCTGGAACCCCAAGACGTGTTATGGCTTGATTATCTACAGTTGGTGATGGGATGTTGTACTGGTTGGGGGTCTTAGTTGTGCTTCCTCATTTTGTGCCAGGTTGCCACATTTTGTACCTCACATTAGTAAGGTTCCTTGGAGAATAGGGGGTTTCAGATAAATTTCCAGAAAGATAAAGAGGAGTTAGTTGAAGTATTAAGGGAGATCTGTTTTGAGAGTAGTAAATTTCCCTTAACTCACTTGCATTTAGATAGATGAAACAGTCCCAAGCCAAGATGGTGGAACAAAGCCTCTGCAATGATTGGTTGATTTTACTGAAGGCAGCAATGTGTTATTTAGAATTTTCATGACTGTTCTAAACCACCTTTCATTAAAGTTGTCAACTGGTTTAGTCACGTTATTGATAGCTCCAGTAAATTAAATCTATAGTTACAAGTTTAAGTATTTAGTCTCTTGTAGGGTTTAAAAATATCCTTTTAAGCAATGATCCAAGAAAGAAGTTTTAGAACTGGATATTGAAGACGTTCTTCTAGCACCAGTTTGCTGAGCAGCTGAATCGTTTAAAATAAGAACAAGAAACTAAGCTAAGTGTATTTTTGTGAAAAGAAAATAATTTACAAGACTTTCTTCTTAAGACTTTTTAGACTCTTCTTAAACAAGAAAAATAATTTATTTTAAGTAAAGACAATTGTAAATATGCAAATGAATTAAAGTGCGCATCTTTAATTTTATTTAAGAATATATTTTTTTGGAAGAGTGGCGCGCGAACTAATTTACCAAAATACTAATGCTAACTGTTATTTCCTAACTTTAAACTAATATTTAATGATTAGTAGGTTGCGTTCGCGCTGTTCGTATTTTTTCGTTCGCGCAGCTTTTGAGTAAAGGACCTTGCGACGTGACGCAGCGTTGCGGCCATTTTGGATTAATTTTTGGATGCGTCGCATATTCCTACGGACTTGATTTTCTTCGAGACTTTTGTTGAATGATAACGCTCGGATTCTAAACATGACAGTTTAGTAACGTTGTAGTGAGCGTCATTCTAATGCAAATATTTTCAAGTTAAGAATTCTTGCTGAATTGGATCTATCTGTGGAATAAAAAGAGACATCTGAAGGTATTTATTTACATATTTAGTGACATTGTTACACAGATGCGAGTTCTAGTCACAACAGTAAAAGACAATGTTGTTGGGTATCCTTATTGTTTACATAACAGCCTGAAGCTTTAGAAAAGAAAGAAGATAGTCTATAGAAGAGAAGTAATACAGAGCACCAACTGTAGCAGCAACAATCTTTCCAAGGCGGCCTAAGGGCAAACAAGGTTTAGGCAACAGGTAATTAGAAAAATAATTTAATTAAGAAAGAAGTAGTCGGAAAGAAAGAATAATAATAATGATTAAGGTTGTATTTTCCTTTTAGGAACTCACTGACTAAAATCCATCCACAGAGGAAAATCTGAAGTACCTGCAGTGGGAGTTCTTGTCTTGTTATTTTATCCATTACCCTTTCCCCTTTGGTTTGCCTGGCCAATAGTTTTATTGAAGCAGGATTGTTGAGCAGGCAGGCTTAGGGGGCTAGGTGGGCCAGCTTCACTCCTGCAGGATCCCACTACTTCAGTTTATGACATTTTGTCAATAAATCACAATAGAAACTTACCAGGTGTGGTCTTTGGCACAACATTGTGGAAGTCTAAAAAGACATCCCTGTGTTACTGCACGGAGGGTGGTGTGTAACACATGAAAAGATGCCTATGGAGTCATCTTAAAACTCAAAGAACACAAGAGTAAAACATAAATCAAAATACATGAAAGTGGGGAAAAAAAGGCTCACTATTTCCAGGAAGAAAAATCAAGTCCTCAAAATCCAGGAAAGTTGCTGGGGGTCTCTAAGGGGAAGGGAATTAGCACAGTTATGAGACTTCTTCCTAAAAGCAAGTATGACCTAGGCAGACTTATTCTGGATAGGCTAACAGCAGGTCAGGGGACGCAAGACCCAATTGGTGACACTCCTACAATTATCCTAACGGGAGTAATCAAATCAAACCAACAGAATTACTTTTGGATAGAGGGGACCCCAATTCATAGGTAAGTTAACCTATCTACTTTGTTAGAATGGCGAGACAGTTTGAGTAAAGCAAGACTGAGAATACTTCCTTAAGAAGGCAAACAGCTTATTCAAGTTAAGTAAATCCTATATATAAACACTTTTCAGAATGGCAGGACATATCAAGTAATAACATTTTGTAACTATTCACTCCGTTTAAATTTACCAACTAACTCATTCACAAGTAAGTAAACTTTTCAATACTACTTTTCAAGGCAGACCCCTTAAAGTAACCAGCCCTTCCCAAGTCTAGTACACGAGTTCTCTCAGAGGCAGAAGAGGGACACTCGTGGTCTAGGAGCCTGCAGTAGGCAGGATGAGAGAGGGCTTAGTCGCAGGCAGAGTTCCAAAGGAAGACTGTTCAAACAAGTATTCTACTTTAGAGTTAGTTGTGGGTCCAAGGACTACACAGAAGAAACCTTAGGGGGATTCCGGTAGTGGGCCTGGGTGAACTGGACAAGAGACCTCCCAATCACAGAAAGCACCCCAAAACTACACAGGAATCACAGGAGACTTAAAAGGTAAGTAAATACCCCAGCCAGCGCAGTACCTCAGCACAGAGGATTTTGCAGCAAGAGGACTTCAGGATCCGCAGCCAAAAACCTGGTCGCTGAATTCCTTCATTAAGAAGGCAGAATAGTAAAAGGACATTTGTAGCAAGGATCACGGGGAAAGATCTAGGCAAGGTATTCCTCGCGACTGGATGTGGCGCCTTTTTAAGAAGTACAGAAGACAGAATATCGCTGGTCTGATTCTGGTTGTTTGCAAGGTTCAGCACACTGGTGAGGGGACTTTTCAAACTAGGTCCAGCAGGATGCCCACAAAGTTTCTGCGAGATTCGAAATTCGGAAGACCGTGCACCGCACATTGGCTCGAGGTCCCAAGCTATTGGAGTATTGCAGCCCTGCATGGTCGCAGCATGACGTGGGATGGCTCAAAATACAGGTCTTGAGTCTAGTGGGTCAGACCCCACTCTGGGTTGGTGTTTTCTGAGTCCCCAGGTGTTAATTGGAAGGAAGGGTAACAGCAGGCTCTCGGGTCACAATAAATCTCAGACACAATTCCTTCGGCTACGTTTTTGGTTGTGGTTCCAGTGGTAGACTACCTTTTCAGCTGCCAGGATCGGACTTTTATGCAGGAACCCAGCCAATCAAAAAGCCTTGCAACATTCAAGCCCGGGGTGGGGCTGGACATTGGCAATCATTTCAAGACAGCCAGCCGCCCAGTTCGAACTCGATTCTCACAGGCAGGCTGGAAGACAGGGCTGCAAGATTATTGACTACTACCTCGCTTCCTGCCTTCACAAACTCTGGCGCGTGAGCGTGGAGCCCACAGGACACCCACGAAGATAAAGGAATTTTCCGGCGTCAGGGGAAGGAACAAAAGTCAAGGAACAATAGTAAAAAAAAAAAAAGGGGACTATTTTGGTAAAATGAGCACCCTTAGGTACCCTTGCTGGGGCTGTGCGAACAGCCCACGGTAAAAGTGCACAGAATAAAAAGGTTCACCGCCAGCAGTCATTAAAGGTAAGTTTGTCCTTGTAACAAATGTTCCATTTAAAATGAGAAAGTTGATACTCGGAAGCTCCCCAGCACTCCACATAAGCCATGTTCCAGCGGGTGCTGGTCTCACCTAACAAAATGGAAAAGGGATCCAAAGATCCTTTCTACCCTTGGGAATTGTAGTTCTTACAAGGTTAGGCAGAGAAAGCTTAAAACGGAAGCCCCTAGGACAACCCAGCAACAGTAGGCACTTCTAGCCAAAGGTTCTCAAAGATGATAACTTTTAAAAGCCAGTATGGAGTCTCTTAATGCCACCCATAAAAAGAAAAATGTAAAAAAAGATTCCCACTCAGAAGTAATAAGGAAAAATAAACCACCAGTAAAAGCAAAAAGTTAGGTGGGTGGCAGCACAGGAAGATCATTACTATGAAAATCCTACGCAACACAAATGCACCAGCCTCATACTGAACTTGGCCAGGGACACTATCCATCAAGCCCAGCACCCTTGAGAATCACCAAGCTAACATTTGGTTTCTGGTGTTGAAATGATGAACCATCTGTTTCAAGGCCAGAATTCTGTCTGGAGGAGGACATGATTTTCCCTGAGAGGCATCCAGAACGGATCTAAGAAAAGGGACCAGACTTACACAATATGAGTGTGTTAGGCAAGATTGTATGCAGTACCCTTTGGGTGCACGACGACAACCCAAACCTCCTGGCAATAGGAACCCAACCTTTGGTATAGGTTGGTACTACACAAGTTGGTAGCGTGAGAGCAGCCAGGCTCATCTCAAGAGGTGTCAATGTGAGCAGTAGGGGAGTTATAGATTCACAGTGACAAGTATCCAAATGAACACTTACACTCAAGGTTTCTTGATTAAACAATTATTTAACAGTCAGTTTGAATAAGCCTTCTTCAGAAGGCTTGCAATATAATAGCAACACACAAATACCTTCAAAATTCACACATAGTTGCTCTAAATCAGCAGACACCCATTTGGGTTGTCACCCTGACACTTCCTACATTCTCAGGTTACTTAAATAGCTAGGACACTGGACATTCATTCATCACTGTACATTTAGAGCAATACTGAGATGAGTGCCAAAGAAAAAATAGTTATTAGAATAAAACAAGGGAATCAGACATATTCTGAAGCAGGTAAGTACTTTTTGTAAACCCCAATGCAAAGTTAGTTAAACCCTTCCCGGAAAGAAGGCCAACCGAACACAAGTCGGAGAGAGAAGAGTCATTCAGGGAGCCAGGCCAGGCCAATGTCGATTGGGCAAGAGTCTAGGTGGACTGAAACTTCTCAGAGGAAGGTCAAAAGTCTTGCAATGTTTTAGAAGTCTTTGTAGATAAGAATAAAATAAGGGCCACAAGCTGTTTAGAATTGTGAGGTAAAGAAGCGGTTAGCAACTCTACAGAAGCAACCAGGACAAGTCTCAACTGAGATCAAGTAATGCTACACGACAAGAGGTAAGTTCTCTCCATGTACAATTCTTCCTTGGCCGGTCGCAGTGTATACTCATTAACTCACTCCGTGCTTTCCGAGCACCTTTCATAGTAGTGCCACAGCCTTCTACTGGACCCCTCTTCTTGACAGACCTTACCAAACAAAACGCTGCACGATCTCCCGAAGACTCCTTCTCCGACATGATCTAGCACACTTTCCTCGTCCACCACGAGTGAATCTTTGTCCTCTTTAACTAGCATGTCCTCTTCCCCTTCCAAATGAGGAATCGAAAAGGACAACCCCTTCAGGAAGATGAGCTCGAGTAGGAGTGTTGCTGAGGTGGACGTATGGAGGCGCCGGGTGATTTAGCCACCCCCTTGGCGGTCTGCATCTTTTCTAGACTCTCACCGCCTTACTGCCGAACAACCCCAAGCCGTCAAAGGGCCTATTGAGGAGCCTGGCCTGAACATCCGGTGCAAAGCCCGACTTTCTCAGCCACACAAACTTGCGTAGCACGGTGCTAGAAGCCATGGACCTGCTGATGCTGTCGGCAGTGTCCAGTCCTGACTGGAGACATTACTCCCATTGCCTCCTTTCCATCTTTCACAATAGCCAGGAAGCCGTCTTGTTCCTCGCCTTCCGGAATATGCTGAGCTGCATTGCTAACAGTCCCACAGGGTGCAGCTAAACCTCCTCGAAGAAAAAAAATCTTGCGAGCCCTGGCATCCATCCTCTTGTCATCCCTATACAGGGGAATTAGAGGGATACGTAGACTGTCTGGTGGATGTAGCTGCTTGACCCACTAAGCTTTAAGGTGTAGGGTGCTTAGTCATAGTCTGGATCAATGGATGAAGGTCAATATTTTCTGGTAAAATTCTTGTTTACCGCTGATACAGACTCTGGAGTCTCCCAATTTGACATGACCTTTCTTTGAAGGGCTGCATGAAAAGGCAGTATTGGATCCTTCTGAGGACCCTGGCTCAGAATACCTGTCATGCCATTCCTAGGTGGGAGAATTCCTGTTCCAGCCCATGAACTCCACAACCCTATTCATAATATTCCTGTATGCTGAATCAGCATGATCAGCTGGGTCAGGTTGGTCAAACTCCAGCTCAGGCGAAGTGTCTATGCCACTAGCTGACTGAAGGCATTCATAAAGAACAAACATCTTCGATTCTGGGTTAACCAGCTCCTCAGGAGCGTTCTTTGTTCATATTTCAACCCAAAAAGGGGTAGAATCCTCCTCCGAGGATTGCTCTTCCTCATAAATGGAAGTCATGAGCTTGAAAGTCTCTTTGGCAAATGGGTGTAAACCTTGCCTGTGGGTTGAGGTCATGAAGGCATCGGAATTGATTTTGGCTATGACAAAATTGTCAAAGATGCCTTAGACAAAGGTGTTGTCGAGAATGGTGTTGACAAACCCTTCGAGACTTGTGTCGACGAAACCTTCAACACAGGCGTCGAAGGTTTGGAACCTGCCGCCATTTTGTCCGGCGTTGCCTTCGATTTATGTACCGATAGGCCTGTCGACTTGCTTTTTTTCGACGGATTCCTTGATTGACAGATTTAGAGCATTTAGTAGTTTCCGACCTTCCTCTCATCGAAAAAATGAGCTGAGGAATGGTCTTTGCGTGACTTCGAGGGGGGGGGGGGGTGGGGGAGATCAGGCTGCATTCTCGAAGATTCACATAATTGAGGCTCTAAAAGCCTCCCATTTTCTAGGGGTATCATGCTTAGTTGGACAAGTGATAACCCCTGTAGAGTCAGAAGAAGGAGATCAGTGACATCTCTTCGAAGAAGATTTGCTCGACCGACTCCTCCATCAAGACGACTTGCACGAGTCCCTAGACTCCCCAGAGTCTTTATTTCTCTTTGAAGAAGCCTTTGAAGTTTACTCCCCCACCGCCAATTTACTTTCGTCGTTCCTTGAGAGCTTTTCTAGTCATAGCCAGACAGGAACCACATTCCTCAATCCGATGGTGTGGACCCAGGCACCACAGGCAGATGTGATGGGATCAGTAATGGACATTTTCTTCCCACAATTCTGGCATTTTTTTAAAACCAGTTTTTTGGGGTCGAAGCATTAGAAGATAAAGAAATCTTGATGTAAAACTGTAGCGCTGTTTCAAATACACGTAGCGAAAGCTTTCGGAAAAACGGAACTGAAGCCAACGAGCGCGGCTTGAGCCATTTGTACTGCATGTGACGTTGATGCTCTAAGGCAGCCCCCGAGGGACACACTACGACAGCACAGCGCCCTCTGGTGTGGATTTTTTTTAACACGAAGCCGCAAAGCGGATACGAATATCAAAGATGAGGAACACATGGGAGGACACAATCCATTCAAAGTATTCAAAGTATTTTTATATCCTATTGTCGAAGTGTAATCTTTGACTACTGCACTGTGTGTACACCTTGTGTACCCCTTACAAGCTCACCACCTCTTGAGACTTGGCCTAGACCGCTCGCCTAGCTACCTGGAACTAGTTTGGCTACAGCTCCACAGAGTTGTCCCAGTCATAATATAGGTTGGCCTTCTATAGTTAAGAAAATCAGTCCTAACAAGATCCATGTGGGACCCGACCTGAATAACACACAGGGTTGTGGTGAAGGACTCAATGATGGTGGCGGGGGGGGGGGGGGGCGGGAGTGAGGGTGGTAGTTCGTCAAAGTTCTTGCCTTTTGCAGGGCCACAAGAAGAATGTAATTCAATGTAATATATAAATGCCTGAAGTTAAACAATACTTCTCTACTTACTCAGAAGTCGGATGAACACAGCTGACAACCATAACATTCTGTAATGAGAAAAAGACAATTACAATCTCGCAAATCTGAGACAAAAGCATAAAAATAAAGGTATGTTTGTTTATCAACAAAATGTATGACGTTTTAACTGAGACTGTGTTCACGAGGGCGGCAGAATATCACTGCTCAGGTCTGGAGGAGAGCGTGTTACGACAGATGCTGTTTAGCAGATCATCTGAAACCAGCAGCTTTCTGCGCACTGTGGTGAGGATGCGGTTAGAGGAATTAATTGCTGACTGTAAACTCCTATCATTCATATTTGTAACTCCTGACATCATGAAGCCAAACTGAGACCCACAATTACTAAAGCTGGATAAGCAGCAAACATGTGCAGTCATGCCCGCACACCGCTCAAGAGCCACCTTCATTTACTACGAAACAGACAGGCATCAAAGTTACAGCACGCAAACCAGTCTATTGCATTGAACATGTAGATCAGAAACATGGCCCTATGTGGCCACTAATGACATTGTAAATTATAAAGTGCAATGCATAAATTAGTTTACAAAAATTGTTTAGCAAAGTTTGCCAATTAAACATTTCTTGATTAGCAAGCAAACCCATTTGATTAGCAATATTCTGATATTTATTTGTACCAAAGACATAAAATTACCAACCATACAGCATTGTGTACCGCTGATGTGTGAGATTAATCAAGCCTTGAAAATTCTTTAAAAGGTTTACCAACTTGACTTAAAGAAATGCACCCAGACCGTTATTGGTCATTTATAAAGCGCCTATACACTTAAGCGTTTCAAAGCGCTCCAACGCAGGGAGGGTGAGTAGTTAAACAGAAATAAATTGACATTCATAAAAGGATTGGAATATTCAGCACGGGCAAGTGCTATGCATTTAGTCGTACAACATAGGACATGTGGGAGTACAAACTGTTGTAACATGACAATTATTTTACATGCCGGACGGTAGTTTCAATAATGCAAGAGCTATACATGAATAAGGGGAAAGGAGAGGGGTGGAGGAAGTAGGGTAAGACGAACCAGAGCAAAGAAAGTGCAAGAGACAGTAGGAGAGGGGCGGCATGGAGAGGCATACTAAGCACAAACACATTTTAAACAATTGCACACTAAACACAAAACGTATGTGGCTGAAGGTGTAAAGTCAAGCGAAATACAAATTCAGTGAGCTGCCTACTCACAAGTCAATCTGCAAGGGTGACAAGTTGTGGTGTGCCAGGCGCAAGGGGTCACTGGCACCCCCCCCTGTCCAGGTGCCTTCATCAGGATGTGCTGCAGTGGTGGTGATCAAGGAGGGTGGGGGGCCATCCTGCCCAGCCAGGTTCGGACAGGGACAGACAGGGACCTTAGTTGTGGGCGCCTGCTTCCTCGCCAGCTGGATTCCGCGATTGGGCCTTTCATTAAGATGCTGGCCAATCACAAGGTCAGCTGGCAGTGGAAGAAGCAGGCAAACTCCGATCGGGCATCCGCCATACTGAAGGGAACACGCATCCACAAAGCCCAATTGCAATGCTGGCTAGTGGATGTTAAATTGCGCAAAAAAAAGCATGAAAAAGTACTGCCTTGAGAACCAGTCCAATTTAGAAAGCAAATGCTTCTCGAAACGCATCTGCCACACTATGAAACAGTGCATGTTAAAGTCACCTTGTTTGGCCTAGCTGGCCATGTTATTATTATTAATGCATGGTGCGAGCGCTGCTCCTGCAGCCTCATGGGGTGGTGGGGGGTGAGGGAGTTGGACAGTGTCTGATGGAGTGGGGGGCCAGCTTCCTCACCAGCCGCACTAAAGAATGTAAATGCGCTCTCCAAAATGATGGCAGGTTACCACAAACCCACTTAATGTTTGGAAGACTGCTGCAACCCAGAGGCTAGCCATGCACAGTGAAACTTATTCGACATTTACTGAAAACAAAGTAAATGTCAAATAAAAGTTTCAAACATCTCCTACAAATGGTACTCACCCTTCATAAAATCTACTTGACTATATAAGTGGGGAAGTAGACATTGCAAACCTCGGATGAGTAATCTACAGTGCATGGTATTGCAGTAGATCTGCACATGTACAGACGGGATTGAACTATTGATCACTACTTGGTGTACACCTCTAGTGTACACTGTATTCATTATGTACGAGGAAAGAAAACAGTGGATGGCGCAGCAGGCAGAGAACTGGGCAGACTAGGTGGAATATTGTAGTTTGTGGCCATTTCACTTTCAGGGTAGCTGGTATAAAGCAACAAGGTGAGGAGATAGAATGTCAAAGGCGTATGGGATCAAATCATTGGTTGAGCACCATTTGCACAGATGGATGCAATCAGCGGGTCACAGAACTAGGTTTGCCATCAACTGAATGGGGCTGTGTGATCATGTACATTTTCAAGAGTGTTTAGTCAATAGGATGCATCTTCCCAGTTGAGTGAGATTTAGATACAGTAAGGAACAAGTTACTTACCTGTAACTGTTCTCCAGCATGGGTGGGGCATGGATTCACATGCTCATGAATATTCCCCGTCAGGCTGGGAATCCTCGGTAAAGAAAAAAAAATGTTTTGTTTCTGAACTGTCTTTCTACTATTAACCAATCACTGCCTCCAGCCAATGACTGCACTCTACCTAAGCCCCTCTAGCAGCCATCTTCAGATTTGGTAGCACGTAAAATGGCAGTAGGACCAAGAGAAGAGTCGCAGAGGGGTAGGCGGGAGGGTTTGCATGTGAATCCATGCCAAACCCATGCTGGAGAAAACATCGGTAAGTAACTTGTTCCTTCTTCAGCATGGGGTCTGGCATGTGATGAATACAAGAATACATAGCAGTACACGCACAACCACGGGAGGTGGCAAGGCTCAACATTAAGCATCTCTTACCTCCTCACCAGGCTCACCTTAAAGCGAACAGGTTGCGCAGCACTGCCTGGCCGACTCTGGACTCCTCCCTGGAATCCCGGTCGGCACAGTTTGTCGACCTCCACATAGCAGCCCTGCAGATGTTCAGCAGGGGCGCAACCAGACAGGAACGCCGTAGCAGCGATCGCTCTGGTTGAATGGGCTCTCAGACGGCCGGGCAACGGTCGGTTTGCCAACCGGTGACGGTGCATGATGCAGCCGGAGAGCCATCTGGAAATTGAAGCCTTCGAGCGGGCCTTCCCTTGAGTCACAGTTCCAAAGTTCACAAACAGCTGTGATGTCATCTGAAAACACTTTGTGCAGTCCACAAGAACTTCAGCGCTCTAGCCACATCCAGCGAGTGCAAAGTCCTCTCAGGCGACGAAGGCGGCGACAGGAAGAAAACGTGTAACACCAAGGGCTCGTTGAGATGGAAGTCCAACGGCACCTTGGGCATGAAAGAGGGGTACGTCCTCAGCACTACCCTCATCTCGTGGAGTCAGATATGGAGGCTTACAGGAGATGGCCTGGAACTCTCCCACAATCGTGGGGAGGTGATGGCCACAAGAAAAGCTGTCTTCAACGATAGGAACGAGCCTGGTCAGCACCACATTGAGCTCCCACGTCGGAGCCGGAGCATTCACCGGCAGGAACGAGCGGAACAGTCCTTTCACGAACTTCACCAGGCGATGAGACCACAGCGACGACTGCCCCAGAGTTCTGGTGTAGCGGGAGATAGCCACCAGATGGATTTTGTTGGAGGCATGTGCCAGCCTCGCCTTAGCCAGCGACAACAAGTACAGCAGCACCTGAGGGGCTGTAATCCATAGAGGGTTGATCTTCTGTGCACGGCACCAGACAAAGAACTTGTTCATAGCACTCGAGAACACCCTGGCCATTGCAAGTACCTACTTGCAGTCCGCCGGGATATCGTAGCCTCCGAACTCTAGTGCTGCAGGAGCCAGACCTGCAGGCTCAGAGATCCTGGGTCATGATGTAGGATGGCGCCTCCTTCTCTGGCGAGAAGATCCGCATCCGTCAGCAGTTTGACTGGGGTGTGGGGGTTAGGGGGGGGAGGGGGGAGAATGCTGACAAGTCCAGAAGGTCCGGGAACCATATCTGCCTGGGCCACGCCGGTGCGACGAGGATCATCCTGCACCGGGACTGTCCGAGTTGACTGATGAGTCGCAGAAGCAACGGCGGGAACACATACAGGCACAGGGCGTCCCAGGGGAAGAAGAATGCATAGCCCATGCTCTCCGGCTGGGGAAACCTGCTGGCAAACCTCCGCCACTTGGTGTCCGCCGCCGCGAACAGTTCGATCTGGGGCCTGCCACATCGTTGGAATAGGAGATCCACTTGATCCTGCTGAAGCTCCCACTCGTGGCAAGAGCGCAGCTCACTGCCGAGTGAGTCGGCGACTGCATCTTTCACTCCTGCCAGATGAAAAGGTACCAGGAACATCCCCTGGGCGATGGCCCAGTGCCACAGATCCTGCGCTTCCTTGGATAGAGCTGGGGGGGTGGTGTATCTGGTGCCCTCCTGCTTCCGTATGTAGAACATTGTGGTGGTGTTGTCGGTGAAGATCCATACCACTTTGCCCTTGAGGGACGGAAGGAAAGACCTGCGGGCCCAGAACACGGCTCGGCGCTCCAGGACGATGATGTGTAGTGACCTCTCCCCAGGGAGCTAAAGGCCTCTTGCTTGAGATCTCTGGTGTACACTCCCCATCCCTCAAGGGAGGAGTCTGTCGTCACCGTTTCCTGATGCTCCGGGGTCTGGAAGTCTTGCCCGCCGCTATATGCGCACGGTTGCCCCACCACCGGATCGCATGGTGGAAAATCTCGTTGAGGGAGATCTTGTCTTCAAGCTGCTCGCCGCTTGCATCCAACGGGTGTCGAGGAACTGTAGTGGCCGCATCCGCAACCTGCGGACTTGATGGACCTCACCCTGGCCACTTCCATGGTCAACAGCCGTACCTTGCCCAGGATGGCTTTTGTCCTCTCCTCAGACGGTGAGGCCCACCGTGCCACTGTCGAGTCTGAGTCCCAGGAACAGGGCGTCCTGCGACAGTACCATGTGGGACTTTGCATAGTTGATCGAGAATCCCACTTCTGTGAGCATCCGGACAGTCTTTGCTGTGTGAACGATGGCGAGTTCTCTTGACATTGCTCGGATGAGCCAATCGTCCAGATAGGGGTATATGTGGATCCCCCTGCAGGCGCAGCCGCGCCGGCACCAGGCACTTGGTGAAGACGCTTGGCGCCGACTTAAACCCGAAGGGCAGGGCCTTGAACTGGTAGTGCCGCCCTTGGACCACAAACCGTAGGAACTTTCGATGTGATGTCCTTTGCGTTTCGGGAAGTAAGCATCCTCCAAGTCCAGCGACGACAGGAAGTCGCCTTCTTCCAATTGTCCCAGCACATGCTGAAGGGTGACCATCCGGAACATCTGGGACTTGATGCATCTGTTGAGGTGGGGAAGGTGTAGGTTGGGCCGCCGGTCCTTTCGGACGAGGAAGTACTGCGAGTATACTTGGAGCCTCTTTGGGACGATTTCTATCGTGCCCTTTTTCAGCATTGCCCGTACCTCCAGAAGCAGCTGTGGCACGTGGTTTTCCTTCCTGGCCACTGGTGGTAAACAGGAACACTTTCTTTGGAACTCCAGGGAGTGCCCGTAGGCCAGGGCATCCAGTACCCAACGGTCGGTGGAGATGGACTCTCGCCAGCCCGCCTCCCACTGGGTTGCTCGGGTGGGGGCCTGACGTCACGGCGGGTTGTCTTGTTTCGCCGAGGCCTTGCCTCCTTGACGACGGTGTCCTGTCTTGTTGCGGCCTCTGTGGGCTTCCTGCTACGAGGAGCGGGCTGCCTGGCGGTATGACAAGGAACTGCCGCAGAATCCTCCGGAAGTCCGAAAGGGCGGCCGTCGCTCATGGAGAGAACCCAGGGCCTGGGCCGTCAGAGTCGGCCTTGATGGCCTGCAGTGACTCATCCAATGCCTTGCCGAACAGGTTGTTCCCATCGAAGGGCATGTCCAGTACCCTGGTCTGCACGGTCCGTCTGAAATCAGTGGCCCTGAGCCAACCGCGCCGGCAAAGGCAAATGCTGTTGCCCATCTGGCAAAAGCCAGTGTTGACGATGTCAGGATGGGAGCGATCTTGAACCACAGCTCCCTGTCGTAGCGCGCCACGATCGCGAGAGCGTTGGCCGCCTTGATGGTAGTCGCTCCCGACGAGATGACCCGTTTTCCCATGGCATCCAGCGTCTTCCCCTCAGCGTCCGCCGGGGAAGTGGAAGTTGCCGTCGCCCCAGCCGATTTCTTGGCCACCGCGGAGACCACCGAATCCGGGGACGGCTGTGCCTTGAGGCACATAGGAGTGGAGTCTGGGACCCGATACTTCTCGTACCGGTCCCTCTTCGCAGGGGCCGTGGACGGGTTCTTCAGAAGTGACAGTCCTTTGTACCAGATGTCGTCTAATAAAGGGACAGAGGACGGTCTTCCTCTTGGCCTCCTGTTGGTAGAGGAACCCTTCCTCCTCCTGCTCTTTGGGGCATAGCTGGAAAAGCTCCGATGCCCTGGCGATCATGGCGTGAACGGTGCCAATTTCGTCAGGTGGGGAGGCCCGGGCAGGGGGGGTGATGGGAGATCCATCCTGTCACCACCGTCGTCCGTCCCAGTCGTCGCCGTCTCGTCCCTCGGCGGAGGGTGAAGGCTGGAAGGGAGGTGGAGGATGGACTCGTCTCCGCTTGTTTGGTGGGCTTCCTGACGGTCCAGGCGCCGCTGGATTATCCGCTGGTGGTAAGGGCAACCTTGTCCGTATCTCCGTACACAGGTCCTGCAAAGCCATCAAGATTGCTCCTGTATTGTCTTGTGGCATCGGTTGTGACGGGAGCGAAGGCTGGGGCACGGGGTGCTCAGTTTCCTTACAATAGAGTGCTGGAGGGGTTACTTAGTATCCCCTGTGTCTAAATGCTCATGTAATATTTGTATGTTACTCTTTACTCACAGAATGGCTGGTGGCAGTGGTTTAGTTCCGAACTACCATGTTTGCATTTACCGCGGCTGTTCGCAGCTCCGGTGACGCCAACCACGGGAGCCATCTTTGACAAATGGTCACCGGTCTTTGTTTTTCGCCATATCTTTGTGGAAAGGTCCTTCTAGAGAGTTTGTGCGCATCAAACCAGGTTTGTTATCTTTGTTAATTTTGTCTTTGGCAGGGTTTCTGAGTGACACCCGCCTCTGGCTCCAGAGTATCTGGGGTAGGCAGGAAGTGAGGGAGGTGACCGATGCACTCTGTGGTAATTGGCTGGCTGACTGTCCGGCAAGGACAGCCACCCTGCTGGGTGAGTGACAGCTAGGCTGAAATGAATGGGAGACAAGTGAATAAAAGTTGAGTCTTTTGGCTTGGAATGCAGCGTCGACCACTGGACGAAGGAACTGAAGAGCAGCTTGGAGGACGCCTGCTGCAACTCCTGGACTGTTGGGTTTGCCCGGTGAAGCACTGCTGCAGTTCGAAACGACAGAAAGCCCTGCAGGACAACTTCTCCCTTTGAGTTGGTGGGGCCAATCAACTCCCAAGTAAGCCACCTGGATGCCCATCTCGGAGCTGGCTGAATTTCCTCAGAGTTGCCGCAGGAAACCGTAAAGCCAGGGAGAGGGACACCAGATTGTGCGTGTTACTTTTAAGCTGGCCTAAAGCTTTTGGAAGATCCTCCGGACTCCCACGAAGCAGGACTGACCAGGCCTGAGCCCCCTCAGCAGAGTGCAGGACCCCAAAAGCAAGGACAGTCCACCTAGACAGCCAGGAACTACATTGTTGCTATTTGCGGTAGCTGCAACGCGAAACAGCCACTGAAAATGAAGTTTGCCAGTTGCGGGTTCTGGCAGTCCCAGTGCAGTGCATGAGTCCCCCGACGTTCTCCTCGTCCCCACGACTGATGCCCAGGAATAGTGAGATCTGCAGAGCTGCACAGGAACAGAAGTCATCAACTGCATCTTTTATTCTTTACCAAGGTACTGTAAAACAAGTCTAAGAGGACTTAACTCTTACTGTAGAAGTGCTTGTAACTTGCACAACTCTCAAGCCTAATCGACTTGTGGCCCTACATTTGATTCTTCTTTTCATCAAAGACTCCTATGAACTTGTGTAAAGACTTTTCCATTTACTTACCAGAAGTGCTTTATCCTATCCAAGACTTTTGTCCATCAACTTTGGCTTAGCCTATTGAATGACTCTTCCAGTGACCTCTAAAAGGATATGCACTGCTTAGGAATAATTGTGATCTCCTATGTTCTAATAATCTTTTCCTTTTACCAACTTTTAAAGAGTGTTCTGAATGCCAACAGTAAGATATTAATGTCCCCAGTACCCGTGTTACTGAAGTCCCCTGTGGGTGTAAATTGTGTCTGTGAGCCATCCCAAATATGTCTTTTCCGATGCGTGTACAGTATTGAAGTATATTTGTGTGTTACTATTACATTGCTCCCTTCTGAAGAAGGCTTTAAAACGGACTGATAATTTATTATGCAAGAACCCTTGCGTGCAAGTTTATTTGAATACCTGTAACTGTGAATCTCTGTTTAACTCCACTAAAGCCAACATTTCCCCTCTTGCGCTAAGTCTGGCTGCTCAACACGCTACCAAAACTGTAGTACAAGATTATACCAAAGGTTGGGTTGCCTATACCTGTAGTCATAGTTTGTAGTGTTCACAGAGGGTACTGCATTCAAACTTTGCCCAACAACTGTGCAGCGCACAATGGCTTGAGGTCCCATGGTATTGGGGTATTGCAGCCCTGCAAGGTCGCAGCAAAACGTGGGGTGGTTCAAGTCCAGCAAAAGAGCTGAGGGTCTCTAAGGTCGCACAGAAATGAGAAATCTCCCTAACAGAAGCAGAGTCAGAAGCAACACTTTGGAATAACTGAGCAGTAAATTAAGAAATAAGACAGTCAATGTTAATACCAGTAGCTAAGGCAAGTAATAACACTTACATAATAACAGAACATGGTCCCTAGCACTTGGAAAGTCCAGCCCTGTGAGGGCATGAGGTCTAGTGTCTAAAGATCACCAATTTAACAAGATACTGTGCTGGGTAGGTTTACTATTGGCTTGCAACAATAGCTAAGCTAACTGGAGGACCTCAGGCTGCAAGCTATGTGTTCCATCGTTATGGAAACTTCCGAAAGGTTACTTTCCCAGTCCTACCACTGAAGGAGCCCCAGCTGTTACAATTGCCTAAGATTTTGCCTAAGATGGCCGCCTCAGTTATCTTCACAAATGCGACCGAGCTCACCCCAGCCGCATAACCCAATCAAGCTCCAGCTACTATATTATCCAATAAGACTAACCGGCAGGCCTTAGCCGGCACCTTTCCCAGAAGGCACCTCACAAAAGGCTCCTGGCCTGGCCTGCATTATCCGACGCCGCGTTTAACTGGAAGGGACCTTACTCAGGTGCGCTGCAGAACCAGCACACCCAGACCCTCAGGAACAGCAAATTATATAAAGGTAAGCGCATCCGGGCTTTCTGCATCGTACGATTACTTTGTTTGGACTAATGCATTTCACCGTAGAATAACGTGTTAACGATTTACACGTTGCGCCCTGCTTTATAGTGCACTTTTATCCTTTTCCACAAGAGGCCGTATGGAATCCCCAGCCGCTACAACTGCCTAAGATGGCCACCAGTTATCTTCATGAATGCGACAGCTCAGCCAAGCCGCATAACCCAATCAGGCTCCAGCTACTATATTATCCAATAAGACGAACCGGCAGGCCTTATCCGACACCTTTCCCACAAGGCACCTCACAATAGGCGCCTGTCCTGGGATGTACAGACGTACCCCCTGGCCAATTCAAACTAGTACCCACATGCAACCCAAATCTATGTGCTTCCCCGCATCCTCCAATTACATGGAATACCAGAAGGCTGTATCTTATTGCCAACACTAACTACGGACACATAGTCCATTTGCAAAGAAAAAAAAAGAAAAAATAAAAAGACAGGCAGAAACTAGCTGGAAAAAGAACCCGTCGACTCAGAATAAAAATCTTTTCACCTCCATCTCAGACTGATACAAAAAGAAATCAAACAAACAAAAAAACATTTAATGAAAGAAACAAAGAAGCTAACTCAAGTACCATGGAAATCCTCCAAACTCACTTAACATACAAAACACCCTCTGCAATAAAATCGCTATGCTCCTAGATAAATTAGCCAAAAAACTACTCTTCATAAGATCGCTCTTGCAACTCAAGAACTTACCAACAACCAAAACGCAGGTCAATCTCAACTACTGATGCCATGATCACCACATCAAAACCCTCCCGGTGTCTTGGTGATACTTGCCCAGCACCCATCATTAAAGAAGCTGCAAAGGACCTAGCTCCTTTCGTCACCACCTTCATTAACTCATCCTTCAAATCCTGCTCCGTTTCCACCAATCTCAAAGATGCCCGGGTATTACCCCATCTAAAAAAAAATAATAATTAAACCTGGTCCCTAGCGTCCCTACCAACTACAGGCCAACTACGACAGTACCGTTTCTCCTTAAAATCTTAGACAGAGCCGCCATTCTCCAGATTCAATCCTATCTGGATATCAATAACCAATTAGGCACCCGACAATCTGGTTTCAGGCCAATACATTGAACTGTGGCGGCCCTTCTCGATCTCAAGAATAGATTGGATGACGGCAAAGCCAAAGGAGAAATCTCCATTCTCCTACTTTTAGACCTCTCCGCCGCATTTGAATTGGTTGACAAGTGTTATGTAACCACCTCAAATTTAATTTGCCACCAACTTCTCCAAAGAGGCTACTACACAGATAAACTCTTAGACAACTTTAAGAGTCTTCTCGCCCTCAGCAGCAGCGGACCCAGTACCCATCACATGTGGTGTACTGCAGGGGTCATGCGTCTCCCCCACTTTGTATCATATTTACAAAGCCTCTCTTTTGATATACTTGACAATCTGGGTGTCTCGTATATCAATTATGCTGACAACACCCAGATCCTCGTACCTATCCAGGGAGACTACGATAAAGATGTAGGTCTGATCAACACAATTTACCAAATCATACAAACTTGGATGGCTACCCATGGACTATGTCTTAATGACGAAAAGACTGAACTCCTAATCATAGGGTCCACTAATAGACTGAACAAACTCCCTCACCAATACAACTCCCATCACTATTGACGGTATCAAGATTAAAGTTGCCAAGGAAGTAAAAACCTTACTTGGACTCTGCACTCAACAAGCAAGTAAATGCCAGTCTCTGAAAACAGCTACACGTGTAAACTGATTTATTCATGCAAACCATTTTTTGACCATTGAAAGTTGCACTACGATTGCACGGGCAGTAATCCTATCTAAATTGGATTACTGCAATGCACTTTACTTGGGCACCAGCAAACAATACTAACAAACTCCAAACCCTCCAAAACAATGCTGCAAGAACTGTCCTAAGCATCCCTAAATGACAGCATTTCTCTGAAGAAAGACGATACCAATTGGCTAGCCATTAAAAACTAAATTAAGCTCAAAACACTAATCCCGACATACAAATGCCTCAACAACATGGCACCTATATACCCGGAGAGATTCACCTAACATACATCAGAACGACCTATCAGAAAGGCACATTCTAATACTATTGGAATCTTAAAACTGGAGGATCCAGCTTTCCAGTATTGGCAGCACAACTCTGGAACTCAATACCGGACACCCCCCCCATTCCTTCAAGAGCAATGTTAAACAATGGTTGCACTCGTGACCATTGATGTCCTCATTCATGAACTGTATAAATGTACATTATTGGACTTATTCTGCACATTTATATAGGTCTGCAAATTGTCTCTGTATATTGTCTTATCCTGCATTTATCTTTTTTCTGTACCTTTGACCTAAATTCTTGCAAGCGCCCAGATGCCCGACGGCCCGGTGCACTTTATAAATAAAGAATACAAAAACAGGAAGAGCCGAAGAAGGATACTTGACCACTTTAACAGGTCTTAGTCAAGGGAGGGATAGGGTAAAGGATTTATGCCCATGCACGTATGGGGGAGAGGGGCAGGAATAGGTAGTATAACTTACCCTCCTTACTCCGATTATTCCTGGGACCACTTATCAGCTGGGCCCTCTTCCGCAATGTAGCCTATCGAGGAAGGTCAAGGGATATGCAGAAGTCGATTTCAGCATCAGAATTGAGTCTGGTATAGTAAGCGATTTAGGTTCTGAAGACTGGACAATCTTGGCACAAAGAATCAGACCGCAATGGAAAACGCAAGTTTGGGCAGATCTTAGTGAACGCGTTGGAATGTACTGAGTGAAGCGGGAAGCTAGATAGATAGGGGCCTGGTTGTTTACGCATTTGTAGGTAAGGGCCAATGCTTTCAGGGAGATCCTTTGGGAGACCGAGAGCCAGTGAAGGTTCTTCCTAGTTTGAGATGTGAGCTGGTCTGGGGATGCTTAGGGCTGCTCTGATGCCACTGTTTTGGGTGATCTGGAGTTTGTTGAGGTTACGCTAGTTGGTGCCTTGGTACATAGCATTACAATAGTCCAATTTGGACATAACCAGTGTCCTGGCCAATGTGATGCAATTCTGAGTAGTGAGGAATGGGCGGCAGGCTGTGATCAACTTGCAAGGGTAAGCCGAGGCGGCTACAACTGCATTGGTTTGTCGAGAAAGGGAGAGTGTGGAGTCGAGGTAGATTCCTAAGGTTTTGGTATCTTTAGATACTTTAATGAGTTGCCGTCAATATTGAAAGAGTTGAACAGAGGGTTCAGTTTGTTAAGTCTCTGTTGTGTACCCAAGATGAGGAGCTCCGTCTTCTCATCGTTGAGACAACTCGTGTTGGGCCATCCAAGCTTGGATGACTTGGTAAATGTCGTTCAGAGGTTTGGAGTCAACAATGTAGTCACCGGTGATGGGAATGAGTATCTGGGTGTCATCCGCATAATTAGTGTAGGTGACGCCCAGATAGTCAAGCACATCTAACAACGGTTTGGTGAATACATTGTAGTGTGTGGGGATACACAGGACCCCTGTGGCACTCCGTAGGGGGTGATGCAGGATCAGCAGAGGAGGTAGGTGAAAATACTCTCCTATGCCTATTGTCTAGGAATGACCTAATCCAATTAGTGGCATTGTCGGAGAAGTGGGCAGCAGATTTCAGATGCAGACAGAGAATTTGGCGATTGACCAGATCGAAGGCTGCAGATAAGAGTAGAAGGGCCAGTTTGCCGTTGTCTTTTAAGTCCTCAATTTGAGTTTTAAGGTCTAGGAGAGCGGTTTCTGTCCCGTGCTTTGGTCTAAAACCAGATTGTCTTGTGCCGAGGAGGTTGTTGGTTTCCAAATAGTTCTGTATCTGTAGATATGCTGCTCTGTCTAATATTTTTTTTAGAAGGAATGGGACGGTGGTGACAGGTCTGTAGTTTGTTGGTATCTCGGGGTCTACAAGTAGTTTTTTTTTTTTTTTTTTTTTTTTTTTAAACAAGAGGGATGACCCAGGCATCCTTCAAGTTATTGGGTACCATTCCAGATTGGAACGATGAGTTGATGAAGGTAGTTAAAGGGAGCAAGGTCATGTGCAGTTCATTGATAGGTGCCGGACACGAGTCACCTTGGCAGTTAGATGGTTTTAAATTACAAATAATATGTTGAACCTCAGAAATGGTAAGTGGAGTGAAGCTGAAAGGGGTGTGAGAAAAGGAGGCCGTTGAGGGCGTCACAGGTTTAGATACGGGGGAGGTAAGGAGGGTGATCTGTTTGGCATTGATTTTAGATTGCAAGGTGGTTATTTTGTTAAGAGCATTTTGGATGTTGCACCACGTGCTGTCTTTACTGCAAGTATCAGGTGCAGGAGAAGGGGATTCCAATTCTTTGAGAATTGTGAATAACTCCTTAGTGTTGGATTCCGCTTGGGATATCCGCTGGTTGTAGGTCTCTTTTTTGGCTTGTACGGTTGCTTCTTTATAGTTAAGGGAGGTGATAAGGAGGCGGTCTTTGTTGGATTCGCAAGGACTTTTCCAAAGAGCTTCAGTCTTGCGCTTTTCTTTGCGCAGGACTCTAAGCTGTGGGGTGAACCAGGAGTTCAGATGGGCTCGTTTGGCTTTCCGTAGTTTAAGCGGCGCTATAGTATCAATAGCTCTGAGCAATGTTTGGTTGAAGGTGCCTACTAGGACAATAGGGTCTTTGTGCCGAGATGCAGTTGTTAAGGATGGGAAGGATGAGAGGGAGTAGTTTGTCGTTGGTAAGGTCTTTTTTGTTCCTAGTGGGAATAGCCGGTGATATGGTAGGTTTGGTGTAAGGGTTGGTGGCTGGTAAGTGGAAGATAATGATGTGATGGTCTGACCAAGCGCAGGTGTAGTTAGAGCTCATCGAGGTGTTGCAATTGAGATCTGTGATCCAGTCAAGCGTTCTGCCCTTGTTGTGGGTAGGTTCAAGAATGCGGTGCTGGAAGCCCAAGTTGGCAAGGGTAGTAGCGACCTCGGTGGCCATGTGGTCTTTAGCGTCAGATAAGCCAAGGTTAAGGTCACCTAGTAGCAGCACCTGAGAGTTGGGCTTGTCAGTCAGGATGGACGTGATCTCGTCTGTGTGAAAGAGCAAAGTGGTCCTGGAGGTCTGTAGATGAGGTGTATTGTTGCAGAGTTGGTCGGTGAGAGGGTGCGTTTCACAGGTAGCGATTCAGCAGAGCTAAATTGGGTGTTGGGGATAGTTCTCATAGTGATATTGTCTCCGTGTATAAATGCGACTCCACCTCCTTTGGAGGAGGTGGACTGTCGGTGAATTCTGATGGAGTAACCATTTGGGATGGCAAGGGTGATAAGTGGCAAAATGAAGTATATCAGAGCACACCTAATTACTCAAAAACTAAATAACTATTTAGAGAAATTTTATTACAATTCTGGGTGCTGGGGAGGAATACACGCCCTGACACTGGAGCATGTGTTAAACATAAAACAAAAAGTGTCTAAACTTAAAGACACTCCCGTCCCCTGCTAACCTTACAAGCTGAAATAAATCAGTCAAATTTCATAACATTTGCACTTTTATATATAGAAAGAATTGTCAATTTAGAACATAGGTAACAAAATATCTTCATAAAAGTACAGAAAAAAGGTATCAACTGACTTCCAATATGGCCAGCATGAAAAACAAATCAAACCAGACAAAAATAAGCTCCCAATTTTGAACTGCAGCTTCAAGCTCTACGCGTTTCGGGGACTATATTTCAGCTTGTAAGGTGTGCAGGGGACGGGAGTGTCTTTAAGTTTAGACACTTTTTGTTTTAAGGGTGACAAGTGGGTCAGAGGCTGCATGTAGCCAAGTTTCAGTAATGGCAATGAAATCGAGGTTATGGACGGTGATGAGGTCAATGATATCCAGAGCATGGGCCGTAAGGGATCTGGCGTTGATGAGGGCACCCTTGAGTTCTTTAATAGGGGTGGGGTAGCGGGGAGGTGAGGTGTCCTCTGTGTGGTGGACTGTGTGATGGCGGTGCAGCTGCGCTGTGTGCATGAGGCACGGGGCAGTCTAGATGGGAGTCTGAGATTCATAGACTGGAGAGTGCATGGTTGATGGGTGTAGGTTTTGTGGCATAGTGTTGAAGACACAAGGCCGGGTCATTGAGGTATGGGTTGACTATGATGTCGGTGCTGTAGATCATGATGCGGGGGTGGGTAGAAGTGGTTAGTCTTGGCAGTGCTAATAGAGAATATGTAGTGGGTAACAGTTAGGTACGCTAGGGTGACAATAGATTAGGTGAAGACTGGCAGGTGGCTGCAGCTAGATGACGTGATCTGGGTGTCTTGACCGTCTGTAAGGTGTAGTGCGAAATGTACTGAGAGGTAGGCGGTGTAGTTTTATGCAAGTTGGCAGTCAATTAGTCGAGAGGCAGTTGCTTAAATATGACTGGCAGGTAAGTACATGTGCAAAGGCATTCAATTACTCAGTAGCAGTAGGCAGATTCAATTTGTCTAGGATTGTGCAAAATGGGCTGGTTCAAATAGAAAGTAAACAACGTGACTGCATTCAGGGAGTTAAACAGTAGCTACAATTTGGCCACTGCAGTTAAAGTGCATTAACTAGAAATACCTTCTCTACTCCTCTGAGAAACTTGTCCGTTCCGCTGTAGTT
The DNA here is from genome assembly GCF_040938575.1 of Ambystoma mexicanum. Lineage (NCBI taxonomy): Eukaryota > Metazoa > Chordata > Amphibia > Caudata > Ambystomatidae > Ambystoma > Ambystoma mexicanum. The sequence continues at coordinate 43,747,026 of NC_090923.1, read as the reverse complement.
CCTTCTAGGCTCAGTCAGTAACTCACAAAGTCGTTGAATAGTGAAAGGTATACTGAAAAAACAAAAAAAGTGGTTAGAATGTGGCAGGAATACGGAATATGAAAAATCAAAACTATTTTGCACCACAGCACACCAATTGTAGGATGCTCATGATAATTTGCTACAGAGATGGAAAGTGTACAAAGTCTGGCTCACACGCCAAAAGACTCATTGCAGGGGAAAGCATCAATTGCAGATAATCAATGAACATGTTTCAGCAAGCCATTTCGCCATCTGACAAGTGTAGCAGTCTGCCATCAGTTCATCTCTAAAAAGCAGTCTTGTCCAGAGAGCACCATAGATTGTTCTCACAACTTGGGCAAATATAAATTAGGTTTGAGGGAATTGAAGAGTTGCTATTAAAAATTGTTTTTCTAAGGGCTACGGAACGAAGAACCAAACTCAAACATAACAGAGGAAATGTCACCTTGAATGTCCAAAGGTGCTCATCTTAAGCGCATTTATATAGAGAGCTTATTACAAAGCAAGACATAACTGTTGATACGGAACAAGTTACTTACCTGCAACTTTTTTCCAGCATTGATTCACATGCTCATGAATATTCCCCATCGTCAGAATGGGAATCCTCGGTAAAGAAAAAAAAAAATCTGTTTCACTTCTGAACTGTTTTTTTTCCTAATAACCAATCACTGCTCTCTGGGTCTCATTGCCCCCAGCCAGCGACTGCCCTCTACCTAAACCCCTCCTCTGGCAGCCATCTTCAGATTTTGTAGCACGTAAAGTGGTAGTAGGACCAAGATAAAAGACAGAGTGGTAGGCAGGAGTTTTTGCATGTGAACCCATGCCAGACATGCTGGAGAACAGTTGCAGGTTAAGTAACTTGTTCCTTCTCCAGCATGGGGTCTGGCATGGATTCACATGCTCATGAATACAATACATAGCAGTACACATGCACAACCACGGGAGGTGGCAAGGCTCAACATTAAAGCATCTCTTACCTCCTCACCAGGCTCGCCTTCAAGTGAACAGGTTTCGCAGTACTGCTTGGCCGACTCTGGACGCCTCCCTGGAATCCCCGTCGACGCAGTAGAATTTCGTGAAGGTGTGCCTCGACCTCCACGTAGCAGCCCTGCAGATGTCCAGCATGGGCACACCAGCCAGGAAGGCCATAGTTGCAGCGATCGCTCTGGTCGAATGGGCTCTCGGACGGCCAGGCAACGGTTGGTTTGCCAACCAGCGACATTGGGTGATGCAGCCGGAGAGCCACCTGGAAATGGAAGGCTTGGAGAGGGCCTTCCCTTGGTTCACAGGGCCAAAGTTCACAAACAGCTGTGATGTCGTCCGAAAACACTTTGTGTGATCCACATAGAACTTCAGCACTCTAGCTACATCCAGCGAGTGCAAAGTGCTCTCAGCCAGCGACGAAGGCAACGGGAAGAAAACCGGTAACACCAAGGGCTTGTTGAGATGGAAGTCCGACGGCACCTTGGGCATGAAGGAAGGGTGCGCCCGCAGCACCACCCTCGTCTCGTGGAATGTCGTAAGGTTAAGAGGGGGCCTAGATCTCTCCCACTAGTCGTGCGGAGGTGAAAAGTCCACGATAAACACTTCAGCGGTGCCGAATGCATAGGCTCGAACGGGGGACCCATGAGCCTAGTCAGCACCACATTGAGTTCCCACGCTGGGGGCCGGAGCATTCACTGGCGGAAACTAACAGAAAAGTCCTTGTACTAATTCCTTGACCAGGTGGTGCGACCATAACGACCGCCCCAGAGTTCTGGTGTAGCAGAGCGATCGCTGCCAGATGAACCTTGATGGAAGCATGAGCCAACCCTGCCTTGGCCGGTGACAGTAAGTACGGCAGAACCTGCAGAGCCGTAATCCGTAGAGGGCCGAGTTTCTGTGCGCGGCACCAGACAGCAAACCCCTTCTACGTGGGCCTGTAGCATTTCAGTGTAGAAGCAGCTCTGGCCTTGGCAAGCACTTCCTTGCAGTCTGCCGGGAGATCGTATCCAAATTTTAGCGCTGCAGGAGCCAGGCCTGCAAGTTCAGCAACCCCGGATCGTGGTGTCGAATCGCCCCATCTTCCCTGGCAAGATGATCTGCGTCTGCCGGAAGCTTGACTGGAGGGGACACTGACATGTCCAGGAGGTCCTGGTACCATATCTGCCTGGCTGGTGCGACAAGGATCATCCGGGACCGGGACCATCCGAGTTGATTAAGGAGTCGCAGAAGCAACGGCGGAAACACCGAGAAACAGGCCGTCCCAGGGGATGGAGAATGCATCCATGACCCCTGGCTGGGGGAACCTGCTGACGAACATCCGGCACTCTTGTGTTCGTCGCCATCGCAAACAGATCGATCTGGGGATTGCCCCACCGTCGGAAAAGATCCACTTGGTCCTGCCAAAGCTCCCGCTCGTAGCACGAGCACATCTCCCTGCCGAGAGTCGGCAAAAGTGTTCTTCACTCCTGCCAGATGATATGGGACGAGTAACGTCTCCTGGGCGACAGCCCATCGCCATAGGTCCTGGCACTCCTTGGAGTGCCTGGGTTCTGGTACTCCCCTGCTTCCGGATGTAAAACATCGTGGTGGTGTGGTCTGTGAAGATCCGCACCACCTTGCCCATGAGGAACGAAGGAAAGACTTGAGGGCCCAAAACACGGCACGTAGCTACAGAACGTTGATGTGCAACGATTTCTCCTCCAGTAGCCACAGACCTCTTGCGTGGAGACGTCCGGTGTGCACTCCCCATCCTTCCAGAGATGCGTCCGTCGGATAGAAATCCGCACCCGACAGATGTAGACATCCCAGAACCAAATCGCTTGACGGAAACTCTCGTCAGGGGTGATCTTGTCCTCAAAGCTTCCCGATACCTGGATCCAATGCGTGTCGAGGAAAAGCTGCAGCGGTTGCATCCACAGCCTGCACAGGCGCACAAGGTATGTGCATGACAACATCATGCTTAAGAGGGACTTGATGGACCTCACCCTTTCAACCTTCAGGGTCAGCCATTGTACCTTGCCCAGGATGGCTGCTATTCTCTCCTCCCACGGGGACACCAGGCACGACACCGTGTTGAGCCAGGACCCCAGAAACAGCACGCCCTGCAATGGCACCAAGCAGGACTTTGAAAAGTTTATCAAGAACCCCAGTTTCGTGAGTAGCCGCACCGTCCCTGCCGTGTGCTGGACGGCGGTCTCTCTCTGCTTGGCCCAGATGAGCCAATCGTCCAGGTAGGGCTACACGCGAATCCCCTGCAGGCGCAACCGCGCGCTACTGGCGCCAGACACTTGGTGAAAACTATTGGTGTCGACTTCAATCCGAAGGGAAGGGCCTTGAATTAGTAATGCTGCCATTGGAACACGAAGCGCAGTAACTTCTGGTGCCCCTTGTGAATGGGGATGTGGAAATAGGCATCCTCCAGGTCCAGCGACAATAGGAAATCCCCTTCTTCCAGCTGTCCCAGCAAGTGCTGAAGGGTGACCATCAAAAACTTGTGGGACCTGATGTACTTGTTGAAGTGGCGGAGGTCTAGTATGGGTCTCCAACCACCCGTATTCTTTCCGGTGAGGAAGTACCAGACCGGAGCCCAGTAGCCTTTTTGGGACGAGTTCTATCGCACCATTCTTCAGCATAGCCCGTACCTTCCGAAGAACTTGAGGGATGTTCCTTCCGGGCCATCGGTGGAAGTTTGAAAGTTTACCTGGATGGTCCGACTTCCTGTTCTTTGCTGACCCGGAGCGTTGGCTCGTGGTCGAAGGCGCTGCAGATGCCGTTCCCGACCTGGCTGCTGAGGAGCCCGTCCCAATGGTGCGTAGAAATTCCAGTGTGTGCCCGTGGGCCAGGGCGTCCAGCACCCAACGGTCGGTGGAGATGGACTTCCACACGCTGACGAAATTCACCAGTCGGCCTCCCACCGGGGTGCACAAGGTCACGGCTGGTTCAATCCTGCTTCGTCGTGGGTGCACAACCTTGGCTGAAGACGGCTAACTCCTATGGACTTGCTGTGGCCCCTGTAGGCTTCCTGGGCCGAAGAGTGAAGCGGTTGATGATCGGATGATGAGCCACCACTGAAAACTTTGGCGGACCCCCTGGGACTTTTCCTCCGGAGGTCCGAAAGGACTGCCGTCGCTGCTGGAGCGTTCCCTACGGCCGAGCCGTCTCTGCATCTGCCTTGATGGCCTGAAGAGACTCGTCCACATTCTTGCCAAATAAGTTGTCCCCATTGAAGTGCATGTCCAACACCCTCGACTGTACATTCTGGCAGAAGTTAAGTGTCCCTCAACCAACCCCCGCCGAAGGCAAACGCTGTTGCCCATCTGGCGGAATCCCATGTTGGCGATGTCTGTAGCAACTGTGATGGTGTGGTCCGATGCCACCTCACCTTCCGGCAGGATCTCCAGTGCTTCCGCTCTCTTGTCGTCGGGGAGGAAGTCCAGGAGGGGGGACTATCTTGAACCATGGCTTCCCGTCAGAACCGGCCACGATGGCCAGGGCATTGGCTGCCTTGATCGTCGTTGCAGCCAACGAGATGACCCGTCGCCCCGTGACGTCCAGCTTCTTTCCCTCGCCGCCCTGGGGGGCGAGGGGGAGAAGAGGGCGTCAAGGCAGAAGACCCTGAAGACTTCTTCCTCGCCGCCGCCGAGACCACCAAGTCCGGGGACGGCTGGGATCTGAGACATGGGAGCAGAGTCCGGCACTCTGTACCAGTCCCTCTTCGCCGAGGACGGGTTTTTCATAAGGGACAGTCCCTCGTCCCAAATGTCATCCAATAGAGGGATCGCCAGCACGATCTTCCTCTTGGCCTCCCGGCACTGGTACAGGAAGCCTTCCTTTTCCTCGGGATATTTCCAAGGACGAGATTGGCTCTTTGCCATGCCATGATCTGTAGATCATGGCATGGAAAGAGCCAATATCGTTGCATGGTGAGGCACTAGAGAAGGGAGGTCCTCCCAGGCGTCGGTGCCAGTCGTCGCCGTATCCGGTTCTGTATCGTCCCTTGGAGGGGATGGCAGCGAAGGATGGTAAGGAGGTGGAGGGTGAACTCTCCTCTTGACAGGGGGAGGTTCACCCGACTGTTCAAGTGCTGTGGGATCTCCCCCGGCGACAGGGAGATCCTTGTCCGGATCTTTGAGCACAAGGTATGCAGTGCCTGTAGGATGTTCGCCAACATGTCCGCCGGCAGTGGCGGCGGTTGCAACGGGAGCGATGGCAGTGGCATGATGTCCTCTGGCTCCTCATTGCCCTGCTGGTCCTCGTCGGTTTCCTCGCTGCTCTCCACATCCGCCTTGCTGGGGTCCTTCCCGTAGGACCTGGCCTCGACAAACTTCTTTTCCAGTACGGCCTTCAGACCAGAAAGCTCCTCCTCGGAGATGACTGAGCCCTGCAGGACTACCGCCACCCCGCCCCCTTCTGCTTGACCAAAGGGGACAGTCAGGAGAGATGTTTGGCATCTTCACCAGAGTCTTCTCAATGGGTAGAAAAGACAATTCCCCCCGAGCAGGCAGGGAAACTCATTTTAGGGGCCGCCTCCTGCGAACCTGCATCCACGGCCTTCGCTAGGGACACCCACTCATTCAAGGGAAGATTTTGCCTGGTGAACCTGGGCCTTCACGACCTTTGGTGTGCTTGAGGCCTTCACCGTGGAGGGAGGGTCAGTGCCCCGCTTCCCTTTGACTTTATCCATCGGAGTCGGCTGGGACTTCTCCAGAAGTTTACACAGATGGTCCGACTTCCTCTTCTTCGCTGACCCAGAGCGTTGGCTCGTGGTCGAAGGCACCGGAGATGCCGTTCCCGACCTGGCCGCAGAGGAGCCAGTCCCAATGGTGCTCCCGGTGCCTGTGGGCTTGCAGTGCTATGCCTTATGTTGGGCCCCCGTCGCCTGAGCACCCTCAAGGTCTTAAAAGACCGCTCAGATTTCCTCTTGCTGCCGGGAATCACCTGCAGCCGGGGTATTCACCTGAAGCCACTCGGAGAGCCACTTGTGACGGTCCTTCATGGTGCGTGGCACCATATCCTTGCAGAACGCACAGGCCTCCTCCACGTGAGTTTGGTCGGAATGTAGGCAGTAAAGGCACAGGGAGTGCCCATCGTCCAGGAAAAGGTTCCTTAGTCCACATCCATGGCAGATCCTGAACAGAGGCGTCAAGTCTCCTTTATCTTCAGCCATGTCCACGCAGAGTAAGCCTCACCATTGAGGGGCGTAGAAAAGTCTGAAAACCGGGTCCCCGTTAGTTGGAAGATGGATCGATGGAGCTGGAGGCTCGGTTGACCAGAAAAATAGAGTAAACTCTAAGAAAAAGCGCAAAACACAGTAAAAAGCCTGCCTGAGAGCTGATCATGAGGACTCCCACCACTCTAACGTGTGGTCAAAAACTGAAGATGGCTGCCAAAGGAGGGACTTAGGTAGAGGGCAGTCATTGGCTGGGGGCAGTATGACCCAGAGACCAGTATTGGTTATTAGGAGAAAGACAGTTCAGAAGTGAAACTGAAACTGTTTTTCTTTACCAAGGATTCCCAGTCTGACAGGGAATATTCGTAAGCATGTGAATCCATGCCAGACCCCATGCTGGAGAAATGTTAGTTTTCATTCATGTACAGAACTAACATGCAACCTTATGAATTTTTCAGAGCACTGACACTGCAAATCTATATAAACCAGTCTTAAACTGCTTAAGTTCATAAAATACAGATATCCAAATAGCGGTTTGTCTAGTAGGATGCTGGAGAGATGCGTTGTTATGCTGGCAGTCGTCCGAAATAGAATCTCACACTGATCGCCTGCCAAAGATAGTGTTAATTTTAAATAGTAATTTTAAACTGCTAATGTTAGCACCGTTGTTATAACTTAGTTCTGAGGTTTGTGTGCAGCTGGGCACATTTTGGGGTATCCAAACCAGAGTAGGGAAAGGAGGGGGCAGCATTCAAATAGTAGGAGGCAAAATACTTGAATTGGCCATAGCTTGGCAGCAGAATACAGGCACCCAAATAGTAAGTATCAGTACTACGAGTGCAGTTGTGTGGTGGGCTGCAGACCAGCTAAAGCGCACCCATGGAAATAAGGATGCAGGTTTGGATCAGAGTATAGATCCTGCCCCCACTGCAGCTTAATCTTGGGACTGCAGAGCATTAGGCTGTCTGTGCGGATAGTGTCAAGAGGTGATAAGACTAGAGCGAGAGGGTTGGCAAGGAAGGGGGATTAAAACGTACGAGGCTGTGGAGGTGGGCCTGTAGAATACTGTAGAATACTGCACCAGAACACTGGCAGTGAAGGTTTTCAGCTATGGCTTCCTGAGGTAAAAAGGTACCAACGATTTCCTCAAACTCACTGGACTGTCTAAGGGGTAGTGTTGCAAACTAGACAAGATTTAACTCAGGTGGTAGTTCTCAGGTGCAGTATACATATTTTACAAAGACCAGAATTGGAGAAGTCCACACATTTTTATAAAAATATAATCTTTAAATTAAAAAGGCAAGACAGAACTCACTACAGTAACAGGCAAGTAAAAATAAATACAAATGTGCCACAAAGTTATCACTGAAGTAAACAAGTTTAAAAGTTCTACGTTTAAGTCTTTCCTACATGGGAAAATGCATCATCAGGTAAGAAATACACTTTCGTAGCTTGGTGGCAAACCACCCATATGAGTGTAATCAAGCAGAATGGCGGTTGCCAGGCAGGCTCCAGCAAAGCAGTAGCTGCCGCATGATTTCCAAACAGGCAATGTGCACACAGGACGTCACACAAAACGGTGGATGTGACATCACTCAGCCACACAGTATATTCCAGTTAGGGAGAATTCTCAGAAATGTGACAATTCCTCTATAACTTGGAGACCCCTAGCTCTTTTGCTGGACTCTAGGTAGGACTTTTCCATTTTTTGCCTGAAGAGAGCGAGACCCTTTTTCCCTACTCTCGCATGCATTTTACTGTGATTTTAACTCTGTTTCTTTTGGTTTTTGGAGTCCGACAAACTCCATAGGCATCTTTTTACACTGTCGCACAGCAACTTCAGTGCAGTGACACAGGGAAGTCTTTCAGATTTCCACAAAGGTTTAAATACCTCTCTTGGATAACTAGTGTTTCCAAGAGCATTAAAGTGAAAATGACTACTTACACTTGTAACTTTCTAGACCCAGTACACCATCTTACAATAGGGTGCTGGAGGGGTTACATAGTATTCCCTTTGTCTAGCGTCTCATGTAACAATTTTATGTTACCCTTTCCTCGATGAATGGCTGGTGGCAGTGGTTTACTTTACTACTGTGGTGTGTCTTTACCGTGCCCGTGCTGCAGTAAAGCACCCTTCGGTGCCATTTTTGTCAAAATGGCCCGGTCTTTTTTCGCCATTTCTCTGTGGTAAGGTTCTTCTTGAGATTTACTCTGTGCGCCAAACCAGGTTTGGTCCCTTTGTTCATTTTGTCTTTGGCGGGATTCACAAGTGAAGCCTGCATCTGGTCCAGGGTGTCTGATGGGGGTAAGGGGAGGGGCCTGAAACTCTGTGCTTAGTCTCCTAGAAGACAGGAATACACTCTTTGGTGATTGGCTGGCTGTCCGGCAAGGACAGCCACCCTGCTGTTTGACTGGCAGCTAGGCAGGAATGAATATGAGAAACCTGCATAAAAGGTGAGGCTTTTTGGCTTGGAAGGCAGAGTTCACCACTGACGAAGGAATCCAAAGAAGAACTTGAAGACGCCTGCTGCAACAACTGGACCATTGGTTTGCCTGGTGAAGCCCTGCTGCTGTGCTGAAACTCCACTTTAGTTTGGTTTTGCTTAGAGAAGCCCTGCACAGACTACTTCTCCCCTTGAGTTGGTGGGACCAATCAACTAAAGTAAGCCCCCTGGACATCCTCTCTAAGCAGGTTGCACTTCCACTGCAGTTGCTGTTGGAACCGAAGAGCCACGGAGAGGAACACCAGTTTGTGTGCGCTGCTTTTAAGCTGGCCAAGATCTCCAGGAAGATCCTCCGGACCCCCAGGAAGCAGGGCTGAGTCTGAGCCACCTCAGAGTGCTGGACCCCAGATGCAAGGAAAGCCCACATCAACAGCCAGGAACCACGGTGGTGCTATTTGCGGTAGACACAAGGAGATGAAACACCGAATTGCCACTTGTTTGAATATTGCTGGTTGGTGTCGGCGTCCGTCCCATTGCAATACATGAGTCCCCAGAAGTCCTCCCTCTTGCCCCCACGACCGGGGCCCAGGAACACTATGATCTGCAGAGCTGCACAGAACAGAAGTCATCTGCTGCATTTTTCTTCCAACTAAAGTTACTGTAAAGTCTAAGAGAACTTACCTCTTGTTGTAGAATCTTTACGCCTCACAAGTCTAACAGCTTGGGGCCCTATATTGATTCTTTTTCTTCAAAGACTTCTAAAACATTGTGCAAAGACTTTCCTTACTTACCTGCAAGGAGTGCTTCAGCCACATAGACTTTTGCTGATTGACTTTGGCTTAGCCTGTCACTGAATGACTTCACTTCTCTGTACTGGAGGGATACAAAAGTATTTGCTTGCTTAAGAATATTTGTGATCTCTTGTTTCGAATAACCTTTTCCTTGACACTCATCTCAGTACTATTCTAAATGCCAACAGTAATAGATCAATGTCCACAATGTCCCAACTATTGAAGTCATCTGAGGGTGTAGGAAGTGTATGTGTGTCATCCCAAATGGGCGTTTGCGGATTTAGAAACCTTCAAAATATACACTCCTGGTATGTGTTGCTATTATATTGCTCCCTTCTAAAGGCGGCCTATGCAAAGGACTGGTAAATAAATCATTGTTTTATCAAGAAATAATGAGTGTAAGTGTTTGCTTGAATATTTGTCGCTGAGAATCTTTGTGTAACCACTCTACAGCTCACATTGACCCCCTCGAGACAAGCCTGGCTGCTCTACAAAACTACCAACCTGTGTAGTTCAGACTTTTACCAAAGGTTGGGTCCAATTGCCAGGAGGCGGTGGTTGTTGTAGTGCACCCAAAGTGTACCACCCCAAATATTTAACAATTCCACTGCACCCCCTCCTGAAGCCCGCACATGTCCCTATGTATACAGGCTAGGAACCGCATACATCGCTTCTCACCACGCAGTCATCTATTTTTCTGCACCCATGAGTAACACGTTGTTTGCGACTTCTAGCGCTACGATTATTTTAAAACTGCATTTAGATTACCCAGACTGGATTAATACGGCTATAGAAAGTTTGCCTGATCTCTGGCTTGGCTCTCAGTATCTGGACTTCCCAGACTGGATTTGCCACTGCTCTCCGATTCCGACTCAGTCTGTCCCTGCTTTGATAACCACCATAACATTTGGAACTTTACGAACTGAGTTTTCTGCTAAGTCCAGTACGTCTTTGCTGCTTTGCCACCCCCCCTCCCCCCCGGTGTGAATCTCCAACTGCGGCCAAAGGAGAATCTCTAGTGACGCTGTACCCTCTGTACCTTAGCTGCACCCTTGTGCCACCTGGGACAGGTTCCAGCAAACTTTTACTAACCCGGATTTTGTTAATTTCTGGCAAAGTACCGTCAGGTGGGTCCCTAGCCAATGGACTAAACCAAGTTGGGAGTTTTTCCAAGTTCATACACTCCATTCATTTATACTTCAGGTAGGAAAGGCATCAGGGGGAGAAGGGCTGGGATTATAGAGGGGGCAAGTGACCAGTCTAACCTATTTGATCATTTGTTTCGCGCCACATGCCGTAGGCCTGGTTAAGGAGAATTCTCATTGCTGTGCTAATTCCCTTCAAACCTTAGCAACCCCCAGCTCTTTTGATGGCATTTAGGACTAATTTAATTTTTACCCTGGAGATAGAGCAGCCTTTTTCTCACTCCCTCACGTGTTTTCAACTGATTTTGATTACGTGTTGACAGAACTATGATATACTAATGGGCTAGCTCTTTACATATCATAGGGCGATTAAAACTGCCACAGCCAGATGTCCGGACATAAAGACCGAATTGCTGGACTCCATTTACAACTTTACAGAAGGGGTGGGGAGCATATGATCTCCAGGATCTATGAAAGGATATTGGACTCGGTCAGTAGACTAGAACTCCGAGTGACGCCAAAATGGGAGGAGGATGTAGGCAGAGCCTTTATGGACGGGCAATGGGCTAGGGTGATGCTGTATACACGGAAGGTTTCCAGGAACGCCAGATTCAAACAGATACAGCTACAAGTTACACACAGAGCGTACATGACCCCAAACGCCATTTCACAGTTCCAGTGAGTCAGCAGATATGCTGCACATGTTGGCATGCCCGGTAGTCAGGGGTTCAGTAAGGACATCGTGAATAAGGCCTCAAAGTGGGGGATGGTAAAGCATAAATGGCAACCGGAGGCGTGCTTGCCGAGAACGTTCTTGCAGTGGTGCGCGGAGGCACATTTAACGAAGACGAGACCTAATTTGGATCTTGGTCAAGCGCAGGAGAGCACTTGCTTGAAAATCCGCTGAAGGTCCCAGTATAGAGGCATGGGGGGGATGGGGGGAGGAGAGAAAAAAATAGGGCAATGTACAGGGGACAAAGGGAGGTCAGCAATGATGTCACAGCATGGAATGCATTAGTCCAAAGGAGGTTTGCGCCCTCCGATTACATGACAACGTGACGTTTGCGCTGCAGTGGCGTGAGGTGCGGCGAGCAAAGGAGGGAGTGGGGCTGGAGGGGACGAGAAGAGGCGGGGTGGGCTGGATATGGCATGCGCAGTCTTTTGTTAATTTGAGTTTACAAGTTGGGGCCATTGAGCCCGGTTCGTCTGAGTAGTAGCAAGCATAGGATGAGATTTAGTTGAGGGAGGGCATCCGACACGCATCAAGGGTCTGAAGATAATGTACGCAAGGACAGTGATAGTAAAGTGTGCTAATTAATACTTGAGACTGCACAGTGTACGGAAGGATTTTTCGCTCCCTCTTTCTGTGGCACACAGCTGCTTGTTTTTTGTGGTTTCTTTTTTGTATGGTCTTCCTTTCTTTTGTTGAAGAGCTGCAAATAAAAAAATTTAAAAAACGAAGTGTCCTTGCGCAGTCAGTGTTTTGGTAAAAGGCTTTTCACTGTCATCGGGAATAAGCAGGTCTGTTAGGAGGCTGAGGGGTTGGGATGGAAATGAGCCTATCCCACCCACCTAGGCGCTTTAAGGCGAACACCGCAGGAGGTGATCCAACGTAAAAGGGGGAGTAAGGTGCACTATCAGGCAACCTGTAGAGACACTGTAGTGCTTACAGGTAGATGCGCAGTAGGAGAAATCCAAAGCCAATGACTCCATTTTGTATTAGGCCCAAAAGGGATAAAATGGTTCAACGTTCTCTGGACCTAATTCAGAGCCCAGTTTGTCCAACCCTCCTGCACCCCCCGTTCCTCCAGTGTTGCGAATATTTAGCATCTTCTTAAAGAAGGCGCCCAGCAAGAGCGCGAGACAACACCAAGCTCCACTCTGTGTCCATTCACCTCCACTAAACTGCCATCAGGCTTCTAAGTCCCCAACCCCCAAAACCCCCACCGAGCCAGTCTGGGGCCAGCCCCACACCATTGACCCCCAACCCCCACACCTTTGCATTCCCTGATAAGCAAGCGAAACCCTGCCCCAACACAAATAGGGTCCACAGAGGATCTAAGCATGTGTGACTATTTCTTTCAAACATGAAAACATACCCCTGTAACACGAGGTACAGGGAGGGGGATACATTAAAGATCAAAACCCTGTGCGGGAACTGCTTATCAATGAAGCCCTGAATGTGTGGGTCAGCGTGACTATTTTATCATCCCTTCCCCTGGCACCATTTCCTGTGCAGCCCAGGTGCCTGCCACAATGAATAATCAGGCTTAGCATGTTTAATTTAGACAGAAACAACGTATTAATGTATGCCCTGACCTTCACTGCGAGGATGAGCACAGCTGACCCACGTGGATCCAGACAAGAAAGAAATAACCAATTACTGCCTGGCATTCCTTATGGAGTGTAGTGTGCCTCAATCAAGTGGCACCCATTTGTACTGTATATTATGACGTGTGTGTGGTTTTTAAGCCCCTGTTTGTAACTAAGAGTTAAAGTGCTCTCGAGCAGTAGAGTCCTTGTTCGATATATGTATTAGGTACAATGAAACCTTATCCTTGCAACGCTATCCCCTGGCCCATTTCTCTAGTGGGTTGCCTTTATTCTGGAGCGTGCGTATAAAGCAACTTGCCTTCACCGGCTTACTCCATCCACAACAACCCGTTTTAAACAGCGACTTGTTTCAGAGTTCGCCATCTGATAGCAAAATAATAAACCGTGCATGAACTATAACGGAAGTAAGATGGTAAATCGGCCCCAATATGGCCTTAACACACCCAAAGATAGCCTTTCGATTGCAAAGACAACATCTTCTGAAGGCCTTTAATAGAGGGTAAATTGAGCCAAAGCAGGCTTCACTAAGACATCAAAATCCATCTATGGGCTGGAGAGGTTTGAAGGAAACAGAAGTGCTCCAAAGTGGCAGCCATTAGGGAGAATTCCACTCTAAGAGGCTGTACTTCCTGGATTGCAAAATGGATATTCTGCATGTTAGAAGCGCGATTAACTACGTAATCGAGCGAAAGACCGGAGGCGGATTAGTTTGCTGGGAGGGGGCAAACTGAGGAGTTGGGGCGGGGGGTGGAAAGGAGTATGGGGAATGGCAGAGGAAGAGTATCCCTGATGAGAGAGGTGGGGGGTGGAGGTTGGACTGCGTATGGGGTTCCCAGAAAGTCAGGAGGACAGGGGGATAAGGAAGAAACGTGATACTTTTCATTAAACCTGTTGCGCAAATTTCTATGTGCAATGGTAGCTTTCAAAGTTTTTCATTAATCCAATATCCACTACAGTAATGGAGGGGACAAACAGATGTTCTGAACACTCACTAACAGTATGTAAGGTCAACCCGGCCTAAAAGAAGCCTGTCCCCAATGGCCACTCACTAGTATATTGTGCTCAGTTATGCAGATCTAATAACAGTGCAGCCACTATACACAACGGAAAGAAGTTAACTGGGAACCTTATGAGTTCCCATACTGGTAGGAAGCAACTATATATAGTGACCGGGTTTAGACACGGGCCTCCTGCAGGTAAGGAGCAACTCTGCAGCAAGCCATGGTGTAACCGTTTCACTAAAACATTGCACCGTATCACTATGAGCCATGCCCGACCACTGGAATGAACTTCTGCTAAAACAGGGATTCATGGTTTTCAGTCCACAATTGGTTTAATACGTATTGTATTAATTCTGCTTCTGTATGTGAAAACGGAAACAATGCATTGTAATACAAAGGTGAAGAAACAGCAATGGATACCCGTTAAAGCCACTGACGATCTTTAAAATCCGTTCCTTCATCTCTTCGTAGGGAATGTACTCCACATTGGGATTGGAGGGTCCTCGTGCCTCAGGAGCGGAGGTCTTAAAATCCTCCATCACCTTTTCCAGCTTGAAAATGAAGTAGGTTTTAATCTGGGACCACTGGAACCTGGAAAACAGTAAATCAAATTGAAAATAAACACATGCAGCAGGTGCTAAAGGCATGTATTCAAGGAAGGGATAATGAGCTAAACTAAAGAAATTACAAAATCGGCGACATCACTAGAGCGGTCGCCCCTGGCATTTGCGGCATCAGATGCAATAACAGCTCAACAGCCAAAATCCAAGGTAGGCCAGAGAAAAGCAGCCACCTTGGCAAGGTCCCAGGGAGGTGGTGACGACGCTCGCCCACCCCTAAATGTAAGGTTATCACTACAAGCATGTCTCCAGCCGGGTGCTCAGTTTAAAATAAATGTAAACAAAGCAAGTAGGCCAACACTGGCCAAGCGTCTATAAAAGAAGCTACAAGCATACCCACGAATCGTAAAGGATGTGGTCTTCATTATTTTCAAGGTTGGCCGGTCAGAACTTGCATGCAGGTACGTGGAGTGCGAGGAGGAAACTGAGGGTGGTGTATGGAAGATGCTGCCTGGGGCACCAGTTCACAGGCAGCAATATGGTAGGGGGGTTGGGGGGCTGAAGAAGCCGCCATGTAAGGCAGACGTCGATTCCTAGGCTCTGCTTGCTTTGAAACACTTTACTTGACGTCTAAGCGCCTTACAAGTGCACAATGAATGAAATGAATAAATTCACAGCCTGTGGATTAGCGTGGCTGACACTTACCCAGCCCTATAGGCTTCTCAGGGATCAATTTACACATTTCATTTCCTATGTAATATTAAATATCGATTTCTTAACAAGCAGACCCTGAAATGCTTGACATGTGACTAACTCCACTGGTCTGCGAGGTTATCCAGAAAGAACTTGTGTTCCACTAGGATGGCGGAAAAAAACAATCTGAGGGACCGACGCGTGAAGGACCATGGGTACAGAGGACTGACACGCCCTGTCGACATCACTTCGAGTTACAAAAACAAATAATGTATACTCTGCGCCTACCACTAGATGTCCTATTTTTCCCCCAGCAACCACTGGGTAAGACATTGTACAGGTCCAGCCGGATTTGTGGAGAGATGCCACACCTCACCCTACTTTCTCTGTGTGGTCAACATCTTGGATGCTGTACACAGGTGCAATGAGGACGCCAAACACTTAGGTAGAGGTGGGGCGAAGTCAGGTAACTGTGCTAAAAATGACAGTTTGTGGTAAGGAGGTCAGGAATGCCAGCAACATTGCGAACAGCAGAGTGCACATTAACAAGCATCATGCTGCAAGTTAGAGGAAGTGGTGGAGATTGAATAGTAGCACAGGGTATGAAGCCGAGACTGAAAGAATGGGTGGCATGTCGGTGCATCAAGCATTTAGGAGTTTGGGTCTTCATGAGAATAGAATGAGAATGGACTGTGGCTGTAGCAGACCATAATGTCTGCTTGTTGGAAAGGCAGATTCGAGCCCTTTGCCACATCCAGGCACAAACTGGCAATGTTTGGGTCTCCATCTGTAGAATACACGCGATTAGGAAACCTAGGGCAAGGCTGCATAATAAGGGAGTAGTTGCTTACCTGTAACTCCATTTCTCCAGCGTTGGTATCTTTCATGGATTCACAGGCTGTGAATATTACCTGTCAGGCTGTGAATCTCTGGTTACTTTGAGTTAGTACTTTTCCTATGGAAAAACGTTGACACCTGAAGTGTCCCATTAACGTTGTGGCTGCTTTTTCGTCCCCACCAATTGAACGTAGAGTGCATAGCTCAGTCCCAGCAGCTTCCCCTCAGATTTTAACCACTACAGCTATGAAGAGGTTTGCCTGAAGGGAGAAGGCTGGTGGGCGCATGTGAATCCATGAAAGATACCAAAGCTGGAGAAATGGCGCTACAGGTAAGAAACTACTCCCTTCTCCAGCATTGAATCTTTCATGGATTTACACGCTGTGAATAGATAGTATATATGTCTGGAGGAGAAAAACAGGCATACAGACTTTGCATTTTTACACTCATGCTAGAAGCATACATACGTATACATACGTAATTAAAACAAAACACCAGAAGCTGTGTGGCGAACCTTACTGGA
Source organism: Ambystoma mexicanum (assembly GCF_040938575.1). Taxonomy (NCBI): domain Eukaryota; kingdom Metazoa; phylum Chordata; class Amphibia; order Caudata; family Ambystomatidae; genus Ambystoma; species Ambystoma mexicanum. Next base: position 43,730,523 of record NC_090923.1, on the reverse strand, counting down.
ACAGCAGTTGAAGGACTGCTCGTCCCATATGCACGTCATCCGCGTGCTGTTGCAGCCAGTAGTGCCTAGTGAACATTTGAGGCACTGCCCATGTGGCCACCTGGCAAATTGGCACCCCTGACCAGAGAAATGCTGAGGCCGCTCAGGCTCTTGTATAATGTGCTCTGGCTGTATTCTGCAGTGGCCAGTTGGCCTTTGTGACACCTAAGGAAATCGCAGAGGATATGATGGCCTTCCCTTTGTTAGAGGGACCAAAGGTGACAGCTGTCTCGCTGCTCTAAAGGATTTTGTCCGGTTCAGGTAATATTTTACGCCCTTTTTACATCCAGGGAGCGCAATACTCAGCTGGGAAGGTGGCGTTCTGAAATGGTAGGGTGATGGTTGCATCCTTGTGGAATTCAGATTGCACTTTCGGGATAAAGTGAGAATTGGTGGAGAGGCTTATGTGTCCTTCGCAATCGGAGGTATGAAGGGTCCACCACTAAGGCCTGTAGTTTAGAGACTCGTCTGGAAGGTGTAATAGCGATTAGGAACGCCACTTTCTAGGTTACAAACTTGATGTGCATCAATGAGCAGATCAAAAGGGGGTTTTGTGACTAGATTTAGGCTCCACACCAGTGGAATTCTTTTCTTTGGAGGAAAGTGTGAAAAAGCCCTTCTAGGAAGTGCTTGAACAGCCCGTCACTGTAAAGAGGGCGTTTTCCTCTTTCTAGTGAACCTGGATATTGCCGGCGGGTGTAAGTTTATGGAGGAGATCGCAAGACCTTCCTTTGCCAGCTTCAGTAGATAGAGAAGAACCGGTTGTGTTTGTATGGACAATGGTCTTTCCATCGATGGAAATGCATCAATGGAATAGCATCAAAAAGCAAATCCATCAATGGAAATGCATAGAAAGTAAATCCATGCTATGCTACCTTTACAATGGCATTGTAAAGGTACATATCCATCGAAACTTGTCTTTCGAATATAGAAATGGACGAGTTTCAATTTATATGTACTTTTAAAATGTAAAAGCATTTCGATGCATTTATTTTTCTGATTGAAACGTTACATGTAGCAGTGCTCAAATCTTCAAAGTATTTCGGCACTGGCCAGCTTCGTGTAATGTTTTCTTTTGGGGACGGGATCCCCTCCTAACCCCCCACCAAACCCCCCTGCCCCAACACCATAACCTAACCCAACCCTAACCCTAAATCTAACCCCCGCCCAACCCCTACCCTACCCCGTACACTAACCCCAAATCTTGAATTAAAAAAAAAATAATACATCGCATAGCCATCAAGTTGTATTCAATGAAATGCATTTCGATGGAAAGTATTTTCAATGAATACAATTCGATGTAAAATGACTGAACAGATTGTCAATGGAAAGTCTAGTTACCATGGACCGTGTTTGGAGGTTGGACTGCTGCAAACACCATGTGCATAACCTTTTCCATTTCTGGTTGTATGAGTTATTATTAACTTTATTGTTTTTGGTTTATAGAAAAACCCCCAAAAAATGTCTAAGAAAAGTACAGTAAAAAACTTACAAGAATACTAATTGCAATATATAAAAACAGTAACGGACAATCATACACATATGCACATTACACTTAAATTCCAGATAGCAGATAAAACTCGAATTACTTTTGTAAGTGTTAGTGGGCGGTTCCATAGCTACCGCTAGTATGCGCTGGCATTCCGGTGGGATGTCTAGGAGGCCGAATTCGGCGTGATCAGGAGACACGCTGTCAGCTTGAGGGAGCCTGGGTCGTGATGCAGGATTGAACAGTTCTGCGACGGTCGGCATGAGACCCCATATTTGGTTGTCTGCCGACAGCTGAAGGATGTCCAAGAGCCAGTTTTGTCTGGGCCAGTATGGTGCCACCAGGATTATCTTGCAGTGGTATCTGCACATCTGGATGGTCTTCCTGATCAGCAGGAATGGAGGGAACGCATATGTGAAAAGGTCGGTCCATGGGAACGAGTTCCCCCTGAGAGCCAGGGTGTGGTAACCTGCTTGAAAATTCTCTGCACAGTTTGTAGCACGTTGGGGCAAAGAGGTCCAGAGGAGGCTGGCCCCACACTGAGATGATCTTGGTTATTTGGTTGTCGTGCAAGCACCATTTGTGGGATGACTGTGTAGAGTCCCTGCCTGCTGGTTGTGTATCCCTGGAAGGTGAAATGCTTGTAAAGCAATGTGAATGGACCAGTGCCAAATTATTTGAGCGTCGAGACCGGGTGTTTGACCTTGTTCTGCCTTGCTTGCACAGGTAAAACATTGTGGCGTTATTGTCTGTGAGGGTTCGCACTACTGAATTCTTGATTAGTGGAAAGACTTTAGGGCCCAAAGGACCGCTTGCAGCTCCAGGACATTTATGTGCAGGGTTGACTCTTCAGGAGTCCACAGGCCTTTGATCTGGTGTTTTACTAGGTGAGCTCCACAACCTGCCATAGAAGCATCAGTCACAAAGGTGAGTTGGTGAGTGGGTTTTGCTAGTGGCTTCCCTTTCGAGAGGTTGAGGACTGCCCACCATTGGAGTGACTTAGAGAGCCGGGCTGATGTTATGTTATCTTGTTTCCACAGGAACTTTGTGCCCGGGACCATCTGGAAGCTAGGAATCATTGTACCGGTCGCATGTGTAACCTGCAATTGGGTATTATTGGAATGCAGGAGGATATGGTCCCCAGTAGAGCCATGTATTTGAGCACTGATTTGTTTGGAATAAAAACTTGCCAAGCTTATTTTGTGCACTCTGTCGGCTGAAAGTCCGAGGTCTTGTCCCACGAGTAATTAACCGCCCAGGGACACCACTTTTGACATTAGCCGCTCCAAGATGTTCCAGGTGTAACCAAAAATCTGTTCAGTAGGAGGGCGCCATCGAGCAGTGATTACATGAGGACTGGGACCATGCGAGTACATTTGCGGCCTTCAGGATCCTGTTCATTAAAATCCTGATTCTCTTGTTCCAACTTGAGATCACCAGATCTAGCCCAGGTGATTCCCAGATCATTTGGCCTTGCCCGGTCCAAAATAAATAGAGCTGGGAGATGCAACACTTCTGTTGGGTGCTCTGGAGGGCCGGGCGCAATCTTGGGCCTGATACTATTTGCTGCAAGGGTCTGGATTGCACCGTTTTCCCTCAGCAGTCCTGAAGGGAGAGTGAGGTTGAGGGGCAGGGGATTGGGGGAGTGGGGGTAGGGGGCTAGTTTAAATCTGCAGGAGGTTTGAGTTAGGCCTGGAAAATGAGTAATGGAGTATGCTTTGAAGCACGGCGCTCCGGAGGTGGGGGGGGCATTGTTGGGAGAAGTGAGGAGAGGGCACAGAATGAGGGGGGAAGCCGAAGCGCCACAGGAATCTCTGGGGTGTGCTGAGTACAGTGTGCCCCTTTACAATTGGCGAGTCCCAACGGACGGTCACATGATCTGATCCTCCCCCTGGAGGCTGCCTCGGGGGTGTGAATCGCCGCCCTGACATTTCACAGCCGTACTAAAGCAGACACTGCAGCAGTGTGACAACTAGATAAAATAGCAGGGCCATTTGTGGAGCGAGACGGACCAAGCTAGGGCGAGGGAACACGATGGCCTCCCAATCCAGGGCATTTCCCAAGCAGACTTGCATTTGCTGTGTCCCCCAACGGGTTATAGTCTGTGCGATATTCTGTGCGATATTCAAATTCAATCATGGCAGTTGTGTTCCGACTATCACTGTGGAGCAGTGTGGTCCAGCGTTTATTTTCCTTATACAAGGCACAAATTCAGTAGCTGATAACACATAATTCACACATTTCATACAAGTTTCACTACTGCTCAACGTCCGGCTTCTTGACAGCCAGCCCATAACCACAGTTAAAGACAAAAGAGGGACAGAACACAAAACAGGATGGATCAGTACAGTTAGCACCCCAGCCCCCTCAATCATCCATGCCCACGGGAGCGGTGCAAGACACAGCTGAGTCGGTTACCCACCTCTGTTGCAGATGTGATGAGCGACTCTAGAACATCCATGGAAGGGAAGATAGATGGGCTCAGCTCTGAGGTTTCTCCATTATGCCATGATTTGCATAAATGGCGAGGACAGCATCAAAGCGACGGAGCGGCAGATCTCAACAGTAACGCAGCAAATGTAGGCACTAGAGGGCCAGGTCGATAAGAGGGCTGTTCTTGATGGAATAACATCCATATCCAGGGGCTCTCAGAGAAGTCGGAAGGCATGTGCATTAAACTCTGGAGCAAAGGTTGGACAACATTATGAAATCTATAAATCTTACATTTCTTTTCGGTTGAGAGAGCACATTGGATGCCCATCGGTCAGCCTATGCTTGGAGCCTTGCCTCGAACAGTGATCACTAAACTCCTAAACTATCATGACGCCATGCTCAAAGTGGCCAATTACATACAATGGTTCGACAATCACTCCCCACTCCCTACCACCTAAGACTATACGAGAGAAGTACAAAAAGAAAAAAGGCTCCAAACACACAGCATCAAATATGCCCCCTTTCCTGCACAGCTCAAGATGGAACCACTAAACTCGTTAATGATGCTCATGAAGCATGAACCTGGTGTGGAATGCACTTTTGGGGCAGAGGCTGATCCAAAAGACCGAAGGGGTTATTGTCCTGCCACTACAACAGCACACATCCCCAACGCAACCTACCAGGCCCCAATAATCTATCACTGCCCCCCCCTGGAGGATGAGGCACAGGCATCCTGGAACATGGGTTCATGGCCCCAGTGCCTCATGGATTCATTTTCTAAATTAATGTATGGACCAGGCAGCATATCCGTTGGATTTGATATTAAGGTCAAGCCCGATCAGCAGGGCTTTGAAGGAGGTATTGCTCATCCTCCCCCGAAATTAACCTTCCTTTACAGGTCTTAGCTATTAGTTATATGCGCATGGTAGTTGCAGTATAAATATTAAACGTTCGATTACAAGTTCGGGCGACAGGTACTTCAAGTTGGGAAAGGAGTATGGGGGTGATGTTGGGGAGGTTTTGTTTCTTAGGTACAATTCACTCAACAGAAAACCAAACCGACAACACTGTCCCTCACTGGATAAATGAGAATTCTCCCTTTATAACACCCGCCAGGTCCACTGGGAGAAATGCAGTAAAATCTATGAAGCGGGCAACAAGGCATAGGAAATGCTTGGTTGGAAAGGAGGGGCGAGGGAAACCGACATGTTGGGGAATTATCAGGGGTGTGGAAGTTACGATCAGGGAGGACGAGAGAATAGAGGCATTTGCTGACTATTACGTAGTGCTTTTCCGGGCAATGCAAGAATCTCCGGGGCCTAGGGCAACATCTCAACATAGCATTACCCTGCCTCGCCTGTCTGAACAATTGAAGTTGAAATCACAGAAAGAAATCAACGCCATCAACCAACTCTTCTCCGGGAAAACGCCAGGTTCAAATGGACACCCCATAGAAGTAGGTAAGAGAGCACTGAAGTTGTTACAAAACAATAGTCTGGCAGCAGAGAAATCGGTCTATGCCCTTTTAACGCGCTTTGAAGGATGCACCAAAAGAAAAAAGCGATTTATTTCGGTCAGCCCTCGAAAAGGCACATATTAGGCTTTTTTTTTTATTCAGGCTACTTCACCCTCCCAAAAGGGGAGGGACATACATTTGTATGTCCCTAAGAAAAAATACATGATGCAAGGGGATCACCCACAAAGGCGAAGAGCACCGTGAGAAAGTGGGAAGGGGAGGGCTGAATAGTCACTCAAGAGCTGTATGTAGGATTGATGTGTACATGTGCAAGTGTCTATTTTGATGTTTGATGAATTGTGACCAATCCTGTTAAATGTTTCAACATTAATTATAATCTGCTCAGTAGCAACCAACAGGAATGGATGCATTACAACCACTATTTGAGAGGATGTATTTCTTCCGAACCATGTATGTGGTGGGCTAGAGCTATCCGATATCAAACGTTCCAATGTCATTTCTAAAATACTAAGGCCCAAAATTGCACACAGGGATTCCATGATGGCTGCCTGCAGGGGAGGACATGCTAACTACAGCTCGTCTCCGGCCCCATCCAAAAGGAGAGTTTATGCTTTTTTTGCTCCCTCCTCCACTTGTGGGAATGCAAGTGCTTGATGGCCCCCACACCCAATTGAACAGCAGAGGCCCGAACAATACGCTGGCCAGCAGGAGAGCAGTAAAGCAGAAACCGCGATACGCCAGGCTGGTGGAGGTGCAGGGTGTGGCATCCCAGCTTGAGCGGCCGACAAGGAGGAGGATCGGCGACAAACGAAGCAGGTTCCACTGGAAAATGTGTGGACGAGTGCTGGGGGTGACAGAGGAAGAAGGTACTACCCCACCCCCCTCAGTGGGTGTGGCAGGTGACTGGCACACATCAGTGGAATAAGAGTACAGTGCTCACTGGAGCAGGGAACACTGCAGGGAGCAACGCACCTTGGTGATCGAAAGGTGGATCATTTGGTATTAGAAAGGTGGGCAGTGATGGCGTCCTCCGGGGAGTATTATATCAAGACTCCTCTGCACTGGCAACAGTCAAGAAGCAGACGTGGGCAGAGCCTAATCCCACTCATTTTATGGACAATTTAGCGCCGAAATGTTGTGGCAGCCAGCCCCATAATCAACGACTGTGCGAGGGTGAGGAGTTTGGAGGGGGCCAGGTGAACTAAAGACTACAAAGTGCAGGCTGTGAAAGGGCTTGTGAAGGCCCTGGGGATGTAACGATTTAACAGATAGCCACGCAATCCCTAGCCGCTTCCAATAAAAGGGCAAGACCCTCAATTGCCCATGTGCTTCAGGAGGGTTGGGGCTGTAGATAATTGCCAGTGTGGATCAGATCTTGGCACTGACACTGGGTGTGGAAGCAGACGCAACTAAGCGCTCCAGGGCAGAGGCAAGTGGGTAAACCCTGAGATTGTCAACTAATGGAGTGTGGGCTGTTAAGTGGCGAGTGCCTAAGGAAGCATATGTCGAATGCTACAGGGAGTGGGGGGATGTACTAAAGGCACCCCAGACCCCCCCTCCGATCCCCAAGGTGAACACTCGAGGGGCAGAGGGGACTATCAATAAGTGCTGGCAATCAGAAGTGAAAGGCACGCCCAATGAGACTATCTCCTATACTACGGTCACCAGACACACTGACTACAGAACACAGAGGCACAATGGCAATTACTAAAGAGGAACTAAAGCAATGTTTAACTGATCAACAGTGCTTGAAGGAAATGCTCCAGGAGTCTTTTCAAGACCAGATTACTGCTGTAAGATCGGCCATAAAAACTGATGTCCAAATATTTTACACATTTTTTTAAAAAAAGGTACATTTCACAATTAGAAGAACCTGTGGAAGGATATTGCTGAACGAGCTTTACAAGATGTGGCTGAAAACTCGCGGAAAAATGACAAAACCGTAGAACTAGCACAGATGACGCACAATTTGGAATCTAGTGCAAAGATCGAGAACAGGCGATACATTTGCATCAAGAACGTCCCAGAGGCGATTGAAGACAAAGATCTTAAGCGCTCAATACAAACCCTCTGTGCGGATTTGCTTTTGCTCGACAGAATTCACGGGGTGGGCCCTCCTAGGAAAGAACCGGGGGTACGACCACAGGACATGCTGGCCGCATTCACATCTTATGGGCAGAAAGAAGGGGTTCTGAGGGATACACAAACAGGTTCTTCCTTAACCATTAATGGCTCAGAAGTACATCAAGATCTGCCATGGTCTACTCTATTCATGTGAAGAAGGTCTGGAAATGGTAGCACCGGAAAGTAGAGATCGGACTGGGACATCGGAAGCTCGAGAAGAGCCCACCCAGCAGAGGCGACAATGGGAGTGGTCCATGGCAAAGTGAGGCAACAGGAAACTCGGGACAGTAACATTTTCTGATGGCAACATTGGCGGCACTTGAAAATATAGCTGAAGGTCATGTAATACGGACAGGGGATTTTAGCATAATATGGGATGAAAAAATGGACACTAGCCAAGTGGGTATCACGCCACGGGCTCACCATCACAACAGCTTAAAAACAAATTTGCACAATTGGGGTTAGTTGACGAGTGGCGAGCCAACAGGGGAAGGAAGTGGGGTTCACGTTTCTTTTGCATGTTCATTAAACCCAGTCGCGAATAGATTATCTGCTAGAATGGCAGGACATATTCAGGAAGTTTCTCTGGGATCGATTGCGCTATCGGATCATGCACCCTTTGGGCGATATTGACATCACAGCCAGTAATAGGGGGTTGGATATTGCCTGAATGGATCCTTGTGGATATGGTTTTCTCGGGGGAGAGAATTCAGACCTATTGTGGGGAAAATGCAATGGCCGATACCTCCCTGGGGATTTGGTGGGATACCTTCAAAGCTATAATCAGGAGAGGGGCGGGGGGCAGAACTGATAGCACGCAAAAGCCCCAAGGGAAAAGAGGAGTAGGTGACTTGAGGAAGACTGAAGAGACAACTCAAGAAAATAATGCCAAAAATGGGCAACTACCCTAATGCGGGAAACTATGAAAACTTCAAGCGATTAGAAGACAGCGAGAATTATTAAGGGTGAAAAAGGTGGAAAGGACTCTACTCATAACTGAAGACATTATTACGTGGAAAGAAATAGAACGTGAAGTTTATTAGATGGACAAGACAGGACAGCTACCCAAACGATTCTAAAAATTAGGGAAGGCGGTGACAGAGGGAATTATAAGGTGCTTTGAAAAGTTGCCACGTTTCTTCCGATAGGATGCAGGATGGCCTATTGAATACATATCTAGCAGAAGTAGCTCTTCCGAAGCTACCGGGATTAGATAGGGAAGAGCTGAAGGAGGAAGTTGTCACGGTCATAAGAAAGCTTCCGCCCAAAAAAGGCCCTAGGACCCGATGGCTTCACATCTGGGTTTTATATGAAATATCTGAATTCTGGCCCCCTCACTCAACGTGCTAATATAACTTCGAAAAAACTGAGCACGTTACATTAATGGATGTGGCTAAATTCGAGGTATTCCCGAAACTGGGCAAAGACCAGACATGGTGTGGGTCATATTGCCCAATAGAGCTAATCAACATTGATGCAAAAATATACAGGAAGATATTCGCTTCATGAATGGACTTCATATGCTAATTAGACCCGATCAAGCAGGGTTCATAAAACACTGCCAAACATTTGATAACTTAAGGAGAGTATGTCACCTAATTGAGAAAAAGGAACGGCGTGGGAGCCCGGTGGTGCTTCTCGCATTAGATGCCAAAAAGGTTGGCTAGAGTGGCCTTTTGCTTTCCAAACAATGAAGACAATGGGGTTTGGCGAGCGCTTCCTCCATAGGATACAAGCAAATTATCAAACCCCAAGCCTCAGTCTGTCCGTCTATGGCCAGTTGTCGGGTCTGATCTGTTTAGAGGGGAGCCAAAGCAGGATGCCTGCTGTCCCTCCTTGCTTTTCGCATTCTACCTGGAACCTTTCCTGCTGCGTATACGGGAAGCAATGGGTGTAAAAAGGGTAAATTTCGGGTCGGAGGACAAAATTATGGCATGCGCCAACGACATGTTGGCTCACCCCGCGATTCAAGAATTCTAGGGCGGGGAAGCCAGCTTCCCTGTAGCAGCACTGAATATCAGTAATGATCCTTCTCACCCCCATTTCAAGAAACTTATTAAAACATGGCTATTTAATGAATTCTAACCTGTTGATTCTTATCAAGAAACTCCTGGGTCCAAACTGTAACCATCCTGTAACAGAGGGTTGCGTCTGCATGTAAACAAATGCTATAACCATTTCCATTGCACTTTACTTCCACTGCAGCCAGAAAAGTATGTAACCTACGCCGTGATACCTCTGGGTTTGGGCGTATAACAAATGCTATAAATAAAATAAATCCGATCCTGCAGAATCCTTGAAGGCGATTACCTCGGAATTGGCATTATTTGGGGAAGTTTCGGGATTAAAGGTTAATCTACATATATCCAAAATATTCAGCCTTACACTATCAAAGGATACAATAGAGAAAATACAGGGATCCACCCAATTTCTGTGGGCAGAAGAAAACATTAAATATTTAGGGCCTGCATTACGAAATCTGTGGCATCGCTGTATGGACCGAATGATCTTCAGTTGCTCAAAGCATTGAGAGGGGACCTGCAAAGGTGGAATTAATCTATCTATATCTATCACTCATGGCTGTGGTGTATGGCTTCGATATAAATGGTGACTACTGTGCTTTCTCTACTATTTTCAGGCTTTGCTGGTCTATATCCCACAAGAGTTTTTTTTAAGTCACTCAACAGCATTCTATCTACCTTTATATGCCATAATAAAAGACTGCGGGTGGCCTTGCAGACCTTAATGGCCCCAAGGAATAGGGGAGGTATCGCCTTACCAGATTTTAGAAACCACTATTGGGCACCCAGTTGAGGGTACTGAAACAATGGCTTTCAGGAAAGGATAGTAAGCATTGGGTATATATGGATAGAGCAGTGGTGGGTGGTTACACTAGAATAGGTGTTAAGGTTTGCCTAGGGCTGACTGTCCTCAGAGTATGAAGGCATCGCAAATAACCGTACTCGTGGGCGAAGTGTGGGACAAAGCGTTGAAGCAGAAGCACACATCAACTATTCCAGGGCCCTTGATACGATTGTATATAGGCCATATACAAATAATAAAGCACTTCAAGGCAAGGTAGGGGACAAAGAAAAAATACAAACAGTGACCATTCTTACAAGGCCTTGAACAAGAAGAATGTGAAATTAACTATCATGCTCTGCCTGGCGACATTTCAGATAGTGCAAGAGCTAAAACACAAAGGAAGGGAGGAGGTTGGTGGGAAGGGAACGGGAACAGACCGGCGACTATCGTACTAGGCCTGGCAACATTTCAGATAGCACTGGAGAGGGCGGGGGATGGGAGGGCAGGAGACAATGTAGCCATCACACTATGTCAGAGGAACATTCAGATAGAGTAAGAAGGGATGGTGTGGAGAGGAGAGGGAAAATGAAAAAAAACAAAAATAGAGTAAGCAATGAAAACAGTGGTGAAGCAAGTGGGGAGAGAATACAGATGCAGACGTCAGTAAATAACAGTGTTGCAGGGAACATCAAGTGCAAGGCAGGCTTCAAGACGACAATGAGCACAGAATGATAAAGGGTCACCAAGTATGTGATGCAGAGAAAGTCTGGCATAAGAATAGAGACGGGAGAAGCACGACGAGTAAAATGTGTTCGTAAGTCCAAATTAAGCATTTGCCAAACACAGTGATGGTAGAGCAATAGTGTATCACGACAACTCCTGAAGTGGTATGGGGTGGGGGTGAGAGGGGGCAGAGGGCGAGGGCCAAGGGGAATGGGAGGGTAGGATAGAGGAAAATCCAAGGCAGGAAAGCCATGCTTACAAGACTGAGGTGTTTGCTAGGTAGGGTGGAGCTAGATTGTTGAGGCATTTGGATGTGAGTGAGAGAGTTTTGAGGGTGATCCTGTCTAACTTTTAGCCACTGGATGTTCCTTCTGGCGGTGGAGACATGGGCTCTGTTGGGTATGTTTAAGGCTACTCTAAGAGCGTTATTTTGGAGGGTTTGTAGTCAAGGATATACTGGTTAGATCCCACATATATGGCATTTTAGTAGTCCAATCTGGATAGGATGAGTGCATTAGCTAGGGTATTACAACTGGTCTCCGTTAGGAATGGCCTGCATGCTCGATCAGTTTGCAAGTATAAGCTGTGGAGGAGACAAGGGAGTTAATTTGTTTCTTGAAAGTGAGTGCTGAGTCCAGATAGACCCCCAGGGTTTTGACTGCGGGCATCACTTTGATGACATTGTTGTCAATGTTAAATGAGGCATAGTTGGGGTCTAGTTTCTTGATCGCTGTCTGTGCCGAGGATCAGAATCTGTTTTGTCGTCGTTCAGGCAGAGGCCATGGGATGCCATCCATGCCTGAAGGAGGAGATATCTCATTTACCAAAGCTGAGTCTTCCAAGAAGTTGCCCGAAAGGGGGATGAGGATCTGGGTGTCATCTGCGTAGTTGTAGATGACACCCAGACTGTCCAACTTGTCAAACAAGGGTTTGATAAAGATGTTATACATAGTGGGAGACACACACAATCCTTGGGGGACAGCGCAGGAGACTTGTATGGGATCAGCAGCTGCAAGGGGGGGAGGGGGAGAGAAGACTCTCAGTCTGGTTAGCAAGGAAGGATTGAACCCAGGTTATGGCATCGCTTGAAAAAATGGGCAGCGGAGCCGAGGTGATTGCATAACACTGCGTGATCTACCAGGTCGAAGGCTGCCGATAGGTCAAGGAGTAGCATAGCTGATTTTTCCATTATCCTTCAGCTCGTCAATTTGACTCTTAAGATCAATCAGGGCTGTTCGGTGCCGTGAAGGGGGCGGAAGCCAGATTGGCGCGAGCCTAGTTAGTTGTTGGTCTTGGGGTAGTCCTGGATTTGCAGGTAGGCTACCCTGTCGATAATTTTGACTAGGAATGTGACGGTAGTGATAGGTCTGTAGTTGGATGGAGGGGCCAAGAGTTTTTTTGATCAGGGGTAGGACCCAAGACTGTTTCAGGTTATTGGGCACTAGGTTGGTCCTGAAGGAGGCACTGATTAGTTTTGAGATTAAGGGAGCCAAGTCTCTCGCTACATCTTTTATAATTTGAGGAGGGCAGTTGTCTCCTTTGCAGTTAGATGACTTTAGGGAGAGTATAATGTTTTGTCTCTAGTATGGTTATTTGTTTGAAGCTAAAGGGGTGATAGGTGTTGTTGGCTTGGTTTGTGGGCAGCTGTGCCTTGGGAGTGGGATCAGGTGGCACTAGCAAGGCAGTTTTTTTTAATTGCAATTTTGGTTTGAAGAGAGCCAATTTTTCCTGCAAGGGCATTTTGCATATTAGTGCACCAGAGTTTATTTTTGGGAGTGTTATCTGTTTGCGGTATGGGTGATTCCATTTCGCACGGGATGGGGAATAGCTCCTTAATATCAAATTTGGCTTTGGATATTCTGTCGTAAGAGTTTAGTACTAATGATTTCCTTTTTATATTGTTTGGCATGGGTGGCTAACTTGGTTTTGTTCTCCTCAGTAGGTGAGTGTCGCCATATAGATTGCAGTTTTCTTTTTTGAGTTCTGAGGTCTTTCAGTTGAGGTGTGAACCAGTTATTTAGGAGGGAGAGCGATTTGCCTTTACGGATTTTAATGGGGGCGATCGTATCTAGAGCGTGGTCATGGTGTTATTATAGGTTTCCACAAGTAAGGATGGGTCTGATATTGTCACCATTGTTGAGGGTGGGGATGAGTGTTACGCTCACCTGGACCCCACAGGTGTGTCGATCGGACCCAGACAGCTGCGGTCTCCGTCAACGTGATGCGTAGTGCAGAGATGACCGTCTGGACTGGCCCGCCTAGTCTTGTCTGCTGGACCCGAAAAAGTATTTTCCTGCAAGTGGAGACAGGGATTAGCCACCTGTGGGTTTTAGTGATGGCCTCCCAACTGTTCTCGCTCTCCCCCACTAATCACCTCCGATATCCCCTTAGTAACCTCATCTTATGTTTGTAAAAGATGAGCTCTCCATCCTGCGTGTCTTGCAGGGGCGCGTAGATACCAGTTACTTCACTGGTTTTAAGGCGTTGGGAGAGTTCCGGTAAGCATTGACTCTGAAGTCCCAGGCGTGATTGGTAAGTATCAAGTTCAAAGAGTTCAATGTGCCCGATGTTCACTCTTGCCCTCTTCCTTCCTTAAGTTGCAACTGAGTTTGTGAGAAGGTGGTCTTGTAGCTGCTGCTGGCGTTCAGGCAAGAGTCTGTGTTACCCAACGCTGTCCCGTAACTATTACATGCATTAACGTTGTGTTTTTCTCCCTCTTTACAGATGCGGCATATGAAGATATGGAGAATAATACTGCTGGTGGTAAATCAGGTAAGTCTATGGTGGTAAGAGGTATTTGTTGATTCTCTTGGCTCACCTTGTTATTCTTGTGCCCCTAGGTGTCGGAGTACGGCGAAGAAATGGACAGTGCCGGATCGAAAGATGCTGTGAGAACTGGTGAGTATGGCGCCGTGCTGGAGCTGGCGATGTGACGCGTGCAGGACTGATGTACTTCCAGGTCGGGAGATGAAATTGATCCGGAATCAGGTGAGGAATTTGAAATAAGTTCGTTTTCTAACCTTGTCCTTTTCTTCCTCTTTATTCTAGGAGCTCCGGATTCGAGGCGGGCGTGGCAGAAGACTGGATGCTGGCTGCAGGCACGGTGAGAGTCACGCTGCTGGATGCAGAATAACACGAAGCATGTGCTGCTGTTCAGGCATGGTTTAAATAGCCTCCAAAGTAGTCCCAGGAAAGAAGTTCCCCAGGATCACACCAGAGTAAACAAATAGTCCCTGTAGTCCCATCCAGGCCTCACGTTGGCTTGGATTTATTTGCAGCATGGTCTGCATGAGGTAAGTAATGTCTATGAGCCTGGCGCCTATGTGCCAGGACTGAACCCAGACATCCCCTAGCTGGGGCTGCTGGGGTTTTTGTAAATGTCTGGATGCCTGCTCCCGGGGCGGATGGGCTTGATCCGGATGCCCGGGGGTAGGCATGACAAGGAGGTGAGGAGTCGTTCTGCAGTGATGTCTTTTTTAATTCTAGTGGGAAGTGGCGTGGCCATTGTTATCGGTTTAGGATGGGTAAGGACAAGTAAGGCAGACAATGAGATTAGATGGTGGTCTGGCCAAATTTGAGGAGTTATATTAGTGACGCTGATGTTGCAGTTCCGGTCAGCAACCCAGTCAAGAGTCCTGCCTTTGGAGTGTGTGGAGGTGGTGACTTTTTGCATTAATCCATAGTCGTGTAGTAGTGCTGCAACAGATGTGGCATGTTTGTCGTTGGTCATTGAAGCCTAGGGTGAAGTCTCCTAGTAATAGTGTTTGCGCATGGTCTTTTGTGTTGTTGGTTAGTATACTAGTTAGGTCATCCTCGAAGGAACCTAGTGGTCCAGGTGGTGTGTAGATCACGTAGATGGTGAGAGTGCGGGTTGCATGAGAGTTGGAGTTTAGCAGTGAGGAGTCACAGGACTGGAGTGGCGTGGTGGTAGCTAGTCTGAAAGGCAGGTTGGCTTTGTGGATAATAGCTAAGCCACCTCCTTTGGTGTTGGGTCTGTCAGCTCTTAGCAGTTGGTAGCCGTCAGGTATTGCTAGCATAATGGCAGGGCCAGCAGCCTCATGGAGCCAGGTTTCAGTTATGCATAGCATGTCTAGATTCTCGTTAGTTAGGGTGTCTGAGATCTCAGTAGGGTGGGCAACCATGGATCTCGCATTAATGAGGGAGCCAGATAATGGGAGAGTGCTAGTTGGCAGGATAGTAGAGGGTTGCAGCTTTTTAGTTGAGGTCATTGCTTGAGGTGGTGGTTGCTTAGTAGTTGAGGCGTCTAGGGGTGGAAAAGCGAGCTTAGGGTGTTGAGATCTTTTGTTCGTTAGGTTGGTATAGCCCCTAAATGTGTGGTAGGATGAAGGTTCATGTAGTTGGGACAGCCTAGCTCCTAGTCTCATGTTTTTGTCTTTAGGCGGGCAGGAGGCAGTGGGTGCGGGTGCCATGATAGTAAGGAGGCACAGTACAAAGGTAGTAGCGACAAGCTTGCAGGAGGCTAAGAGCATGGTTGTATGCTGGGGGTGTTGAGCAGAGGCAGGAGGCGAGAGCTTGGATGAGCGACCCTGAGGTGCAGCAAGATTACAATTACAATGTGGCCTAGAAGCAACTGTTGGGGCAGTCAATAGTGGCAGGAGTGGTCTCTACGCGACCATAAGGCACAACAAGGTACAGATTAGGTGACCATAAGATGCAGCATAATTACAATGTGGTCTTTACGCGACCATAGGGCATAGCAGGGTTGCTGAGCGACCTAGGGCACAGCAAGATAACTAAGCAGGCAAGAGGTGCAACAAATAACAGTGTAGTCTCTGTGCGACCATAAGGCACTACAAGATAGAGATTAGGGGACCATGAGGTGCAGCACAATTACAATGTGGTCTTTGCGTGACCATAAGGCACAGCAGGGTTGCTAAGCGAGCAAGGATAATCAGGTTGCAGTGTGGTCTTGGAGCGACCAGGTGCAGCAACCACCAATTGTGCCGTAAGGGTCGCCTAGATTCGAGAGTTGCAGAAGAGGCACGAAAAGGCAGAAAAAGGCATTTTCTAGCATGTGCAGTTGGGCGGTCGGCTGAGGAGCGTAAATTGCAGAGGACTAGGAGTGATGGTAATGTAGCTTGCAATTAGCAATGGCCGGGGCGCAAGTGAGCGATCGTGGGGCAGAGCAGGGTTACAACGTGGTTTGCTCATAGGGTGTGCGCACCTTGGCAGGGGTGGCCTCTAGGCGATCATAGAGCCGCAAATCGTTACAGTAGCGCTATGAAGGTCACTTAGATTCGAAAAATCGGAGTAATGCTAAAAGTGCGTTTTAAGGTTGAAGCGAGCGGCAGTGAAAGTTCACCTAGATAGGTGTTATGCAGCACGCGGAGATAGCTAGCAAATTAAGCAGGTGAAGTACAGAACGTGTTGGGTAATCAAGTGGATATCCTACAGCAGGTAGTGGTTATCAGCCGTAACAGGTGGCGGGACGACAAGGTTAGGTGATATTACAATTCAGATGATGCGCATGGAGCACAGCATGCGGAAGACTGAGTTAATATTGCAGGCATTCATTCAGGGTGCGAGCAGAGCGGGTTAGTTCCACGTAGATGGGGGAAGGTCTACACTTCTTACCGCTTGCCTGAAGAGTTGCTAGGAAGCTTGGTGTGGGTGTCGGCGCACGGGCAGCGTTCCTGGCCCTGGGCACTGTCGGCACAGAACATGCCAGGTGCCTTAAGAGGGTGCCTTTAGTGTGGATGCCGGCTCACGCCTTCCGGCGGAACCGGGCCGGCAATATGCAAGGGTTGAGCCAATGAGCTCTTCGGAGGTTGCTAGGCAACCACTATCAACAAAGTTGCGTCGGCCATTTTAGGATGCTCCTGGTGGTTCAGATGCGAGGAAATGGCATGCGGGGGCTGCAATAAAGCCCAAAAAGAGAAAATTGACTTGTTGCTGTAGGCGCTCGGTCTCCCTCATCAGCTGCTTCACGTCAAGTTGAAAAGCAGACTGGATGCAGCTTCGGATCTCGATGCTGCCTCGATGTTGTAGGAGTCACCGCCGGACTGTTGGAGCAAGTGCAAGGGGCCTGGCTCCATATCTGGTGGTCTTGTCGGCTTTGAAATCATTCTGGGGCCAGGTTAAGACACTACAGGAGGTGGTGGGGCAAATACATCTGTGGGGGCAAGGGAATGTCTGAGCCTTTGGATAAAAGCGGCTCCACGAGATAGGGCACATAAAAAAAGCATTTTTGACTTTGACGGCCCAACTGGTGGTCATGCAGCATTGGGCGACAGATAGCCCCCAACCCATCACGAATAACTACATAAACTTGATGGCGTGTTGGCCATGGAAAGGTTACGCATAATTTACGGGGTTGAGGGAGGTGGGTTTGGACAAAAGTTTATATAATGATATACTTGAAGTAAGACTACCGTGTTAAACTGCCCAAAATATTTGGGTCCTGGACATTGCTTTATGCCTCTCTAATGTATTGCTGATAGGGGTAGGTGGGTTATCCTGGGTTAAAAAAAAAAACCAAATCGAATTTTTAAAAAAAACTAAAAAGTGTAAAAAGTGCACACAGAAATGAACACAGTACAAGAGCAACACATTCAGAGCCGGCCAAAATGTTCAAACTCTTGGCAGTGTCATCAACACAAATTGAAGAAAATATCAGGCTTCATTCCAGATTACTCCCACTTCCAAGAAATATATAAAACTAGCTTCTATTAACCAATTTAATTGTACGGAATTTATCAAACTTTGAAAGATTGACGGCTGAGTTACCAGTCCAGTAATTGTAGTTGCGACATGCAAACTGGCCCAATGCCAGAGGAAAATATTTAAACACTTATTCTCCCAGTTTCGTGCATACCAGATGTTGCATATTGCTCAATTATTGCAAATCAGAAAATTACTTCTGCTGCATGCCGTTAAACCTGGGAAATCACACACAAAACCTTATTTGGATTTGTATAGCGCACTACAGCCCGGGTTTATCGAGGCGCTGTCACAGGAAAATGAACGTGGGCTTGATTAAGGGTTACAAAAGAGCCACCCAAATTTTTTAGTTACAGGATCACAACAGATATTACAAACAGTTATCTAGTGACAAAAACAGGAGAAAGCTGTTCCCAGTGTTGCAACAGGTTTAGGGACCGGCTAAGCTGTACGGTGCCAGGCACAGGTGCATTCGGAGTCAGACAAATAGCAAGGTTTTGATTGCTTTTCCGAAAGCAAAGTGCGAATCAATGAGCCCGATGTGGGGTGGTAGGGAAGCTCGTCCCGCCTGCGCACACTGTCCGGGTTTTAGGCAAGGAGATCCTATTGGCGTAGGCAGTCCTGGTGGGCCTGGTTGAGGTGGATTTAGCTAATCTTTGGACCAGGCACGGGGCTGCCAAGGCAGGAAGGCAGTTATGCGTGAGGGCAAGGGTTTTAAAAACAATTCTCTAACTGGGAGCCAGTGAACCTGCTTATGCACCTGGGAGATGTGGTTCCTCTTGGAAAGCCCAGTGGTGGCTCGGAGGGCATTTAGAACCAGTTGTAATTTGGCAATATTCTTGCTAGAGGTCCCTGGCCCTGCAAAGAGTGTTGCAGTAATCCTTCTTGAACATAATCCGTTAAGGTATCAAGCTCTTAATGCATGAAATATGGGCCAATACATACCTTGCTACTCCAGCTACAGAGGAATAGCACATTCTAAAAAGAACCGCTTAACTGATACCTCAATGACCATTGATGCAAAAAAGTGTACAACCTTCGAGTCTAAGTCATTCGGAATTCTTGCTAACTTATTTCCCCAATGCAAGACACGTGCATGTATGAAATGAAAAAAAAACAAAAATGAGTACAGTCGGACAACCGATTATGCCGAAGGAGTTGACTAGAGCTTGGATATCTTCCAAAATGTGTCAGTTACTGAACAGCAAAATAAGCTGTGGGGTTTAGTAATTTGCAACAGTCTGCTTTAGAGATATTCTACGACTAGCTTCCCACTCCAACATACTGCTTTCCTGTATCCAAAGCCACCCTTTCACCCCTCACCACCCCACACCGAGTCTACACCTAAAATCGTTTCCGTTTAAGTCAGTAACTCACTCTCCACACAATACTCCAAATTGCATGGTCTGCGCTTTTCAAGCTACCAAGTGTACAGATTCCTGAAAGAGCTCACTACAATTTGAAAAACGTCCAAATAAATGAGAAGCACGCTACCTTTATTTGAATCTGAGCTACTCCCTCGCTAAAATTGGCACACCTGTCTGAGCAGAATGCAACAGATCACACCCCATGTTCTAGAAATTAAGAATACTGTACAGAAAACACACCAAGCATAACAAAACAAATGCTGAACACTTGTAGAAGGTGCAAAATGTTTCAATACATTAAAAGTTGTAAACTACTGGAAAAAAAGTACAATAAAAGTACAATAAACTGGAAAAATAGAAGATTGCAGATTTGGGCGACGGCAACAGACTAACCTCACTGACTCCAAGCAATTGAGGTGGAGACCAGCAGCTGAACTCCGTCATGAAAAAGGGGCAAGAGGCCTTACTAAACAGGGGCCCAACCGAAGTCCAAATCGTTTCACCTCTAGAAGCTCTTGCATGTCCAAGAGACAATAGAAACGCCTTTCGCATCCTTCTGCAGTAAACCCAACCACAAGGGGATGGCGTCTCAAAGAGGGTTAAGATTTAGGTTATGGATACACTGCAAAAAAGGACTTTGAAGATACCCCCTTACTGGTTATATGTCCTCTGCTCATGAAGGACTCAGGATATTCCTGCCTCTACTCTTCAACGTTTGCTACGTACCCAGAACAGGAATGCAAGACTTGTCCAAGGCCTCAAGCCCAGGGATCGTTTCTCTCCAGCTCTGAAATCTCTTCACTGGCTACCTGTGGCTGCAAGGATCAACTTCAAGGCCCTCTGCATCATCCACAATGTTTTCTGGGGACTGGGACCGCCCTTCCTCCAACTTCATATTCCAAAACATCTCCGCTCATCTACCTCCTACTCGGATGGTCAGACGCTTCTCCAAGCAGAGAGTTGGGGGCAGATCCATCTCCTCGGCTGAGGCCTCCCTGCCTCTCTCAAACTTTAGCAGAACCACCTAAGGTTCTGGAAGCGACTCAAGACCCTCCTTTTCGCTTCCGCTTTCCCTCTTCCTCTCCATCCGAGCTCTGGGGATTAATGGGAAGGGTAGTACCAAAATGGAAAGGTTTACCATAAGGAGGGTGTTCCACCTGGGCAATCTAGTGCAGAGTGCTTACAACAATACAAATTGTTTTTCCATTTCTTTCTTATTAGAATTCTTATTTTAGCAGATCACAGGTGAGGCAATCATGACCCCTCTAAGTACTGAAATGTCTTCAGGAAACGTGTGCCCTGGCATATTTCTTTCCCTTGTTGCAACCCTGATTCCCAGACTACCCGACTCTTTCTTAGCCCTCCCCAGCTTGCGGCTGGACGCTCCTTCACCCCTTATTGGTCCAGTCCCATGTAGAGATTCATACAAATGAAGGCTCCATACGGCATCTAGCAGCAAAAAGGTACCAGCTTGTCCCAACAATGCACTACTACACTTTTATGGACTGCCCCTTCTGCACACTGATCAAACAAGCCACCTCACAATATTTTGCAGCTCCATTGCACCCTGTGACATGTCGCTCCTTAGAGTTATTTCAGGTCGCCGCTGTACCATGGGATATTGCACTCATTGTTTTCACCTTACCCACACGCTGTATATTGGCACATTAGCTGCACAACGTGATCAGCACACCTAGGCAGCTTGAGAGCAGTTGTTTACACACATTAGGCTCCCTATGAACCTCCAGACAAACCTATCTTTCCCTCCCCCACAGAAAGGCAATTCTAGGAGAAATAACATGGTCGAACAGGCATCAATATAAAGATTTGGCGAGCAATAGCAAAATGCAGCTCATGGTTATGGGAGATTACCCAGAAGTGGATCTAGAGCATAGAATCCCGCTTATCAAACAGCAAATGCAAACTATACCATTTACATAATAATCACAATGCTCTGTGTTCTCACACTCACACTCTCTCTCCCCTCTATTCTCCCCTCTATTCTCCCCTCCGGCCCAACTCACTCTGCAGGGCACACTCTTGGTGTCTTGATTTACTCTCAGCTTCCCCTTTCTTTCCCTCTCGCCACTCCTCTCCTGGAGTGATGACTTTCTCCTTTCCTCCCATCTCACCTTCTGTACCCCCCATGCCAAGCCCCCTCCATCGCTGCAACACACCTTCTCGGTCATCCGACCCATGAAGCGCGTGTCAGTCGAGGCTTTCGCCTCCACTTTCTCACCCCACCTCCCCCGCCCCATCCTTTGGATGACTCACCCCGACACAGCCATTTCCATGCTCCACTCTGCTATATCTGATACTCTCGATATCCTTGCCCCGGTCATGAGAATCCGCATGAAGCCCAAAGTCAAGTGCAACTCCTGGTACAACTCAGACCCTGTCACCCTTAAAAGAGAGTGCAGAGGTGCTGAGCAGAAATGGTGCACTTCATGTACATCCTCTGACAAACTGGCCTGCCGCCTACTCCAAAGGCAATACTGGCTCTCTGTCCTTACCAAGGAGAGAGCTCATATCCAAGCCCGCGCATCTCTGCGGCATCCAACAGCTCGGCTGAACTGGTTAAAATCTGCAAGGATATAGCCAACCCTGCCAAAGCCTCTACCTATCCTGTCCCTTCCCAGGCCCTCTTCACGGCACTGGCTGCTCACTTCATCTCTAGAATTCAGGACATCCTGTCCTCACTCTCCTCTCCCCTCCCCTCCGTCCCTCTACCCTGCTCCTTCTCTGGCACTTCTGCAGCCACCTCTCCTCCCTCCTTCACTGCCTTTCTCCCTGTTCTCTGCAAAATAGCTGTATAGGATTAGCTGGGAGCTGCACTATCTCGCAGTAAAAACAAATTTCACAGTAGCAGTGGCGCAACTTGGTGGACTACCAGAGTAGAATCACTCTTTACTACTTAAAGACCCCAGCTAACAGGACAAATGACTTAGACACCATTCAGTATCGCCCATACCAGTATCCGGTATTGGCTCTTACACATCCAAATCATGTCAAATGTTTTGGAGGTCATCTAGTTCACCCACAAACAGGTGCAAGGCATGGCCCATTAGCTACATCCAATCTGTCACTAGAATTCTTAGCTCGGTTTCATCCTATCTGTGGAGGTCTGTACCTGCAGGCTGACTACCAAATGTCAGCCACCCACTTTGACACAGTGCGAAACATTGCGCTGCAATATGCAGCTCAGCAGGGTATAGCACCTGCGCAGCAACCTCAAGGACAGATGGATGCAGGTGGGGTACAACTACAGAAATTGAGAATATTGGGATCCTGTCCATCCAAGAATGAAGACATTCCAAGTGGTATTCAGAAAAATTAGGACAATTGCAAGTAACTCCCCAGCAGAGACAGGGCGCTAGCTATGTTTCCATCTGGCTGCAGACCGCCTCTAGCGAGCTGCGACAGCTGGATCTCAATCTATATCTGGCTTTATTTACAGCAGATAGGCACGCCGTCCATCACATCACTAGCACAGATACTAGCTGACATCATGGGAACACAAGGCGCCCGCAGCCATGAATCTAGGACTGTCTTTAGCATCTAACAATTATCAATTAGTTGAGAGCATAATCCTACCCTTATTAAAAGGAGAGCCTGCAAGGTTAGAAGTCCATAGAAAATTGTCCCAATTAAATTAGCAAGGAAAAAAGAATTTGGAGACATAGTGACATCCACCTATCAATCATTGGGCAGGGATCACTTAAGCAGAAGACCAGCAGACACCTAAGAGTAATGGGGATCTTAAGCCAGATAAGGGTACACACCATGAAGGGAGACCCTCGAAAGGACGAGGATCGTTCCATGCTAAAAAAAACGCAACTAACCACAGAGGCGGCAATAATCGCCCATAGAGGAAGAAAAATATCCGAGCATGGAAATTAGAAATCTGCAGGAGATAAACAGAGCCTGCAGTTGCACAGTAACCACAGGTGTAGGCGGTCCTGGGTTAAGACCAGGGACCAGTCCTAATTTTAGGCCTACGGACTATGATTTTAGAGGCAGGAAACGCATGAAGTCCCCAGAAGTATGGCACTAATGAGACTGTCTCCCTCCCAGCAGGCACGAACGCCAGACCGTTCTAAGGCTGAGGGGAAGAAAGCAAAGGTTGAAGAGAAACACGGCAGCACTACAGGTTTCACAGAATGCAGAGTCCACGCACTCATCGCATCGTCCCCAAGACTAAGCGACCCACCACTGGATTGAGGTCATGTTAGACTGTGGGTCTGACATTTCCATATTTGAATGCAGCCACAAGGCACTATTTGAGCACACAGGAATGCACAGATCACTACTCATGTTTAATCCACACCCGAGTTAAAATGTACACCAGAGGAGAAAGACCTCTGGCAGAAAAAAGAACCATACACATAAAAACACTTTTAGCTCAACTTGAATCTGCCACAAAAGCTAGCGTTCCAAATGCAAAGGCATTACACACTAGATGGATTCAATGGTCAGCATCTCAACATGCTCCAGATGTAAAGTACCATTAGAAGGCAGAATTGCAAAGACTGAGTGGATTGTGTTAGACAATGGACACAGAGCCAGACACCTCACGGCTTGACATACCATTGTTTGATTTTTTTCCAGGTAATTTACTCAGGTGGGTCGGCTATTCCAGCAGTGGGGACACAGTCTAAGCAAGCTGCCACTTGTGCAGCAGTCGTAGGATACTTCACACATGAAGAATAATGTAAACATACTGATATTGCAACCAAGCATCTGGGAGACATGTCTGCCCAGACTGCTGATTGCATGGGCTACTACTTGCATTGCGCCAAGCAGATTCAGGGAATCTACTCTAGTAGTCTCAGATTCAGATTACATTGTCAGGGCTTATAACACTGCTTGCATTGGTGGATGCAAAATGACTTCAAAGACATTAGGCATAGAACTATTGCTTCCAGGCAGCTCTGGAAGCAGGTTTGGGATCTTAACAGACTTGCCCTTTACTATGGGTAATGCACACAAGAGCACATACCAAAGGACACATTCATAGCACTGGCAATGCATTGGCAGATAAATATGCTGAAGAGCACACAGTGAGAAAATCGATAACAGCCATAACTCACGCAGCGACTGCAATGGAGGAAATAAAAGAGGCTTGTTTAGGCATTGTATGACATTGAAAAATAACAGGGCAATAGTCACCATTCCTATGAAAAAAGGGGATCCTATTCAAAGATTAATCCCTAATAGAGCAGACAGGAAAAAGCTGATGCAGCCACACACGCTGGACTTGCATCTACCCATTTTGGGGTGAGTGCAACTGCACAGCTGCTCCTTGATCACTTCTGGTGGCCAGGGCTCCGACAGCAGGTGAAAATATATATTGCAAACTGACACATTACAGAAAACTGGACCACAGCAAAAAACCCAAGGAGGTTCCTTTGAGAAAGGCCGCCTCACCCTTTGAGATCCAATATATGGACCATATAGGACCACTACTAGCAGTAAATAAGTATAAGTACATTCTAGTGACGGTGGATTCTTGCACTAGGTTTACCTGGATGAGTCCTCAAAAAGAAAGCAGACTGCAAATCAGTCATACAGGCACTTAGGACTGTATTAGCCATGACGGCGACTTAAACTTTCCATGCTGAGAACGGTCCAGCCTTTTCGGGGCGGGTCCTGAAGAAGGCATTAGAGGCATGTGGAACAGAGCTGCACTTCACGCATCCATTCTCGCCGAAATCGAATGGGGTTGTGGAGCGGGCAAACAAGTCCATTTTTACAGACTGGACTAAAAGCATTCTGTCATGGGTTGGGGACTAGTCAGACCATCTGCCATTAGTGATCAGGAGTGTAAATAATTTACCACGCCAGTCTCTGTGCAACGGTAAGACCCCCATTTCAACTCTTGCATGGGAGAAAGGTGTACATGCCTGACCTGCATGCTCTTCCCAGCCCCATGCCCAGGAACGAGCAACTGCTGGTGACAACGCTGCTGAAGGAATCCCTCCAGGTGGAAGCTGCTGAGGCCAGTCATGAGAACCCTCTCAAAGCAGGAGATTGGCCCGTCTTACAGATAAGCAGTGCAAGTAATCAAGAGTGAAAGGTTCCAGAACTGCCATCCGACCTGCAATACCACCTAAGGGAGGTGCTAGGCAAGTCTCTGTGGACCACTTGAAACCGGTGCCAGATGGTGTCTGCATCAATAGCTTCAGCCATGCAAACATCAGAACTAAATGGCAGACTAAAACCATGTGCCTTTGCAATAAACTATTGAAGTAGTTCCTTGAAACTGGGCTTAACTTGAGCTGGAGAACCAACATCGCCATTGAAACTCCAAGGATAGGACAACATGTCAAAAGTGTAAACTAATATTGTTATATTAGTCATGTGAACTGGGCACAAACCCACATTTTTTACTTAGTAGTTTGTAGTAGGGCTGGGCAATGACCATGCCACTGTATAAATACTACATGCTTTGTGATGACCAGTACTCTCACCCCTCACTGTCTGCTGGTACACACTGAGGCGCTTGGGAGCCAGATAGATATCTGATTTGATATTTGTATCTGTACAGAATAAAGTTATATTCATAACTTTGACTTTGTGACTGTCAGATTCAATTTTGGGTGGTACTAAGCCACGATATTCCTTGCTGATCTATCACTATAAGCAAATAAGTTGTTCTAAAGCCTTCAAGTACTTCACACATGTTAGAGAAAAGAGCTCCAAGAGCCAGGAACTACAGTCTTGATACAGATGTTTCCTCCAACTATGGTTCACGTGTGGATGCCATCATTCGAGACCTATAATGGCCCAGCAACACCGCTACAAGTCCAAACCTTTTCTGTGATTGATGAATCCAGACTGTTTGCACCCAGTAATCCAGTGTCTAGAACATACAGAGAACTGTTAAGAACTAGGCTTCAGATATTTGCACAAAATGGATTATTTGATGTGTTTGAGGATGTGGAAGACCTCCATGAAATGGGGCTCCATGTGTGTTATGTGCAATATTACAATGCCTTTTTACTTGTCAAACGTGAGTCAATTATATGGCCTAAATGCACATTCTGGGAACACTGTAGTGCCTTTCCAAACTGATAGCCCTGAATTCAAAGCACAGTTCCAATATATTTCACTGAGACCATATCAAGCAGGGTATTACATGTCGGTACAAATTCCCTCCTGAGCCACATGCTACACAGCATATGTATGTTGCAGACTGAGTCATCTTTGACAGAGAATACTTTGCAAACATGACTGAACAAACATGGCAGGGAACTGTCCCCCTATGCTCTACTTCGGGGTCAACATGTTAGATATGGCTTGTAGGTTCCCACATTTAATGTATTTCTCAAATTATAAACAGTTCCAGACCACATCCAGCAATAGGAACCTGAGTTTCTACCCTGAGTGTCAGAAAACAGAAGGCGAGTTCTGGAGTGCGTCCTATAGAGAAGCAAAAGAACGCAATGGCACCAAGCATATTACTTATGCATCAGGGAGACCTGTGTTATGGGCGGTTCAAGCAAATGAATGCAATAAAAGAAAAGCAGGAATCAGTGTGGGCTCATTTAGGGATTGGAACTCCCATAACAACTCCCTGACTCAAGCTATATCCATAGGTAAGCTGTGCCAAGGAATGCTTTCACAATATCACTTGAGTGAGGTGATAGAATCTCTAGATAACAAATTGGACAGCTATCATGCAGTCAGCTGCTAGTCTGAGGCTCACCCAAAGTGGGCGTGTCAGGAGAGCAGCTACCTGCACCACCTCAGACCCTGGTGTACCTTGTGAGGTGGGACAAGCTTCCATAACAGGAAAACTTACACTTGGTCACAAGCAATAATGCAAATCCTGCAAACTGAAAGTGAGGCAGTACAGCAAGGATTTCATGTTTTAGATGCTAATGATCAAAAACTACAAGGCTTCTATGTGCCAATAGATTTCATAACAGATGTTGTGGGTTTGATTCAAAATGACTTGGTTTATCATTAGAGGCCTCCGTTAGACTTTCTGTAGTAACAGATTTTTTGGACACTCAGCAGAGGAGTCCCAGATTGGAATGCGATTTCATGGCCAGAACAAATACAGGCACTTAACTTGTCCAAGGTAGCAACACGCCAGGCAATGACCGGCTCCACTTTCTTATTGCTTAGTGTATTAGCAAAGAGTAGCGGCAGCATCTGCTTGGGCGTCAGGCTCCACAAATTGGATAGTGCACGGGGTACTAGACATTCCCATTCAAGCGGCACCCTCCATCATACGTCAAGAATTACACTCTTGGGGTAATGTACATCGGGTGATTGATACGTGGATCAGAGAAGATTATGCTTTAGGCTCACCTGGCTTCAAATGTACAAAAACTGAGTACATAAAATTGAGTTTATACATAGCAAAGCTGTTAAAAATGCAGTTGGAGGTGCAAGTACTGAAGATAAGCATCTCCGAGCACACTCCACTGTGGTCAAACAAATTGCATCTCTGCTAGGCTCCAAACATACATTACAGGAAGACTTGCACTCTGACAGCTCACAGTTTAATGGGGCCAATACTGGCCTTTCTGCAGTCACTAAAGCAGCTTCAAGTCTCCTACATAAAGGGCCGATTGCCTTGGACACAGTAATTAGAACATTGACTTGGTTCAGCTGGTTGTTGATAATACCTGGACCACATTTTGCTGTAGACACTGAATATTATGGCAAGCTACAAAATGACAGCCCTGGAAGCAACCAGTCTCCGGTACAGAACATAGCTGTGCAGACGTATGGGATATGAGCAGTGTTCACCGTTTCAAAAGCATTTTATTTTGTCATTAACCAGGAAGAAACCTACGGTATCAGCCATCGCTAAATGCGGAGTCTGTCACTAAGAATCATTGCTTGCAAAAACGTGGGAGTTGCAGCATCGCCTTCTAGACTGCCACTGTGGCGCAATAGAACATCGAGGACATTGGCTGTGCATAGAGACATTTGTGGGATTCAGTGGCATTTCCCACAAGTATTCTATTATGAGTTCATTGAGAGTCCCCCTGAAACCACACCTGATAATGGGGACATGCCAGAGCAAGAGCAAATGCGCAGAGAACGACAAAAGCGATTGCCAAATGCATCCAGCACCCCCAACGGCGCTGCCAAGGAAGCACCTGGCCCCTCTGCCTCACAGCCGGACACAAGTAAGTCACAGAATGATTGATGCATACTCCCAAACCCTAACCACAAAGCAGCTAGGGAAGAAAACTATGCAAATTATGGATTTCTCTGGTTCCAAAAATACATGGCAGAAGGAACAAAATCTCCCAAGACAGTGTGTTATGATGCCATGAGAATTCTGTTCCCTTCTCCTCTATGCTTCTTGACATACGACAGAAAGATTTGGTCATCTGAGCAA
The DNA here is from genome assembly GCF_040938575.1 of Ambystoma mexicanum. Classification (NCBI taxonomy): domain Eukaryota; kingdom Metazoa; phylum Chordata; class Amphibia; order Caudata; family Ambystomatidae; genus Ambystoma; species Ambystoma mexicanum. The sequence continues at coordinate 43,702,021 of NC_090923.1, read as the reverse complement.
GCTTCTCAGTCAGCCAGCAAAGAACTGAAGATCACAAGATAAAAGTATGAATGCAAAGCAAACAAATTGGATGACCTCCACATGCTTATCGCTGTGAGTGACAGACACTCGTATATTGGTTTATTTCCAAGGACACCAATTCAGACTGTCTATGCATGTGACAATGTGCCCAAGATCACAAGCTCAACAGTGAATTCGGTCAAAAAACCAGGGTACAAGCTATGTTGGTTGCTAATTACTAATGGTTCTCAAAAGATCCTGTAGCGTATTTTGAAGCCATCGCCAGTTGCGATTTCCCAATTAACCTAAATCCCTTACTGTAAATACATGCATTATTAGCTAGGTCCAGTGACAATATAATGGACTCATGCTGAATACATACACTCATTCAGGCTAATGTTAGCAAGTAGTGCTAACCCTTTCAAAATGTGATGCAGCTGTTGAGGTTCTTTTTATTCTGGTGTGTAGCACACATTACAGGCTTGTAGGTGCTATGCAATTTATCAAGCAACTCATGTTGACTCTGGCATGCAAAAGATATACGCACATTCATGACTTCAGAGCTACAGATCTTTGTTCAATGACAAACTGCCTTGAGGGTGGTATGTCATGATTTATGAATGTTACGAACAAGCTAATTACGCCACTGATCAGTAATGGCAACAGCAAATGACCACTACTGTGCAATGAATACAAAAGTACATAGTTGCACATAAGGCGAGGACTAAACAGACAAAGGTAGGCATTTGTTGTAGATCCATTGCCGTTGTTTAAGAACGCTTGTGGGTTCAGCAAAGAGCAAATGCATAGCTTGTTCCTTGCAATGGACTCGACATGATCAATTCCTCTTGCCAACCACAGAATAGCAGTTTCTAGTCTTCAACGGCTAAGTTTCACACCTGGCAAATTAGAAAAGAGACCAAAGGCAGGAAACGCACAAGTCTGTGGCAACAGACATGTAGGCACTTGCAGTATGGAAATATGCCTTGAAAATACACTTGGTATTGACACCATCATAGTAAAAAGCTATGGATGTTCTTTGGGTAGAAAGCACGCATTCACACACAATGCGAGCGTGGCTTTCAAAAGACAGAATCAGACACTAGCTGTAAACTCAAGACACTTGCCATTAGGGTCAGCTAAAGGCAAACAGTTTCCCCTTTCAAACAGAACAAAGCCAACCACAAGTGGCAGCTTCCTGTGTGAGACAAGCTCGTAGCAGAGTCAAGAGATGCTTCAGCACTGATAAGCAGCCATGGACAGGAAGCAGGATACCAAAATATACATGTTCAGTTAAAGTGTCCAAAAAGCTAGTAGAGAACACTGCGCTTTGCTTGTTCGCCAAGCAGAAGTCCATTCATTCTTATGGAATGAATCAAGGGTCAATAGCAGCACGTCATTTGATGTTTTACCTAGATGCACCATAAGCAATGCGAACCTAAGCACAAAAGCAGGTTCAGACTCTATGCTTTCGTTCCAGGCGAAGGAAAGGATGCACATAGTTTATGCAGATTAAACATCACACTTTTAATATAAAAAAGCACAGAGTAACACAGCACAGCAGAGCATGAGATAGTGGGGAGGTTGTAACGAACCTTCCATCTCAGGTGCCAGAGCAGCAGGCCCCATCGATCTGCAGTCATGGTAACTTTGCATGCTGCCCGGCAAGGCATAACAAACGTGAGTTTTAATGTGTAGGTTGAACTGTTTCGCATATATGAGACTGAAGGCGTGTTTTATTATGTCACTCCACTCCTGATAGACGCGAATCATGCTTTTAGCTTATGCAGGTATATATATATATATATATATATATATATATATATATATATATATATATATATGATAGTATGTTATGTTATTATTGCTGTTATCAAGCAGGTTTAATGATGATCAAAGCTGGAAGAGAACAGAAGTGATATTAAATATATTGACTTGCTATCTGCAAGTGTCAGCTTCATATTTTTGAGTAATGCTTCATAATAAGGTCTGAGTCAAAACAAACCACACAACATTTTCTGGCTTTATTTTTTTAGTCATTTGTGACAAGGGGTGCAAACACTCAGGGAACTGTCAAAGCGCTAGGCTGAACTCCTGAGTTCATAACTTAAAGACTTGATTCTGTGCCCACACCACACAGCCTTACCTAGGGTCGAGAGGTGCGGGCAGGGAATCACACCCTAAGGGGCAATAAAGTCACATTTAAGTAAAGGCTATGGACATCACCATTGTAGACAGCAGCAGGTCTATTGAGGTCAAGATTTTCAAGGTTGCCGACTTCAGACAACATGACGGGCCTCTTTCTTGAGGTGGACTGATGATCTAAGTGACCCTCAGGGGACAGCAAAAGCTGCTACAGTTCCTGCACCAGCGTGCAAAGCATCACGTCTTGGGGGTCAGCTCTTTAGAGGGAGCAGGACTTCTGATGAAAATAGTGAAGGACAACAATAAACAGGTTACACAACCAAACCGCCTCACAAAGTCTTCACAGAGTAAAGATGGCCACAACAGAAGTTGAAAAATCAAAGTGGAATTTGAATTCAGCAGAGAAGATTACTTAAAACTCGAACTGTGTCCAAAAATGTGACACCATAGAGCAAAAACATACAAAATGTCCGAGGGCTAAACCGTCACTACCACTGCATGATGGGCTGGCAACCAAAATGAACAGTTTTCTTCACCTTCACACTGCTGCTTTTTTCTCCATTTCTAACAATGCTTCAGTTAGTAAACTATTTTAGGCAAAATCTGCTTGTAAACATTGATTTTCATTGTAAAAAATAAATAAGCAGAACTAAATTAATGTTACATGCCGCACATAGGTAGAGGTAGTCTGCTAGCCCGCTGCATGTCACGGAATGAGGTCACAGACAGGGGAGCAGGACTTGAAATGTCTTCTGGGGTTCAAAGATGTAGGCTATTGCTACATATCAACAAGCGTGACAGTCAACTAGCAGAGCAGTACTTTAGTTAGCACTATGACTCACTTGCATGCGCTACTCAATTAGAATTGCTCTCTCGAGACTCAACTAGAAAGAGCCGCCCGAGATAGTTCTGCAAGTTACTTAACTAGGTTTTAGATCATAACTCAACCCAAACTCTAACCCCATATCACTATCCTTACTCTACACCACCACTTATTATATTACAGCTATACCCCTTGATCAAATTCGGCCTAGCTGCTCACATACGAACACTACCCCATAAACACCTCATTCTAATAAAACGCAGCTATATCCCATGACAAACTAGCCTAGCTGCACACAAGCGTCCTACAGGCCAAACAGCCAAAACCCAGTCTTGGTAGCCACCCGCCAGACTTCACACATTCAACTGATATCAATAACGCCACACCTAAATGCTAGGATGCAGATATCAGACAATTACACCAGCTGCACACAACTGGTGCACCCAACGACACCTTTTTCTCTCAACTGACCTGGACTACGTCCCCGAGAGCGTTCAACCTACCAGCGCTTTGAGGTCATACCAATGATATAGAGAGTGATATATCAATACCAAACATATACTCTTCAGAAAATGACCGTGGTGGGGATTACCCAGATTAGAGCTACGTGTCAATCCGAAAGGAATCAGCTATACAAATTGACAAATTTACACTGGGCTGATTGTCAGAGTATAAGCATTCACTGTTCTTTGTATCGACATAGCAGCAATTTTGCATCAGAATATCAGGTTGGCTGGATATGCAGAAAAATTGGAGAGGCGGCTTACTTATTAGGTGGATGGATGATCTATCCAACCAGAAACATTGGCTTGGAAACTTAAAAAAATTGGAGCATACCCAGAATCCTTATGGAGGATTAACTAGGAAATAAGGAGGAGCTGATGTTGAGGAGTCTAAACCAATGGAATCTGAGCAGCGTAAAAACATAATATTGGCTAACTTAAGCTGCAGGCTGGTAGAAAATGACTAATCAGCAATGAAAGGGGTGTGGTGTATTGCCGGAGGACAATGATCTATAGGCTGATACTTCAGGCAGGTTAAATAAGCTCAAGATTATATTAATGATTCAAAAATCAAGTAAGACATGCCCTTATAGAATCAGTGAATGCTACGGGCTCGTTCTTTTTGAAAGGTGATGCATACATCATTTCCCTGACCTTTATCCATGAATAAAAGTCTTTCCCAAGAGCAGTGAATCAGCCTGAACAATGGCTGTGTTGAATCTATTGGCGCTGACCACTTCCAGGTGCATTTCAGAAACAAGAGTCACCAATCACACAGGCGTCGACTTCTGCGAGTTATGGAGGCAATTTGCTGGTGGCTTCCTTTTTTTAATTCGAGCATCATCTATCTGGTGGCAAGATCATAGTGACATAGGCGAGAGACAGAACCATATTAAGACTAGCTGTTATTAGCCATAAAACTGGTATAGTCTGAGATCTGATCTTTTGTCCAATGATACCAGTAGGGGTATGGGTAAAGTTTTAGCTGTGTTGAACTGGGGGGGAGGGGGCTGTTCATATATGAGGAAGCTCACCCAGCAATACATGATCAGTGACTTAAGTCTGTATATGATCACCATTAGCGTTCTGCTTTCAGAGGCGTTTAGTGGTATTCTTCAGGAATGTGGCAACTTAGTGATGTAATGCAGGAAGGCATGCACTGGCTCACCATCCTTTAAATGTTACAATAAGCGATCTTCCTCAAAACAACCAGTAGACTAAAGCTGGTAGTGAGGGGTGTGGTGAACCAGAAGGAACAACTCGGGGTGACATTTCCAAGAATCTTTATTTTTAACCCAAACAAAACATTTATTTTATTTATGTAGCGCTCCAAACCACAAGGTACACAGGTTTACATGCTACAGTAAGAATACAATTATTATGTTGCAAATAAATTACAGGAAAGTTTACATCATGCTTTGCAAGTTGCATCTGAGCATTCACGTTTGGGCGTCCCTACCGTTACGAGGAATTTCCCACCTATAAACTAAAAAAGGGTGCTAGTCATAAAATAAAAAGGTAGTCCTCAGCCCGCAACCCATCCTCCATCTAGCTCTACCACTATACAAAAACAAACATTAATAAGCCAGAGCAATAGCCTCTCAGCTCAGGTTTTGCCAAGCCAATGTTCTTGGGATCTCTCCCTGGAGATAGTTTAATAGTTCATAACAAAACTGTTTTCAGCTCTTTAGAAAACGTTTTAGTCTTTATATGAATCAAATCTCTCAAGTGCTTTACTTGCAGGAATGATTTCCTTAATTCTTTCCCGGTTTTATATCTTGAACAGCTGGATTGAACCTGCCAGGTTACCTTCTCTTTGTGGTTTCAGAAATGCCACTCATCTCTTGAGGGCTCTACAGGCCGCTCTGGCTTCCTGAACCATTTGCCTGTATTCCTTGCAAATACTCACTGTCGGGGCTCCCGTAACCCATACCTCCTACTTTCGTTCTGTGTGGTTCCGCTCACCTCCCTCCACCCTGGATCCTTCTCTGCATTCAGGCATGCTCCAGCAGGATGATGTCCCAAGGGGATGTTGACACTCGCTCCTCTCCTCTGTGTTGTCGGCACATACCGCATGCTTCTCCAATTCTGCCCGGTACAGCAGACTCCTCGGTCCTCACACTCAGAACAGGATTCATTATGCTCAGATATTCGTTGCTTTGTTGGTCTAAGGGTTTGACTAACATACAGCAGATGGCATGGACATTCAAATATATGCATCGCAGTGTTGCCGTTACAATAAGTATGTGTTCTCAAAGCCACTTAATGGCGATGTGCTCAAAGATGGGTCTCTGAATTGGCATGCAACACAGTGGCCTCATGTGTAATGTCCAATCACCAGTGGTGGCCCCCTCGAATCCCACCAAGTAGTTAGCAGGGATTTCTCCTCCAGAGTGTGTGTGTGTGTACGTTTGCAATAGTTTGTCTTTAGTTGCAACTTTGAAGGCGAAAAGGTGCTTCCTTTGTAATGTGCCAGGTTATTTCATAAGATGGCAATTCTTGTGTACAATCCACTGCAACATATTACTAATGGGACTAAATGTTGTGACAGACTAATCCGTCAGGTTTTTTTTTTTGGGCACTAAGCAAGAGATCTCCATTTATATTTGCTACTTTTTTGGTTGAGCCCAACGCCAAAACACATTGTGCCAACATATTCATAACAATACCCAAAAGTATTGGCAAATAGCACAAAATTCCAGAAAGTGTACATCCCATAAAATTGACGATTATGGGAGATAAGAATTTAAAACCTCCCAAGAAATACAGATTTAGCTAAATACAAAGGTTTGTCTTTTTCCCCCTGTATTGTCTATGTTGTGAATATTGTTTGCACGTTACCACAGTTTAAAATTGTAAATACCATTTTTGTAAAATCAATGGTACAGAGAGTGTAACGAAATCACTTTAACGAAATGTTTGCAATAAGATTTGGAGCTAGAAAATCATCACCGTTATGTTTTACAAGAAAATAATTTGACAAAGTTCTAAATATAAATAAAGTCATCTTTTGAATAAATTCACAGGGTAGATAAAAATCACTGCAAAAGATCTAATTGGTTGTCTATCCGAGGTGATCCTGATCAGTTGGCAATATTGCACTTTACAGAAAACTGGGAGATGAGCATTATCACCAAGTACCCCTTTGTATGAGTATTTGTTGAATGCCATTCCGATAGAACATCAATCTGTTCTATTCCCATATAGGAAGACATGGAGGTCCTTTGCAAACAGCAGGGGGGGCGGGAGGGGTTTTGGGGGGGGGGGGGGGAGTCACTCCCAGCAAGGTCCTGCTTTCCCTGACCCTAGCCTTAAAGGGGGTGGTGTGAACAATATATTGTAAAAGTTGTATGACATAGGTTCTACAAGTCGGTGGCTGCGCACATGATTTAAAGAGACCTTAGCTTGCAGAAAACCGAACACCCTTGTTTGGATTGACTGTTCACAAGTGCTCGTGAAGTAGGCCAGTGGGTTAAATTAGCCAAAACACAAGTGTGTGGGTTAGGTGGAGATCCTGGTCGCTGTCCACTTTTAGCCCATGAGTTAATGGCCTGTCAAAGCTGTATGCTGAAATGTATAAAGCGGTTTGTTCTCGTCAGAGAGGGTAGGAAGCTCAGATGGACGATTGCACACCCTGCTGAGCTCGCTTAAAGCAAAATAAACCTGTCCCTGAAACTTGAAAAACACCTGTACTGGCACTTTAAGTTAATTGTGAACACAGACAGCATGCTGAAGAGCAGTTTCCCACAGTGCTGCCCCCCAGAAAAAAGGGATGAATTGCCCAGATTCGTCACATGGGATATCATTAGCACTATGAACCACCAGTAGCATACTGCCACAATTTATAGTTCCTCTTTATTATAATAATAATTTGGCATTTATATAGCGCTACGAACCCTCAGGTATCTGAGCGCTGCTTAAAATTACCCACGGTGTGTGGTGCTCATTTATCGACCTCGGAAGGATGAAAGGCTGAATTTGGCTGGGAATCAAACCTGCGTTAGCAAGCTCTGCACGAATGTCAAAGCGAGCGCTCTACTCACTGTGCTACTTGACCGGCTTATTATTATGCGACAATAGCGAGTGTCGGAATGTTGTCTGAATATGTCCCCAGAATTAGGATGATCTTGGCATTAGATGAGTCATCAAAATGGTGGGTGAAATTAGCAATGTTGCTGCAGTGGTCTGGCAGACACTAGCTGATGTGTCCATCAATTATTGGAATTTCCACACAGCTATGCGCTTTATGGAGTCCTGCTAGATTCTTCAGCAACTATCGCAATATATGAATGGCTTTGGTGTGGGAGAGCAGGGCAGCCCTCGAGCAGCAGTACTACAAGCAAACAAACCACTATCCTGAACACAACATACTTGCACATAGCCCACAAAAGTAAATGTTCAAGCTCGTCAAGAAACCGAGGAATCCAACCACATGAAAAAAACATACACCGTTGCAAGACAGTGGAACATCTCTGGCCACTTCACCAGGACCCTTGAGGAGTTGCAAATCAGAAACATGAACCAACAGTAAATAAAATGGATTTGGTCACTGCAAATACACCAAAATTAGCAGCTACAGATATGGGAACAAATAAGGCTTGCCCACAGACTCGTACCCACCCACCAAATGCCTTCATCTTTCTCAGTGAAGAAAGGACTAGTTCCTGAATAAATCCCATCTCTAGAGATTTCAAAACAGTGCATCACATCCCCATTTAGGAATGCTAGAGGAGAAACCCAAAAGATCCAATTAACCGCCATCCATCTCCAACATACCCTACCTAAACAGGCTTCCGAGTACTTCATGTTCTGGATCACGCACCGGTGGGTTTCTTACCACAGAAAGCTACCGAATCAACATTACTAATTTGGAAGCACCTGAAGAAATCACTGTAGAATATTGATGTAACCTGTGCTTTTATTCTACAGGACCTCTCAGCGCCTCTTAGCAATCAGCCACACCTTCCAGACTGGAAGATTACTAGACAGCAGTGCTCTTCCCTCAGAGATTAGAAGCCACCCAACTCCATGAAACTTCACTTGAGTGCCACAGGGTTCAAGTCAACCTCCTCCAGCATCTACATGGCTCTGCTGGTAAGCTTCATCAAGAGACATAACTTTAAATGCTGCAACTGCACAGGTGTCATGCAAATGGTCTACAAACATACCACCATCATGACCTCACCATATGTCTGCACCAAGTGGTCTTTTGGGTAAGTAAAAAGAAATGTTATGCCAAGAAATTGTGAAAAGCACCCCCAAAATATACTTCTGCATCGGACCCCTGGCCAAAAGAGATGACAGACTGCACCTTGAAATTACAGAGAACTAATTACCGCACATGCCAATTAATGTTGCCTTACCTCTCATCGATTAGTCGTACCACTGCTTTTCACAGCTTCACAAACAGAAACCTCACCATTATTTCCCAATCAATGCTGAAAACTGTGCCCAGCATCTACTTAGCAACCCAGAATACCCCTTCAAGGAGCTAAAGACATTACATAACGCAGGGGCCAGTCTACTAGGACTTGATAAAAGAACGTAACAAGCACTCACATCTCTACTTTGGCAGTCAGTAAAAGCAAAGAATATAATTGAAAGCACACACTATTCTCTCAGCATCCCATTTGGACAAAAGACCACCAAGATCCATGTGTCATGATACATCAAGGAGTCTTCAAATTCACAATCATGACTGCTATATGCTGGAATACTGCCACAGGAAATCTGCAAACTCAAGACACCCTCGCCATCCAAAAAGCAGTCAAGACCTGGTGTTCAGTGCAGGCTTTCAGTGGACACTGAAAAACAGTTGCTGGATGAATAGTGCAGCTGCAGAGAAAGGGGATTGTGCACACAAAGTATTTAGTTAAGGGCAGATGGTGGACGAGGGGCCTGATGAGCTGAAGCACTTTGATTCTGAAGGTTAGCTGTTCTCTCCAAGTACCTCACTGCCCAGCTTCTGACTAGCAGGGACTGGAGGGCTGAAGAATTCGAATATGAAGACTCGGGAGCTGCACAATAACCCAAAACAGCAGCACTGGGACGCAAGGATTAGCAAGTCTCCTCATTTGAGGTTACTGTGTTGTACTTCTCGCGGACCCAGAAGTGCTTGCTCATTTTGAATTGAGCAATTGCTTGTTGATGACTCAGACACCACCCTGGAACTGGCCGAGTGCGCAATTGTTCATTGCTGCTACCACATGCTGGCCATCTGGCTACTCCAGATATCATAGCCTTCCCAGAGGCTTGCAGAACCAGTCCCAACACTCCTTGGATGGCATGCAGTGGGCACACCGACACTCATCAACTGGGCACAGCAGCCAATGAGCTCCCACCAATGCCACAAGCACCATGTGGAACCCATCCATCCTAGTGAAGTAATGACAGCAGTCTTCTCAAGAAACCATAGAAAAATCAAACAGCCATTTTAGGATAAGCTGCAACTAGAAATAACAATCCTAGAACAGGCCAGTAATGCACATGAGACAGCGGACAGATCTGCTTACAGGAATAAAAAGCATCACAATTGTCCGATCAATTCAACAGGATCACTTGAAGTCACCCTGTAATAGCCAACGTCAGTTCTAACCACAGACTAACCTTCCAGACTCCCATTTCACAGACACCACACATACATCTTGTTCTGCTTTGTATAGTGTTTGTATCAGCTTAAAGCCCATAACCTGCATGTACAACATTTGGGGGCCAAGGCACAAGAGACACATACATGACCACCACCACAAATCATCATTACACCCAACACTTCAACCATAGAGCCCAGAGCAATACCTCAAACACACAAGTTGAAGCCCAACATCGAGGCACACAAGTCAAGTCTCACCAGTTAGCACTTCCAAAACATTTAAAGCTTACTGTGGTTCCTTCTTATGTTCAGGCCTCAACACAGAAGCAAAACAATCTTCCCCTGCTCCCATTGCTCCTAACCCAAACACAGCCTGTTCTCTTGCAGGGCCCAAAGCACTAAGACTATAAAAATGCAAGAACATTATATTAAAGCAAATAATGTAACATTGTTCAGTGTGGGAAATTATCTGGCTCCCTACCTAGACATGTGTGGATGGGAAGGTGGTAGTAGCAGACTAACTGAAGTGGGTTTACGCAGGCCTGATACAAGCCGAGACACAGTACATCCTAATCTTACAATACACCCCAGGTCCCAGACTGTAAGAATACTCTGCAGGGCCAAGTACAAAGAGAATTTCACGGCAGACAGCATGGGTGATGAGATGCTGGGCTACTTGGGTGGTAGGAGATGCTGAGCTAATTGTGCAGCAGGGCAGCCTCATGTCCCATCTACTTGAACCTGGGTCTGGGATTACGTGCAGGCTAATGTTCAAGACACTGGCACAAGCGTGCAAACCAATTGTAGACGTCTGTATAATGAAGGACCTTATAGCTTAAGAAACCAATGAAACTAACTGATTACTTTTAAATGACACGCATGGAGAGGTAGGCAGGAGTGGTCCACCTGATATTGGACCGCCAATAACATACCTAGCTCCTATACAAGTGTTTATCTAGATGTGTCCCTTTAACCAATCCCAGCCCTCAATAGGTTTTTCACTATTGCCACGTAGTATCAAGTCACTGACGCATAAGTACATAATTGTATTTTTTTGTGGAAATCGCTGAGCGGATGTGCATTGATGTTAGTTGTAACCTCCTTGTTTTAGATAATTGTTAATAAAATAGCAGCTTGCCATCTTCTTGAGTTTGTCCGGTTATTTGGACTCAGAATTATTCAAGTGTAATCCCATCTAGCCATAGATGCAGGTTCCAAGGGCCATAAACTCAGAAACCATAGTGTGGAGTGGACACTGCAATCTAGGTATCCGTAATCCCCAATGGGGTCCGGCTATACAGGGAGGGAACTTCCCCACAAAAAAACTGTTGGAGAACTTCCAATATGTCACTGGATGCCCTACTTCCATTCAACTCCTTTCTGATGCTCATTAGTAGAATCACACCAAGTTCATAAACCCTTAATGAAGGGCATTCGCTTGCAGGGAATAACCAATCAGATCCCTGGGCTCAAACACGAGTTTGGAAACAACCTATGAGAATTCAAAGACGAGGTTCAGCCTTTGTCAGAAGTATAGCTGAAAAAGCAGAGTGTGATGCTCTTGGGAGAGGAAGACCATACTCTGTACAAGCAGAGGCAAGACTAGTGGTGCATTGGAACCTTTTGGAAAAACTTAGGCTGCCAGGATTGCAGCCTACATCTTCAAGAGTCAGCCCATTGGCAGGAGACCGAGCAAGAGAAGGACACCGATATTTTTTTTACCTTGGAGTAGCAGGAAGGACACAGCCAACGACCGCCACCTGCAACCCAAAGAAACGTGACAGATTGCTCCATCGTAGGAGTTAAACTAAAATACTGGCCGTTTGACAAGGGGCTGAGGGGGCGGGGAATACCCATCTCCATTTCAGCCCCCATGTTTGGGTATGAGAAAAAAAAAACCCAAAAAGGTCAGAGGAGAGAACTAAAACAAATAGAAAAATAGGGGTCAGAGACACAAGACATGCCGAGAAAGCAGAACCCCGCAGTGGTGGCATCTCAAAAGAAAAAAAAAATAAAAGAAAAAAAAAGCCATAACTGGTGTGAATTACATCCCTGGGAATGACCAAACGATAGTCCTGACAACGCAATACAGAGAAAGATATTGGAGAGGGTCCCTGGAAATCCCCTACACATCCCTAGACAGCCCAGAGAGTTAAAAACGCACAAAGCAACTCACTATTCGGACAACCCCCAGTGGGGCCAGTGACATCCACATATGTAGACAGATACAGCCATTCAAACCTTACCCAGTGAATGTATTTTTTGGACAGAAGCACCGCAACACTGGTCATGGACGGTTTATAGTCATAAAATTGAATGCAAAAATGTCGAAAGTGTAAAAAAAAAAAAAAAAAAAAAAAAAAAAAAAAAAAAAAACGATTTTCTTTAATACGTTTATTCGAAATGGGGGAGTTCCCCCCTGTAAAGACTGGAGGGGGGGGGGGGTGTCTGTACTTCCGCTCTCTATATGGCAGAGGAGAGGCACAGAGGACCCCAGCCCAGATTCTCTGTTATTGGTAACGTAGTCGAACAATCAAGGCCTAGCTTCTCAGGAGGTGACGCCGGCTGGTTCTTAAGTACAGTGTAGTCCCCGAACCCCCACAAAGGAATGTCCACACACTTACTAAAAACATCTTTATATAATATTCAAAGGTATGTACACGATCACAATAACGCACGTTGTACTCGGAAAGCGACAATGCTAAATATATACAATTCTAAAGTGGTACCACCAATGTTATCGAATCGCATTAAAGTGCATCAACTGTACGGTTAAAATGTCACAGATCAATAACGCAGAAACCAGCAATAGCGATAGGAAGGAAAGCAAGATGGTTGAAACGGTAGACAGAATACTGGCCCCTACCACTAGGTACCGTTCTGTGTGGTGATCCCCCCCCCACCCGGGCAAACTGTAAAATTAAGATATATAGCACAAGCCCAGTCCATATATTGTTCAATAGCCTTATTTCCTCGTACTGGTGGAGTAGAGTTCTTCGAAGACGCGTCGAAGGATCCTTCCTGATTGACTCCCTTTAAAGCAGGAGCCACGGATCGTCGAGAGGCGTCGAAAATGGTGAACTTGTCGTCGACAGCGGCGATGAGAAGTTCAAGGGTGCTGAGATCCCGATGTCGATCCAGGCGGTGCTCGTCAGCGACGTCCTGCGAGGATGAGGTGTGCGGGGCACCTCGGCGATGGATTGTTCAGGACCGCAAAGAGTTTCAGAAGAACTGTGGTCCAACAAGGGCATCGAGTCAGCGAAGTCTTTGTGGCCTTCAGGTGGCGGGAAACCCACCGGCGGATTCTCCTCGGCGCGTTGGTCGTCCTCGACTTTCTCCAGCGGGACAAAGCGGTCAATGTTGGGGGCAAGGGAGTCCTTGGATTCAAATGTTCTTAGGCAAAGGAGCGGGAGGATCCAGTCGTCGGCGGCACAGCGTCAAGTGGTCCCCACGGCTGGGCAACACAACTTCGACTGGCCTCCAGCCGTTACACAAACCTGCGAACCCTGGTTTTCGACAGCGGCGGAGTCCGGGTGCTTTGCTTCGTTCTCCTCAGCGGTCCCGTCTCGGGTCGGCAGCCTTTCGAGGGTCTGACTTCCAGGGAGCGTCAGCGAAGGTTAGCAGTGCTCAATGGTCCCTCGGAGCACGGGAAGAGGGCGCCTTACCAGGTCCTCTCTCGGATCAGTCTTCGACGAATTTGGCAGCTTTCAGATCAGGTCGAAGCAAACGCAACAGCAAGTCTTCTTCCAGCTGGGCTGGAAGGATCAGCAGTTCCAGTTACTCTTTAAGTGTAGACACAGCTTCTGAACAATTTCCAGTGGTGAGAGGTCCCCAGATATACTATCTTGTCTCTCATCCACACTGCTGGGTCACTCAGCAGCCAAGAAGTGTGCCCAATAGCCGCTCTGTGATTCTAGAAGTGTGCCCAACAGCCTAGCTGAATCTAGACGAGTGCCCAGTAGCCGCTCTGTGGATTTAGAAGTGTGCCCAATAGCCTCTCTGTGAAATGCTGAATTTAGAAGTGTCCCCAATAGCCTCTTTTTTGAAATGCTGAATTTAGAAGTGTCCCCAATAGCCTCTTTGTGAAATGCTGAATTCAGAAGTATCCCCAATAGCCTCTTTGTGAAAAGTTGAATTTAGAAGTGTCCCCAATAGCCTCTTTGTGAAATGCTGAATTCAGAAGTGTCCCCAATAGCCTCTTTGTGAAATGCTGAATTTAGAAGTGTCCCCAATAGCCTCTTTGTGAAAAGATAAATTTAGAAGAGTGCCCAATAGCCTCGATGTGAATCTAGAAGGCGCCCAATAGCCTCTGTGAAAAGTTGAATTTAGAAGCGCATTTAGAAGTTGAATTTAGAAATCTGCCCAATAGCCTCGCTGTGAATCTAGAAGTGTGCCCTATACGCCCACTGTGAATCTAGAAGTGTCCCCAATAGCCTCTTTGTGAAATGCTGAATTCAGAAGTGTCCCCAATAGCCTCTTTGTAAAATGCTGAATTTAGAAGTGTGCCCAATAGCCTATATGTGAAAAGTGGAATTTAGAAGCGCATTTAGAAGTTGAATTTAGAAATGTGTCCAATAGCCTCGCTGTGAATTTTGAAGTGTGCCCAATAGCCTCTTTGTGAAATGCTGAATTTAGAAGTGTTCCCAATAGCCTCTTTGTGAAATGCTGAATTTAGAAGTGTGCCCAATAGCCTCTGGAAAGTTGAATTTAGAAGTGTGCCCAATAGCCTAGCTTCTTTGTGAAAAGCTGAATTTAAAAGTGTACCCAATAGCCTCTTTGTGAAATGCTGAATTTAGAAGTGTCCCCAATAGCCTCTTTGTGAAATGCTGAATTTAGAAGTGTGCCCAATAGCCTCTGGAAAGTTGAATTTAGAAGTGTGCCCAATAGCCTAGCTTCTTTGTGAAAAGCTGAATTTAAAAGTGTACCCAATAGCCTCGATGTGAATCTAGAAGGCGCCCAATAGCCTATCTGTGAAAAGTGGAATTTAGAAGCGCATTTAGAAGTTGAATTTAGAAATCTGCCCAATAGCCTCGCTGTGAATCTAGAAGTGTGCCCTATAGCCTCTCTGTGAAAGTTGAATTTTGAAGGGTCCCCAGTAGCCGCCTTGTGAAAAGTGGAATTTAAAGTGTACCCAATAGCCTTGCTGTGAATCTAGAAGTGTGCCCAATAGTCGCTGTTAAAGTTGAATTTAGAAGTGCATTTAGAAGCTGAATTCAGAAGTGTGCCCAATAGCCTCTCTGTGATTCTAGAAGTGTGCCCAACACCCTTGATGAATCTAGAAGGGTGACCAGAAGCCGCTCTGTGAATCTAGAAGTGTGCCCAATAGCCTCTCTGTGATTATAGAAGTATGCCCAACAGCCTCGCTGACTCTAGAAGGGTGCTCAGTGCCCAGTAGCCGCTCTGAATTAAGAAGTGTACCCAATAGCCTCTTTGCGAAAAGTTGAATTTAAAAGTGACCCCATAGCCTCGCGGTGAATCTAGAAGCCTGCCCAATAGCCTCTTTACAGAGATTGTCTGAAAGGGCACGTATGAGCGTGCCTTGGTTGAATTTTGAAGTGTGCCTAATGTCCTCTAGGTACAAAGTTGATTCTAGAAGTGTATATAACACCACCACTCTGGCATAGCGGGATTTGACAGTGTCCCTAATAACGTCACAGTGCCAAAGTCTTGAAAGTCTACCCTATATAGGGTGAGCGGGTGAAGTGGATGCCCCATTTCGGGTGAAGTATGTGGATGGAACGGGTGAACTGACGTGGAACGGGTGAAATGGTAGAACGGATGAAGTAGGTGAATGTACGGGTGATGTGTTTGGAACCGGCGAAGTGGGGGGAAATAGTGAAGTAGGTGGAACGAGTGAAGTGGGTGCAATTAGTTAAATGAATGGAACGTGGAAAGTTGACGTATGTGGATGGATGATGCATGGACATGGGTAGAACGAATGAAAGGATCAGTGTGAAGATGACTTGTGTATGGATGATGCATGGACAAAGGATAACATGGGTAGAACGAATGAAAGGAGTAGTGCATAAAATGATGGGCGTGCACAGAACGGATGGGAGTGCACGGAACAAACGGGTTGGAGTGCACCGAGCGGATTGAGTGCACAGAATGGCGGTACATACATGAAATGGTTTGGAGGGCATGGAACGTCTGAAAGAGCATTGAAAGGAACGGTCCGAGTGCTTGAAACGGTCGTAATGCACGGAACAGTTGGAGCACATGGAACAGATGAAGTTCATGGAACTATTGGAGTGGGCGCGATCTCTAGCACCTACAGTAAACCGCCATATTCACATCTCCACGCTTACTCTCTTCTCTACACCACCACTCAAATAGAACACAGCGATACTATGACCCCATTTGGTATAGCTGTTCTCATACCAACATCTGCCTCATACTCCCCATCACTCTAACTAAACACTGCTGGTTACTCACCCCCCAGCCAAGCGTTCTCAGGCCTAACGCATCCATGATCGGTCTGGATAATTCCTGCCAGAACGAACACATACTATTGACCTCTCAACCACCACACCTACCGCTAAAATGCAGCTATTACATGAACGCCACTCCAGCTGCACACATATCCGGTGCTCACACGCACCTTTGACTCTCTCTACTGACTTGAACTTCGGTTCCCAAGGGCATTCAACCTACCAGCGCCTTCAGACCATACCAATGTATATAAGGCGCTATATAAATGCAAAGTAACATAACAATCATACAGAAGGGCATTCATGCAGTCAGCCAGCCAATCAGGCACACAGTGCATTCAGGCCATCCTCCTCCCTCTTAGACACTCACAACAAGGAATGTGGATTGGGACAAGTAACCAGCCATTCAACACTACACACTGCATTCAGGCCAGTTTCTGGCAGGGCTGTCTCAGTCTGTCTCTCATACCAGAAACCAGACAGCCACAACAAGAAGTGCATATTGGTCACACACTCCATTCACCCAGGCCCACCCACAGGGCGTACCCACAACATACAGTCACTGGGAAGGCTCCAGTCAGTCTGGACTGGACTTCACAACACCACCATATATGGAACGTCCACCCAACAGCCAGTCAGGGGGAAGGGACAGAGTCAGGGCTTCCCAGGACTTTGGGAAAACAAGGTAACCGGTAATAGAAAGCAAGGGGCCACAGTGGCCATCTCGTTTTCCATCAGGAATCAACTGATTCCAATGCCAGGGCCGGGGTATCCCAAAATGGAGGATACTCAGCGCACCTGTCCAATTCAGCATGGAGCTGCCATCAGCCCATGGGCCACCCACAGGTGCCCAAAAACACACACTATGGGCACAGGGTTGTACCCCCACCCATGGGTGCCGTAAGGGTATCCCACGGGTCTGTTCACCAAACCAAAAGAGAGCTGCACCGCCAGGAGTCCCACATGAACTCCTGCACGGAAAACACGACATCACACGATAAAAAGGCAGTAAAGGACAAGGATACGGAGGCGCTGTCCCTCCAATGCATTTCCAGCATCACATCCCCCAAACCCCCCCACCCCCCTTTTTTTAAAAACTTTTTTTTTACATGCGGAACCCCAAAAAAATATATAAATAAACAAAAAGAATTCGATTTTTTCCCCCCCCGACATTAAGTTTACAAATTTATTGTAATTCGACTTTTTCTTCTCAATATTATGACTGACCACCTTCATGGACCCAAATGCCTCGATGGATGAAATGACTAATGCCAAGAAACCAGTGTACAGACGTCATTAGTGACACCAGGTCATAGCCATGTTAGTCACGAAGTACACCGCAGCCATGCACAAAGTTACACGAACATACACGTGCACACACGAAGAACATGCTTATATACATACTGTCAAAGGCCTTTAGAAATTCTCATTAGTCAAGTGTAGAAAATGCTAAATGCAAGGAAAACGAAGAAATGCAGAGCAAGCTTACATATGCTTATTGCAACTAACCCTATGGAACTACAGGATCATGTAAGGAGCCTGGAAGGACCAAATACGACTAATCTATGGGAAACATAGCACGGTAAAGATATGTAGAAATCATAGTACGAGGATGTTAATGTTAAAGGTCATTTGTACCGCGCACTATCACCACCGGAGTGGTCCCCTGGCGGCTCTGAAAGAGGGGGGGGGGGGGGTGGGTTAGTGGGTGTAGGCTGGAAAAGTGCAAGATTGCAGTGATGTGCTGTTGGCAGCCTCAGCCCGGTGGTTCCGTCGGCTGCGCCTGGGGTGTATGCGGCCGGTAGTCGTCGTGTGCTGATGTGCGAGTCTGTGTTTTTTTGTTTTGTTGTTGCAGTGTAGTGAAGTTCGTGCGGTTTGCTGCGCTAGAGGTTTGTGGTCGTGTTTGGTTTGGAGTTTGAGAGGTGTATGCAGAGAAGGAAATTGTTAATGGTATTCGTTAGTCATCTCTATCCTAGACTGAACCGGTTGGGCTTGTGTAATCTTACCCGACGGGATGCTTGTACACCCTGAGCCTCAGGAGGTACGTGCCCGTTTTTCCATTCGAGGCCGTTTGAGGATCTAGCTGTCCCCTCCGCCCGCTCCCTTAATAACCTTGCATGCTCCTCACGCCCTCCACATGACTAGCGCCGCTGTTAGTGTCCATACACCCGGTTGTGTGGCGATTGGTGGTATCTTGTCCGTTCCACAGCCTCGTGGAACCTAGTTGTGGCTGTACGGGCGGTGGGGGATGGTAAGGGTTGGCTGGAGTAGTTGTATCCGTTTCTCTGGGTCTCGCGGGTGGACCCCTGTGTCCAGCGTCAGCCCTACTGGTGCCCAGGGTACTTCTGTCGGTTCTAGGGGTTTGTCAATGTCCTTTTTTGATGAGTCGTTTGTCTTATTGTTTCGGTTTTAGTCTCCGGTGTTGAAGAGGCAGGTTTTTAGTAATTTTTTGAATTTAAGGTGGTCTTTGGTGTTCCTTATTACTTTTGGGATGTTGTTCCAGGTTTTCGCGGCTAAGTGGTAGAAAGCGGTGCCTCCGAGTTTCTTCTTGATGTAAGGTTTTTGTTCGTCGGATTTCGTTGGTTGTAGATTGTTATTTTTTTTGTAGGAATTCTGCTCCTTGTCCGCTGATTTCCCTATGCGTTATGCACATTGTTTTGAAGATGATACGCTGTTTTACTGGGAGCCAGTGTAGTGTTTTTAGGGCCAGGGTGATGTGGTCTCTTCTGGATAGTTTGAGGAGTAGTCTGGCTGCAGTGTTTTGGATCCGTTGTAGCTTCTTCAGTAGGTATTACGGTATACCGAGGTAGAGGCTGTTTGCATAGTCGATACTTGACATGAGGAGGCCGGCGATGGTGAGTGTTTTGTGTGTGAAGGAGAGGAAAGGTAGTATTTTTCTTGCCGTGTGGAGGAGGAAGCAGCATTTCTTGACTGTTGCGTTTATTTGCGGTTCTAAGGTTAGGGTGTTGTCCATCAGGACTCCCAGATTTTTTACTACCTTAGATGGTGATGGTGTAGATCCCATTTCCGTTGGCCACGGGATGGCGGTTTCCTTCTCCTGGTCTTTGGATATGATCATGATTTCGGTTTTTCCTGGGTTGATTTTCAGGTTGTTGGCATTCATCCAGTTGAAGACTTCTTTTAGACAGTCGGTTAAGTTTGAATGATCGGCTTGGGTGTCTTCGATCTTGTAGATGATTTGAGTGTCGTCTGCATAGTTGTAGCATTTGATGTTGTGTTTCTTGAAGATTCTGATTACTGGGGTTTGGTAGATGTTGAAGTACAGTGGAGATAGTGAGGATCCTTGTGGTACTCCACAGCCGTTGACTCGTGGGGTGGATTTGAAGGGTTTGATCCAGACGGTTTCAGTTCCGTCTGCTAGGAATGATTTAGTCCAGCGTAGCGCTGTATCCGTTATGCCTATGTCTTTTAGTCTTTTGGTTAGGGTGTCATGACTAACTGTTGAAGGCTGCAGAGAGGTCGAGCAGGATAAGGGCAGATGTTGTGTTGGAGTCTGCTTTGTTTTTAGGTCATCCCAGATGGATAGTAGTGCTGTTTCTGTACCTCTTGTGGGTCTGAAGCCGACTTGAGCTTGGTCTAGCAGGTGGTGTTCTTCAACATATTCTTGGGTTAGTTTGTATACGTATGTTTCGAGGAGTTTGGCTGGGTAGGGGATGTTGGAGATTGGTCTGTAGTTGGAGGTCGTCTACGTCCCCGCTTGTGTTTTTCAGAAGTGGTTTGATGTAAGCCGATTTGAAGATCCTTGGTACTGTTCCTGTTGCCAGAGATAGATTTAGAAGGTTTCTGAAGTATTCTGCTGGTGTTCCTTGTCTGAGGATTGATTTGTAGATGTCCGGGGGGCAGGGATCCATCGGTGAGCCCGCTTTCTTGCTGTGTTTTATCAGCATTGCGAATGCCTCTGCTGATATTTGAGGGTAGTTATTGAGTTTGTGCTGCGGTTCTGATTTAGGTTTGTTTGGTTGTAAGTCGCTGCTGGTTGGTCTCTGTTGGATGGTTTGTCGGATGTCATTGATTTTCTTTTTGAAGTGGTCTGCAAGGTTGTTGCATAGTTTCTCTGAGGGGGTTGGGGTGTTGTCACAGCCTGGTGGGTTTCTCATTTCTTTAATGATACGGAACATTTCTTTTTGTGTGTTGGTGGCATTTGTGATTGTCATCATAATGCTTTCTCTTTGCCTTTTGAATTACCTTCTTGTATGCGCGAATGTGCTTCTGGAACATTGTTTTTTTGTCTGGATTGTAATCTTTCCTCCATTCCGTTTCCATCTTTTTGTTTTCTTTTTTCATGGTGCTTAGTAGTGGGGTAAACCATTTTGCCATTGCTCTTTTTTTTGATGGTGTGAATGGTTTTTCTGGGGCCATCTTGTCGATTGTATCTGCAATCCATTTGTGTAGTATCTCCGCTTTCCCGTCTAGGTCAGCTAGGTCTAGTTCTGTTGTTGAGGGCTTGGTTAACTCCAGTTGTTCAAATAGGTTGCCTTTTTTGACGTCTTTCCAGTTTCTTTTTGTGGTGGCTGTGAGTTTGGGAGGTTGGATGTAGACTTGAGTAGGAAGAGTGATTACGAATGGGATGATGAGATGGTCACTCCACAGTATTTGTATTTGTATCGGCGGTGCCATGGTGATGAGTTTTTCCTCTGCGAATATTGCATCCAAGGTGTGTCCTGCCGAGTGAGTTGCCCCTTTTATTAGTTGTCGTAGTTTCATGGTGGCGAGTTGTTCAATCAGTGAGTTTTGGGAGTTGGCATGACTGTCTTCGAACCAGATGTTGAAATCCCCCAGTATGATTAGGTGTTCGTGGTTGATGGCTATGTTGGTTATGGCTTCTATGAAGTTGTCGACGAAGGATGCATCATAGGTTGGGGGTCTGTACACCAGGATGAATGTGATGTTGGTTTTTGGGCTAGTTGTTAGGTGTATGACCATGGACTCGCAGTTGGGGATGTTGAGTGGTTCGTCTGTTCTTATTTTCAGCTGCTCTTTAAATGCTATTGCGATGCCTACTCCTTTTTTGTTTTTCCTGTTTATTTGAAGGCATTTAAAGTTTGCTGGAAGGCAGCTTTGGAGTGTGATTTTGTAGTTGTCGTCCAGCCAAGTTTCTGTGATGAAGAGGATGTCGGTGCCGTTGCCGTCGAGTAGGTCGAAGATCTCTAGAGTGTTTTGACATGGATCTTGCATTTATTAGATTGCAGTGGAGTTTAGAGGTGTAGCTTGGTTTGCCTTTTTTTGTTAGTGTCGTTTTCTGATCTTGTTCAGAAGCAGGTTTCAGGTTGTCGGCGTTCGAGTAGTACTTCTAGGTTTAGCCTAGGGTTTTTGTTTTCATCTGGTTCGTCTTCCAAGGGACATGGTTGTGGGTTGGGGTTCTTCTTGCTTTGGTGATGTATGGTGTTATTGCTTCAGTTGTGTGCTTGTATCTGGTGGGGTTTGTCCTTCTTCGTGATGTTGGTAGGTTGTTCAGTGTAGTTGGTTTTGGCGTCGCGTTGGTTCGATCTGGTGAGTAGTTCTCAGTCAGGTATGGAGTTAGGTAAAGGGATTTGTCTCTTCTTTCAGTGTTGGTCCGATCTTTGAACCTGTCTGTGGGGGCGTGTTCTGTTTTTGCGGTTCTTAGTTGAAGTTTCGGGGTGTTTGTTCTTTCTTCTTTCCCTCTGGGTGGGTCGTTTGTGCGGCATTGTACGATTCCGAGTTGTTTTAGTCTAGTTGTTGTCTTGGTCCGGGTGTAAGGGTGGAGTTAAGGGTTGTATAGTTATATAGTTGGGTTCTAACAGTGGCTCTCTTTAGTCTCCGTCTCCCTTAGCGACAATGCAAATTTGGGCATGGCGGGCCTGCTAGGTTTGAGACACCTGTATAGTGGGAGAGAGGCCTGTGAAAGCAGTCTGGACAACAGACAATGCAGTTTGGGCACAGCGGCCCTACTAGGTTTGAGACAACTGTATAGAGGGAGAGAGGCCCATCAATGTAATTTGGGCACGGTGGCCCTGCTAAGTTTGAGACACCTGTATAGTGGGAGAAAAGCCTATCAGTGCAGTTTGGAGAACAGACAATGCAATTTGGGCACGGCGGCCCTGCTAGGTTTGAGACACCTGTATAGTGTGGGGGTGGCCCATCAGTGCAGTTTGGAGAACAGACAATGCAATTTGGGCAAGGCGGCCTTCTATCTGCTACGTTTGAGAGACACCTGTATAGTGGGAGAGAGGCCTATCAATGCAGTTTGGAGAACAGACAATGCAATTTGGGCGCGGCGGCCCTGCTAGGTTTGAGACACCTGTATAGTGTGGGAGTGGCCTATCAGTGCAGTTTGGAGAACAGACAATGCAATTTGGGCACGGCGGCCCTTCTATCAATGCAGTTTGGAGAACAGACAATGCAATTTGGGTGCGGTGGCCCTTCTATCAAATGCAGTTTGGGGCAACGAGGTTAGGTATCTGGTGTAAAGCTGTACCTCTCCCAACCCTGGCCCTCCTACCTTACTGGTCCTTGTAGTCGCTGGTTGACGGCTGGCCACTGGGGTGGCTTCCCCTGCAGACACTTCCTGGAGTTGCCTCTGTTGGAGTCGCCCTTGGCCTTGGGGCCCTTAGCCGCTGGGGGCTGCCGGGCAGAGGGCTGCCCTGGGGGGACCGGTGATAAAGGCTGGAGGGACCAATGAGAACGGTGCTGGGAGAGGAGGAGAGGCGGGCTTTGGTTGGTGAAAGGCAGTGGGCGCCTGCAGCGCGGGTCGCTAGACCCTGGGCCCGGAAGCCCAGTAACCAATCACGGGCGGTGGGCGGGTTGGGAGGGAGCAGGGACACGCTCGGGGAGGGATGCGGGAGGAAGGGGGGGTCTGCAGGGCAAAATGGAGGTCGGGGGCTGCAAGCACTCACCTGCCGATGATTTTTTAGGAGGCAGTGGGCGCCTGCAGCGCGGGTCGCTAGGCCCTGTGGCCTGGAAGCCCAGTAACCAATCACGGGTGGTGGGCGGGTTGGGAGGCGGGAGGGAGCAGGGACACGCTCGGGGAGGGATGCGGTGGGAAGGGGGGGGTCTGCAGGGCAAAATGGAGGTCGGGGGCTGCAAGCACTCACCTGCCGATGATTTTTTAGGAGGCCAGAGGATGAGGATTACATGAGGCCACAAGCCACAGGGCGAGAGAAAGAACCAGGCTGCACGAACAGCAGGCCGGGGCTTGCAGACATGGTCAGACACAAATAGCACATTACAAACCTAAAATGACATGGGGTCATCTGCAGAAAAACAGAATAAATCCTCAAAATGCAGACCAGAAGAGCTCTGTGATGCAGCCGAGCTAGACAATGGTCATTCACCAGCGTGGGAAGACAAACAGTTCTCAGTAACACGGACATGAAGTGAAACATGGAATCGTTAACGCTGAGGGCACTCTCACAGGCAAAAGTGGTACCAACAGTTACATTGGGAACACAGTCATTCTAATCACCCTGGGAAGGTGCACAGAGCCCGGAGAACAGAGCTTGGTCTCAGGCCTGGAGAGATCAGCTCCAGCCAATCAAGCAACAGAAATCCAGGTGTATGGCAGACGAAAAGGGTCAATGGTAATCCAGTGACCCTGCAACAATGTAATAGATGGGGAAGGGCCAGGCCAGCCACCTGACATGTCAGGGCCAATCTACCAAGATCTATAGGTGCTATCCATAATGGATTCAACTCCAATCATCCAACCTGAAGGACACGAAGGTTTTTTGGAGAATGGCCCCTGTTGCGACACAAGAGTGCAACAAAATACCAAGACACGGGCTCGGGAGCAGCGATTCTGGGAATTTTAAATGTCCTGTATGATTACTGTCGGTTTGTGGAATAAACGACAGTTCCAACTTGCCCTTGGCTGAATCCTCCGTTTGTATACTGGGGAAGGGTCGTTTGGCCTTGGGTGCTGAGACACAGCTCGTAGTATCCCCCATACTACTGGCATACCTAGCCAACAATATGCATCACCATATAACCAGAGGTCTAAGGTAGAAGGGCGAACTGAGATTAGATACGGAAGGAACCAGTAGAGAAATTGAAACCTCAAGCAGTCACCTGGGTAGCTGAAAGGGGGCATTCGACAACCAAGGAAACAGCAAAAAATAAATAATGAACACAGCAGAGAACCACAGAACACTTAAACTATGTGTTAGACCAACAGAGATGTATGAAATTTAGCACTCACCACACTTGACCTAAGTTGTGGACATTGGCATGGGCACTGACCGTACGGAGTTGTGAATGAAGGCAGGTGCCGCCACTTGACGTAATTCCAAGCGTGGGCATGTGGCACGTTTCGAAGGGGCTGGGAGCGATAGCCTGCATAGCTGGACAGCAATGCCAACTAACCAATCCGTTAATATTTCACCCCTCTGGATACGCCTCTCAAACGCTAACCAAACACAAACACAAGCCTACAACACAACAATCCGGACAAACACTACATTGCAACAACAAAAACACAGACTTGCACAACACCACACGACTACCGACCGTAAAACATCCCAAGCCCAGCCAATGGACCCACCGAGCTGAGTGCGCAAACAGCACATCACTGCTCTTGCACTTTTCCAGCTTACTCCCACTAACTCACCCCCCCTTCCCTTTTTTTTCCAGTGCTGTCAGGGGACTACTCTGGGGGTGAAAATGTTAAAGGATATTTGTATCGCGCACTAACATATGTCCACGCATACCCAACAGGGAAGAAGTGGCAGAATAACCGAGGAGAGGATTAAAAAGACCAGATTTAGTACCAACTATGAGAGCCTTTCCCCAAGTAACTGGTTGTTTACTACTATAGTTTAGGCACAGACTTTAGTTCTTAGACTAGTGTAAAAGTGTTAGGACTGGATTGCTATACCCTGGCGGAAAGATGTATAGGAGGCCAACCTAGACAGTGAATAAAGGACAACTATGAGAGCTGTAGCCAAAAATATCAAGGTAGCATTGAGAGTGGTCAAGGCCACGTCTCAGGAAGAGGGGAGCCTGGTCAAGGGTCCTCAATGAGTCCACAAGGCAAGTAATCAAGGATTACAATTAGACAAGTAGTTAAAACACTATTTATTTACAAATTCAAAGTTCCAAGTAGTTTTGTAAGGCAGGAAAAAAGTTATGTGGGTCTTGCGAACGGGAAACCAGTTCCAGAAGTCGGGTAAGTGTCTCTTCTAATGAATAAAACTGTCCCCAGTTTTCAGAGGTCTTGTGTGACCAAGCAATGGCAAAGCTAAACTATTGTAAACGTTTTTAAAAAGTTAGGAAATCTTTTTAAGGGGGGGTGCAGGGGGAGATACGGGTTCAGGCAAGTACAACTGTAACTCACCCCGTACTACAGTTTCTTTTTGGACTTGGCAGGTCTTCAGAGGGTTGTCAGAGGTCGCGTTCGCAACAGTTTCTTAAAGACCTTGGTGCCCAGGAGTTGGGGGTTCGAGTGAATCCACTGTCAGCCACAGATGACGAATGCAGCTCGCTCGAGTGTAGACAACCTCTCAGCACATGACCGGATGCAGGAAATCAGTTTCTGGCGATTATAACTGTTGCAGAGCAACAAGAGGGTACACAGTCATCGCGTTCAGAGTCGGCCTCATAATCGCGGGGCCCTTGGAGGCTGGAATCCCGAAATTATGCAGCGACAGCTCTTGTAGGATAAGCTGGTGGTACACAAGGATCCGGGCCAAACGTGGATCAGAAACATCTACAGCACGGTAGCCCAACATTTGAGCTAGTCAGCCATCGGGTGGTCCTGGGGCACTCCTTCACTGGACTACATGTCGAGATTGGTTGGTGCCACCGCTCCAGTTGTCAAAGCTCCACTGAAAGACTTCTGACAATCGCTTTCAAGGCAGGGCTCTTGCAGGACTGCAGCAGAGGTTGGTCACCAGACCTTCAGGAGGGTCCAAGGTCTCCTCACTAGTCTTCAGAAATGCAGAGGTATACAGTAATAACGACAAACATTTTCAGTGACACCCGAATAACTAAAAAATGGCGATATTTTTTACAAAATTATGTGGGGGTGGGGGTGAGGGGCAGGAGCCCCCCAAATAAAAACAAAAGAAGGAGTTATTTAGGTGTTGCTAAAATTGCATGTCGTTATTTGTGGTGTTGTAAAGACATGGGGCCCAATGCAGGATACTTGGCTTCTTCCAGGATCTCTGGTACATGGCTGTGGCACACCTGTTTCTGATAAGATCTGCCCCACTCATGCATACCAGCAGTGGTCCCATCAGTGATCCCTGTGGGTCTCATGCAAGCATGCACACCAGACTTCGGAACCAGTATGTGGATTGGAACCAGACAGTCCCAGCCCACCTCCTGGGCACACACACACACACACCCACCCACCCACCCGGCCCTGCTCTAGCCCGCGAAAACAAAAGCTTTCCAGGACAAGTGCATAACCTTAAAACTAATTTCCGGACCTGGCAGGAAGAAGGCCACAGGACAAGATGGCACTGCCATCTTAGGACACTAGCCACAGTTAGCAACCAGACATGGTAAATGTGGCAAGGCCAACAAGCAGTAGTGTAAAAATAGTCAAAATGCAACTGCTGCCACCCGCTTATCTTTAGACACATCCAAAAGTAACCAAATACCCCTAGTGTAGTCTATGGTCATACAAAAGAAACCCCATTACACTGCATTGTAAGATGCATTGTGCAATGACAAAACGATACCCAAAGAAATTGATAACGTGCAACAAGAAAAGGGAAACAGTTTGACAGCCTTAATGACTAGTCAGTTTCCCAATAACAATGAGGAAAAGCGCAGTGGGGTACTGGGAAAAGTCAGGAGTTTGGAGGAAAAGTTGCTAAAAAGAGAAACCTTTCCCAACAAAGAAGCTACAACTTCCCGATTACAGTGGTCAGGAAGCCTTATTACAAGAGTACATCTCACACTGGGTTAGAGGGCCTGCGTCTCAAGCAGGAGTGTAAACGTGTCGCTTCAATGCTCATTCGACCATTGAACAGCTAACATGCAAGGCAATCCAGGTTCAAGATCACCTATATTCAAGATTGGAAAGAGTGGTCATTGCCCAACTTAACTAGGTTATTAACAACATTCTTAACTGCTAGCTTTCACACCACTTGGCAGTACAGAATTGGTGACAATGCCCAAGCCGGACAAACTCAGCAACATGGTGAATTCTTGTCAGGTGCCATGTTCCTTGTAGATTTGTTAGAAGCATTCGGCACAATAGATCATGGCATACTGAAAAAGTGGGCCATGTTCAGTCAATGGGTGTATTGAATCTTTTACTGCCTCCTCAGCCGGCCACCATTTCTGTTCTGCACCTAGTAAACAGGCATGGGAGGCTGCCGGAGTCAGCACTCTAGTATTTTCATCCAACCTTTAATGAAAGTATTGGAAAAAGCATGGATTACAATTAAATTGTAATCTCCTCCATGTTAAAGCAAGCACATTTCACTCTGAACAACTGGGATCAATGCTGGATGACTGAATAAGCTAATCCTATTGGTGGGATATCCAGAGACTAATCAGCAATCACATATTTGGCTTCCTACTTGGCTCTTGCCCTCTACTGGTCTAAAGTTTGGGCGCCTTGTCACTCAAATCCCAGATAGCAGCGGTTCCATAAAAACACATGCCTTTTCCCAACCAAGCGCATAAAACTAAAGCAGCGTTAACACTCACAATGTCTCCCATCCACTAGATCAACTACATATACCTACATGATCCATCACCCACAGAGACTACAAAATACTGAAGCCATTATAATTCACATCGATCTTCTAGACCATTCACCCTTTAAGTTTAAAGGCTTAGAAAAGGTTAAAAGCAAGTGTATTCAAAGACTAATGTGCAGATGTCCAAGTGCTGAAAATGCACCTGGCAGTCGACATAAGCGGAAGAATGTGATGCATAGTAAACCATAACCTTGCTCTGCCATCGAAGCATCCAGAACAGTTCAAAGTCTGAACAAGTACTGTACAGAGAAATCTGCCTTGAAGCAGTAAAGGGATGCAGCAACGGCCATGAGGAGCAAAAGGAGTGTGGAGCAGACAGACCCCACTCTACAGCGCACGCAGAGATCCTAACCATCCAGGTTTGGGTACACACCCATTAAAGAAAATTGAACTCTGCCATTTTGTAACAGGACCAACAAGACCAATTCTGCCAGGGGCTTAGCAGAGATATCGCACCCTCTCATCTGCACAATTCAAAGCACAGCTTGTCATGGTCTTTAAACATGGCACACATTAGAAAAGCTCTGGGCATCACATCACTCAGAATCTGACATTTGAGCCAAGGGCCTCAAAACAAAGGCACATTTTGATTGGGCCATTATATCCTGGTGGTTCCTAGAGAATGGGATTTACATCCTTTGGCCCTACAGAAGTGTTGTACTACAACTCCCATCAGCTCTAGCCAGCTGAGTCATAAAATGGTAAAGGGATCATGCAACTCTCAGTGCAAAATATCAGATGACCCACAGAGTGCTAGCCCCTGTCCTAGGGATAATCATTCTGTCTCATTTCCACTTTCATGCAGTTTTGTATCCATGCAGACTACCATGAGAGTCCCACGTCCCAACACTTACGTGATAACTGCCTCCAATCCATATAGCTCATACGCCTTGTATATGCACTGTCGGTCGTCTCAGGCCAGTTTAGGAAACGTGCACGTTTAGGTTTCCTAGAATTAAGGATTTATGTCCCCGCCTGCCAATCGTCTCATCATTGTTCTTTACACTCCCATGATCCTACCTCCCCCAACAACTCTCCCATCTCTTCTCTCCATCCCTCGCTGACTTTCGAAGGACCAGTCAGGCTGTTCCTCTCCCCCCATTCGCCCACTGCAACCATGTATACCCTACCCACGTCCCTTCATATAATTAATTTCTTTTTATAACACGCTTAACACCGAAGGTTTCGGAAGGTATTCAAACCTGTGTTGCTCGGCGTCATCTTGCTTCCAAGACAAGCACATGCCACTTAGCTATACTACCCGTGTGGGTATGCAGTGATGTTACTGAAGGGGTAATACTGAAGGTTACAACAAACATTTTCACCGGAAGAAATATCTTACGTTTTTCAAAATACACATATGGGGGTGGGGTAAATGGGAAGATGGGGCTGTTAGGGTGGGCTTATGAGCATTAGCAAGTAGGGGGCTTGGCAGGAGACCACCCTTAAAATAACCCAAAAAAAATGTAATCAGTGACTTTCAGTAAAAAGGTTTTGTTGCTAAAATGTTTGGTGCTACTGTTTTCGGTAACACATGGAACCACCATGTCAATATACACAAGCAAATACCAACCTATACCTCTGTCCTTCCCACACCCCCCCTGAACTCACATTGGGTCTCAGAACGCATAATACATCTGGGGTAACAGCGCCACACAATTCTTACTAATCATTTTGATTCCATCACCCCAAATTCTGATGGCCATCACTGAAACGTGGATTCCCCACCAGACACCAACGCTCTGGCAGCCCTGCACATAGATTTACGCTCGCACTGCTCGTCAGACAATGGTGTTAAAGTCTCCGGATCAGCATGGATACATCAGCACATCCTCACCGTTCCGCTATCACTCACGCCTCAGGGTATAGCGGTCACACAGCATTCCCAACCCTCTTACTTTACACCCGATCTAATGCCCACAGGCACCAAGCCCACCAACCTCTTCTCTGATCTGGACCCCTTACTTTAAATACTCAGTTGATTTTCCTGCTATTAGAACAATTCCAATAGATGCAACAAATCCAACTCGATTCCACTCTGAAAAAAAACTCACCAAAAAAATAAATAAATCTAAAACATTCCCAACCTTCACGCAAGACGGCTATCTCCATCACATTTGTATCATTCCCACAGGTCGTCTCTACTTCATTGACCCCCTCTACATGGACTACTCCCCTATTCCTTTCACCATCTCCATTCCTTCCCCATTCTATCACCTCCCTCCATCTATCATCCATCACCAAACATAAATTCAAGACCAACCTCATGGTCGCCTACCACAACATGTCAACAACTCTGCAAATTCTCCCTCATCTACTTGCTCACTCCATTGGACTTGCCTTGTCCGAATTTTAACTCTGTACTGTTCAGTGATCAATACCCTAACACTTCACTCGCAGCTCTCCCCTGCCATGCAGCTGGTGAGGAAAATGCATCAATGCTTACGCTGCTAGCACAAGGGAGAACCCCCAACCCTCCTTAGCAATCTACAAGGATTATCTCCTGGCCACGGTTCTCAACAAAGCCAAACACTCATTACACAAATCAGGTTTTCTTCTCTACCCTCATACCATTGCAGCATGCCCTATATCCAGCTACTGAACGTGACAGTCTGCCCATCCTTCGCTCTGCCAACCCTTCCGGTGCTCCACAAATACTTAAGGGACGTGCAACCATCACCTCTGCGAACCACTGTCTCTCGACACAAACTTCTATATTCCCAGCCGGACACAAAAAAAAAAAAAATCTGTCATATCCCAGTCTAAAGAAACCAAGTGATGCACCACTTTCTACAGTACAGTCTCTTCCCCCCATACCACTCCAGCATCCTTGATAGGATGATGTTCAAACAGTCAATCCTGCGAATCCCTCACTAAAACCCTGCCTTTAATCTCCTGCCAGGTGGCCAGGCGCTTCCTGATCCCAACCCTGGGGGTGGTGCACTGCGGGAGGATCACCTGGGTGGAGACAGGGCTCAGGTTAGTGAGGAGATTCTGTGGGATGAGATATGGTATTTTTCCTCCCAAGAGGCTGCCAGAAGAGGTTATGGCTTACTGTCATGTTGATATCTCGCAACCTCCTGGTAAAACCGAGATGGTAAACCCCAAGGTTGTAACACCCAAATCCATTATATTAAAAGAAAGACTCCTTTTAGTCCCTAAAAACAAATGCCCTCATCGATACCGAAGGTACACTACAAGGAATGGCGGAAATGATGCCTTCTCTACACCTTGCTCTGATAAAATAAAACCTACAGCCCTTCGGGTAAAATGACTAAGGGAACTAAATCTATCCTTGATAAAGTGTAACTTCATGTCCCAGAATCCCATAGGGACTGAGACGAAGAAGAGGGCCGAAAAGGCATGTAGAAGTGGAGGACAGACAATTAGGTCTAACAGCTCACGCAAAGGTCAGGCAATAGACTAATGACCTGCACCTGAAATCAATTGCCCCACCTAAAAGGCTGCAGCAGGAAAGGGAAGAAGTTGAAGCAGGAGCTGAATGGCTGGCAGTTTATGAGGAAGTGCGATCACTTAGGGACGCCAGGACATGGAGAATACAGATTTCACCTGCAAGTTCTGAGAGGGTGCTGCGTTCACAAACCCTGCCTTGCCTTGGTACTGTAGAGTGAAGATCTTCAGTGGCCCTAATGGCTGCAATTGCAGAGCTGTGACTGTGCTGAAGCCAGAGGCTGGTCGCAAGAAGCAGGTCGAGGGACAGGGGAGTGAAGGAGACTCCCAGTTGGCGTGACACGACCAGAGGCACCCGTGCTGCACAGCTGTGTGGCTCCTAAGTGTGCCTAAAGTCGCAGTAGAAGAGAAAAGGTCGGGAAGTTGAAGCAGACCGCAACTGCAGTGTTCCCAGAGCCGGTGAGTGAGGCTGGCCGTTCAGGTTCACTCAGAAACCCTTGACTAACTTACCAGCTCTGAAGTGGCTTGCGTAAGAGTAGAAGCGCGTATAAACTGTTTGCCGCTGTGAAAGCTATTTTATATCATGGAAATGCATCACGCTCATGCCTAGTAAAAGCCATAGTGCTCGTGTACGAAAAAAATAAAAGCATTTCATTTCCATTTGGGAATTCTTAATGTTGCCGGAGTGGTCCTGTCACTAATAAAAAGGGACAACGCTTTCTAAATTACACCCAAAACACTAATGCGGACTTTCACAATTGTTACAAGATCTTACGGCGTCAAAAGAAGGTCATGTGTGGCCAGAAGGGAGGAGAGAAGTGTGTGTTAATGCGTGGGAATACAAACACGGGACACTTGAGGTTAAAGATCTCCCTACCTTAAAGAGTGGTCGCGTGTGCCTAAATCTGTTTCTCCTTTGAAGATTGAACTTTGTAACATTAAGAACAAGTATTCTTTAAGCCCAGAAGTTGTATTAAGGAGAACAAGCATTACCCAAGCCAAGAAACAAACCATTTCTATAGTGAAGAAAACCATGTTTAAACCTATCCACTGAAGTGATAAAGTTATCAAACGTCCATTGTCCTCTGATACAAGTGTAACATTGTTATCTGAAGTTGGAAGTGTGGCACTACAGCTTCAAGATAGCTACTGGAACCAAGAAGGTGTGAAAAAAGCTGGGGAAGGGAGCTGGGTGCTTGTAAAAAGACTGAATAAATCTGTATTGCTGAGACTGTTGAACTTGAGAGAAAGTCAGTCTGGAAGCAGAGGTATCCTGGTGATACAATATGGCATTTATAACGCGCCTACAAGTGTTTCAAGGCGCGAAAGTGGCAGTAAGGCAGACAGAAGAGGCAAACAGGCTGCCCTTTTCTTGGAGTATATGTCTTGCCTACCTGTAGAGGTCGAAGTGCCTGGTCTTTAAAATGCCTAACAATCCTGAACTATAAAGTGGAAGTAGAAATACCAGAACCATGGTTAAGTATAATACTGTCAGTGGATGCCACATTGATTTTGGTTGAAGGGGCACATTGTGGAACCAAAGAGTGTTTCCGCAGTAACAGTAGTAAAAAGGGTGGTTGTCAAGAGGAAAGCAACAAACCAGAAGAAGCATCCCAATAATAATACCAAATGTACTGCAGAGGTTAAGAACCCCTTATAGAAGGAAACGTTGCTAATCTAGGGGCAATTTATTTATGTTAGGAGTCATTAACTTTGCCTTTATTCATTTGAAACTTTTGTCTTTAATAAAATGTTTAATTCTTAGAAAAACACAGGCAGTTGTCTGCCTTGTTGTTACTGACCCCTAACACACCTATACTTACATGCAATGGGGTCTCCAATCTAGATTGTGGTTGAACACAATCCATGAAGACCATACTCTGTCATAAATTCTCTTACCACAGTCACTCTCCTCCATTCGCATTCTAGACTTTTCTTCTGCCTTTGACATTGTGAATCACTAACTGATGTCTTCCTATCTCGAACGTTCCCCTTCTCAATCTCATGGGACTCCAAGAAATTCCATCACTTTGTCCCCAACAAGCCTCACAAGCCTCCCCAAGTCATGTTTCTCAATGCCTTCAGCACCAACCACCATTTGCCAATGTCTTTTCTTTCCATCACCAACAGCTTGCAACCTTCGGGTTATCTGACAGCAACCTCAAGCTTTACTTATTCATCACAGCTACCGACACTAGTCGGACAACCTCCTAAAACTAGGAAAAATCACCCACATCTCATTCACCACTCAAATAACAGTCACTGAAAGCATCTCACAGTACTTCACCATTTTAAAATCTCTACTCGTCTTCACAACCCACCAGTCCGTTCCTCCCAAATTTCTGTTCCTTTTCCCTACTTGCCCCCACGTCACTGGCATGCTTCCCCGCAGCACCTTCACCATGAAAGCCATTACTTCATTAGTAGGCTCAACGCTTGATGGACGAAGCCCTAGATAATCCTGCCACCAACAAGTCTATCCAAACTAGCCGCCCAAACCACCTCCCCAGTACTCTGCCTTCAGGACTACTGTATTTAATTTGTAAATGTGTCTGGCCTCAAAGTTTTTTAAATTTAGATGTCCCCCAAAGCCCCCCTCTCCCTGGTGCATGTCCTCAATCTTCCCCACTCACCACCACGTATGCACCATTAAATCAAACAATCTTTTAAGCATCTTACAATAAATCTGGTATTCAAATCAACAAACTCTTTCAATAAATACAAATAAGTTGTACCTTGTAATCATCACCAAATCCAGACCAAGTTGGTGATGAACACATGAAGACTTACATTGTTTCTCCTGTCTTGGCAACATGACAAAGGAACTCATCCAGCACAGGACACACTTCCTTCTTCACCCGCTTGTCAAAATCTATAAGATAATAAAAATATGGATTTAGAATGTTTAAATATGGTACAAAAGCAAACCTTTTTACCAATGATCATTCACTTCGTCACCAATTGAACTACCTGTAAGAGCCTGTAAATGCTTTCCAACTGCATCAAAGTTTAACAGATGACATAAACATAAAAACCATGATCTGTAACGCTTAATGCACGATAAAAGGGGCTAAATCATGCGTCGTTCCGCATTACGCATGCCCCCACACCATCAAACCATTCAGCAAGTTCCAAATGATTTGAAACTTGCAAAACAATATAAATATACACTTCATGTAAGTTAGGGCGAGCAGCCAATCAAATTGCTCAGAATAGGCTGATTTGCCTGGTACATGCTTGTGTACCAAGCAAGCGGTTTGCTTTTCTGCCTCGCTAAAGCACATTGTTGACAACAGACCGTGTAAAACAAATTAAAATTGATAAAAGATGCCCATTTTTCCACCCAACTATGCTGCCGCTCAGCCTTGTCTGCGCCATCCCATGCTCTCAGGCTACCACCCTCCCCACAACAGATCCATTAGCACCACAGACGTTTTGCCGTTTAGCAATAATGCCCAGAGTGACACGCCGAGAACTCAGTTGATCTTCCAAACAAAAAATAGAGTGACACATCCAGGGAATTCGCCCCTTCTCCACTAAGCAGCAGTGTCATCCCTCTCCCACCTCACAGGCCAGGGTGGAAGGGGGATGCCTCTCCCACCTCACAGGGCAGAAGGGTCACCCCTGCAAAGTTCTTACTGACCCCGAATGTGTGCAGTGCCATTCGGAAAGGTATATGAAAGGTTATTTTACTCACCTGTGAATTGGCTGCGTCTCTTCCCAAAAGTAATGCTGTTAGCTTCACTTACCATTTCTTTCAGATTATTAGTGTGCAAGTTCGCACACTGGGTCTTGCTTCCCCTGACCTGCTGTATAGCCTGTCTAAACTAAGTCTACCTTGGGTTTTACCTACCTGGAGTAACATGGAGTCATTCTTAAAGTGTAACATTGGGTTTTGATTTCCCTGGTCCGTTTTATACAGATGCTAAAACTGTCTTTGGGGTATACTTACCTTTAAGTTGCTGATAGCTCCATTAAAAAAGGTATATGGGTTGTACTTACCTTGATCTGTCTTGGGCCACTGTAAAATAAGTTAAAAGGTTATTGCTTACCTTAGTCTGTTTTCCACTGAACTGAAAAGCAACTGTAATAGTATATTATAACACTAGGTTTTTACCCGATTAGAATAGCTGTGTGCCATTCTTAAAAAGTGTTCTGTGGTTGTAGCTGACCTTGGTCTGTCTGGTGCAATCCTAAATTAGTGTAGAGTTCTTACTTACCTTAGTCTGTGTTCCAGATTTATTACTTACCTTAGTCTGTGTTCCATTAAGCTGAAAACAACTAATTTTAGATTACAACGAAGGGTCTTACTCATAGTATAACGGTGCGTTATAGTGTTCCACTGACTATTCAGAGAATTATACTTGCAGGCGGGTTCACTAAGTGATTCCTTAACTGAGTGTTACTGCACAACTGCTAGGGTCTAAGTAACTGATAGTTTTGAATCCCAGTGAATAGGTGTTGTCCGATACTAAATGTGTTTGATAAGGTCAGACTTGCCTAGAAATAATGTTAGTTTTCTGAACAAGGTTTATGCTTTGGTATGTGTACTTCAAAGCATTGAGTTGAGTTTTTATAATTCAATGGCCATGTACTTCCCTCCCCCATGCCCAAGATTTATCTTGGGCCAACTTGTATTCATAATAAACCATTCTTTGTTCTGGTTGTCAGTGTTTCTGTTGAACCATTCAACAAGTTCTTTGTACCTCCCTACAGCCCTCCTAAGATAAGCTGGGCTGCTATGTCTACGCCATCATATGCTCAGGTAGCACATCCTTATAAGAGTAGAGTCTTGTACTGTCTCAGTTGAACGGTTTTGCTAAGCCCTTGGTTGGTCTTCAGAAAAACCGCCCAAACACTCCCCCACTGCACAGAGCAGCAGTGTCATCCTTCTCACACCACTCAGGGCACGAGTCTCACCCGCCCCCACCTCACAGTGCAGCAGTGTCAACCCTCCCCACCCCAATGGGCAGCAGTGTCATCCCTCCCCCACAGGGCAGCATCCTTCTCACTCTCACACAGGGCAGCGGTGTCTGGCATGCCTCTCGCACCACACAGGGCAGCAGTGTCTGGCATGCCTCTCGCACCACACAGGGCAGCAGTGTCTGGCATGCCTCTCGCACCACACAGTGCAGCAGTGTGTGCAGTGCAGCAGTGTCTGGCATGCCTCTCGCACCACACAGGGCAGCAGTGTGTGGCATGCCTCTCACACCACACAGGGCAGCAGTGTGTGGCATGCCTCGCACACCACACAGGGCAGCAGTGTGTGGCATGCCTCTCACACCACACAGGGCAGCAGTGTGTGGCATGCCTCTCAAACATCAAAAGGCAAGACAGCAAGTCACCTCTCCCCTCCTCACAATACAGGACAGCCGCTGAGCAGCGCCGACCCTCCCCACCACACAGGGATGCAGTGTTAGCCCCCCCGCTCCTCAAAGGACAGCACCATCATTCAACCACCACACTAGTATTGTGGCTGAAGTGTCTACAGCTGCTCCAATAGTCCAACGTCGCCTTACATTGGTATGTCCACAGTGAGCTCCCCCCCTCAGCTCCCCTCCCCTAATAAACAAGCAGTGCCCATCCCACCCCTCCCTGGGCTGAGACCTTTCAGAGCCTCCTGCAGCCGGTCCAGGTCCATTGTCATAGCTGCAGGGGGCAGGCGCGCCTCCTCCTCCGCCTCCCTCTCGGCTCTCCAGTCACACCGGACGCTCCAAGCAGCGGGACAAGCTCAGCTCGGCTGCCTCCTAGGCCTGCTCACAATAACCAGCCCTCCAACATGGCGGCCGTGACGTCAGCGACTGGGGGCGCGGCCACGGCGAGTCAGTGTGAGCGCCGACTCCTCCCACAAAGAACGTAGCCCGCCCCGGACGGCCGGCCGGCCGGCTGGCACCACCGTGTCTGATAAACACAGAAGAAGGACACGATGGCTAGACAGGGGGGCGACGCCCACCACTGAGCTTCTGTCATGCATAGAGTGTCAATAACACAAAGGAAGGACAAGAGGCACAGATGTGGGCGTCTAATGGGTACTTCATAGTGGGGGGGGAACTGACCAGGCGCTGTCCGCCAGCGTCATGAAAGAAGGCAGCCTTCCTAATAGATCGGCCATCTTGGAAGGATGTGTGTCCGAAATAACTGCGGCCGTAAAGGGCTTAACATATAAGGTTACTTCTGTAGGCTGTGCTAGTTCTCACTTCTATCGATAATTAAACACAATTTGGTGTACACGTTCGTTAAGACAGAATTACATCGGACGTAAATTATGAGGTACCTTCATTACAGGTATCTGCTTTCAAATTATTTTTGGTCAGCATTCCTTATGCCAACTGAAAAGTAAAAGGCTCTTGGAGGTGTTGAAATTGTATTTAATGATTGATGTTCAGGGCTCAGGTTTGGCAGTCTAAAAATATTGCCCTTTAGCCAGGGCTCTCCAAACTGACCTTACCAAAGTTCTTTAAAAATATCATGCAATATTGCTTTTTGTCAGTAGATGTCACCCTAAATAATGTTTAGAATTACAGCATCAGTTAAAGACATTTGAAATTAGGTACTTAATAAACAGGAAAGGGAAATTACACCAGAATACATGTTGTGGCCTAAGGACGACAGGATGCTTAGGTGTGTCTTAAATGTCTTTATTAATAAGACAAACTGGTGGGCATAACTTGTACTTGAGTGGGGTAGAAGAGTTACTCACAGTTCCAATCTGGGCCTTCCAGTTACTTCACTAGAGGCAAGGTGTGCTCATCGGTGGCACTCAGAGGGTTCTTTTTGCCTCCTTTATAGTGGCTCCTTAATAGGAGCAGCGCTGTGAGCCGACCTCTTGGTCTGGCGCTCTGCCAGGATCTGGCGGCAACGCTCTCCGACGTTTTCTTGTGAGCGCTGGCTCGCAAGATCCCGTTGCATCAAGATCTCGCGAGATCGCGCTCCCGCGTTCACGTGACGTCCCCACACACCTCCTTTGCTGGGAAAAGGATAGGATGTCATTCCATGACAAAGTCTGCAAACTTGCTGGGTTTCCTTTTCTCTCTTTGAGGTCTGCCTTGATCCAGAAACGGGGCAGGGCTGCGGGAGCACTCTTGGGGAGATGCGGGTGATTCAGGTTCTCCTTGTCTTGCCCTTCACTGTGACTCCCTGAGTGGAGTTGGGGAGTGTACACTTGAGAACTCGTCGCCGTAGGGTGACTCTTCATGACTGGTGAGGGTTTTTCGGATGGCTCTTGTTGGTCTGGGTCTTCTCCAGCCAAGGTGGTACCAGTGTGGATGCTGCCCTTCTCCCGCTTAGCAGATGGAAAGGTGAAACGCCGGTGATGGCGTTGGGGGTGATGCGGTGGGCTGCGAAAGCCTCCTTGAACGTCTTGTACGGGTTTAGGCCCGAGGCATGCACTAGTTGCAGCGCCCCTTTGATGAAGCAGTTCACCCGCTCGACCATGCCATTGGCCTGTGGGTGGTAGAGACTTGCTCTCCGCTGCCGAATGTTGTTGTTGTTGAGGAATTTCTCCATTTCTCGAGAGACCAACTGGACTCCATTGTCCGTCACAATTTCAATATGGTGGTGAGTGCTTCGATGACTGTGCTTGTGGTGATGTCCGAGGTGAAGTCGACTTAGACCCATTTGAGAAATAGTCGACCGTGACTATCCCATATTTATGTTCTGGGGGCATGCTGTCCAGGGGCCCGATGAAATCCAACCCTAGTTTGCGCCACACTCCTTTGGGGACTTCGGTGGGCAGCATAGGGGCTTGTCTCACAGCCAGACGCTTGTCACTGTTGGTGCACTCATGGCACCTTTCGACCATTTGTCGTATGTCCTGATCCATCTCTGGCCACCAATAGGCGTTGCGTATCCTGCATCGGGTCATGTTGCATCCCAGATGGCCTGAGTGTGCTTTGCACAGGATCACTTTGCGAATTCCGCTGGGCGGGATCACTTGGTCGCCTCTCAGAATGAGACCGTTCATGGTGGTGATTTCGTCGTTCACCTTCCAGTATGGACATAGGCCTTCCGGGATTGCTCTTTCGTCAGGCCACCCTTTGCGGGCCCAGGCTTCTACGCACCTTAGTGTCTCGTGTGTGTACTCTTGCAGTTTTGCAGCGATCCTGGCCGGTCTCTGGGTGGCAGTCTTGGTTCCACCCGGGCTCAACACGTGGATGAGGGGTTTGTGGTCGGTGACTAGTCTAAATTTCGTGCCCCAAACATAAGACCTGAAGTAATCGATGGCCCAGGCACATGCCAACATTTCTTTTTCAACGGTGGAGTAATTCTTCTCCGCTGATGATAGGGCTTTTGATGCAAACGCCACAATGTTTTCAGTGTCGCCCTTCTTCTGGGTCAGGGTGGCCCCCAGCCCGTACGCGCTGGCGTCTGTTGTGATACAGGTGTCCCATTCAGGGTTGAACGGTTTCAGGCATGGTACGTGTAGAATTCTCCTTTTGATTTCAGCGAAGGCTTCATTTTGTTCTGGCCCCCAGGAGTAGGCTGCCCCTTTCTTCAGAAGCTCCCTCATGGGGGACGTGGTTTCAGAGAACCTTGGGACGAATTTTGCATAGTACTCGGCTAGGCCCAGGAACGAGCGTAGTTCTTCTCTGGACATCGGGGCCGGGGCGTCTGTAATGGCCTCCTTCAGATTCTTCTTGGGGCTCACTCCTTCGCTTGAGATGCAGTTCCCAAGGTATTCTACCTTTCTCACTCCAAAAAAACATTTTTCGTGGCGTAGATGGGCGCCTGCCTCTTGAAGCTTGCTCAGGACTGCCCTGATCGCTTTGTCATGGGTTTCGTTGTCCTTGGTGTACACGAGGATGTCGTCCTGAAAGAATGAAACATGTGTGAGTCCTTTAAGTAGAGAATTCATCATCCTCTTGAATGCGGACGCTGCCGAAGACAACCCAAAAGGCATGCAGGTATATTGAAAGGTGCCGAACGGAGTGATGAACGCCGTCAGGGGGCGTGAAGACTTGTGTAGAGGAATCTGGTGATAGGCGTCACGCATGTCCAGCTTCGAAAATATTGCTGCCTCTTTCATCATGAGGACAATTTCGCTGATGCTGGGGAGCGGAAAACTATCAGTGACCGCCTCTAGATTCAGGCTTCTCAAGTCGATGCATATTCTGAGGTCGTTGCTGGATTTCTTTTTAACTAGAACCACTGGACTCAACCATTCGGAGGATTCCACGGTCTCGATGGTTCCTTCTTCCACCATTTTCCGAAGGTGGGCCTCTAATGCAGGTCTCGCCGTGGCAGATACTGCTCTAACTTTGTGTTTCAATGGGACCGCGTTGGGTTTCAAACTAATCTTGTGGACAAAGCCTCTCACTTCCCCAGGTTCTCGGAAAACAGGCTAGGAAACATCTCCTTGAAATTTTGCGCTGCTCCTGAGGAGACCATGAGTACCTGTTCCGGAGTGCTGGGATCCAGTTTAATGCTGAGTCTGTGTTGATCGTCCCATCCAAGCACGTCTGGATCTTTGGGCGAGAAGTACACTTTGGTGGTGGTAGACCTCCCTTTGAAATCAATCCGGGCTCGGATGTAGCCCAGCAGGTTGACAGTTGCGCCTCCGAAGACCGTTGGTTTTTGCCTGGTCGTTCTGATTTCCACTTGTGCTTGGCCGTTACTCACCACTCCGAATAGGTCAAAGATGCAGTGAACACGACCTTGAAGATGTTGGTAGTATAGAATTCCGAATTCAGCCTTCCATCCCAGCGCCCCTGAGTACAAGACTCAGGCTTCCTCAAAGAGGGGCTCTTTTACACAATGTACCTCTCTGCTGTTTCAGTAGAACAGACAGAGATGTCAATTGAATAAAAGAGCGGGGAGAACACACACCGCCAATACCAATGCTGCAAAAGAATACCAAGATATTAGACAGTGTTGATGTGTTGATGTTATAAACAAGTGATTAGAACAGTAAATGATTGAACAACTACCTATATGAATATTGGAGTGGAATTGCGTTTCACCGGGATAATCTACAAAGAATAACACAAATGAGTGGAATAAATCTAAATCAGTATCGTTTCCCACTTTAGCTATAGTATAGATAACAACTGACCTGAGTAAAGAATATTGGAGTAGGAGGAGTCCAGGATAAGGAGTTCAGAATTCTGGAGACAACGACAGGAGAAAATAACAAACAGGGAAGTTAGTATAGGTAAGTAACCCCGGACAGCACGAGGGACGCACTAGGGTCGAGTTGGTGCAGATCAGGAAAGCGTTCATATGCACTGAAGAATAATCTCACAGGAAAGTCACTCAATGTCCCAGAATCCAACAGAAAACAATGTCCATGGAAGACAATAGATATGTACCTGAGTACACGATTATGGTTGAGTAGTTGTTGAGATGATCCGGATGAAAAAACAGCCAAAAATTGATGTGCAGAGCGGCAACCAGGAAAGAACCGCAAGACACTGAAGAGAGCCGTATCCAGAAGCGTTCCGAGTCCAACAACCAGACGATCACAACAAGAACAAGGGAAGAGACGAAGCAATCCAATTTCAGGCAGAAGGTCAAAACCAGGAGTTCAGATAAGGATTTGTGTAGGGGTACACGAAGAAGAAACGGATGAAACCGCGTGTAGCTGGTAACGCTAATTAGCAGCAACAAGCCCCTTGGAAGACGGTGGTTTTATATCGTCGTAAGAGGGGCGTGGCTTGCTGTACGTCTTCCTTGTACAAGGCATGTCAGGTGACCTGGAGTACGTCGACGTTTGTACAGACGCCATGGTAGCTTGTACCTGGACCATAGAGGAGCCTGTAACGAAGATGAATTCTGCAAGGATGCCGACGGGGAAGTCTGAAGTGTAACAGCATCCTCCCCCAAAAGACACCGGCAACCCCCTGGCGGAATGGAAGCTCCTGAGAAGAACTGGACAATGCAAATTGGAGAGTGGCTCCCAAGTACGGTCCTCAGGCCCATACCCCTTCCAATCCACGAGGTAGAACAACGTACCCCTAGACACCCTGCAGTCCAGGATACGCGAGACCTCATATTCCTTCTCACCATCCACCAAAATCGGCGAAGGACGAGTAGGCAGGCGGGTCCCAGGGATGAAAGGCTTGATCAAGGAGACGTGAAAGACTGGGTGTATGCGCCATGATCGCGGCAAAGAAAGCTTAACTGCCAAGGGATTGATGACATCAGTAATGACATAGGGCCCCACAAATTTAGGCAGAAGTGAGCGTTTACCTGCAATTCGCAAATTGCGGGACGATAACCACACTTTCATGCCACTGCGATAGACTGGAGCAGGTGATCGATGCACATCGGCATACTTCTTGGCACGATCTTGAGCTCGAAGTAAATGGCAGCGTACATCCCGATTAATCTTATCGATATCTCTGATGCAATCCTTTGCTGCAGGATTAATGGCCGGTAATACCGGATCAAGTGGAAGTGCTCTAGGATGACCACCATAGAGGGCGAAAAAAGGAGAAACTCCAGTTGATGTATGCATAGATTTGTTATATGCACATTCTGCATAAGGCAAAGAAGTAAACCAAGACTGTTGGTACTGAAGGCATAAACAGCGTAGATACTGTTCGATGGTAGCATTAGTTCTCTCAGTTTGCCCATCCATTTGAGGATGGTAAGCTGAGGAATACCTGTCTTCAATATCCAAAGAAGCTGTAAGAGCCTTCCAGAATCGTGACGTAAATTGGGTGCCACGATCGGAAACAATGACCGAGGGTAACCCAAAGAAACGAAACACATTCGTCAAGAACAGTTTTGCCAATTCAGGAGCTGCGGGTAAACCAGAACAAGGTATAAACAATGCGTATTTAGTGAAGTAATCAACGATTACCCAAATAGTGTCATAGCCCTGAACGTCAGGAAGTTCCACAAAGAAATCCATAGACAGCATCTGCCAAGGTTTGTACGGCACAGGAAGAGGTTGTAACAATCCAACTGGTTTGGCTATAGAAGTTTTACACTGAGTGCATATGGAACAAGTCAAAATGTAATCCTTTACGTCACGAACCATAGAAGGCCACCAGGCCAACGCCGTAAGGCTTCAAGAGTTTTTTGACTTCCTGGATGTGCAGCAATTAAGGAATAGTGAGACCACTGAAGAACTAAGTCTCTAGCTTGACCTGATGGTATCTAGACGCGCCCTTGAATGAATGGCATACCCTGAATGATTTCCAGATTGAGGTCACTGATCTCTTTTGGATGTTTTGAAACCTAATCAAGGATAATTGAACGCAAAGAGGGCTGAACCGAACATCCACAAACAACCTTGTTTGGTAGAAGAGGAACAGCTTCGATCTGTTGAGACTGGCCATCCGCATGTAAACGCGAGAGAGTATCAGTCAGAACTTGAGCTTTAGCAGGACGGTATGTAATAACAAATTGGTATTGTGAAAAGAATAAATGCCACCGCGCCTGTCTGGCAGTAAGACATTTCATAGACTTGAAGGCTAAGAGACTGCAGTGATCAGAGTATACAGTTACAAGGTGTTTAGCCCCCAAAAGATGATGCCTCCATTCCAAGAATGCGTCTCTGATGGCTAAAAGTTCGCGTTCTCTGATGGAATAATTCTTTTCGTAAGCTGTCAATTTACGAGAAAAATAGGAAACAGGATGAATGTCTCCCGAATGCGGACAGGTTTGAGACAATACCGCCCCAATGGCATAACCTGAAGCATCAACTTCCACAAAAAAAGGAAGCTCGGGATCAGGATATTTGAGGACAGGAGCGGAAGTGAAGGCTGATTTTAATTGATCAAAGGCTCCCTGAGCTTCTGAAGACCATACAAATGGTACTTTGACACTTGTCAGAGAGGTAAGTGGTGCAAATATTTCAGAAAACCCATTGATGAAGCATCTATAGAAGTTTGCAAATCCCAGGAATGATTGTAATGATTTGACTGAATTAGGCACAGGCCATTCCAAAATCGCACTTATTTTGGATTGACTCATGCGCACACCATTGTTAGTAAGATCATATCCCAGAAATTCCACCTCTGATGCATGAAATATGCACTTTTCGGCTTTAACGAACAATCTATGTTCTCTCAGACGTTGGAGTACTATCTTGACGTGTTTTTCGTGGTCTTCCTGGTTTTGAGAATAAATCAAAATGTCATCCAGGTAGACAACAACAAATTGATCGAGAATGTCGTAAAACAGATCGTTCATGAAAGCTTGAAAGGTGGCCGGGGCATTACATAAGCCAAAGGGCATGACAAGATATTCAAATAGGCCATAACGTGTTTTAAATGCGGTGTTCCA
Organism: Ambystoma mexicanum; assembly: GCF_040938575.1. Lineage (NCBI taxonomy): Eukaryota > Metazoa > Chordata > Amphibia > Caudata > Ambystomatidae > Ambystoma > Ambystoma mexicanum. The sequence continues at coordinate 43,657,193 of NC_090923.1, read as the reverse complement.
TTCGTCCCCCTCTCTCATGCGGACGAGATTGTAAGCTCCTCTAAGATCGAGCTTAGTGAATATTTTGGAATAACCCAACTGATCAAGAAGGACAGAAATCAGAGGAAGAGGATACTGGTTTTTAATGGTTGCTGCATTCAAAGCACGATAATCTATACAAGGACGTAGATTCCCTTCCTTCTTAGGGACAAAGAAAAGTGGTGATGAAATGGGTGATTTGGAAGAACGAATAAATCCCATGGACAAAGCCTTGTCTATGTAATCTTTAAGAACTTCGTCTTCTTTGAGAGTGAGAGAGTACACTCTGCCAGATGGTATTTTTACTCCCGGAATTAGGTCTATTGGACAATCATAAGCTCTATGTGGAGGTAGAGTCTCCGCCATGCCTTTGTCAAAAACATCTGAATAATCTGTATATTGCGAAGGTATCACAGAGGATACGTTTTTAGAGACAGCTCCGATATGCATAGTAGGTGAAACTAGCGCCCTGACTGGACTGTCATGGGTAATACCGAGTAATGTAGTACATCGAGTATTGCACATATTGGAAGGGAACTGAATCTGAGATGTCGACCAGTCGATGGCAGGATTATGAAGTTTCAACCATGGAATACCCAGAATGACTTTGTAAGCTGGTGCTTTAATGATATCAAATGATATGTCTTCAGTATGGCCTTCGTCAGTACTCATATGGAGTGGAACTGTTTGGTGAGTTACCATTCCAGAGACAAGAAGTGAACCATCCACTGCGTTAACTGTTTCAGGCATAGTTTTGTGAACTAATGTCATTTTTGACAGGGTGGCAAAACATTGATCAACATAATTACCTGTTGCACCTGAATCGATCACAGCTGTAGTCTTGAATGAAACACCATGATCTAAAGAAAATGTAACAGGTAGGCGAACTAAATGACTCGGATTCTGTACTGTAGAGTCCAAGGGTGAGTTTCCCGACATAGGGACTCTGTCTACTGTCGGGATTTGGCGTTTCCTGCCTTTCTTTTAGGTTTTTTGGTACACTCAAGTAACAAGTGATCAGAGGCCCCACAATACATGCAGATATTGTGTGATCGACGATATTCTCGTTGAGCAGAGGTAAGCGGTCCCCTAATCACCCCAATCTGCATAGGCTCAGGCGCAGGAGATGATGAAGATGAGGCCTCTGCTGCAACCGAGCTGAACAATGCTGTTTTCTTTTCGCCACGTCTTTCAGACTTACGAGCATCAATCTGAAGGACTAAATCTAGTAGTTCCCCGAATGCTGCGGGAACTACAGGAATAGTGGAGAGAATGTCCTTTAGATCATCTGATAGGCCTTGATAGAAGACAGCTGTCTTCTTTTCTTCAGGCCAGTCGGTCTCTGCTGCCAACTGATTGAATCGAGCCAAATAAACCAATAAAGAATTCTTTCCTTGTCTATGTTTTAAGAGTTCCAGATCAGTAGCTTGAGTGGTATAACGTGTATCAAATACTTTACTCATCATAGCAAGAAGGGCATAACAATTGTACAGGACATGACTATTAGATTCCAACAACGGATTAGCCCATGCGGCTGCAGTGCCTCCCAAATGAGACAAAATAAAAGCCGCTTTGGTTGTAGATGTGGGAAATGAGGTGGGGCGACACAGAAAATGTAATTTGCATTGATTGATGAAAGTTCTGTATTGTTTAGGATCGCCTAGGAAGCGTTCAGGAGGAGCTAGCGGGAACTGGGTTGTAAGCATGATCGGATTTGATTCCTGCTGTGGAGGTGGAAACCCTGAACCGGATGCTGTAGCTCCGGCACCAGCCATCTGTGATGCTGGTGTGGTAACCAAAGACTGAATGGCGTCCATGCGTTGGCGCAGTGCTTCTTGTGCATTGGTTAAGTCGGTACGTAGATCCGTGACCATTTGCACGATTTGATTCAAAGCATCACTGGCCTCTGTGGACATTTTTTAAGGCTGCTAATTCTGTTACTCACCACTCCGAATAGGTCAAAGATGCGGTGAACACGACCTTGGAGATGTTGGTAGTATAGAATTCCGAATTCAGCCTTCCATCCCAGCTCCCCTGAGTACAAGACTCAGGCTTCCTCAAAGAGGGGCTCTTTTCCACAATGTACCTCTCTGCTGTTTCAGTAGAACAGACAGAGATGTCAATTGAATAAAAGAGCGGGGAGAACACACACCGCCAATACCAATGCTGCAAAAGAATACCAAGATATTAGACAGTGTTGATGTGTTGATGTTATAAACAAGTGATTAGAACAGTAAATGATTGAACAACTACCTATATGAATATTGGAGTGGAATTGCGTTTCCACGGGATAATCTACAAAGAATAACACGAATGAGTGGAATAAATCTAAATCAGTATCGTTTCCCACTTTAGCTATAGTATTGATAACAACTGACCTGAGTAAAGAATATTGGAGTAGGAGGAGTCCAGGATAAGGAGTTCAGAATTCTGGAGACAACGACAGGAGAAAATAACAAAAAGGGAAGTTAGTATAGGTAAGTAACCCCGGACGGCACGAGGGACGCACTAGGGTCGAGTTGGTGTAGATCACGAAAGCGTTCATATGCACTGAAGACTAATCTCACAGGAAAGTCACTCAATGTCCCAGAATCCAACAGAAAACAATGTCCATGGAAGACAATAAATATGTACCTGCGTACACGATTATGGTTGAGTAGTTGTTGAGATGATCCGGATGAAAAAACAGCCAAAAATTGATGTGCAGAGCGGCAACCAGGAAAGAACCGCAAGACACTGAAGAGAGCCGTATCCAGAAGCGTTCCGAGTCCAACAACCAGGCGATCACAACAAGAACAAGGGAAGAGACGAAGCAATCCAATTTCAGGCAGAAGGTCAAAACCAGGAGTTCAGATAAGGATTCGTGTAGGGATACACGAAGAAGAAACGGATGAAACCGCGTGTAGCTGGTAACGCTAATTAGCAGCATCGAGCCCCTTGGAAGACGGTGGTTTTAAAGTCGTCGTAAGAGGGGCGTGGCTTGCTGTACGTCTTCCACGTACAAGGCGTGTCAGGTGACCTGGAGTACGTCGACGTTTGTACAGACGCCATGGTAGCTTGTACCTGGACCATAGAGGAGCCTGTAACGAAGATGAATTCTGCAAGGATGCCGACGGGGAAGTCTGAAGTGTAACATTGGCCCATCATTTCCTTATACGTGTCGATGGGGAGGATAGTGAGGTCTGATCCCGAATCTGCCATGATACGTGTTTCCATTCCATCCACTTTAATGTTGCAGTGGGGCTTTTCTCTCATGGCGTGGAGGGCGTTGACCATGATGACCATGGGTCTGTCCTGTAGCTCATCATCATCGCTTAAGGCGCGGTCGCCATCAACGCGGGAAACGTTTTTCTCCTGGCATGTACATGCCGGAGCCACGTGACCAATGCGTCCGCACTTGGAGCACTCCTTATTCCTGGCGGGGCAGTCACGATCATTCGCCATGTGCTTGGTACTGGCGCATCTATAACATTTCGGCAGATCCTTTTGTCTGGTGCCTTTGTCTCTGGGGCTATCGCGGGATTGCTTGTCTCTGCGCCCTCTCCACTGCAGCGCCGCAAGTTCTGGTGCGGGCAGGTGGCTTCCCGCCTCTTTGCGCCTGCTGGAGGTTTCTTCCTCTGCCCTGGCAATTTGAATGGCCTTGTCGAGGGTCACTTCTTTTTCTTGGATGAAATTGTCCTGCACTTTCCTGGAGTTAGTGTGAACGACCAGCATGTCTCAGATAACTTGTTCTGCGTTTTTTCGCCGAACGAGCAAAGAGAAGCCAGCTCTGTCATCCTGATGATATAGTCGTCCACGGGTTCGCTCCCTTCCTGTTTACGGGTGTAGAACCTCAGCCTGTGTAGCACCATGTTCTCCTTATTGGTGAACCTCTTCACAATGCGACGGGTCGCCTCCTTGTAGACGTCGTCGTCATTGACTACTGGTATGACTGTTAGGCTGGAAAAAATGCGCTGACCTTCAACCCCCATTGTGTTCAGCAGCATCGCCTTCTTCCTGGCGGGGTCATATCCCGTGCCGCCACAGCCTCCAGATACGTGGTGAAAAGGGACTCCCATTGCATCTACGGAATTGCGGGGGTCCCAGGTGAAGGGAGAAATGCAGGGGGCGGTGTGGTGCCTTGCATGGTGGGCCCCTAGGTCTTTTGGTATCCTCGTTGCCAATTATGTTGTGGCCTTTAAGGAAGACAGGACGCTTAGGTGTGTCTTCGTCATTGACTACTGACCTTCAACCCCCATTGTGTTCAGCAGCATCGCCTTCTTCCTGGCGGGGTCATATCCCGTGCCGCCACAGCCTCCAGATACGTGGTGAAAAGGGACTCCCACTGCATCTACGGAATTGCGGGGGTCCCAGGTGAAGGGAGAAATGCAGGGGGCGGTGTGGTGCCTTGCATGGTGGGCCCCTAGGTCTTTTGGTATCCTCGTTGCCAATTATGTTGTGGCCTTTAAGGAAGACAGGACGCTTAGGTGTGTCTTAAATGTCTTTATTAATAAGACAAACTGGTGGGCATAACTTGTACTTGAGTAGAGTAGAGGAGTTACTCACAGTTCCAGTCTGGGCCTTCCAATTGCTTCACTGGAGGCAAGGTGTGCTCATGGGTGGCACGCTGTGAGCTTCCAGGGCCCCCAGGTGGCCTCCTGTGGCCTTGGATTTATGCCCTGGAAGCTGGCACTCAGAGGGTTCTTTGTGCCTCCTTCATAGTGGCTCCTTAATAGGAGCAGCGCTGTGAGCCGACCTCTTGGTCTGGCGCTGTGCCAGGATCTGGCAGCAAAGCTCTCTGAGGTTTTCTTGGGAGCACGGGCTCGCGAGATCCCGTTGCATCGAGATCTTGCGAGATCGCGCTCCTGCGATCACGTGACGTCCCCACATACATTTGTTTGATTTTTGCCACACATTATATTACATTAGAATGCCTTTAATTCTATGTCACCACCCAGAGGCGTATTATGCTTCACTCTTTTTATTTTACCACTCAAGCGGCAAAGCAAAAAGTTTCATTCAAGTGATAAAAACATCAAAGAACCTTGATTTCCATAAAAGAGAGCATACAAGCCAACACTCCCGATTTAGAATAATGATAACCCCAATGCACTCCTATGGGAAAAATACATGTTCCCGATTGCTGTGGTGATCTCCCTCCCAGGGGCTCCCGAATATTGGCATGTCTGAGAGAGTCTCTTTGTTAATGAAACTTGACTGCTCCTGACATGTTCCTCACATGACTCTGCCCACCAATCAGGGCATACACATAGCTCTCAACTCACCCGCTTTGAAAGCAGATGCATCACCCGCCCATTCACTTCTATGGGCCCCTCACACGCTAAAAAGAAAATCGGGTGTTTTCACCCGCCTTGGTGACAAAAAAGGTTGGGAGCTATGCATACGCCTTGTTGATCCTTCCTAATTCTCTTTCTTTGCTGCTCAAGCAGCAGATAAGTACCTCCTTTTTTCTTTGCGCAGTTCAGGACATGCGCAAGCACTTTGTTTTTATCCCAGTGGACACAGCACTTGTGAGGCAGACCGTATAGCTGCAATGCACGTTCAGACACCACTGGGAGTAGAGCAGCCGCCGGCCCTGCGTTATGTAAGGAAGGAATGGCAATAGTAAGACATCCAAGTGACCACAGTTCAAGGGTGTTTATTGAACTTTAACAAGCGTGTGATAAATGCCTATCTAATCCTAAATCTACAGATGGGAGCAAACTACGACCAAGAAATAATAATAATACAATCCTAGTGGAGTCTCATCAAAATAAAAGGGCCTATACTAACAATAAATGTTTGCCAATCCTTGCAGCTAAATACAAATAGTGTAGTGTTCATAAAAAAGAAAGAAGTGTTCACAAAAAGATATGTCAGGATGTTCAGGCCGTTGGCCTCCCTTCCCTGTTGCGTGTGGCACTGCCTCTCTCAGGCTCCCATGGGCCCCCCTGTCATGAAGCACACACACAGAGACGTGTGTACAGTCCAGGCTCCACGGTCGCTCTGACACAACCGTGGAAGGCCCCCTTTATTTAAAGCACACGCAGCAGAGTTGTGTACACCTTTAAAGGGGCAGTCACCACACACCTCCTTTTTCATAACAAAACAGCAAAAGAGGTAAACTACACACACTTCACAACAACACACTGCACCCAAACTGAACACCTCTTTAATCACATATGACCCCAGACCCATCAGTCACTTCCCAGTGCATGGGCTGGGCCCAACAGTTCAGGGGTCTAAAACATAGTCATTGAGATGGGCAGGCTTCCCCCTCCCGACCCTTTGGGGTTACCTCCTGCCCGCCTCCCGGATCAGGTACTCCGCACCTATGCCCGCCCCCACCAAGGCGACTCAGCAGGTGGGCCAGGCCACCTCCCTCGTCTGGTACATCACTATAGTACCTTCTCTGAATCGCCTCTCTCCAATCTTTTTGAAGAAGCTGGCATTGCGCTTGACAGTGGCAGTTCCCTCAGAGTAAGTCACCATCAAGCCGTGTACCGCCACCACGTCCATTTGACCAGGCTCGTATGTTAACGACAGCTTGCCTTGAGGGTGCCGGTTCTTTACAAGTACTTCATCTGCCGGAGCCAACTGCTGGGGCCGGAGTCCTCTCCTGATGTTCTCCCCCTCCGTCCTGAGACTCCTCTCCCGTTCCACCTGAGTGTTATCATTGACAGCCGGTTCTCTCTCTCTCACTTCCAGAATCAGACCCCCTCGGACATCGCCGAAACATGGCCTCTGCTCGGGCCACTCCCGTGGACGCATGCAGGGTGGCCCTGTACTCCCTTAAAAAACTGATACAGTGCTCTCTGCAGGCAATGACCTTGGCCGTGGGCGATACAAAATACCTTATTTAATGTCCTCATGAATCTTTCTGCTTCGCCATTCGCCCGGGGCCAGTCAGGGGTGATCTTGCGATGTTGTATCCTGTATTCCTCCATCAGCTGGGCGAAACTGTCCCCCTGGAACAGTGGTCCGTTGTCGGAACACAAGATCTGAGGCAGGCCGTGGGTGGCAAAGATCTTCTCTAGGGCCACAGCCACCTTGTCAAGTGATACTGAGTCAATAAATTTGACCTTCGAATATCGGAACCATTCATCAACGACTACCAGGAAATGATTGTCAGGGCTTGTGACCCAAAATCGCCATGGACATTTTCCCAGGGTCTCGTTCTTCTGGGCATGGTCTCGATCAGAGGAGACTCCTTCTGTGCTGGGGATGCCGCCTGGCACCACACACAGGCAGCGACAAACGCCTCCACCCGTCTCTCAAGGTCTGAGAACCATACCTTCTGTCGCAGGCGATCCTTGTTTTTGGCAATGCCTTTGTGGCCCTGGTGTGCCAACTCGATAACTTAGGGGATCTTGCATTGTTGTATTACTTTGTGTTCCCCCCGGAGTAACAGTCCCGACTCCACAAACACCAGTTCATCCTTGACCTTCCACAGCTGTTCCAACGCCGATCTTGCCTCTTGGGTCCTCTGAGCCAGGGCGTCCACGACCGACCTCCATTAACCCAGTTGAAGGGCCAACTTCAAGATGTTGAAACACTCATCATTGGCCGCCGCCTGTTCCAGTTCGTGAATGGGCGCCAAGTTTGGGGTTGCCGCCTCCACCACCAGCCTCACATGCTCATCGGCTTCATCTGCACTGATGTTTCCCTGCCCATCTGACTCGCACCTGGGGTGTCTGGACAAATAGTCAGCCACATTATTGCTGCCGGGCCGGTACACCAAAGAGACCCCATATTCAAGCAGCGCCATCATCCACCTCTCGATACAGACTGGAGGCTTGGACAACGAGCCGGCCTTGGTCAGCTGTAGGGGCTTGTGGTCAATCACCAAGGTCATCGGCCGTCACAGCACATATAATCGAAAATGGCGACATCCCCACAGGACCGAGATGGCCTCTCTCAATTTGGGTATACTGCTGTTCCATTTCTGAGTGCCTTGCTCGCATATGTGATCGGCCGGACCTCACCGTTCGCGTCCGTCAGGGTAAAGACTGCCCCCAGACCAAACGGGCTGGCATCCACCACAATTTCTGAGGACAAGGCCAGGTCGAAGAAGGCCATCGTATCCTCTGCTGTCAGTTCCCCCTTCACATCCTTGAACGCGGCCTACTCAAGGGATCCCCACTGCCCCGTAGCATCTTTCTTGGTTGAGGTCCGCAGAGGCTCCAACCGGGATGCAAGATTTCTGATGATCCGGCCACATTATGTGACCATCCCCAAAAAGCTTCAGACCTCAGACACATTCTCTGAGGGCCGTGCCTCCATGATATCCTTGACCTTCCGAGGATCTGGTGACACACCCCTTCTTTGAATACAAATCCGAAGAATTCAATGGTCTTCTGAAGGCACTCACAATTGTCCTTATGCAGAGTTAGTCCGAGAACCTGCAGCTGTTCCATGGTCTTCACCAGTCTGTCCAGGTGCTCCGCCTCTGTTCTTGCAAACACCAGGATGTTGTTACTAATATTCAGGACGCCATCCAAGTCAGCCAGGGCCCCATGGATAATGTTCTGAAACACCTCCACCGCAGATGATACACCAAAACCTAGGCGTTTGCACCTAAAGAGGCCTCGTGCATGGTGAAGGTAGTTATGTACCAAGAATCCGGGTGTAACACCACTTGATGGTACCCAGTTCAAAGATCCAGTTTCGAGAAGAAACCCGCCCCCTGCAGTTCTGCAATAATATCATCAACCGTGGGGGTCATATGTCTTGCGCGTTTAAACGCCTTGTTTGGGAGCCTTATGCCCACACACATCCATACAGAGTCAGGTTGTTTGGGCTTCCTGGCAATGTGTCTAACTCCAGCAGACTGTCCAGCTCTTTATCAACGAGATCCCGCAGATGAAATGAGACTCAGCAGTGTTTCAGTGCAATGGGTTGTATCGACTCAGTGATATGCAGCCTCACCGGGTCACTTGCCATATGGCCAATTCCTTCAAATAGCTGGCTGTATTTTGGCAGGAGCCCCTGCACATCCTCCACATACACTGAGTATGCAAATCTCACGATGCCGAGGGCCTCAGCTGCCGCACAACTCAGGTGGGTGTTGCTGCTGATGGTTGTTATGTAGAACCGGGTCTTGAAGGATGACCCTCCATGCTCTACGTTGGCTACAAATGCCCCATCCAGCAGGATCGGTTGTTCCCCGCTAAAGGTAACGATGCATGCCCTCGGCTCTGTAATTTGGGCGGCACCACCATGGCATCATAGTGAACCCTCGCCATAACATTAAAAGATGCCCCTGTGTCCACCAGCACCATTGATTCATTCACTCTCACCAGACACAGTTGATGCCTCCTGTTGGTGGCACGCAGCGCACTGACGCTCAAGATGGAAAAGATGTTCTCCTCTTCTTCATCATCCTTCTCATGAGGGGCACCGTCCTCCCCCTGATCTATCTGGGAGACATTGGGCGGGCGCTGTGGCCCAAAAAACCCCTTGCTATCACCACCGGCACCGGAGTCCGGCACATCTGGGTGTAGTGGTCAAGTGCCCCCCAACGTCCACAAGCCTTCTCCTGTGCTGGGCACTCAGCGGGGTGTTAGAGGTCATACCCACACTTTGTACATGAATCCAGGGCCCTTGTACCTCTGACCCGCTGGCCTTCGCTTGGACGTCTGGCTCCCCTACCACCGAAACCATGTCCCCCAGCACACACCTCGTCCACTTTCCCTGTATGCACAGCTGCATCCATCCTTGAGGCATGCACATCCGACACCTCCTGGCAGCATCCAAGTTCCAATATGCGAGGCACGTGAGTCCCGGCTCTCGCAGTACTTGCCTGTGCAGTTTGCCAGATGAACCTCCCTGTATGAGCTGGTTCCTAATCATTGTATCAGGATTATCCCTGGCACACTACAGAGACATACGGCGTAACCACCCATAGATCCCCCTTTTGCCTGGCACTGCTCATCACAAAACGCTCAGAATCCGCGTTGGCAAGTGGCATGAAATGCTCGCGTAGTCCATCTTTAGCTGTCGCAATTGCAGGTGTCAGGGATTTAAAACCCTTGTGTACCGCCGGTCCTGCGGAGTAGAGGAGCATAGCCACCTTGCTGTCTTCATCCATCTCCCCAGTGGCCCGGAAGTACATGTCGAGCCTGTCAATCCATAGTATCCATCTCGGTCCCATGCTGGATGGGGTCTCCCTAGATATCAAACTCGGGCATTGTTGTGAGTGCCCCCTCCTGTCTCGGCACAGATGCAGCGACTGGGCCAGGTGGTACTTGTACCTGGGCTGCATCAGGCGCTGCAGCAGCCTGGCCATCCATGGTAGCGAGCACACAGGCACCCCACTAGAGTACTGGGGCCACTACTCACTGACGTGCTGCTCCAGGCAAAACTGCGTTTAGCTGTTGAGTGTGATGATGTTGGGCAGACACACCCCTCACAGCTACGTCTAATGATCTCCTTCCACCACCACACAGCCAGCAAGTGCCCTGCTGGGCACCTCCTCCAAATGTCCAGAAATTAGGGCATAGAGCCACTTTGCACTCTAATACCCTAGGGCACCAAACACAGTAGCCCCCCCCACCCCATCAATGTCCAAACAGCCAGGAAAAATAAAGAAGGACCTCCTATTACCATAGATAATGGATCCAAGAATTGAGTGGGGTGGGCCCAGGGGACAAAGAACACAGGATGGTAGGCCTCCCCCAGCTCCTCACCTCACACTCGATGCATCAGAAATGTCAAAAACACATCAAAACGAAGACTACACAACACAGCCCTATGCAGGGAATCCACAAATTGCACTGGTAGGAGCCGCAACCCTCTCCACCACATGCGCAAGATGGTGGCTGAAACTGCGTGGTCACCACCGGCTCTGCGGCATGAGAATTGGAAAAAAATGATTTGCTTCCTCACCACCTGCGCCCAGGTCCGCATTGGTTTTCTCACCTCGTCGCCACTGTTCCTTGTGGGACAGCCTTTCTCAGGCCCCCGTGAGCCCTCACTGTCATGCAGCACACACACAGAGACGTGCGTACAGTCCGGGCTCCACAGTCGCTCTGCCGCCGATGTGGAACGCCCCCTTTATTTAAAGCACACGTGGCAGAGTTGGATCATTACGCTGCGTGTGTACGCCCTTAAAGGGGCAGCCACCACATTCCCCACGTTTTCAGCATGGGACAGGGCGGTTCACTCAAGCATAACACACTCTCTGGCTTCTTCAGCACGAGGACACAGTTCCGTTACCAGCATCAGGGCCTTCTGTGCCCAAGTCTCTTAAGTTATCAAAGTCTCTTGATGTAAAGGGCCGGATGTACCAAAACAAACAAAAAGTTCCTTTCCTCTTACAAGCACTCAAGTTAGGTGATTCACTCTTCATCCTGGATCCCCCTCAGCTGGGCTCAGATCCCTTTTTTACCACAATCATTATTTTGGATCCCCCTGTTCCGGGCTAAGATCCCCTTCTCCAATGTTCAGAGAATATTCTTTCTCGGGGGACTCACGGTTCACCATGCATCCCCCTCAGCTGGGCTCAGATCCTTCCTCTTACACAACTAGTCTCTCTCAGCCGGGCTTGGACCAATTGCAATTCGTATTAGCTATCGAAGGCTTTCGAATAAGCACAGGATTTAACTCGACCCGTTGCAGACCACTTTGATTTCACAATTCACATTTGCCACTGATAGGATTCTCATCAGGAGATATAGATATAGCTAGAGCAACCCTGTGACCAGTTGAGCACGTAGTGTAGCTGTAGAATTCTTCCCTACAATGCAACTCCCAAAAGTACAAATGGACTGTTTGAAAGGGGGATTGTTTGGAAGAAGGAAAACTCCCCGGGACACAGCTGTCTGCACAGAAAGGAACACAGTATCAGGTGCGAGTTCAATTAGAGAGAACAACGTGATAAGAAGCAATCCTCTAATAACTCACGTACTGAGAAGTTGTTGTGCCACTGTACTTTGAATGTAATTCGAGGCATCTCCTGTAGCAAATAAACCATAAGGGATACTTAGCCCAGGGGAAAGTATGAAGCGTATATCAACATTCACCAATATTCACAATATTCTTACCCAGAGTTTCATGAAGAAAGATGTCGTTGTACATGTTGTAACACATGTAGATGTTCAGTTCCAAACGGAAAAGCAGTTCCAATAGAAGGTATCCAAGATACAACTAACCCCCGAAGGCACGTGGACGCCTAATGTGTGTAAGGAAGTCTCTAGTCCACACAAAACAATCCTTGACATTTCCGAACAGTAATATCAATTGTGACGTAGGCATGGTAAACAAAGTTCCGTGAAAGTACTTAGCCAGGCAACAAGAATTCCGGGATGAAGAAAGAAGATGGGTCTGCAGCTGTCAGGAATAAGGGCCTGTGGTGCAGGAGGAAGCAGGTACGGCATATCTAAAAACTACAATTCCCAGCAGGCATGGGGAAATGTGTAGTTCCTTGGGCCTGTCGGTACTCAGCTGCCGGCACTTTGCAATTAGGGATTGGGCTCTTAACGGCCGCACGCCCGTGCTCATGTGCTGTTGATTAATGTTGGAGAGCATGGGCGACGGCGGCGACGGCGGCAGAAGCGAAGCAAGAACGCTGAAGGTGTAAGCGAGTGGCGGGAAGGAATCACGCCGGTTATGTCGCAAGGCATCTTTATACCCTGGGGTGCGGCGGCACACGCTCCTTAATCTGCTCCAGAGCTACAGGTCCGGGTCAGCCGCAGTAGGCTCCCGGACCATCAGTTAAGTGTTTCTATGTTTGTTTACTTGGCCGGTTTACAGCATTAACATGGAGTAAATCAAAAGCTTCAAGTATTTATGTCCGGACGTCTGAGGGAAACGTCTGGACCAAAAGTTAAGTGCAGGCACATAAATCCTTGGTTTTTGGGCAAGATAAATGCCAGTCTGGTAGCCGGCACATTGCTTACCTCACGTTCTAAGCACCAGGGAAAATTCAACTGTTCTAATCCGCATTTCCAGTTATTAAGTTTTTTTCTATGTGCAGTGTATTATGTTAATCCATGTTTTGTGAGGCATGTGAACGTCTCAATGTTCTCTGTTCATTATCAGTGTATTATGGTTTTAAGTCATTTCTAGTTATTCGCTTTTCCCAAATGGAGGAAAGCGCCTTTCTATGTGCATTATGTTGTGCTAATCCATGTTTGCTCACGATTTGTGTAGGGTGGCGTGTTATGTATTAATTAATTACTGAAGATAGAGTCAGGTCAGGTTGCAGGAGTATTAAGCTATCTAGTCAGGAATTGTAGGGGTCTTTTGTCGTTTTATGTCTGGTTGTCTTCCCTTCCTTCCCCTTATTGATCCATCCCCTTTCCCTAACTCCTTCTTCCCCCCATTGGCTGCCATGTGGCTACCTGTAATTCGAACATCCAGGCGCCCGTGCCAACCACGGTGGGAGGGGACGATCCATTCGGCTTCTGTGGTTCAGGAGAGGGGATTGAAATCCTCCTCCCTTAAGTTCAGTTGTGACAGAATCAACAGCCCCCGATTTCGGGATTACTGAACCACCGAGGCCAAATGGATAACCCTCCCTCGTTACGGAAGTGCTAAAGGCACTTCAGGAGATTCAGGAGGAATTGATACATGTCAGACAGGAATCTAGTACTCTGAAGAATCAAGTACAAGGATTGGTAGCACAAGGGACTCCTTTGGAGGAAGCAGGGTCTTCTACCAGTAGAGCATGAACAAGAACGCCCACTGTGGTGGTTCAAGCTCCCAGTAGTGTACCATTGGGTGCGCCTGAAAGATTTTCTGGGGATCCAAAAAAATACATGACGTTCTTGACCCAGTGTAGGTTACATTTCCTGTGTAAACACTCGGCCTTTGAGACTATTCAAGCAAGAACTGCCTTTGTGATTTCATATCTAACAGGAGATGCGGCCACCTGGGCAATGCCATTGGTACAGAAAGATGATCCATTATTGTATAATTGGGATAATTCTCTGGCAGAATTTGATCGATTATTTGACCGAAGGGAAGTGTCATTGGCACAAGACAAGGAGTTATTGGCACTAAGACAGGGTACCAGGGATTTGGTTTCTTATGTGACACACTTCAATAGACTGGTAATTGAAACAGATTGGCCAGAAAATAAACAGACAGTTTTATTCTATCAGGGATTGAAAGAAGAATTAAAAGACGCTATGGCACAGGTGGAGCCTCAGCCCAACACATGTACAGCTATGATTGATTTGGCATTAAGGTTGGACCATAGGATGAATGAACGAAAAGGAGATAAGAAAAAAACAGAGGTGGTACCTTTTGTACGATTGGATAGAGGAAGCGTGAACAGAAACGGTGAAGGGGAACCTATGCAGATTGGAGGGGTGAGGGGACCTTTATCGGCTATAGAAAAGGAGCAGAGGAAGGTTAATAATTTGTGTTTGTACTGTGGTCAACCTGGACATTATATTCGTACTTGTCCAAACACCCCCAAAAAGATAGGTGGTGGAGATAAGAGCAAAAGCGAGTCGGGAAAAGGATTGGGCCGGCCTTAGGGGGAACACAGGTGTCAGGCTCAGTGGTTGAAAAGTTCCCCACTTGGGTAGCAAATACTTCACGAAAAGGTAATTCTCATTTGTATATCTTGGTAACTTTATTTTTTGCTTGTACAAAACAGATGGTGTCAGACTTGATAGATTCAGGGGCAACTGGAAACTTTATTGACATTGATTTGGCCAAAAGACTGGGGTTACCATTGCGAGAAATGGAAGGGGTGAAGTCGGTGGATGGGTCGCCTTTAATTTCAGGACCCATTTGTCAACAAACTCAACCCATAGAAATGAGGTGTCAGTCTGGACATGTGGAGGACATTGTACTGGATCTAATTGCAGCTCCCCAATTTGGTCTTATTTTAGGAATTTCTTGGTTGACTCAGCATAAGCCAAGAATTGATTGGGTAGCTAGAGAGATTTTTTTTTGAGAATCCAGAATGCATTGGTCACATTGAGGAGGAGGTGAGTCCTGCATTGTTTTTGGCAGATCAGCCACGGGCAGTGCAAGTGGTGGGGGCTGTGGGGTTACAGGTTCCGGCAAAATATCAAGAGTTTGCAAATGTGTTTGACAAAGGAGGAGCGGAACAATTGCCTCCCCATAGACCATATGACTGTGTTATAGAGTTAGAACCCGGGGCTAAACTGCCATGTAGCAGAATCTATGCATTAACAGAAACCGAAAACCAACATCTGAGAGAGTATTTAGATGATATGTTAAAGGAAGGATTCATTCGACATTCCACATCACCAGTCTCATCCCCATTGTTTTTTGTGCCTAAAAAAGAAGGTACGTTGAGGACATGTATTGATTATCGTGCCTTGAACAAAGTGACAGTAAAAAACAGATATCCACTCCCTTTAATTTCTGGATTGCTGGATCAAGTGAAAACAGCAGTGGTATACACAAAACTTGATTTACGTGGAGCTTATCATTTGATTTGTGTCAAAAAAGGTGATGAGTGGAAAACTGCATTTAGAACTAAGTTTGGACTGTTTGAATATTTGGTTATGCCTTTTGGTTTATGTAATGCTCCTGCGGCATTTCAATTTTTCATGCAGGAGGTTTTGAGTGAATTTTTGGACATTTTTGTTATTGTATATATTGATGACATTCTAATTTATTCTAATTCACAAGAACAGCATGTGAACCATGTAAGGGCAGTATTAAAGAAATTGCAAGAACATCAGTTATATGTGAAATTGGAAAAATGTGCCTTTCATGTGAAAAGAGTGGAGTTTTTGGGTTTCATTCTGACCCCGGAAGGGATAATTATGGGCAAAAGCAAGGTGCAAGCAGTCCTGGACTGGCCCAAACCCCAGTGTGTCAAAGACATTCAATCTTTTTTGGGGTTCGCCAATTTCTATAGACGATTCATTACTAATTTTTCTCAGATTGTGGCACCGATAACAAGGTTATTAAGAAAAGCAACAAGTTTTTGTTGGGATGTGGGGGCGGAAAAGGCTTTTCAAGAACTAAAAATGGCATTTACCACAGCTCCAGTATTACGACATCCAGATTTGGATAGGATGTTTCAAGTAGAAACTGATGCGTCCAATGTGGCCATAGGAGCAGTATTATCTCAGAAGGATCCAGAAGGGAGTTGGCATCCAGTAGCCTATTATTCACGAAAGCTCACTCAATGTGAACAAAATTATTCCATCACTGATAAAGAATTGTTAGCTATCAGGGCAGCTTTCTTGGAATGGAGACATTATTTACTGGGGGCTAAACATCAGGTGGTGGTAGTGACAGACCATAAAAACCTACAGTACTTTAAGACGGCTCACACATTGAGTCCTAGACAACTACGGTGGTCTCAATTTTTCAACGAATTTGATTTTGTGGTGACCTTCCGCCCGGGAAAAAGAAATGGAAAAGCAGATGCCTTATCACGCCAACAAAACATGGACAACATGGTATCGGAAACTAAATCTATAATTCCGGCAGAGAAGGTGGTAGGAGCCGTAGTCTCTAAATTGATGAAGCAGGTGAAACAGGCAATGAGGAATCAAAAGAATCAGAGTTGGGGAGTGAATAACCCTTTGGAAACATTTAAAGAGAATCTCCCTTATTATGATGGCAGATTATATTTGCCCACTTTGGAACTCCAAACGAAGGCTATGCATTTGTGCCATAATTCCCCTCTGGCTGGACATTCAGGGAGTAAAAAGACACAGAATTTAGTGGAAAGATACTTTTGGTGGCCCAATTTGAAACAAGAGGTAATCAAGTACGTGCAGGAATGTGAAACATGCGTACGAAGTAAAGCTGATCACACCAAGAAGTCAGGGTTACTTAAACCCTTGCCCACTCCCACCAAAATATGGACACACATATCAATGGACTTTATCACAGACTTACCACCGGATGATCAGTATGATACGATTTGGGTGGTAGTAGATTACTTGTCTAAACAGGCTCACTTTGTGCCTTGTAGAGGCATTCCAGGAGCAGGGGAATTGGCAGAATTGTTTTTGCAACATGTGGTTCGCCTGCACGGACTACCACATACTATTGTGTCTGATAGGGGACCGCAGTTTACATCAAGGTTTTGGCGCGCTTTCTGTCAGATGTTAGGAATCAATTGTGCCCTGTCTACTAGTTACCATCCCCAGACGGATGGACAAACTGAAAGCGTTAACCAGACGCTGGAGCAATATTTGCGCTGTTATTTACATGAAGGAATGGAGTTGTGGGTTCAAGCCTTATGGTTAGCGGAATTCACTTATAATAACGCAGAACATGCTTCCC
This sequence comes from Ambystoma mexicanum, assembly GCF_040938575.1. Taxonomy (NCBI): domain Eukaryota; kingdom Metazoa; phylum Chordata; class Amphibia; order Caudata; family Ambystomatidae; genus Ambystoma; species Ambystoma mexicanum. Next base: position 43,639,961 of record NC_090923.1, on the reverse strand, counting down.
TGGGAATGGCTCCCAATGAGTGCTTGTATGGGCAGGTACAGGAAATGTTACCAGAACAGCTACCAAATGTTGAGAATTTTCCAACACTCCAAAACAGAAAACAATTGCTTCTAACCATCAGACAGAAGGCGCGAGATAATTTGGAATATGCAAAAACTCAATATAAGTTGTACACAGACAGAAAGAGAAGGGAGGCTCCGCAGTACAAGGTGGGGGATAAGGTATGGCTATCCACACGCAATTTGCCTCTAATTGGATCTCGAAAATTTGCTCCCAAATTTATTGGACCCTATGAAATAGTAAAAATTGTGTCAGAAGTTGCTGTGAAATTGTGTTTGCCTAAATCTCTGAGAATCCACCCGGTATTCCATGTGTGTCTGCTTAAACCCGCAGCGCCTGGAACATGCGTGCAGAGACCTCCAGCTATCCACAAAGAGGGTCATGCGGAATATGAAGTAAAGCAGATCTTGGACTCAAAAAGGAGGAGACAAGTGTTATGGTATTTGATCCGGTGGGCTGGTTATGGACTGGAAGATTGCTCCTGGGAACCTACTAGTGCAGTGCATGCACCTCATCTGGTAAGAATGTTTCATGCAAAGTACCCGGAAAAGGCAGGTCCTGGGAAGAGCCCTGGAAGGGGAGGTAATGTCAGGAATAAGGGCCTGTGGTGCAGGAGGAAACAGGTACGGCATATCTAAAAACTACAATTCCCAGCAGGCATGGGGAAATGTGTAGTTCCTTGGGCCTGTCGGTACTCAGCTGCCGGCACTTTGCAATTAGGGATTGGGCTCTTAACGGCAGCACGCCCGTGCTCATGTGCTGTTGATTAATGTTGGAGAGCATGGGCGGCGGCGGCGACGGCGGCAGGAGCGAAGCAAGAACGCTGAAGGTGTAAGCGAGTGGCGGGAAGGAATCACGCCGGTTATGTCGCAAGGCATCTTTATATCCCGGGGTGCGGCGGCACACGCTCCTTAATCTGCTCCAGTGCTACAGGTCCGGGTCAGCCGCAGTAGGCTCCCGGACCATCAGTTAAGTGTTTCTATGTTTGTTTACTTGGCCGGTTTACGGCATTAACATGGAGTAAATCAAAAGCTTCAAGTATTTATGTCCGGACGTCTGAGGAAAACGTCCGGACCAAAAGTTAAGTGCAGGCACATAAATCCTTGGTTTTTGGGCAAGATACATGCCAGTCTGGTAGCCGGCACATTGCTTACCTCACGTTCTAAGCACCAGGGAAAATTCAACTCTTCTAATCCGCATTTCCAGTTATTAAGTTTTTTTCTATGTGCAGTGTATTATGTTAATCCATGTTTTGTGAGGCATGTGAACGTCTCAATGTTCTCTGTTCATTATCAGTGTATTATGGTTTTAAGTCATTTCTAGTTATTCGCTTTTCCCAAATGGAGAAAAGCGCCTTTCTATGTGCATTATGTTGTGCTAATCCATGTTTGCTCACGATTTGTGTAGGGTGGCGTGTTATGTATTAATTAATTACTGAAGATAGAGTCAGGTCAGGTTGCAGGAGTATTAAGCTATCTAGTCAGGAATTGTAGGGGTCTTTTGTCGTTTTATGTCTGGTTGTCTTCCCTTCCTTCCCCTTATTGATCCATCCCCTTTCCCTAACTCCTTCTTCCCCCCATTGGCTGCCACGTGGCTACCTGTAATTCGAACATCCAGGCGCCCGTGCCATTCCACGGTGGGAGGGGTCGATCCATTCGGCTTCTGTGGTTCAGGAGAGGGGATTGAAATCCTCCTCCCTTAAGTTCAGTTGTGACAGCAGCGGTCCAATAGTCGGCAGCGTTCCGGTCAGGTAAACAGCAGGGAGGTTGAGCGAGAGAGGCGATGTAAGTCGTAATCCAGTAGAAGCAAATCCGAAATAACAAAGCCAAAGGTCAAAAGCAGAAACAATCCGTAGTCAACATAAACAGGGTCAAGGCACCAAAAATTAGCAAAGTCAAAATCCAGGCAGCTCTAAACCAAATTCAGAAGCAGCGTTTGCCGTCATGGGTGGAGCTTTATAGAGGCAGCGCGTTCACACTGCGGGACGCTGAGTACGCTGTAACCTAGTACGTAGGTGTAGCGGCATCCACCGTTTCCATGGCAATCTACACTGTTGTTTACAGGAGCGGAAAGGAATGGATGACATACGCTTGTAAAGCCGCTTTCGTGTACAGGGCGTAATAGAGCTGTATGTGGCTAAAGGATTACAAGAACGAGAGGAAGGAAACGTTCGTGTACAAGAACCTTTCCTGAAGGAAACCCCAGTAGACGATTTCCTGACAGCCACCTCTCTGTTGGATACATAACAGAGACCTTTGAATGAGCACCCACGACGTGGTGCCGGACTACTCTGTATATTGTATCTATCTTGGCTTCAATAGTTCAGTCTCCTAGGATGTTCAATTATATTCACATTGTTCACCACATATGCTTCACACACTGTTTTTTCAGATTGCTTCATACAAAGTTGCTGCTTGCAACCTTGGTTCTAACACAGACCGGTCTTGCTATCAATCTCTCCGACTCAGCAGCTGTGCTGACTTTACTGGTGCTGCTTTGATGTAGGAGCCAAGGACAGTACCACAGCGTTAATCTCTCCTCCCCGCCTTGGCTATCAACGTGGGAGAGCCCCGGGTACCTCTGACACACAATGCACCTTTCTTCAGCTTTAATTCCAGGTCTTATGTTTCTCATTCTTGAGGACTCGTGAAAGTAGTGGTTTTCCTCCGAAAAACTCATGGGAACTTCCCTCCTTGCAACCCTCTCTGGTCTTGCGGTCTTTCTCTTCGTATTAAACTGCCATCTCGGAACTGCTGCTTCCTCGTGTGTTTCGCCTTGCTCCGAGTGTGCTTTCATGCTCCGCCTTTTATCCGTGTGGGGAAGTGTGATAGATGTCAGGTGTGTGTAATTATCAGTAATTGCCTGACTCCGCCTGACGCTTGTGTAGGGACATGTTAGGTATACAGCTTGTTTGTTAGTCCGTTTTCTCTCACAGTGAGCTGTCTGTGAGAAAGTATTTGTGTCAGAAAAGGGGGGCAGGTGGGTTGAGTTCATAAGTATCTTACCTGGTAGGATGGGGAAAAGGTGTTACCATCTGGTGTCCCACTCCCCGAAGACCCCCCATCCAGGTGATCCTCCTGCACAAGGGAACTGAGAGAGGAAATCCACATTTCCTTGGTCTTTGCCCGTTCGGTGCTCCACAGTGAAACAGTAGGGTTGCAGGTATAAGAACCATTGTATGACTCGAGGGATAGAGTCTTTTCGCTGGCTAATCCAAATTAGTGGAGAATGATCCGTGACAAGTGTGAACTTTCGTCCAAGGAGGTAGTATCTAAGGTGGATTATGGCCCACTTAATGGCAAGGATTTCTAATTCCAGCACAGAGTAATATTTTTCACGTGGGAAATGTTTGTGACTCGTAAATAAGATGGGATGGTCCAATCCGTCGCAAATTTGTGACAAGAGTGCTCCTAACCTAGTAAGGGAGGCATCTGTTTGTAATACAAACTCCTTTGAGAAATCTACTAACTTTAGGATCGGGTTCTGGCACAGGGTTTGTTTTAGGTTGTTGTAACATCTTTCATCCTCGTCAGTCCAATGAATTTTCTGAAGTTCTGCATTCTTGAATGTGTCTGTTAGCCTAGCTGTCCTGTCTGAGAAATTTGGGATAAACCTACAGTAATAACTGATTAACCCTAGGAATGCTCTGAGATCTCTTTTAGTTTTAGGTGTAGGGGTATCTAGGATGGCCTTCACTTTCTCGAGTTGAGGTTAGACACTGCCATTTCCTACAAAGAAGCCGAGGTATTTCACAGCTGATTGGGCCAGTCTGCATTTGGATGCATTGGCAGTTAGGCCAGCTTCTCTGAGGGCTCTGATAATAGTAAAGAGATGGAAAAGATGGTCGTTCCAGGTTTTACTATGACAATATCATCAATATAAGCTCCACAGAAATCAGAGTAGGGCCGTAATATTTTGTCCATAAGCCACTGGAAAGTGGCTAGAGCACTGTGTAAGCCAAAAGGGAGGACTTTGAACGGGAACGGTCCCAGGGGCGTCAAGAAAGCTGTCTTTTCCTCATCAGGTCCATATACTGAGACCTGCCAAAACCTTTTTGTTAAGTCTCGGGTTGATCGAAAAGTGGCGTTTCCGAGTTTATCAATTAGGCCATCGATGCATGGCATGGGATAGGCATTGACATCGGAAATGGTATTGACTTGGTGGAAGTCTATGCAAAACCTCCAGGAATGGTCAGGTTTGGTCACCAATACGATAGGAGAGAACCATGGGCTTGAAGAGGGTTCAATAATATTCGCTGTTAACATTGTATTCACTTACTCAACCATTATCTGTTTACAGGCTTCCGGGAGTCTATAAGGTTTCAGGTGGACCACCTTTCCCACCGGTGTTCTAATGTAGTGATAAGTGCCTTTCATTCATCCCGGTTTCTCAGAGAATACATCGGAAATGATATAACTAAATCCTTTAAATCTTCCTGTTGTTGATTAGATAGCGATAGCTCTTGAGGAATCAATTCAAAGTTATCTATTTCTTCTGGCACCAAACAGGATAGTATTGTGGCATTGGTGGCAGACAGGTTTTCCTTCCACTCTTTTAAGAGATTTACGTGATATAGATGGATCTTTTGTTTCCTGTCAGGTCGAGCTACTTTATAGATACAGGTTCCTGTTTGTTCCAATATCTCATATGGCCAATGCCACTTGGAGACAAGTGTGTTTTCCGAGGTAGGCAAGAGGACAGGTACTTTTTGTCCTATGGCAAACGATCTTAAGTTTACCTTTTTGTCATAGGTGGACTTTTGTTGGATTTGGGCCTTTTCCATATGCGTATAGACTAGATCTCGAACAAGTCTCATATGAACTTGCAACCTGGTAGCAGTTTGCGAAAAGGAAATGGGTGCCTCTTCTCTTTCTTCCCAGGTCTCTCGGAGCATGCCCAAGACATCTCTAGGCTCCCTACCATCAGGGTCAGACTGGGACAAGAAATAGAAGTGATGTCATTTGACCCCACCCCAAAGTGACATCTCGGGAAGCAATGAAACATGACCTTTCACCCCTTGACAAAACAGGAAGTAGCATCAAATAGCAGTACACTATGAAAAATATGGTTATGATTTCACTAATGTGATATACATTTCATACAAGAATGGATCACCATATGTATCATTAATATCTGTGTGCATAGATCCCCAATTGTTTCAATTGAGTCACATCCCACTCTGACATCATATGTAAGGAAGGCATGGCATCAATAGTAAGACAGACACAAGTGACCACAGTTCAAGGGTGTTTATTGAACTTTAACAAGGGTGTGATAAACGCCTACCTAATCCTAAATCTACAGATGGGAGCAAGCTACGACCATCAAATAATAATAATGCAGTCCTAGTGGAGTCTCTTCAAAATAAAAGGGCCTATAATAAAGAAAACTTAGTGCCAATCCTTACCGCTAAATGCAAATAGTGTAGGGTAGTGTTCATGAAAAAGAAAGAAGTGTTCACAAAATGATACGTCCGGATGTTCAGGCCATTGGTCTCCCTTCCCTACGTTTTCAGCACGGGACAAGGCGGTTCACGCGAGCATAGCACATGCTCAGGCTTCTTCAAAATGAGGACAAAGTTCCTTTACCAGCATTTGGGGCCTTCTGTGCCCAAGTCTCTTAAGTTATCAAAGTCTCATGATGCAGAGGACCTGAGGTACCAAAACACATGAAAATTTCCTTTCCTCTTACAAGCACTGAAGTTAGCTGATTCACTCTTCACCCTGGATCCCCCTTAGCCGGGCTCAGATCTCTTTTTTTACCACAATCGTTATTTTGGATCCCCCTCTTCTGGGCTCAGATCCCCTTCTCCGATGTTCAGAGAATATCCTTTCTCGGGGGACTCACTGTTCACCCCGGATCCCCCTTAGCTGGGCTCAGATCCTTCCTCTTGCACAACCAGTCTCCCTCAGCCAGGATCGGACCAATTGCAGTTTGTATTAGCTATCGAAGACTTTCGAATGTGCACAGGATTTAGCTCGACCCGTTGCAGGACCACTTCGATTTCACAATTCACATTTCACATTGGCCATCTCTCAGTTGGATGCCTACAGAGACCTTCGAATGAGCACCCACGTGGCGCCGAACCACTCTGTATATGGTATCTATCTTGGCTTCTAAAGTTCAGTCACTCCTTGGATGTTCAATTATATTCGCGGCTGTCACACACGCAAGAGTTTGGAGGTTGTGGCTATGTTGGAAGGCAGGCTGCTGCCATTGATTTGCCCATTACGTTTTCCTTGCGCTCCTCATGCGTAGTCTAGTGTTTCTTTCTTTTTGCATTGACTGGCGTCGCAGGGGCTTAATACCACTTCCGCCCCGCAAACCGGCACATTGCAACTGCAGTGTTCCTTTCCTGCGACTTCAACGCTAGTTTTTTCCGTGTGTCCTTTCCATCTGCTAACACAGACCCTGCAATAACCTACCTTACTGTTTCTTCTTGCCTTTCTGTGCTCACTTCGCCCCTCCGCGGCCCCTGCTCCTCGCTACCTATCTTTCTTCTGAGTCGGGATTCCTCCGCGTAAGCCTGAGTACGCTTCTCTCCTTCTCCTTCGCTTCGGTCGGCTCATATTTCTCTCTCTATTCATTCGGACCAGTTTGATGCTTAGGAGCTTACCATTGACTATTACCTCTTTTGTTTATTACTCCTTTTCTCCGCCTTAACATTTGGATCCTGCTTTGTTCTACTATACTTCGTGGTACATCCACACTTGGTTTTTTTGTGCCGCCAGGCTTTTTCCCTATTCTGGTTGTCCCGGAAGGGGAGCCACTAGATAGCAGTCAATTCATTGCCTGCCACTGTGGCTTCTTCCCGGGCCAGCCATTCACAACAAAAAAAGAAACGGAACCACGATACGTGGAGGAAAACCCTCAAGGATTCCTACAATACCGAGTATTCAGATGCAGGTGAGGAGGAAGTGGGCAGTGATACCGGAACGAAGATTCTGGATTTGACAGCGTCGTTCTACACGTATGCTTCACGCACTGTTTCTTCAGATTGCTTCATACAAAGTTGCTGCTTCCAAATTTGGTTCTAACACAGACCGGTCTGCTATCAGTCTTCCCGACTCACCGGCTGTGCTGATTTTACTGGCGCTGATTTGTTGTAGGAACCAAGGACAGTACCATAGTGGCAAACACTCCTCCCCGCCTTGGCTATAGACGCGGGAGAGCCCCAGGTACCTCTGACACACAATGCACCTTTCTTCAGCTTAAATTCCAGGCCTTATGTTTCTTATTCTCGAGGGCTCGTGAAAGTATCGGTTTTCCTCTGACAAGCTAAAGGGCACTTCCCTCCTTGCAACCCTCTCTGGTCTTGCCGTCTTTCTCCTCGTATTAAACATCCATCTCAGAATTGCTGCTTCCTCGCGTGTTTTGCCTTGCTCCAAGTGTGCTCTCATGCTCTGCCTTTTATCCGTGTGGGGAAGTGTGATGGAAGTCAGGTGTGTGTGCAATTTTCAGTAATTTCTGACTCTGCCTTACCCTCGTGTTGGTGACATGTTAGGTATACGGCTCAGGTGTTAGTCCGTTTTCTCTCACAGTGAGCTGTCTGTGAGAAAGTGTTCATGTTGGAAAAGGGCGGGGGCTGAGTTCCTAAGCATCCTACCTGTTAGGATGGGGAAAAGGTGTTACTGGGAATGGGATACCGCAACTCACCCTCCGGTGTCCCACTTCCTCTCCCCCAAGACCCCTCATCCAGGAGATCCTGCCGCACTGGTCCACCACCAGGAACTGGATCTGTATCCTGGCCACGGTAGTTGAGAGAACTTTAGAGTGGATTCACGGTCAGAGTCAAGGAGTTCATAGATTCTATTTTCCCATTCTGGTGGTACGACAATTATCAGCATGGATTTTCAATTTTTATCAATTGAAACACATCCCACTCCTGACACCACATGTAAGGAGGGCATACTATCAACAGTAAGACAGACACAAGTAACCACAGTTCAAAGGTGCTTATTGAACTTTTCTAAGGGTATGATAAACACCTATCTAAACCTAAATCTACAAATGGGAGCAAGCTACAACCATCAAATAATAATAATGAAGTCCTAGTGGAGTCTTGTCGAAATAAAATGGCCTATACACAATAAACCTATTATTAATCCTTACCACTAATTTACAAATAATGTGGGGTAATGTTCATGAAAAAGAAAGAAGTGTTCACATAATGATATGTTAGGATGTACGGGTCGTTGGCCTCCCTTCCCCACGTTTCAGCACGGGCAGGCTGATCACTCGAGGAAAGCGCACACTCTGGCTTCTGAGGCATGAGGATACAGTTCCATTTTCCAAAATGTTCAGGACCTTCTGTGTCCATGCTTCTTTACTTCTTGTAAGTCTCCGGACTCAGAGGGCCTGGTGTACATAACAACACACAAACGTTCTTTTATCTTTACCAGTATTCAATTTGGGTATTTTTTCTGGATCCCCCTCAACCGGGCTCAGATCCATTCCAAAAGAAAAGTTCAAAGATGGATCCCCCCTCTTCCGGGCTCAGATCCCCTTCGAAACAATATTCAAAGAATTATTTCTCGGGTGACATACGGTTCACCGCGGATCCCCCTCTGCCGGGCTCAGATCCCTTTCATTCACTCAATTAGTCTCCCTCAACCAGGCTCGGTCCATGGTGATGGACATTAAACTATCAAAGACTTTCGAATATGCACAGGGTTTAGCATGACGCGTTGCATGACCACTTCAATCTCAATATTCCTATTTATCACACTCAGCATCACTTGGATACCTAACAGAGACTTTCGAATGAGCACCCACGTGACACCGGACTACCTTGTCTACAGTATATTTTCTTGGCCTCCCAAAGTTCAATTATAACGTTTAAGTACTCCTTTGGTTTCTAATTATTTGCATTGCTAGTTCCAAACACCTCACACACTGTTCTCTTTATACAATGTTGCCGCTTGCAACCTTGGTTCAAAACACAAGCTGGTTTGGTATCAGTCTATCTGACTCATCGGCTGTGCTGTCTTTATTGATGCTGCTTTGTTGTAGGAGCCAACGACAGTACCAAAGTGCAATTGCTGCTCCCCACCTTGGTTATAGACGCAGGAGAGCGATAGTAACAGTCTTTAAAGGTCAAGGGTACTTCCCTCCTTGCAACCCACTATGGTCTCACCGTCTTTCTCCTTGTATTAAACTGCCATCTTGGAACTGCTGTTTCCTCATGTGCTTTGCCTCACTCAGAGTGTGCCTTCGTGCTCTGACTTTTATATGTGTGGGGAAGTGTGATGGAAGTCAGATGTGTGTAATGATCAGTAATTGCCAGACCCTGTCTGGCCATTGTAGTGGGACATGTCAGGTATACGGCTCTGGCGTTGTCGTTCACAGTGAACTGTCTGTGAGAAAGTGTTGTGCGGGGAAATGGGGGTTGAGTTCCCAAGTATCCTACCTGGTAGGATGGGGAAAAGGTGTTATAAGTAAAGGGATACAGCATCTCAGTCTCTGGTGTCACACTTCAACTCCCAGAAAGACCCCTCATCCAAGGGGATCCTCCCACACTGGTTCACCCCCAGGAACTGGATCCAAAAGCGATGGCCGTGTCCTGGCCACCTGGATGACAGATCCCCGGGGACTAGCGGGTGAGACACCTTCAGGTGTCTCACAGCAGCCTCTGCACTTCTGGGTTCAAGAGTCCCGACCCTCGAATGACAGGCAGCCATTTTCTGCCACACAGTGGTCCCAGCGTCATCTCGCTCTCCTAGCTTCTACTTGGGCTGCAAATTAGTACCACACTGCTTCTGCAGTTTTTGATCACGGCTTCTCTGCTTTCCTGCTTTCTCTATGGCCTGCACATGAGGGGTATTTTTAAGCCTCTGTGTCTCCCTTAGGTCTGGGTTATTCAAATGACTGAACTGGCCAATCCTACAACATTTTACTTTTTCAACCTTCTTCTTCATCCCAGTACCTAGGGAATTTATGGGACTTGAAGTCCGTAATGTCAAAGTCAGTTTTCCATAATTCTTCTGCCTTACAATAAGCCATTACAAAGGCAGGTGTAGCAATTCTTTGTGATAATGAGCAATAAAAGACTGAGCCAATAAGTAATTGTGTGGATTACGAAGAGAACCCAAACCTTTTATTAACAAGTTTTGGTCTCTTTTTATAGGTTTAACGTAAAGGATACATCTTCAAGCCTTCTCTTTAATCTTCTGTCACAGGATTATTATGTTGGAGTATATGCAGGTAAATTCTATGACAATTTAATGTTCATCTATTACATCAATTGTCCTTTCTATTCTCTACTTTCCCTCCTTTCTTTACTTTCAAAGTCTGTTTCTCTCTTCTCATTTCGCAGTCTGTATAGATTTTTATTCTCTTCTGCTTGTAGTATAACAATCACAGCCAAAACATCAACACTTGCTTTTTATAGGATGAAAGTGTTCTTTAATAAATATGGTGTGCCACGAAAGTTCTTTTATATCTTTGACTTAATAAGATCCATTACTTGTATGTTTGGTTGAAGTTTGCTTCAGTCTATGACGTAGTGTACTATGCAACACCTTTCAGAAATGTGCACATCACTCTCTTTGCCTGTTCACTTCCAGGTGTCACCTAATTTCAAACGGGCTCTTTCTGTTTTCTTTCTCCTTTATATAACACTCTTGCACATTTGACACGTTCTTGCACAACGTTTCACCTTAGAGACTCCTCCCTCTCAATCCTGCTCACTTAGTATTCGTGGTCAGTTCTCTCACTTTCATTCACCTAATGCAGAATGCACCACAAGGAGATTCGCCTTCCTGACTGCTGTCCTAAGGACACACCTCCTCTCTCTCGTTACGTCCGTAACGTTTCTCTTCACCAGTATCCACGGCCTTGTTTTCTTCACACAGCTTCCACTCTGGGGGCCTTATTACACGGTAGGCGTTAGGGGTTTACCGGTACCGGTAAGGGCACCGGTACCGGTAAACCCCTACCGCCTTACTACGAGTTCCCTTTGCGGGACCTGACTTTAACGGCTGGTTTTACCAGCCGTTAAAGTAGGGTGCGGCAAAGGGACCTCGGAGCTAATTACGGTACCGCAATTTGCGGTACCGTAATTAGCACCTTCCCCATTCCCATTATGCCCTATGGGGGCAAAAATGGGAATGGGGAAGAGCCTTGCTGAATGGGGAATTACCGCCCCCGCTCACCTTGGAGTAGGGCGGTAATTCCGCCATCCACCAAGGCAGTCACGGTAAAATACCGGCGGCAACCATGGCGCTAATAGCGCCATGGTTACCGCCTACCGTGTAATGAGGCCCTGGGACCGTATCCTGCTGCAAGCGCAACAGCGCAATTACTTACAGGCTTGGCTGTACTGGCGACAACTATCGCCCAAGTTTTCTAACGTTCGGGACTCCCCAAGCACAACGGCGCTTCTTTATAATATATGTGTCAAGCGACAACGGTCGCCTTGTTTTCAATTACTTTCTCCAGCCCGAGCGCAACAGCGCCACCTCCAGCAGTCTCTGTCCGGCGACAACGATCGCCTTAAAATACTTATCATAACATGCTTATTTGAGCGCAACGGCGCCTTCATTCACTGCTTCTGGCAGACAATAACGATCACCTCGTTAACTTGATGCAGAGCACAACGGCGCAATCACTCACTGCTTCTGGCAGACAATAACGATTGCCTCGTTAACTTGATGTAGAGCGCAACGCCACAATCTCCCCCTCAGCCGGCAGCTGTTAAGTTCCTCACACTCGTCCTTCAATATGCCCAGTTGTAACGGTCCAACTCCAACTCCTTGGCTCCGTCCCTGGTCTCCTAGTGTCATGATGCCTACCCCTGGGGACCCAGACCAAGTCCAGCAACCCCGGAAGCAGGCATCAAGTTATACTAAGCAAACCCAACAACCCCTGCTAGGTGCTATTTGGGTGCGGATCTGGCGCCTACGGCGCCAGGCTCATAGATTAAAACTTACCTGATGCAGACCATACTGCAAACTCACCTGATGCAGACCATGCTGCAAGAGCTCCAAGCCAAAGGAGGCTTGGAAGGGACTACTTTACCTAAGGAACTATTTTTTTACTCGGGTGGGGCTGGGGAGGAATACTTACCTGGGACTACTTTGGAGGCTATTTAAACCACGCCCGAAGAGCAGCACACGCTTCACGTTATTCTGCAGCCAGCAGCGTAACGCTCACCGTGCCTGCAAGTCTGCATCCAGTCTTCTGCCACACCCGCCTCGAGTCCGGAGCTCCTAGAAAAAGGGGAGAGAAGGAGAAAAGGTTAGAACAAGAGCAATACCTTTGATCCTTACCTGAATTCCCGATCCATCGCGCCTTTGAGCTGGAAGAAAGAAGTTATTTTATGCGCGTCGCCTCGCTGGCAGCAGCGCCGGACTGAACTCACCGGCCTTCGCAGCATGTTCACATTCCACCGCATCCTTCTGCATGCTCCCGCCGCACTCCGGCACCTAAGGGGAAGACAAGAACATCAAGGTGAGCCAAGGGAATACACAGAGGCAATATTAGTTACCCCCCATAGACTTACCTGATTTTACCACCGGGGGTACTATTCCTCTTCAAGGGTCGGCGCAGCTTCCACTGCATCCTCGCCGAACCCCGGCCCTTAAGGGGAAACAAAAGGACAGCAAGGTGAAACAAAGGGACAAACAAGGGGAAACCTCCTCACCACAATAGACTTACCTGATTTTACCGCCGGAGGCATTATTCCCAGAGACTTCATACTTTCTCTCAGCGCCTGAATAAAAGAGAAAGCAACAGGCTACATATTGACATTATTTTATCGAACTGTGTTGGATAATACAAATTCTTACCTGAATATTACCGGTTGCCACGAGGAACTCTTCGCTAGGGTCAAGCTGCAACCTGCAAGGAATCGGACAAGAGTGAAAGTCAGACATTTGAACTCTTACGAACTACCTACTTACGCCGTCTTGCCGGGAATCTCAGAGTCAATATTGTTCTGGAACTGACCAATTCCTTCGAGCCAATGAAGCAACTGGTTATCTACGTGCCCCTGCGCTCAATGCAGGATGGAGAGCTCAACTTTCCAAACCATCAGAAGAATATTCCTACGGGCCAAGCAAACGAAGCTGAGTGGGCCAGTCCAGTCCGTCATCTCGGCACTACGCGTCACATTGGTGGAGACCGCAGCTGTCTAGTTCAGATCGACGCCCCTGTGGGAGTCAGGTGAGCGTAACACCTAGCAACCACAAACACAATAGACCTTTTAGAAGAAAGCACCTACTGCCTGGCTTCCTGCATGCAAACATAAGGTTTTATGGTAAACAGGCTTAAGAGGTACCTAGCACTTTGTCACAGCAGGGCTCTGGGTAAAGTTGAACAGGGGTTTTTTCCCCTCCTCCTGACCTGCCATGTGATCCTCCCGCAGAACACCACCCCCAGGGTCAGGATGAGGAGGCATCTGTCTTTTGCTGGCCACATGTGACGGGTCTAAGGCCAGGATTTCGGCGGTATTAAGGGCTGATTCATCACACACTCTTCCCCTAATGTCTCTGTTTTTTCAGCCTCTATTGGGAATGGAGAACAGAAATCATCATTGGGCCTCATTACGAATCAGGCGTTAAGGGGTTAACGGCGCCGTAAACGGCGCCGACCCTTAACGCCTGATTCCGAGGTCCCTTTGCGCCATGGTGAGTTTAACGCCTGCTTTTTGCAGGCGTTAAAATCCATGGCGCTAAGGGACCATGGTGCTAATTACGCCACCGTAATTTACGGTGGCGTAATTAGCACCTTCCCCACTCCCATTATGCCCTATGGGGCAAAAATGGGAATGGGGAAGGGTAAAATGGGAAATGGGGATTTACCGCCCCACTCACCTTGGAATGGGGCGGTAAATCCGCCATCCACCATGGTGTAAACGTAGTTTACACCATGGTGGTAAGGGTACGACCCAGGCGGTAACTTACCGCCTGGGTCGTAATGAGGCCCATTGTGTTGTTCTTTTCCTTTTCGATGCTCAACAGAGAAACAATAGGTCTGTAGATCTAAAAACCAGCATTAGCTTAGATCCCTTTTGATAACACGCATGCAGCGGATGGGATGCAGAATAACTCTCTGACTCCAAATAATCAAAGCAACTCAGGAAGATGGCAAAGGTTGCTGTTTTAATATCAATTTTCTAAAACAAGGAGTTACAATGGACATCAACGGACGTTCGCTTGAGTCTCTCAGTACATTTCACAAATAAATCATCTTTATACTAAAAATGTGTCATAAGTGACGAAAAACCTATGAGGGATTGTGATGTGTTGAAGGGGAACATCTAAGTATACTTTATATAATGGATAAGGTTGTGATTGGGTATCTACTGTCAGGTGGACAAGGTGTAAATGCCTCTACTGCAAGTCATTTTCAATACTTATTAAGTAAACAGTATACTATTGGCTCTCAAACTAGAAGGCTCTTCGTTATATGACCTTCTATAATTGGTTGGCATGCTCGTGCCATGTCTGGAACATTCGGCTCACATAGCAGCATGTGAGCTCAAGGCCAGGTGCCAGGTCGACTTGACTTCACCTCCCCACCCAATTAGCCCTACATCTCTCATCACCCAAGCCTTCTGCCATAAGGATTGTCTTTGAACTTGGCCTTGCAGTGTATTCTTGCCTCTGGGAATATAAGGGAGTATGGGCACACACTATCGTAGTTTCTGAAACTCAATGCCCAACTTTATTTTCATCCTTGGCTCACGTAACAGGAGACCACGATTCAGACCAATTTGCAGCATTTAAATGTCTTAAATGAATAAAACCTGGCCTGCTTGAGGTTCTTTCTTTGCACCTTAACAAAGGACGATTCTGCTTCTCACGTTTTACTGCCTTGAGAATAGATGACCAATCTTGGCTGCCTTCAGCTTTGGTACTAGGCCAGACAGTCTTGCTACTCATGTTCACGATCTCAGCTAATTCTTACTGTGACACAGTTCTCGACTTTCTCCTCTCCATGGGTCTGAGCTTGCTAATTTTCATGACACCGATGTCCAGTTTCTATACAATGGCGGCTTCGCCTGCAACTTCATACTTCATGAAGCCAGATTCTATGATCACTTAGTCTACTTGCGTTGCAGCATCTGTACAGTTATTGAACGGCTTGCATTTTCTGAAATGTGTCACACACATGCAACCTTCTTTTTGCATACAAAAGTTTACTTGGTTCTTTACTTCGTCATCAAGTTCCATAAGGTCCATGCATTCTCTTTAGATAATATTCTTCGTGCGTTACTCTCATCTCTTGTGTTGTCACCAGCTCCTCTTTCGTTCATTCTCATATTCCTACAGGGAGTTCCTCCCTTAGATTGTCATTTCTTTGGGAATACATCTGGTAGGGCTTTCTCAGAGGATATGTTCGTTTGAATATTCTCAGTGGTATGGCCACAGCTGCTGGTGTCAAGCATGGCACAATCTCAGGCTCACAACGAACCAGAAGTAGGGGGGTGGGACCTCCTGCAGAGACATTCAGCTGCTCCTCTACACTCCCCCTCTGGTCGATCCATCAACCACCTCTTCACCGGCCTGTACATCTTGATATTTTCCCTTGAAGATGTGCTTTTTTGGAGTCCAAACCTTTATCACCCCTTTCATGTTCATCCTCACTCCAGCTTATGTAGCTGCACTGTTAATTCTGAATACAATAGACCCATCGTCCCACATACTTCTTATGATTCTTCAGATACAGGAACTTTGTTCCTTCAGGTGCTACAATGCTGGCCTCTATGTATCTTCTGAATTCTTCATCAGTCAATTCCTTGGGTCCAAACCCTGATTCCACATTAATCATGATCTTCATTCCTACAGCTTTCTTTTGCTGTTTTCTTGCACCCGGCAATTATTATCCTGATCACACAGAATCCAAACATCACCATTACCAATACTGCTCCAAGAAACTTGAAGATGTTTGCCATCCACTGCGGTATCCACGAGAATATGGATGCAAACCAACTGTCATCGGTAATGTCCTCTGTCTCGTCTTCCATCTTGGTATGCAGATTTGTCAGCAACCTTGTGGCCTCTGTCAAGGTTCCATTCTCGTCATCATGAGAAGGTATGAACGTGCAACATGATGGCCCGATTTCCGCAAAAACTCCTCCTTCCATCTCTGTGATCATGTCAAGGACATATCTGTTCCGGAGGGTCATCAGTCGTATGGCCCTCAGCTCTCCTTGATAGCATTAAATCCCTTTATGGTAGTGTTGATTGTCTGTAGAACCTCCCATCTGGTAATTTGCAACCATTTGACATTGGCCAGGATCCCAGGCATGAAGATAGTTGTGAATATCGAAGCAGTCTGACTGAACAACGGAATGGCATCAAATGCTTCTATCAACTGAGCTGTAAAATAGTTATTTCTTCTTGTTCGATTGAGAAATTCAAGTGCTCTTCTACTTCTCAAATGGGCATCTACCTTTGGAAATTCTCCAATGTTCAGGTCACTCAGGAATCACTAATGCTGGAACATGGATGAGCACCAAGGAACACGTTCCTCCCTAATCCTTGGGCAGCTTCATGTAGGCCCTGGACCCACAAGCCCAATATCGATACATCAAGACATCTGTCCCTGCTTCCATTCTGGAAATGTCAACTGTAGTTTTGCAGCCTTCGTTATCACCCACATGAATTCTTCCTTCTCTTGAGAAGCACAATGTGCATTCGCCAACGGTATCATCATCACTGGACCTGATTCATTTTCAACCCATGTCAGTAATTTGGCATACTTCGCCCATGACCTCAAACACCCATCGTCTACTCTCTTTACTTCTTGCATGTAATCTGACTTCTGTGGATGAGCTGCACAGACATTAGCCCTGCTTCCCATTCTTTCTTGGATTTCACTTATCCATAGACTAAGACTTGAGTTTGTTCCCAAAATTCAGGCGATCCAGCTATCTCTGTTATATCAGGGCAATCCATTCTCTTCATGTCCTTTATACCTATTTCTTCCTGTCCTTCTGCGGGATACACAAGCATCTTGCTCTCCCATCCTGGTTGTTATCCATATGTCAAGTCTTGATATAATCATCCTGGAATGGAAACGACCATGCATTTCGATCTCCATCGCAAAGTAGCCCAACTTGCTTGAAATTGTCATCTGGTCATGCATGCTGCAAGATGAATGAGGCATCTGGCATTGTGTCCTGGAATCTCTCTGGAAATAAAAGTGTATGCAGCATTCATGGCATATGGTATGAGAGCGCAGACGTAGCAACTGTCCTTAGATGTTCTTTCCCCTACTGGCTGTTCAACCAATACCTGGCACTTCTTGCCCATCGCATTGCCGCTCTCTGCCCCAACTTTCAGTGCTGTGGATGTCACTCAACTCATTTTTAGGCTTCCTTCTGCCACCTCTACTCCTTCTCTCATCTCTGACTGTCTGTCCGCCATCCATGAGTGGTGTGCCGCTAATGATCTCTGCCTTAATGCCAGTAAGACCGAGGTTCTCCTCATGAGCACACCTACTCCCTCCTTTGCTGTCACTCTCTGGCTGGCCTCTCTTGGCCCTCTTCCTGCTCCCACCTGTGAGGCTAAAAACCTTGGGTCATCTTCGACTCGACACTTTCCTTCTCTCCTCACATCTCTGACGTCTCTAAGAAGTCAAACTATCAGCTACACCTCCTCAGAGATATTCTTCCTTGCCTCTCCTTCCCCAGAAGCTGACTGTCTCCAGAGCTCTGGTTCTCTCTAGGCTGGCCTACTGCAACAGCCTTTTTCTAAATCTGCCTGCCTCTACTCTCCGCCCTCTGCAACCCCCCTTCCTGGTTATATGTCCTCTGCTCATGAAGGGCTCAGGATATTCCTGCCTCTGCTCTTCAACCTTTGCTACGTACCCAAAACAGGACTGCGAGACTTGTCCTTGGCCTCAAGGCCAGGGATCGTATCTCTCCAGGACTGAAGTCTCTGCACTGGCTCCCAGTGGCGGCGAGGATTAAGTTCAAAACCCTCTGCATTGTCCACAAGGCCTTCTGGGGCCTGGGACCTCAGTACCTTCAACTCTCTCTTCCTAAATATCTTCCTTATCGAGCTTTTCACTCATCCGCCTCCAACATCCTCAGGGTTAGTCGCTTCTCCAAGCAGCGAGTTGGTGGGAGACCTCTTTCTTCTGCTGGGGCCTCCCTGAAACTTGAGGAGAACCATCTTCAGTTCCGGAAGCACCTCAAGACCTTCCTCTTTGCTTCTGCTTTCTCTCTTCCTCTCCCCTGCTGATCTCCGGGCTGAATCTGAACTGCACTGGTTACCTGACTTCCCTCTGATCTCGGGCCCAGGCCCCTCCCTGTCAGTTGCACCCCTGCACTGCCCCCCTGGCTTCCCTTGTACTCGGGGACTGTTTCTGTATCCCCACAGCCCCTACTAGCACTTGACACCCGATGTCTGCACTTACCCTTGCACTGGCCACCAGCTGGCCGCACTTCTATTTATTGTCTTTATTTATTTATCTGTTTACTTACTGTTATCCTATGTACTGCACTGCCCCCTCCGCTCTCCCTCTTGCACTTTTCGCCTCCCACCCTCCCCTTGCACAATCTCAATGTAACTGGCCTAGTAGGATCGGTGTCTCTGTCTTCCTTCTGATCCCCCCTTGCTGCGTTGTACTTTGAAACACTTATATATAGGCCTGTTATAAATGCCATATCATATCATATCATGTGCTGATACCACATGTTGTGACCCAAATGTGCTGCATTATCTATGTAGGTGTTTATCCCATCGCTTGTTTGTTCCTCTCCCCCCCTCACCTTTTGTCAATCTCCAGCACTACTAGAAATGTCATCAGGCCTAGTACGATAGTCACTTGTTTGTCCCCTCCCTCACCGTTTGTCAATCTCCAGCACTACCAGATATTTCATCAGGCCTAGTACGATAGTCGCTTGTTTTGTTCTTCTCCTCCTCCCCCATTCCCTCACCTTTTGTCATTCCCCTGCACTACCAGAAATGTCGTCAGGCCTAGTATGATAGTCGCTTGTTATGTGGTCCTCTCTCCCCCCCTCTCCCTCACCTTTTTGTCAATCTCAAGCACTACCAGAAAGGTTGTCAGGCCTAGTATGATAGTTGCTTGTTTTGTTTCTCTCCTCCCCCCTCTCCTTCACATTTTGTCAATCTCCAGCACTACCAGAAATGTCGTCAAGCCTAGTATGATAGTCGCTTGTTTGTTCCTCTCCTTGCACCCATCTCCCTCACCTTTTGTCAATCTCCAGCACTACGAGAAATGTCATCAGGCCTAGTACGATAGTCGCTTGTTTTGTTCCTCTCCTCCCCCCATTCCCTCACCTTTTGTCATTGACCTGCACTACCAGAAATGTCATCAGGCCCAGTATGATAGTCGTTTGTTATGTTCCTCTCTCTCCCTCACCTATTTTCAATCTCAAGCACTACCAGAAATGTCGTCAGGCTTAGTACAATAGTCGCTTGTTTTGTTCCTCTCTTTACTCCCTCCCCCCTTCCCTCACTGTTTGTCATTCCCCTGCACTACCAGAAATGTCGTCAGGCCTAGTATGATAGTCGTTGTCTGTCTCATCTCCTGCCTCCCATCCCCACCCTCCCCTCCTTATCATTGTCTAAGATCTTGAACTATCTGAAATGTCGTCAGGCCTAATACGATAGTAGGAATGTCATTGTATTTTCCCTTGCCCCCTTCCTTGCCTTGAAGCACTTTGAAATACATGTGTCTATAGGCGCTATACAAAAAAACTATCAATATCAATTATCCTCCTCTGCACTTCTCCTACGTCTCCCAAACATAAGGGATGCGTAATGCGGAAATAACTCCAAAGCAGCTCTCCTCTTGGGGGAAATCACAAGAGTTTCTACCTTAGTGGTAGTGGGCAAATCAACAACAGTTCCCATGGTGGCAGGAACCATAACGGTCTCTGCCGCAGCAGAAATACTAATGTGATAGAGACAGTGAAAAGTGTGTGATCGTATAGGAATATATCATACACCAAAACAGAAGCAACCACCTTTTGTGACATTTTGGTACCAATACATTCTCTAGAACAGTGTCAGCTTCCACATTTCTCATTTTTAATACAATTTGTCAAATTATGTTATTCTCTTAATTTCAGCACTTGTTCAATAATTGCAATTATCTGCCTTCTAATCACAGGGCCATTTTTAGGATCCTGTAACAAAAATTGCGAACATCAACGTTTCTTCTGACAAGAGCAGGATAAGCTTGAAGGATAAATACAAAAACAGCAAGCACAAACCTATGCACATCACTGTCTGTGGGAACCATAGAATTTACTGCTTAGAACAAGTATGCACCTAGAAATGAATCTGGATACTGAGCTTGTTTCCAATTTCTCATCAAGAACTGACGTTTAGGCATCATTTTGATATGTCAACAGGTTTCTAGAGTTCTTTTTTCAAATTTCCTGTGATCCTCAGCAAGGGTTTGCACTCCTGCTAAAATATCTATAAGGAGTGTCCGTTTGGATCACAGACTTAATGCAAATTCTGTATCATCAGCCTGTCACCTTTTCGTCCTTCTTCTATGTCATCGATTGAGTCTGCAAAAGCTGAAATTCTTCTTCTTGGCTTGCTTCTGGATCAGTGGGTCTCGCCTTTATAAACTTGCACGTCGCCCAAGTGAAGCCACGCTCATCTGCCTTGGACCTTTACTGCTGAAGGAGTTATGTTCTCAACACAAAAAGGGCTATGAAAAAGTGGCTCCTCGTGAAGTTTTTAATTAAAACTGCATCTCCAACACACAACTTTGGTGCCAATTAAAGTTAGCTTGATCCGGTTGCTGGACTGTCTTCATCTGTTTTCTGAGACCGACCCCCCTGATGCTTGACTTGATCTGAAAAGAGAGAGATGCAAGACGTCATACATGTCAAATAGTCATTCAATTAATCACCTAACATTTTAGCCATCTATTCTACTCCTAGATGAAAGTCTAAGGGGCGTTCTGATTCACCGCCCTGTCACCAGTTCATGGGGTGTGAAGTGATGGTCTGAACCGGGCTGATTCCGAAGGGCATATAAAGCTAAGGGTAGGCAATATAGCCATCCCTTCTTCAAAGTCAATTTGATCTTGGCAATCCTTTCTTTAAGGAGGCTGTTGAGTCTCAAACGTATCCCATTTGCGTGTGGGTAATAAGCAGAAGAAAACCTGTGTTTTATATTTAATAAAAGAACTATCTGTTCGAACACTTCATTAGCAAAATGTAGCCCATTGTCAGATCGCAGCACTTCACACACCCACCACTAAAAACTTGGCTGCGCGAGTGGCATCAGGGTGTGTGCACAACCTGCCTCAATCCACCTAGAGAAGGGACACACCACCACTAATAGATACCTATATCCATTACACACCTGCAACATATTGACATAGTCAATATGTAAACGCTTAAATGGACCAGTCAGTCGAGGTATTACCCCTCTAATTGTTCTCAGTGTATGCCCAGCAGTAAACATTTGACATAGGATGCAATTCACCATAAAGAATACGTGTTCTAACAAATTCGTAATGAACCAGTCTTCCGCAATCATTGCAGCAAGACTCTCCCAAGTTACCTGTACGGGATAATGCAGTTGGTCAAGTGCGACCTTTAACAACGACCTTTAACAACGCCACTGGCATCACCGGCTTTCCAGTGCTATCCTGTCGCCATAATGCTTCTGTGGGGATAAAGAACAACCCCTTTGTTTCCATAATTCCTGCTCTTCTTGTGGTGCACTCCCTTGAATCTCCATTAATTGGGTCATTGATAGTTTATTAAACCCTTCTTGTATTACCATAGTCGTGACTACCTTTTCCTTAATATTCGGAGTATCAAAACTTGAAATATCAGAAGAATATGCAACCATTTTGGCTTCTACATCTGCGGCTTCATTTCCAGAAGAGACAAAATCTGTTGGCTTAGTGTGAGCTGTGCACTTACAACCGCTATAGCTACTGGGAGTTGTAGTGCCTTAATAAACCTATCCAATAAGGATGAGAGCTGCACTGGAGTGCCATCTGATCAAAGGTAGCCCCTCCTCATCCAATGTGACAATCCTGCGTGTACGAATGACGTCATGTCGATGGAGTCACTGTGCACTGTCACTTACTGCCCTTCGTGTTTCTCTAGTGCGACAATGAGCGCTACTAATTCTGCTGCTTGCGCTGAAAAGTGAGACGGTAGTCCTGCACTTGCTATGACTTCAAATTCCCTGTTTAATCTGTGTCTTATCACTGCTGCGCCTGAATGTCTCTCCCCACTAGTCTGATCAATTTTCGAAGAACAATCAATAACGAGAATTTCCCCTCCTGCTAGAGCATTTTCTTTCACACAGGGTATATCATCATAAAATTCTACATAATTTGCAAAGTCGTGCACTTGATCGCTGTCTTCTACTGGCTCAGTTACAAACGTGGCAGGGTCCAATATTTTACATCTGACAATTTAATCGTTGGGTTCAACATCATTACTTCATATGCTGAAGCTCTTTGGGACGTCAACGTACCTTTGGGTTTTTCTAAAATGGCAAACAGAGCATGCTCCACAAAAAGGGTCATAGAACAGCCCATTACAATACTTGTAGACTTCTCAATCGCGAACGTGGCAGCTGTCAATGACTATTCGCAAGAAAAGTGTCCTCTCATAACTGGGTATAAAATCACACTCTAGTGTGCTAAAGGCTTGTACCCCAATGTGGTTCTCTGTGTGAGTACTGCTGTCATAACTGTCCCATCGATGTGTGAAAATAGATACAAATCCTCAGCATAATTGGGAAATCCCAAAATAGGGGCTGTACAAATTGCTTTCTTTAACTCCTCAAACCTTTCCTCCATCTCCTCAGTCCATTTTATTTTACCTTATTCACTTGTGCCTTCTTTAAAGCTTGCAAAAGGGGTCTTGTGTATAAACTGTAATCAAACACCCATGCTCTAACATAGTTGCATAATCCTAAAAACTGTTGCATCTGTTTGACTGTATTTGGCTTTGAGGTTTTCATAATTGCCTCAGCTCTCTCGGGTGTTACCTTCTTTCCTTCATGCGAAATCAACTGCCCTATATATAAGACTTCTTCTTGGCAGTATTGTAGCTTCTCTTTATCTACCTTGTATCCTGTGTCTGGTAGAATAGTCATCAACTGAATAGAATCTTGCCTGGACTCATATTCTGTGGTGCTACAGATTAAAATGTCATCTACGTATTGCATCACTGCACTCTTAAGATCAATATTGCCTAAATCCATCCGTAGGACTCTGTTAAAACTTGTTGGAGACTCACAATACCCAGGGGCAATTCAGTATGTTTCAGTTGAGTTTGGCGGAACGTAAAGGAAGTAAAGTTTTGTGAGTCTTTATGCAATGGGATCGAGAAAAATGCATTTTTCAAATTGATCACCGTGAAATATCGAGCTTCCACTGAGATACTACATAGTATTGTCGCTGGATTAGGAACTAAAGGAAACTCTGCCTATACAATCTGGTTAATCGGTCACGACCATGACTGGATACACTGTAGTATTACACGACGATTCCGATGGCACCAGAATACCTTGTTTCATCAGTGCTGAGATAGTTTGAAATATACCTTCATCAGCCTCTCGAGACATGGGGTACTGCCTTGCTTGAGGTAAAATCGCTCCTGGCTTCAACTTTATTTTGACTTCTATTCCCTTCAACAAACCTACGTCATAAGGGCCTTCCTAAAAATATGCTGGACGCTGCCGCATTATCGCCATTCGCTGTGGGATTTCCCTTTTTTCTATTTTTTCTCCAACATGTGATGCTCATAAAAAACACCACTTCTTCATCTGTTCAGTCTTCCCTAAACATGTCATCATCAGTAATATCAGTCAACCTATACCCTTCCTCGAGAGATATTACTGTTCTCCATGGTCTACCTTTGTCTATCACATGGATCAGTAATATCCTCTTCTTCAGAAGAAATGCCCGTCTCCCCTCCTGCCCCTTCCTCCTCACCTTTAACTTTAGACTTGCGGTCTCTCCTCTTCTTTCCTTTTTGATTGGGTTTCTCCTTTTTTTTTAGTAGATAAGGACGGCCACGGAAGGACGCCACCGAGTCACTGGAATAGTGGGCTGTGATCGATTCGCTGTGACAGTTGGGAATGGGGAAAAAGCCAGAGACACAAAAAACCCCAACCTTGATGACAGAAGGCAGATAATGGAACTGCTATCCAGGAGGTATGTAGTGTCGAGGACTCTGAGGACGAGGAGACTCCCAAAAGAACAAGACTGACAACGGTCAATAAACTCTGAATGAATTAGAGAATAACAAGAAAAAAGTAACAGATGGCGAAAAGACACCAGGCAGAGGAAAACATAGAAAGAAAGCGAAGCGCAAGAGGGTAGGAGGACAAAAGGAGAGAGAGGAGCCGAAGCACGGCAAAAGTAAGGAAAAGTGTAGCGAGCGGAGAAAAACAAGAAGCAGCAGAAGACAGGTAAGCGAGCGGAATTCGCAAGAGGAAATGATCTGGAGCATAGCAACAAAGGAGAAAGCCTGAAAGTTGTAACGCGTTCGTTACCCGGAAGTGGCTGGAAAAAAACTACCGGTGACAGACGCAAAGACGAAAACTAGACCGGCAAGGCACATAACAGACAAAACGTGCTGGAACAATCAATGGCGGCTCCCCTTCCAGCGATCCCAAACATGGCATCTGTTCCAGCCAGGGCATGACAGAATGCCCCCTCCGAAGGCACACCCCCCCGGTTGCCTGGATGACTCCGATGGAACCTGCGCACCAACAGTGGGGCGTGTATGTGAGATTTGGGTTCCTAGGAATTTTCTGACCAAGGGTAGCCTTTCCAGTGTATTAAGTACTCTAGTCTCCCCCTATGATACCAGGAATCGCATATTTGCGCAACCTCATATTCTTCACCAGAGGAACCAGAAGGTATGGAAACCGTCCTCGAAGTCCGTGACCATTCATCAGCCTGAAACGGCTTTAGTTGAGATGACTGAAAAACTGGGTGGACTCGCCGTAAACCCACCGGAGGTTTAAGGCGAAATGCCACAGGGTTTATTTTCTGTGTGATCTCATAGGGTCTAATGTAATGGGGGTATAACTTAGAAGGCCGTAACCACCTGGGTAGGTATTTGGTGGAGAGCATGACCTTGGAACCAATGTCCCAGACTGGAACCGGTCTGCGGTGCCTATCGGCCTGGAACTTATTACGGTGGGCAGTTTCCTGAAGGCTTGTCTTGGCCTTGGCTTGTGCCTCTTGAATGTGCGCCAACAAAGAACCTACCGCAGGAATACCAGATGATATCCCAGAAATGGGTAGAATGGAACATGAATGGTAGCCATAGGTGCAGTAAAATGGACTCATTCCTAGAGCTGAGTGAATAGTTTTGTTGTAGGAAAATTCGGCAGTAGGCAGAAGATCTACCCAGTTTTCTTGTGTGTTGATAAAGCAAGAGAATTATTGTTCAATGGTGCCGTTTAGGCGTTCTGTTTTCCCATTAGATTTAGGGTGGAAGCCGGATGATAGGGCTCTCTATCCCCAGTTTCTTGCAGAAAGCCTTCCAGAAGTGTGAAGTATATTGGGAGCCCCTGTCAGAAATGATCTTGGCAGGGATACCATGGAGATGGAATACATCCTTCAAGAATACCTCTGCTATCTCTGTTGCGGTAGGTACTCCTGGCAGAGGAGAGAAATGCGCCATCTTTAGACAAGGAGTCTACTACCACCATTATGCAAATGTAGCCCTGAGATTTCGGTAGGTCCACAATGAAATCAGTAGATATGGTATGCCAAGGGCCGGATGGCACAGCACTAGGGTCTAACAGTCCCAAAGGCCTTTGTGTGAGGTTCTTGCTGCGTAGACAAGTGGTACAGGACCGAACGTATTGGGTGGTATCCTTCTTCATGTTCGGCAAATAGAAATACCGTTGTAGGAAATCCAGAGTACCTTTAAAACCTCTGTGTCCGGCGATCTTAGAGTCGTGACACCAAAAGAACGCAATCTTCCTCAAAGGTCGCGTTGGTAAGTACAATCTCCCATCAACAGTGTAAAAGCCATCCGTGATATCGTAAGGTGTATTCTTGGGGTGTTTTTTTACCTCAAATGCTCCACCTGAGGCTTCTCTAACTTGCTGTAGAAAGGTGGAGAGTACTCCGATCTTCATGGATTGGGGAAACATGAGTTCTTTTGTTGATTCTGTGTCAGGTAAGTAGTCGCTGCATCTAGAAAGTGCGTCTGCCAAGAGGTTTTGAGGACCCGGTATGTAAGAGATGTTAAAGTCAAACTGTGCGAAGAAGTGAGCCCATCTTGCTTGGCGAGTGTTATAGCATTCAAACTGTTCTTATGGTCCGTACGGATGCTCTCCTCCCTGGAGTAAATGACGCCATTCCAGACAGGCCAGTTTCATGGCAAGAGTTCCCGTTCAATAACGGAATAATTCCTCTGACTGATGGTGAGTGTTTTAGAAAAGTAGGAAATGGGGTGTTCCTTAACTTGATGGAGTTGGAATAAGACTGCTCCTACAGCCACGGAGGATGCATCGGTTTCCAAGATGAAAGGAAGGCTTTTATCTGGTTGGCGTAATATCGGGCGGAACAAAAGGACTGTTTAATGTGACAAAAGCTGTTTTCGGCGTCCTGGGACTAGAAAAAAGGAGTTGAAGTCTTTTTTAGAAGAGTAGTGATGGGTAGAACTTGCTGAGAGAAATTTGGGATGAATTTCCGGTAGAAATTTGCAAGTCCGAGAAACTTCTGAACTTCTTTAACTGTCTTGGGGGAAGGCCAGTCCAGGATGGAAGAGACTTTCTGGGGGTCCACTGAGATGCCAATTTCGGACAGGATGAATCCCAAGTATGGGATCCCAAGTATGGGATGGAGGAGGCGGAGAAAACACACTTGTTGAGTTTGACTGAGAGATGATTAGCTTGTAACCTTCGGAGGACCTCTCTGACATGTCCCTCATGTTCCTTTTGGGTCTGAGAGAAAATCAAGATGTCATCTAAGTAGATGATAGTGGTTTGACATAATAAGTCCGAGAAGAGATGATCCATAAAACGTTGAAAGATTGAAGGGGCATTGACTAAACCAAAAGGCATTACTTGGTATTCGTAAAGTCCGAATGGAGTACGGAAAGCCGTCTTCCATTCGTCGCCCTTAGCGACCCAGAGCAAGTGGTAGGCATTCCGTAAGTCCAACTTAGTAAACACTGTGGAACCTTGAACAGCTTGTATTATATCGGATATAAGTGGCATTGGGTACCAATCTTTGATGGTCACTTTGTTTAGTCCCATGTAATCAATACAGGGTCGTAATTCCTGGGACCCCTTTTTGGGGATAAAGAACAAGGAAGCTCCTGCTGGGGATTTGGATGGTTGAATCAATTTGTTGGTGAGGTTTTTGTCCAGGTATTCTCTAAGGTATCTCTTCTCTTCTAATGACAGAGGGTACATAAGACCAAAGGGCACTAGAGCTTCAGGAGTGAGCTCAATACTACAGTCTTCTGCCCGATGAAGAGGTAGTTCAACGGGGATCCTTTCTGTAACTACATCCGAGTAGTCACTGAGATAGCTTGGCAGGCAATGTATGGTACTCGATTCCGAGCAGCAAACTGCTTTGATGGTTTCAAAATGGGTGTCAGAAAGGCATCGTGTCTTCTAATAGGAAGAATGAAAGCTGAGGATATTCTTGGTCCAATTGATGGTAGGGTTATGTTTCCGTAACCAACCTATGCCGAGAATAAGAGGAAAATGAGCGGCACAGATGATATCAAACTTGATCCTTTCCGAATGTTGGAAGATGTTCATCGTGAGTTTTTCAGTGGTATGGGTTATGAGACCGGAACTTAAAGGTTCACTGTCAACACATTCTACTTTCTGATCTTCTTTCTTGGCAACACGGGGTAGACCCATCTTCTCCGCCCAGTGTATGTCAATGAAGTTTCTGGCAGCTCCGCAATCCAGGAGGGCTTGTGTCTGGATGTTGGAATCCCCTAACTTCAATGTCACGACAATCACCATGAGACGGGAGTATTCCGAAGTCAGGGAGGACGTCACAGAAAGAGTAGTATAAGGACTTGAATGAGCCCCTCGGAAGTTAGTCCTTACACTTACCGAGGGCAATCGTTTCCCGTCTAGGAGGGACATCAGGGCAATCTCTTAACAAATGAGAGGAGGACCCACAATACATGCATAAACTTCCTTCTCTTCGCCTCTTGCACTCTTCTGGGGTGAGAGGGGCTCGGGTAGTGGCGATTTGCATTGGTTCCTCCTTAGGCTGTCGGGAGGAAGGTGAGGAAGTCGGGGAAAGTGCTTCTGGGAGAGACTGCAAGTTCTTGTTCCTCTTTGTCACAAGGGTCAGCTATGTCCTCTTCATCATAGGAAGACTCAGTCTCAAAACCCTCCCCTTCCTCCTCACCTTTATCTTTCCTCCTGGGTTTCCTTTTCTCTTTGCTACCGGGCCTCTCCTTTTTTTATGCAGATAGGGACGACCGTGGAAGGACGCCACAGTGCCACTGTATAGGTGGGACGGTGGCCGATCCTCCGTGACCGTCTGAGAAAAGGGATGTAGGAAGATCCGGGGTCCTTGGAACGTGGACGATGTCTGATGAGGCAGAAGGAGACCCGAAGGCTGCCAAGGGTATGGATCTCAGGAGGACGAGCAAGAAGGTACAGTTCAACAAGCGGAGGCAATCCAGTAAGCAGGCAAAAGGTCCGGTACACAGGGAGGCAGGCGGAAACAAATACGGGAGGCAAAGGCAGTCCAATCGAGAAGCAGGGGAACTGGTACACAGAAGAGCAAAGCAGCACAGGTCAGGAGGCAGAGGAGTCCGTAAGCAAGCCGCGGTCCGGCACACAGGTAATCAGCGGGTCCAGCGGGTAAGGAGGAGGAGGTAAGCACGAGAGAGAGCAGGGAGAAAAGAACAAGGAGCCAAGCAAAAGAAAAAGAGGCAGACCGAGGTCCGAAGCGAAGGAAAGAGGGGAAACAACAGAACAAACAGAGAAGGCAGGAACACCAGAGGAGGGGAGCAAAAGAGAGGATGATCCCGGGCAGGGGATCACCAAGCGAGAGAGGAAAAGAGCGGAAAACCACACGGAAGGCGAAAGCACAGAGCGAAGGCAAACCAAGGCGAAACCAAGGAAAACGTTGCAACGCGCACGTAACCCGGAAGTAGGGGAATAAGAACTACCGGTTACGTGCGCGAAGCAGAAAAGGCTAGACCTGCACAGGACGTTCGGGGAAAACGTGAAGGGACATTCAATGGCGGATTATGGCGCCAGCAATCCCAAACACGCCATCTACCCCAAGGTGTGACAGTATGCCTCCTCCTGAGACACACTCCCCCGGGCTTACCGGGATGAAAATGATGAAATTTACGTAACAAAAGGGGAGCATTGATGTGAAATTTAGGCTCTCAGGAGTTTTCTGACCAGGGGTACCCATTCCATCGTACCAGATACTCTAGTCGACCCCTGTGATACCTTGAGTCACATATCTGGGCCACCTCATACTCCTTTTCTGTAGTCTCTGTAGGTAGAGGGCAGAGCTTAGGTCTGCGGGACCAAGTATCTTCTTGAAAGGCTTTGAGCTGTGATGTATGAAACACTGGGTGTATTCTCCGAAGGCCTGCAGGGAGTTGAAGACGAAAGGCCACAGGGTTTATTTTGTGTAGAATCTTATAAGGCCCTATATACTTAGGGGACAACTTAGAGGGATGTACCCACCGGGGCAAGTATCTTGTGGAAAGCATGACTCGGGAACCCACTAGACTTGGGGTCTCTCCTCTTCTTTCCTTTTTGATTGTGTTTGTCCTTTTTTTTTAGTAGATAAGGACGGCCACAGAAGGACACCACAGTGTCACTGGAATAGTGGGCTGTGATCGATTCCCCGTGACAGTCGGGAATGGGGAAAAAGCCAGAGACTCAAAAAAACCCAACCTTGATGACATAAGGCAGATAATGGAACTGCTATCCAGGAGGTATGTAGTGTCGAGGACTCCAAGGACGAGGAGACTCTCAAACGAACAAGACTGACAACAGTCAATAAACACTGAATGAATTAGAGAATAACAAGAAAAAAGTAACAGGTGGCGAAAATACACCAGGCAGAGGAAAACGTAGAAAGGAAGCGAAGCACAAGAGGGCAGGAGGACGAAAGGAGAGAGAGGAGCCGATGCACGGCGAAAGTAAGGAAAAGTGCATTAAGCGGAGAAAAACAAGAAGCAGCATAAGACAGGTAACCGAGCGGAATTCGCAAGAGGAAATGATCTGGAGCGTAGCAACAAAGGAGAAGGCCTGAAAGTTGCAACACGTCCGTTACCCGGAAGTGGCTAGTAAAAAACTACCGGTGACTGACGTGAAGACGAAAACTAGACCAGCAAGGCACGTAACAGACAAAACGTGCTGGAACAATCAATGGCGACTCCCCTTCCAGCGATCCCAAACACGCCATCTGTTCGAGGGAATGACATTGTCATCCATTCCTTCAAGCATTGCCATTTCCCTTCTTACTACTGGCTGCTTCTAGTTCTATAGGGATCGTCTGTACCCCTTCTTCGTCCATGGATATCTGTGGTCTGAATAGGAACTCGTCAGGTATCCTAACAGTCTTTCCCACTAAGCCAGGTAGCCATGCCAATAGAATGCTCACTCCATACAAAAAGACCTCCGGTTCTACTGGAACGCCTCGCAGAGCCACTTGCCCTGTGATTGCCAATATAAATTCACCCACATTTAAACAGTGTATTCCTGGAGTGGAGCACACAATCCCTTGAACAGTAAATGAAATCGTCATATTAAGTTTTGTCATTAAATCTCTTCCCAAAATGTTAACTGGTGTCTGTCGTGAATATAACAATGGAACATACATATCACACTTTCCTACGGAGGTAATTCCTCAGGAAAAGAAACTCAACTCGTAGCTCCCGAGAACCCTTGAGCATTCATGGCAATTCCCGACATTGGATATTTTCCCTCTCGTATACAAGAACGAGTAGCCCTAGTGTCTACTAGAAAAGAAAAGGATTTTCCTCCTATCGTTACATCGACCCTTGGTTCGTCTTGGGGTCTGGTGTCACAGATAGTAGTGAACAAATCAAGTCACCCTGTGAGCTGTCCTATTGTGGATATAGGCATAACCCTGTTCCTGTGAAGGGATTGCCTCCCACCACAGTGGCACCTCCTATTCTAGGGTTCAGCACCTGTCCTGTGTTTGCATACTGCTGTGTCTGCATAGGTGCTTGTTGCGACTGCCCTTGTGGTGGATTAATTTGCACTCGCTCTGGTTGCTGTACCTGTTGCACTCCTGGTGCTTGGGTCCGATAAACTGTAAGATCTTGGGCAGACCCTTCCCTAGTTTGTGTGCTGTATGGTGGAGGATAGGCTGCCCCCCACTTCAGAATGGGCCATTCTGTACATTCCCTTGGCTTCTACATACATGTGCAATGTGCCCTGTCATCCCGCAAGTCCAACATACTCGGGGTGCCCATCTGACAAGTTTCCCTTGGTTAAATCCTCCCTGTGTATTCTGATTCTCATTCTGTGCATTCTGAAACCCACCTTGACTACTTTGAAATCCTCCTTTTCCTCTGTAACCCATAACTCTGCCTCGCGGCACAAACCCATATCCAGCTTGGTCCACCGGGCACTGATTATTTGCCTGCGATTTACCAATTGCCTCCTGCATTTCCAATCCTTCTCCACTTGTCAATACCGCCCCTTCTATGGCATATTTTGACAATTTCTTCTGAACTAACTTGGCCTCCTCATTTTCTTCCTATTCTTCTCCTGTAACAGCCGACAGTGATTCACTATCATCAGCTGTATCTCAGCCAATGGTTTTGCTTCCATTCCCAACTGTTTCTTCATCTGTCTCTGTACTGGCTCAGGCAACCGCTTACATAAAATATGGTAAAATAATGCCACTGTTTTTTCCCACGGCTCTCGAGTTTCAATCTGCCATCGCTCTTGAATATCCTGAATGTCAGCAATAGGATCTTCATCTTCTTTCATTTTACTTGTCATAATCGCACCCATATCTGATGGGTTTGGATACTGTACCTTAAGTGCCCTCCAAACATCTGCTCTGCATTTATTAAACAGCGCTCCATCATGTGCAGTGTTTTGTGCTGTCACACTTAAATACCCTGTTCTCCACCATATGTCATCAGCTCTCTCCCCGAGAATAGCTGCCAGGAGACCTTTAATGTCCCCTATGGCCAACTTATTTTCTCCTGTCATTTTCTTTAACTCATTGATCCATTTCCCAGCACCTGAAGTCAAACTCTGGAGTTTCCATTTTAAATTATCCTTATCCATCTGTGGCCACGGAATATACTGTGGTCTTGCTCCCCATTTTTCCAATAAGGGAAACTGCGTAAACCCCAACCCATAGTCAGTTCCCATTGTTAACCTATCCATGGCAGGGACAATTGTCCCTGACCATCTCTTTGGTGGTAGCGATCTTAACCTGCTCACATATGGCAGCGATTCGCCCTTCTCACTATACGATCGTCCTCTTAGATGCTCTGGATACGATATGGGATCTGGCGTTCTATCCATAGGTTGTTCCAAATCTGACCATCTCACTTCTTTGTTCATTTGTAGGCTTCCTTCAGGAGCGCACATGCTCCCCCCTCTTGTCTTGAGGATTCTCTTTCCTCATCTGACATTTCTTGTCCCCAACTAGTATGGCTTTCATCCCCTTCGTCCCTATCCAAGTTCAGTGTACTTAAGGACAATGCTCTATGTTGAAGACAGAACAGATTTTCTTCTTCACTTCGTGATTGAAAGTCTAAGGTTTGATTCCTTCTCCCTCGACTTCCCTAATTACTTCCTTCCTTTAATTCTAGTTAAGCTTGATTGATCCTTTCTCCGATGCTTCATGCATCAAAGTTTTCTTCTTCCAATATCACTCTAGAGGCTCCTGACATTACTTTCGTTATCTGAAGGGACTCTTCTGTTCTAGCCCATCGTATTGTTGGGCTCGCCCTTACTGGTTCTTTAAGAACAATACTGGCGTCAAGACCCCGGTGTCTTCTTCCTCGTTCTATTTCTTCATCCAGTTCTCTTTGTTTTCTCGCTTCCCATCTAATTCTGTCTTCTTCTTGCTCCTTCCTTTCTTTCCTCTTCTTCTCTGTATTTGTGTATCCCTTAATTTCTGTTCTTCCTCTTCTCTCATCCTTTCTCTTTAATCACTGTCTTCCATTGTTCTCTGTCTACTGTCATACATTCTTTGCTCTTCTGCCCATTCTTATTTTTTCTGTTGCTCCTCTTGATACATTTGTTCTCGTCTCTCCCTGCTCTTTCTTTTCTGCTCATCTTCGTTCAATCTTTTCTCTCGTTCTCAGTCCCTTCTATCTTGCCCCTCCTTATCTTCCCTTTGCCCAACTTCCTCGATGCTTTTCCATCAATTTTAAGTAATATCTGTCCACCCATCCATTCGATCTGCATGAGCACTCGTCAGCATTATCCTTCTCTCCTTGCCATCTCTTAACTTCTCTTTCTATTTCTCTCGATATATTTGACCGTTCACTCTTTTCTTCTTTGTCTTTCATGGTCTTACAGATCTCTTCTTTTCTCTTACTCTCCTCTGGACTATCATCACTGTTATAATTTGGCGGGTCGTATATTGGATTACTATCCCCTGTTGCCGCTTTCAATTCTTTCGAAAGATACAAATCTATCTTTTTAAAAAAAAAATATTTTGTATTTAATCTGTTTAGATTTTTACAAAGACGTTTTGATTCTAGTGAAAAAGAGGTTTAGTGTTCTGATTGTACGTTCACTTAGTAGGCCTCAAAAGAAAATAAAAAACTTGAAAACGGAGAAAGAAAGAAAAGCTTTGCGGCTAGATCGGGTTCGTCTTACTAGAATAGCTAAGCCTGTTAGGGTTGAGGTCGAGAGGCCTTTTCCAAGGCGATATTTAGGAGTTTGGTCGCTGCAATAAGCCATCTAGTTTGGGCTCCTGTGATGAGGCGATTCCATCAAATGTCCTCGCCGTCGACGTAAGAGTTTGTCTCCAGGGGGCCGATGAAAGCTTTTCTTTCTTGGTCAATTGCTGGACATATCATCAAGAGGTGTCTGGCTGATTCGGTGGATTGTGGATCTTTGCAGAGTCTGCATACTTTATGATCTGACGCTGTTCGAATTGCTAGGATTTCTTGAGTGGGTAGCAGGTTTAGACGGGCTTTCAATAAGGTTCTCATTAGTAGTTTGCTAGGATATTTTGTGCAGTACCCCATGGGCTCTTTAAGTCTGTTAAAGACCGGGGCCAGATGGACCAGTAGTTTGTTCGAGACTGCTTTCTCGTTTGTTTTTATCCAATCAAGCCATTCCATTTTCGATTTTATTCGTAGAGGGTTTTGAATTAGTTCTTCTTCAGAACATGATATCTCTTGAAGTATGAGCCTTTGTGTGTTGGCCCAGTTGTTTAGGAATTTGTTGCTACCTTTAGTGATTTCTACGGCAATCATTTGATATATTTCAAGACTCTCTGGATTTTGAATTTTTCTGTAGAGTTGGATGGTACTGTGAGCCACCACTGCCTCTAAGGAAAGTAGGCCAAGGTCACGTCTTATTGCCGCAACGGCTGTGGATTTAGGTAGGCCTAATACTGCTCTCCAGATATAGCCTTCCAGTTTAGTCCAAATGGTGGATGGAATTGCTGGTGTTGCATTCATGCCGTACGTTAGTGATGGAATTACTTTTGACTTGTAGAACTGGATAGCCGGGAGTAAGCTATATTTGCCAAATTTTCTGTCCACTGCACGTAGTTGAGAAGTTAAATTTTTTGTCTTTGTCCATAGGGTTTGTCGCATGCTCGATCCTTTCTTGGAGTTCCCCTGTTTTTGGAGAATCAATATTTTTGTTTTGGATTTGTTAATCTCCAAGTTGTTTTCCTCAGTGTATTTCGCCAGGTTGTCCAGTTGGCGCTGAAGTCCCACCCGTGTATGATCCAAGAGCATCAGGTCGTCAGCATAGAGGAGTCTGGTGACACTTGTGTTTCTGACTTTAGGTGGAAATGATCTGATTGATTCTTGAGAGGCCTTGAAATCACCATACTGACATCTTTTACTTCAGGCGAAGTAAGGGGAGCTGAAAGCTCAACACCTTCCTCCTTACACTGACTAATCATCCACTCCTCAGGTGGCGAATCCTCTCTCTCTTTCCGGACATTTTCCACAACACTAAAATAGCTAACCTTTTCTCTAATTTCTTCCCTGTGTATGCAGCGTGCAAATATATGGCCCTTTGTGTTGCAATACCGTTTTTGGCAGCGATCCCATTTGTGTCCATGGCAAGAGCATTTGATCTGCCGTGCATTTTATCCATTCCGCACCGTACTGTTTGAGCTTGGGCATGTGTTTTGGGAGTGTCTCGCATAAGTGCATTAGAGGAGTATCTCCTATGATGACAAGTCTCAATTTACTGTCAATACTTTACAGACTGTTAAACTAACGTTATACTCTGCTTAAATCACCACTTTTTCAATTCCTTTTAAAACAACAAATATTAGCACGCACCAACAATCGCCGCTCAAACCTCGAATTTCTCAATTAGCTATCTCTACCTTCTGGATTGGTACCAACCACTTCACTAGGTAGTCCCTTATAGCTCCTTGACTTTTTTCAATGACTTCACAATTATTTTATCACTCTTTGATATCTCTATTAAAGAAAACAAACAGACAGACTAGTCGACTTTACACACTTATAAAACACTGTGATCACACTTTTTCACCCAGCCTTTCTTAATACCCTGTACAGGGTGTCAGATGTCACCTTATACAAACCTGTTTGTGTATTATATTTTTCTGCTCTACCCCCGTTGGGATGTGAGATGTCTCCTTTTAAAAATTCTCTTTAGTTTAGGACTCCAGGTGCTATCTCTTCTTCACACAATATTTCCTGTTACTCAAAATTATCACAATCCCATCACCTTAGTTTGCCATTCCCCTTAGTCTACTCACCATTCGTTCGTTAATCGACACAAGGCCTTCGGTATCGACTCCTCCAAATGACCACTTTGCCTTCCGTCCACAGAGCACCTGTGGAAACCGGGCAGGGATTTCATCGAAGGGGGACCTGCCCACCGTCTAAGTTCTTCTTGCAAGATTATTTCTATTCAGCCGCTCTCCACAGGGAACGCCACAATCTTCCGGCTTAATGGCAGAGAATACTCGATCATCCGAGACTGGGGCAGAACTAGTTTGGATCTTGTTGAACCATTTGCAGTGCTACCACGTGAGCTTAGAGCCCCTTTGATAGCATGCATGCAGTAGATGGGATGCAGAATAATTCTGACACCAAATAATCGAACCAATTTAGGAAGATGGCAAAGGTTGCTGTTTTAATATCATTTTTCTCAAACAGGGAGTTACAACAGACATCAATGGACGTTGGACGTTCGCTCGAGTCTCTCAGTACATTTCACAAAAATTCACAGCTTTATACTAAAAATTAATTGTAAGTGATGTTGTACTACGTGGCAAATAAGAAAAACCTACGAGGGATTGTGATACATTGAAGGGGAACATCTAAGTATACTTTCTATAAGGGATAAGGTTGTGATTGGGTATCTACTGCCAGGTGGACAACTTGTAACTGCCTCTACTGCAAGTCATCTTCAATATGTATTAAGTACATGGTATACTATTGGCTCTCAAACTATAAGGCTCTTCATTATATGGCCTTCTATAATTGGGTGACATACTTGTGCCCTGTCTGGAACATTCAGCTCACGTAGCAGCATGTGAGCTCAGACGCAGGTGCCAGGAGGTGGACTTGACTTCACCTCCCCACCCAATTAGCCCTACATCTCTCATCACCTAAGCCTTCTGCCGTAAGGATTGTCTTTGAACTTGGCCTTGCAGTGTATTCTTGTCTTTGTGACAGGAGACCACGATTCAGACCAATTTGCAGCATTTCAATGTCTTAAATGAATAATACTTGGCCTGCTTGGTGTTCTTTCTTTGCACCTTAACAAGGGACGATTCCGCTTCTCACGTCTTACTGCCTTGAGAAAAGATAACCAGTCTTGGATGCCTTCAGCTTTGGTAACAGGCCAGACAGTCTTGCTACTCATGCCCACGATCTCAGCTAATTCTTACTGCAACACAGTTATCAGCTTTTTTCTCTCCATGGGTTCCTAAGCGACAAACTACGCCTACATCAACCGACAAGAACACTAAGATCAAGCACCGACATACGCCTGGAACCAAAACCCTATAACAGAAAAAAACTCGGAGGATCGTCTTTCTCTCACCAGGCACCCAAAACCTGGAATGACCTACCTAAGAATATACGGAATACAACAAACCACCTAGCATTCAGGAAACTCCTCAAATCATGGCTCTTCAAAGCGTAAACACAACGGAGACGCACTAGAATGCCCAGACGTTAAAACAAAGATGGCAATAACTCCAACCTCGGCCAACTCTTAAATTGGACAAACACTTAAACCAAAGAACCAACCACTCGACAGAGGATAAGACATCATGGAAAATAGCTACAAAGGAAGGCTGCAGAGACTGACCACATACCTAGACCCAGCTGAAAGCCCTCAAGTGACTCTCCCACTCGTACGTACCGGACGAACATATCCAGACCGGCAGACACACCTACATAGACGTTGGCCTGAGTCACATATGGATAGGATTAACTGGAGGATAACCCGCGCCTAGAAAAAACGTGAATGCTAGCATGTGCCACACTTACAGTTGTGAACACCAGCCTGCGTGGCGTTCGGATGGAGTTGTGAATGTTAGCATGCCCACATCTGGACTGATCTCTAAACTCTAGCCTGCGCCGCATATAGATAAAAGTGCGAATGTTGGCATGACCACGCCTGGATGGAGTCCT
This sequence comes from Ambystoma mexicanum, assembly GCF_040938575.1. NCBI lineage: Eukaryota > Metazoa > Chordata > Amphibia > Caudata > Ambystomatidae > Ambystoma > Ambystoma mexicanum. Next base: position 43,602,136 of record NC_090923.1, on the reverse strand, counting down.
AGGCACTGGCCTGCGCCGCGTCTAGATGGGAGTGTGAAGGCCAGCAAGTGCCACACTCAGACAGAACTGTGAATGTTAGCATGGTAAAGGTCAGGTAACCCATCAACCAATATAAGCTCAAACTCTGCATACTTATCTCACTCAATAAACTCACACAACCATCTCTCGCACAACAAGCCGCACGCACTTCACAACACTGCAACAACACATAAGCCGGAACAACTGCACACGCGGACTGACTCCCGATCCGATACCCGCACCGAAGCTCAGCACCCGGTGTATACTGAGTTGAAGCTGCCAACAGAACACCACTCCTCTCACTATCCTACTCCCTTCTTCACCTTACTAACCCATCCCACCTTTATCATTTACAGATCCGCCTGAGCGCCTGGGGACCAATTCCGTTGGTGACGGTGCACGGTACAAATACCTTTAACATTTAACATGGGTCTGAGCTTACTAATTTTCATGACACTGATGTCCAGTTTATATACAATGGCGGCTTCGCCTGCAATCTATTCACTACATAAAACCAGCTTCTATGATCACTGTGGGCCTCATTACATGTTGTGCGTTAAGGGATTAATGTTACCGGTAATGGAATACCGGTATCGTTAAATCCCAACCCCAACTACGACCCGGGTTACTGCTATTAGCGGCACCGCTAAGTACGGTGCCACTAATAGCGGCTAGTTCACGGGCGCGCGACCCTACCTCCCGTAAATAGCGGCATGTCGCTAATAGCACAACATCACAAGCCATGCGGGCATGCAAATAGCGGCATGATAAAGCCCCAAAAAACCCTTACCGGCATGGTGCTAATACCGGCATCGCGAACCACCCGTTAAGAGAACTGAGCAGTGTTCCCACCTGCCACAGGTGGACACAATCAGCACAGGTGGAGGCAATGGAGACTGTGCCAGCACAAAAGGAGCACACCACACCCTTTCACACACCCCTTCCCACACCAAGATGGTTCCAATACGAGCAGCATTACATGGGCTGGAGGATATGATTGCAGTGCAGCAGCAACAGCAACAGGCAGCACAGAGGAGACGCAGGAAGAGGAGGAGGAGGGCAAGACAGGCGCAGCAAGCACCACCAGGGCACCTAGTAATAAGTAATACCACATAGGCAGCCACCAATCCCCAGGATCCGAGCCAGTCCATTTCACCTAACCCCTGAGCAGATACACACCCTGTACCGTCTGGACCGGGATACCATCACCAGCATCGTGGACATGATACATGATGACATTGTGAGCCTCATAGACATCAGAACTGCCATCCCCCTCTAGTGAAGGTGGTGACCGTGCTCCACTTCCTGGCCACAGGCACCTGCCAGCATACAGTATTCTCACGCACGCTGAACCAGGTACTCGATGCCCTCCTGAAGCATGCACGTGAACACTTATTCCTGCCACGGACTGCCCAGGAGATCGCAAACACCAAAGTTGGCTTCTATTCACTGGCAGGCATCCCAAGTTGCATCAGGGACATCGACTGTACACATGTGGAATTGGTGGTCCCACATCACAATGAAGTAGTCTACCGAAACAGAAAGCAATTCCACTCTATCAATGTCCAAATGGTATGTGACGCAAACAAGATAATCACACATTGTTGTGCCCGATTTCCCGCATCAACCCATGATTCAATGGTCCTGCGGAACTCAAGCATACCACGCTACATGGAGCGACAAGCCGGACAATGTTTGTGGCTACTTGGTGAGTAGCAGGGCAAGCACATTGCAGTGTGATTTGGGGGGGGAGATACATACTCCAACTGGGTGTGATTGGGGGGGAGAGATACATACTCCAACTGGGTGTTATTGGGGGGAGAGAGATACATACTCCAACTGGGTGTGATTGGGGGGGAGAGATACATACTCCAACTGGGTGTGATTGGGGGGGGGGAGATACATACTCCAACTGAGTGTAGACAGCCATCCGTAGGACAAATGGACATACAGATGTACGCCAGTGTCCATCAGGGAAGGCCACAATGTACTTGAGAAGAACCCACATGCAATTTGAAGCTGCACAACATTGTGAACAATCCAGGTTTCAAAATATCACACATCCATCCACATCCACATTGCACATCATGCCACACCACATAATACACAAATCTTCAACATGGCATCAAGATAGTTATACAGAATTAGCGCAGCACACCATCAATAAAGCAATGTGCCCTTGAATGCATGCAAAGGGATCACCCCTAGCCATAGCATTGAACTACGCACCTATAGCACCACTGAAGTGATGCTTCACAGCATGGCAACATCGATGTCGGAATGGCAGTACACTAGCAGTGTGGTACCAATTTTGCCTGGCCCAGGGACACCTAAGACCTGGCCTCACCCAGGACATGTCAATTACTGTCGAAGGCATGAATCGGGCATGTCCACTTGCAGGGTCGAGCTCACCTTTGCACATTGCAGTCACACAGATCGTCTGCATGCATGCTGGTAATCGTGGATTTCAATCACAATGCAAAGTAGATTTGTGTGATATGTACAGGCCGCTCTTGAGGTGAATAGTAACAGGTCCCCATTCTTCCCCCCATACAGGTGATGCCGGCTATCCCCTGAAGAGGTGGTTCCTTACCCCTGTACAGAACCCACAGAACAGGCATGAAGAGGACTACAATTGTGCACATACCCGTTCCCGCGTCTTGATTGAGCAGACTTTTGGCCTTTTGAAGACACGGTTTAGGTGCATTAGCAGGTCTGGTGGCGCTCTCCTGTACGGCCATGAGAAAGTGGCCAAGATCATCATGGCATGTGTCATGCTGCACAATATGTGTATCAGACGGAATGTGCTACTGCCCCTGACGTTGAAATACAAGCACCTGATGAGGATGATGATGGTGATGAGGACGGGGGTGACGGGGATGCAGGTCATGCAAGAGGCGATGGCCAGGAGGGACGTGATGTGTGACAGCATCTGATCAACCAAATATTCTGAGTAACATGGTTTCACTCTGTAGGATGGATATGGGTAGTAATGCACTGGTGTCTGTGTTGAAGCGCACAATGGACCCTGTCACCAATAAAGTACACATACACAATGAAGAAGTCCAAGCCTGTGTTTTGATTAATCACCAGTGTATTAAGGAATATTAAGATGTAAAAGTGCATGTCCCCAACTATCCCACCACCCTTCCCCCCTCCCCCACAACAGTCCCGAAACACCCTTCCCCCCTCCCCCCACAACAGACCCGAAACACTCTTCCCCCCTCCCCCCACAACAGTCCCGAAACACCCTTTACCCCTCCCCCCACAACAGTCCCAAAACACCCTTCTCCCCTCCCCCCACAACAGTCCTGAAACACCCTTTACCCCCTCCCCCACAACAGTCCCAAAACACCCTTTACCCACTCCCCCCGACAACAACCCCTTATGTGTCTGGCACAATGTTGTTGTCCTGCTACACACGTGGAAGGTTGACCCTGCAGTCCCTATTCACCATTGCCACCACCAGCATTAGGAGGCTGGGTTGACGTGCGCCTTGTGGTGCGCGTGGAGCGGCGCAGGGGGCTTGTCTGCCTCGAACTAGCAGATGATGATGTGGCTGTCTGTCCATGTGGTGGTGGTGGGAACTGGCGGTCCATTGTGTACGCGTGAGGACCTGCCTGAGTTGGCCAATCTACACGCACAGCCTTTTGGTACAGGCTTCAATCGCCTCCCTCGAGTGCCTGGCAGTCTCTGTTATCTCCCCCCTGAGATGGGCAGCCTCTTCCACATGCTGCCCAACCAGCACAGTAATGTCCTCTTGGCGCTGCCTGATGCTGGCCAGGTCAAGGGCACTGTGGCATGCTCGTGGTGTGGCTTCTGCGCCTTCCTCTGCAACCAGGACATCTGGTGAAGCCACTGGTGGGCTACTGCACCCTCCCGTGTTGTCCTCACCAGACTGGCCATGGACACTGGACCCTGGTGTTTGCTGTGGAGTTGCCTCTGGGGTTCCTGGGGGGGGTTGGGGTGTGCATTTCCATGGAGAACTATATCGGGTCCTCCACATCTGAGAGCGGCGCTGTGGCTGCCGCCTCACCTGTGGAACTTGTGGCAGCGGAGGGTGGGCCCTCCGTGGCTGGAATCTGTGGTGGGGTTGTTCACATCTGAAGGTGTGCAGTTGTTGCTGGTGTGGACTGCGGTATGGTAGCAGTGGCGCTCCAACAATGTTTGGCACTCTGCATAGGAACACTTCTCCCTTTGCCCCTTGATGTAGTGGGGGTGTCCCCTGTGTCCTGTGGCCTTGGTTTTTTCTTGGCAGGGGGTGCCTGAGTCACAGTGCCAGGTTCTTCACTGTCTGTATGTGAGCCTGTGGGGGACAAAGAGGGGGATGGCATTGGTGATGGTTCAATGTACTTCATGCAGAATACGTTAATCATGCTGTTGTGTGCATTGGGACTTCATTGGTAGGGATGCAGGTGATGGGTCTGTTGAGTGGGTCATCCATGCATGGTTCTGTGTGGCACTTGTCTGTGGTGATGCGTGCATGTGTGTGTGTTTGGGTTTGACACTGACATGGCCAGGGTTGTATGCATGTATGGATGTTGGCGCATCCATGAGGTGAATCTGGGCTCACATTTGGAGGGACCTCAACATTCACAGTGCATAGTTTCATGTGTACACTCACCTCCATCTGATGTAGTGGCCACACCATAATCCATGCTCCCGACTCCCTCGATTGATTCAACACCAATCGTGTTGGCACAGGTCTCCTCCTACTCCTTCAATTTTATTGGCGAATCGGCTCCACCTCCTGTGGCCATGGCCATGTTGCGGTTTGCAGACAGGATGCTGCGGAGATCGTCCCACTGCTTTCTGCACTCCCGGACAGTGCGGGTGGTGGTGCCACACAACCTCTGCCCAGATAGCCTTCTTCCGGATCAGGGTCTCCCGCCGCATGTCGTTGGAAAATACCACGTCGGCATTTGCTGCAAGGTTCTTAGTGAGCATTGTTAGCTCCTCGTTGGTGAACATCTCCTTGTGCTGGCGGTCGGTTGTTTTTTTTTATAGCCTTAGGCATGGCGAGGGAATCCTTGTGGCTTTGGAATGGCACAGTTCTCGAAACAGGTCCAAGGGGCAGAGGATGGCAATGGATTGTGTTTTTCAAGATGGCCGTCGTGCTCTTTCCCATTCCTGTGCGATGACGCTATTTCCGGTTCCGCTATTTACCGGTGACCTCTAATTGCGGTGACCGCTAATTGCGATGACCGCTATTAGCGGTGACCGCTGTTTGCATGTTGCGGGAGGTCGGAAGTGCTATCAGCGCTTTCATCGGTGCCGCTAAGGGTCTTTTTGGGGTCTTTAGCAGCATGGTGGTAGGGTCATTACCGGCTCCTGTCCGCGTACTCGTAATGGTACGCTATTAGCGGCCTCTTGCCAAGGCGGACACGTTAATAGCGCCATGCCGGTAAATGTTGACAACGTGTAATGAGGCCCTCTGTCTACTTGCATTGCAGCATCTGTACAGTTATTGAACGGCTTGCATTTTCTGCACTGCGTCACACACATGCAACCTTCTTTTTGCATAAAAAAGTTTACTTGATTCTTAACATTGTCATCAAGTTCCATAAGGTCAGTGCATTCTCTTTAGTCAATCTTCTTCGTGCGTCATGCTCATCTCTTGTGATGTCACCAGCTCCTCTTTTGCTCTTTCTCATATTCCTTCAGGTAGTTCCTCCCTTAGATTGTCTCTTCGGGAATACATCTGGTAGGGCTTTCTCAGAGGGTATCTTCTTTCGAATATTCTCCGTGGTATGGCCACAACTGCTGGTGTCAAGCATGGCACAATCTCAGGCTCCCAACATACCAGAAGTAGGGGGCGGGACTTCCTGCAGAGGCATACAGCTGCTCCTCTACAAGTGCATGACTCAAGCATTGGTATCTTTCCTTAAACGCACCCATTTAAGGGGAGCGTGATCAGTAACTAATCTGAACTTCCTACCCATTCAACATTTTTTCAAGTAGGTTACGCCCATTTGAAGGCAATTTATTTATTTATTTATTTATTTATCTATTTATTTATACATTTATATAGTGCACATGCAGCCCAAGGGCATTGCGGCACTGTTACTTGTGGCAGTCTTAGTTACAAAAAGGTACAGACATGTAATGAAAAACATAGCAGGAGTACAGTTAATTTATGGGTTTGTGGTGCATACTCACATTATATACGCATTCAGATACAAATATTAGCTAAAACATGAGAATGAGTAGAGTTTCTGTCTTGGATGAGTTTTAGTTGAAGAGATTAGTTTTCAACGACTTACGGAATGCTAGGTGAGAGACTTCTGCTCTCAAGGGTGGAGGTAGGGCATTCCATTGCAACGCTGCTAGGTATGGGAAGCTGACCCCGCCTGCTCTGGCTCTCTTGACTCTAGGGATCGTGAGCATGTTTGCATACGGAGTTCTGGTCGGTCTGGAGGATGTAGCGGGGTGGATTCTCTCAGAGAGGTAGGGTGAGCAGGGAGGTGGATGCACCTATGGGTGAGGGCAAGTGCTTTAAAGATGACTCTTTCTTTTACTGGGAGCCAGTGTGCCTCTTTCCTAGCTGACGTGATATGCTCTTTCTTGGGTATTCCCGTGGCTGCTCTTAAAGTGCTGTTTTGTATAGTCTGAAGTCTGGTCATGTTTTTGGTAGAGGTGCCCAGGAACAGTGCATTACAGTAATCAAGTCTTGATCCTGTGATGGCTCCTCTGGCCATTGTAATGCAATTATCCTTAGATAGGAAAGGTCTGGCTGCTGTCACAGTTTGGCATGGTATGCTGCTGTGCAGGCGATGGCGTTCACTTGCCTAGTCATCGTTAGATTAGAGTCTAGATAGACGTCTAATGTTTTTACTGAATTTGCCAATGGGATTTTAATATTATCAATCGTAAAATGGTTGAATTGGGCGTCAAGGTTCTTAAGTGTTTCCTTGGAGCCTACTATGAGTAGCTCGGTTTTGTCTGAGTTGAGGCATAGGCCATTGGCTGCCATCCATGCTTGAATCGTGTTCTATATGTGGTTCAGTGTCTTTGAGTCAGTGTCATAGTCTCCAGTGAGGGTGAGAAGGATCTGGGTATCGTCAGCGTAGATAGTATACGAGATACCCAGGGAGTCAAGGATGAGGACGAGAGGTCGTGTGAAAATATTGTAGAGGGTTAGTGAAATTTATGATCCTTGTGGGACGCCGCATAGGATGATGGAGGGCGAGGTTGAGGCAAGGTCCGAGAAAACTTGCATAGTCCTCCCTTGCACAAGAAGGAGGTGATCCAGGCGGTGGCATTGGGAGAGAAGTTGGCTGTAGTGGAAAGGTGGTGGCAAAGAACTTGGTGGTCAACGAGGTCGAATGCGGCTGATAGGTCTAGGAGGAGGAGGAGCACGGGTTTCCCTTTGTCTCTTGTCTCGGCGTGGTTTTCTAAGTCAAGTAGGGCTGTCTCAGTTCCGTGACCTGGACGGAAGCCTGATTGTCATAGTCCAAGAAGTTTGTTGTCCTCAATAAATTGTTGTACCTGTAGATAAGCTAGCTGCTTTGTCCAGCATTTTGAGAAGGAAGGGGACTGTCATGATGGGTCGGTAGTTATTAGGTGAACAAGGGTCTAGGGAAGGTTCTTTTATGAGGGGCGGACCCAGGCTTCCTTGAGGCATGCAGGGACTTTACTTGCGGCAATGGAGGCATTCACAAATGCTGTGAGGAAGGGTGCAAGGTGGCTGGCACAGTCCTTAATAAGTGTGGCTGGGCATATGTCTCCTTTACAGTTTGGTGGCTTGATGGATTTCATGATGTTAATCATGTTGGATTCTTTAATTTCTTTTAATGAGAAGGAGTTTGGTGCTTCTGGGGGGCGTGGTAGTATGGAGGGCGGTGTGGGTGTGGGGATGTTGAGTGCTTGTCTAGTTTTCTGGATTTTGGTTTGGAGGGTGCTGAGCTTGCCGTTCATAGCAGATTGGATATTGTTGCACCGGGTTTTGTCCTTGGTGAAATTCTGTGGTGTAGGTGTGGGGGTCTCTAGGTCTCTGAAGATCGAGAAGATCTCTTTGGTGTTGGATTGGGCTTCTTGGATTCTGGCCTTAAACGAGATGGCTTTGGCATTGATTATAGCTTTTTTGTACTCTCTAGCTTTTGATTTAAAATTGAGTTTGGATTAATCTGTGCGTGTTGTTTGCCACAGCGTAAGCGCAGCAGGCTTCTCAGATCAGAGTATGAGGAGGTCTGGGGTGAACCATGTGTTGGTGTGGCTGGTTGGTTTAGCCTTTCATGGTTTAAGAGGCGCAATGGCTTTGACTGCTGCCTTGATGGCTTTGTTGTATGAACTTGCTAGAATCTCTGGGTCTGCTGAGAATGGGGGCCTGAATGTTGGTCCGGCTAGGAATGGGAGAAGGTTATCTTTAGTGAGCTGCCTGGAGCTTCTGGTAAGTGCTTTTGGCAGTGGTGGCTCTGGTATTTGTTTACTTCTGGCAGTGGGGATTATGAAATGAATGGCATGATGGTCTGACCAATGGATGGGCGTATTGGCTGTGACGGTGATAGGGCAGTTGTGCTGGGCTATCCAGTCAAGGGAGCAGCCTTGTATGTGGGTGGGTGTGGAGATGGTGTTCGAGAACCCGAGGGTTTAACTTTCAAGTGCTGTATTGAGTGCTTGGGCTGCAGGGTCGCTGGTGTCATGAAGTCCAAGGTTGAGGTCACCTAGTAGGATGGCTTTGGTGGAGTGTTTCAGGTTGTCAGAGAGAAGGTCAGTGAGGTCCGTTTGGAAGTCCCCTGCGGGGCCAGGTGGTTGGTAGACGATGTGCAGTGTAATAGTGCAGTGGTCTGACAATTTAATTCTGGTGAATAGGTAGTCACTGGTGTCTATATGACCTTTGTCTATTTTCCTGATTGCCAAGGAGTCTTTCGATATGATGGCTACTCGTCCCCCAAGGGTGGTGCGATCCTGCCTGATGATATTGTATCCTGGTGGGAGGGCTAGTGTTAGTGCAGGGCCTGAGGCCTCATGGAGCCGTGATTCGGTTATCATAAGGATATCGAGGTCATGAGTGGAGATGAGGTCATGAATATCTAGGGCATGGGCATTAATGGATTGTGCGTTGATCAATGAGCATTTTAGATGCATGCTGATGAGGGGGCTTATGGCTTTGGTGATGGCCGGGCAACATAGGTATTCATTGATGCCGCTACAGCATTGGAGATCACATTAGGATCATGGGTATTGCTTGCAGCAGTGCAGGCATCATTCATGATAGCATTAGGCAGAGCTACTTGGGACATGGGTGGGTCCATACAGGCGGCATGGGCATTAATAGGTGGTAGTACATCATCAGAGGTAGCATTAGATTCATGCAGTTTGCTTTCAAGAATACAGGCATCATTCATGATAGTGTTAGGCATAGTGTCCTGGGGCAGGGGTGAGACCCTGGTGGCAGCATAGTTATTATGTATATTGGTGTATTGGACATTACTACAAGGCGAGCGTGCATAATATGTAGCACAGGTTTCCTTTTTATCTATTGGCAGGTGGATTGTGCTAGGTCATTTGTTCGCGGGGTTGGCTGGTGGGGGCAATCTTGCGCCAATGTGATTGTAACGGTGTGCAATAGTAGCAGGGCTACTGGGCAGCGGTGCCTTGTGGAGCCATGATAGTAAGCGCGAGCTTCTACTAGAATGAGATGGATGGTAAATATGATACTGATATGTGGGGTATGGCTCTCCAGGTGAACATTGCATCTCACCTTGGTGTAGTCCATTAGTGACTGCCTCGAGTGGATTGCAGGAGCTCCGCATGGCGTTGGGTCGGATGAGGCTGTGTATCGTTGAGAACCCGTGCGAACAGGGGCAAACAGGAAGGAGCCTTACTCTCTTGGGCCTTCCTAGAGTGGGCCGGCTTCCGCCTGCCGGCGGCCTTCTGGGCAAAATATAGATGCGTTGCTAGGCAACGAGGTCAACAACGATGGCGACAGCATAATCTTTGCATCCTGGAATGGAGGAAATATCGGGTGCCTGGGGAAAGGTGGCACGGCGCAATGTGCACCAACAGTGGGGCCCATGAGTCAGGCTCACCTGCAGTGGCACGGGGAGTGCTTCCAAGCGACTGCTCCTGCAGTGCTGTGGATGGGTGCACGGCTCTTCCTGCAGTCCGTGTTGGCGGCGAGGCGGCAGATCATAAGATATGCATGTGATGCGGCTCGATGCGAGAAGGGCTCCTGCCCTCTCGAGTGCTTGTCTGCAGTGGGGTACAGGGGCAAACAGGAAGAGGCCTTACTCTGTTGGGCGTTCCTAGAGTGGGCCGGCTTCCACCTGCCGGCAGCCTTCTGAGCAAGATATAGATGCTTTGCTAGGCAACGAGGTCAAAAACGATGGCGGCGGCCATTTTGTCAGGCCTAATCTTTGCGTGCTGCAATGGAGGAAATATCGGGTGGCTGGGGAAAGGTGGCATGGCGCAATGCGCACCGACAGTGGGGCGCGTGAGTCAGGCTCACCTGCAGTGGCACGGGGAGTGCTTCCAAGCGACTGCTCCTGCAGCGCTGTGGATGGGTGCACGGCTGCTCCTGCAGTCCGTGTTGGCGGCGAGGCAGCAGATCATAAGATATGCATGTGATGGGGCTTCCAAATCCAGAGTAGCATAATACTTTTCTCGGGAAAACAATTTCCTACTAATATAGAGCATAGGATGTTCTACTCCATCATGACTTTGAGACAGTATTGCTCCCAGGCCAATATGCGAGGCATCAGTTTGCAGAATAAATGATCTATTAAAGTCTGCCACCATTAGAATGGGTTCACTACACAATGGGCCTCATTACGAGTCCGGCGGTAACCGCAGCGGTAAAACCGCCTGGTTACCGCCGGACTCGTATTACCATTCCACCTCCGTGATTCCCGGAATTACCGGGCATTACAACCCCGGTTTTCTGGGAATCACGGAGGCGGAATGGTGTTAATCCCCATTCCCATCGAGTCCTATGGGACTCGATGGGAATGGGGATCATGGAAACACCAGCAGCATCTCGTAATGCTGCCGGTGTTTCCTCAGCCGCCTCCAGGCGGGCGGTGTTAAACCGGCCAGGTCAGACCTGGCGGGAACATCACCTCCCGCCTGCAGGAGTCAGGATCAGGCGGTCCGGAAACAACGGTGGCGGCGGGTTTACCGGCACCGTTATTTCCGGACCGCCTGAGTTATAATGAGGACCAATATATGTTTTACCTGGTCAAAACAATTGGTCTTCTGGGCGCCACCTAAGTTTCTGTGGTTCTGCTTTTTTAAGATTGTCATCAAGGGGGCAAAAATAGACACAAAATTTGGGATGAATGTACGATAGAAACCAACATGTCCTAAAAAGGCTCATAATTCCGTATTTAGTCTTTGGGGATGGTGTTTCCATGACAGCTTTGACTTTGTCTGATTGGGGTTGAATTAATCCATTCCTGACAAACAATCCAAAATATTTTACAGCAGACCTAGCCAGATGACATTTGTCAAGGATGGCACTCTATTAAGAGTGGCACAGGACACCCAGAAAGGGTTTGGGTGGTTGTGCCAAAGTAAAGTGGACAGATAAGTACACACACAGCTGAAAGAAAGGAGAACGAAGAGTAAGCAAGTGTAGTAAGGAAAAAGGTACAGAATGGATTCCCTCTTGGGGTGTATGCAGATATAGGAAAAGAGTATTCCACGAACCTTAGGAAAACTCTAACCTTCTGCACAGTTTGCTATAACAGAGGCCCACGCTGTTTGCTCATGGCTTGGAACAACAGCTATGGGTGTCTGTAACGTAGAAACTAGACAAGGGAATGGGCAGAGGTTGCCTGACGGAAACCAACAGACAAGCTTTGTACAAGGGGTCTACAAACAGTACAAGAGAAGACACTAACAGATAAATCCAAGGAAAAGGAAGTCGAATAGCAAACTAGCAGAAGGAAATGAAGGGAAAGCCGTATAACAGGATTGGATAGGGAGAAAGAACTGAGGGTTGAAAACAAGGAAGAAAGCAAGGGAGCAGCAGTCAGGAAACAGGGGAACTTTAATACTGAAAGTAAATAATTAATGTAAACTGATGTGGATAGCAGAGGACGGTAGGGTACAAGGTAGAAAGCTCAGGATAGCAGGGAAGCAATGGGCAAGCCCAAAAGGAGCAGGGCTGTAAGGAAGGAAGCCCCGAAGGAAAGGGCTTAGGACAGCGGAGTGAAGCAGGCTGCACGGCAAGGAGCCCAGAAGGGCCGGGCAGCAAGGAGTGAAGCCCCGAGGGAAAGGGCTTAGGGCAGTGGAGTGAAGCAGGCTGCACGGCAAGGAGCCCAGAAGGGCCGGGCAGCAAGGAGTGAGGCCCCGAGGGAAAGGGCTTAGGGCAGCGGAGTGAAGCAGGCTGCACGGCAAGGAGCCCAGAAGGGCTGGGCAGCAAGGAGTGAGCCCAGAGGAGCAGGGCCGCTGACTGTAGAAGGCTGCAGGAGGATTGTAGAAGGCTGCTAGACTGGAAGCCCAGCGGACGAAGACTGTAGGTTGAAGGCAGTAGAGCGTGATCTGCTGTAAGGCAGAAGCCTGGAAGGCAGTGGCGGAAGGTAGCAGCGGAGCGTGATCGGCTGCTTGGCCGGAGCCTGGAAGGCAAGGACGGAAAGTAGCAGCGGAGCGTGATCGACTGCAAGGCTGAATCCTGGAAGGCAAGGATGGAATGTAGCAGCGGAGCGTGATCGGCTGCAAGGCTGGATCCTGGAAGGCAAGGATGGAAGGTAGCAGCGGAGCGTGATCGGCTGCAAGGCTGGATCCTGGAAGGCAAGGACGGAAGGTAGCAGCGGAGAGAGATCAGCTGCTATGCAGAGGAACTGCATACAAAGATACGTAGCTCGAAGCAAAAAGGTGCTGGAAGGACTCTTAATGCAAGAGACTGAGCCCCTGCAGGCAGCAGCTTTTATACTGCCCAGCCCAGCACAGAGGCAGGCTAATTGGTTGCACCTGGCTAAGCACACCTACCGACAATCGGCCACCTCCCTCTCTGTTCCTGAGCTGGTGGAAGCAGAGCAAATCCCTAGGGCTTCTGGGGATTGTAGTTCCGATGATGACCAATAGGAATAGCCAGGAATAGATGGTTATAGCCAAGTGCATTGTGGTAATTGAAGTTTGTTGGAAAAAATCAAAAAGTACCAAAGTCTCGCAAATGGGAAATAGGGTCCATAATGATCGCCAATGTATGCGCCCATGGCGCAGGCATGACAGTATGCCCCTCTCCAGGCTCCCTGAAGGTTGACCAACAAGAAGAATGTCTGTCACACCGTGAAAGAGTCTTATTCCAAAAAGGCACATCATGAGGCACCAAAAACTGATTAAGGTTGTTAGGTGGGAGTCTTGAAGGACGGAGACAGTATCAATGTTCTGAACCTTTGAGGTAGAATTCAGAAAAGACAAAGTCTTTGAAGTACAAAACTCAACAGTGTTTTCAGAGGAACTGTGAAAGACTGTTGCAGGCTCTATGGCAAATCTTACTTTGAAAGGCAACAGTAAGGTGTTGGAAGGTGGAGCCAGAGGTACAGCAGAGTTGGTTGCTTTAGGAAGGTTTTCCAAGGCATCAGACGGGGCAAAGTCAAGATCAGCTGCAGAAATTTCAGGAGTCACAGTGGCGGGTTCTCCATGATTAGTAGGAAGTTCAGAAACCACCGTAGCAGGGAGATCATGAATGACTGTAGATATGTCCGATGCTGTAGCAACTGAGAGTGTGGGTGACGTAGAAGAACCAGCAGGTAGTGAAGCACCTGAGACTGACAGAGTAGAGTCTGGTAGTTCTAGTCCTTCAGAGGCACCAGCAGGAACAACCGGAGCTGTAGTCCTAAAAGAAAAATTGTTATCTGACTTAGCAACCGGTTCTGTCCGTGCAAGCCGAAAGGGAGGGTGTGCTTCTATTGCAGAAAGAGTGATGTGAGATGCTGCAACAGTAGTAGGTTTAGAAGGAGGCGCATCAGAGATTGGGTTAGCAGATACAGTAACAGGCAGTATGATAGATGTGGGGTCAGGATAGGATAGGTGTTCTGAAGGCTGATCTTCAAAGTCTGGTGTGCTCAGATTTCTAAGTGGCTCTGGGGTATTGACTGATGGAAAGGCTGTATTCCGGACAGGTTCTGGGTATTGTTCAGAATTAGAATCGTGGTCTGGTGTACAACAACCTGAGTTTCTGTGGCTGGAAGGTAAAAGAGCTGTGTCAGACTTTAGAAGGGATGTATATGCTAAATTTAGGTCTTCCATCTGCTTGGTATATGTCTGTATACTTTTCTGCGTGGCAATTTCAGGCCTTATCATATCGATCTTTAAAGACAGAATATCGGGTGTAGGACATAGCGTCAGAAGGTCTGGAATATTGTGGCCCTTCATTAAATTTTTACTATGTAAATAAACAAATTCATCATAGAGATCTTCGGTCTGTCTTCTAAGGCGTAGGAGTTGTTCTTGAAGCAGATGTGTGCCATTATCCTGATCTAAAGCTTCAGAATCTGGTGTAGCAGAAAATTCGGTTGTAGCAATAGGAAGACTGACCTTAAGGTTATTGTGGTTGGTAGATACTGGGGAAGTATTAAGACAACCAATGGTTAGTATTGGTCTTTTGTACCCAGGACTAGGTGGACTAACCTCAGGATACATAATGCCGTGTCCTGTCAAATGAGAGTTTCCAGTAGACTGGGGAGCTTGCCAAGCAGATCTTGAACATATCACTCTAACAACAGCGTACTCTGGTTTAGGGACTCCCACAATGAGTGCTATATCCTTGGCTGTAGCAGTGTTAGAAGAAATGTCAGAAGACGCAGGAGTGTCTTTCACTGTTTGGCCTAACAAGATCTGTAAGAATTCATTATCTTGCTGTAGCTCTTCAACTGATAAGGACTGCGGATCATAGTCGCAAATGTCATAATAATTATACATGGAAGAAGGGTCAGCAAGCCAGTGAGTGTAGTACCGTGCTTGTAAATCTTTGTTAATTAAGACGAGACTGTCTTTTCGACTAATGTTCTTGTTTGCTGACTTTAGGGAACCTATGGATTTTTGCAAAGGTTTCTTAACCCGAAAGGATAGCATCTTTGGTCTGTGTGTGCCTTTCCTGCCTATAGAACAAGAAATCTTTTGCTCTTGCATTCTGTCAAGGATGGCACTCTATTAAGAGTGGCACAGGACACCCAGGAAGGGTTTGGGTGGTTGTGCCAAAGTAAAGTGGACAGATAAGTACACACACAGCTGAAAGAAAGGAGAACGAAGAGTAAGCAAGTGTAGTAAGGAAAAAGGTGCAAAATGGATTCCCTCTTGGGGTGTAGGCAGATATAGGAAAAGAGTATTCCACAAACCTTAGGAAAACTCTAACCTTCTGCACAGTTTGCTATAACAGAGGCCCACGCTGTTTGCTTGTGGCTTGGAACAACAGCTATGGGTGTCTGTAACGTAGAAACTAGACAAGGGAAGGGGCAGAGGTTGCCTGACGGAAACCAACAGACAAGCTCTGTACAAGGGGTCTACAAACAGTACAAGAGAAGACACTAACAGATAAATCCAAGGAAAAGGAAGTCGAATAGCAAACTAGCAGAAGGAAATGAAGGGAAAGCCGTATAACAGGATTGGATAGGGACAAAGAACTGAGGGTTGAAAACAAGGAAGAAAGCAAGGGAGCAGCAGTCAGGAAACAGGGGAACTTTAATACTGAAAGTAAATAATTAATGTAAACTGATGTGGATAGCAGAGGACGGTAGGGTAAAAGGTAGTAAGCTCAGGATAGCTGGGAAGCAATGGGCAAGCCCAAAAGGAGCAGGGCTGTAAGGAAGGAAGCCCCGAAGGAAAGGTCTTAGGACAGCGGAGTGAAGCAGGCTGCACGGCAAGGAGCCCAGAAGGGCCGGGCAGCAAGGAGTGAAGCCCCGAGGGAAAGGGCTTAGGGCAGCGGAGTGAAGCAGGCTGCACGGCAAAGAGCCCAGAAGGGCCGGGCAGCAAGGAGTGAGCCCAGAGGAGTAGGGCCGCTGACTGTAGAAGGCTGCAGGAGGATTGTAGAAGGCTGCTAGACTGGAAGCCCAGCGGACGAAGACTGTAGGTTGAAGGCAGTAGAGCGTGATCTGCTGTAAGGCAGAAGCCTGGAAGGCAATGGCGGAAGGTAGGAGCGGAGCGTGATCGGCTGCTTGGCCGGAGCCTGTAAGGCAAGAAAGGAAAGTAGCAGAGGAGCGTGATCGGCTGCAAAGGCTGGATCCTGGAAGGCAAGGACTGAAGGTAGCAGCGGAGCGTGATTGACTGCAAGGCTGAATCTTGAAAGGCAAGGACAGAAGGTAGCAGCGGAGCGTGATCGGCTGCAAGGCTTGATCCTGGAAGGCAAGGACGGAAGGTAGCAGCGGAGAGAGATCAGCTGCTATGCAGAGGAACCGCATACAAAGATACGTAGCTCGAAGCAAAACGGTGCTGGAAGGACTCTTAATGCAAGAGACTGAGCCCCTGCAGGCAGCAGCTTTTATACTGCCCAGCCCAGCACAGAGGCAGGCCAATTGTTCGCACCTGGCTAAGCACACCTGCAGACAATCGGCCACCTCCCTCGCTGTTCCTGAGCTGGTGGAAGCAGAGAAAATCCCTAGGGCTTCTGGGGATTGTAGTTCCGATGATGACCAATAGGAATAGCCAGGAATAGATGGTTATAGCCAAGTGCACTGTGGTAATTGAAGTTTGTTGGAAAAAATCGAAAAGTTTGTTGGAAAAAATCGAAAAGTACCAAAGTCTCAAAAATGGGAAATAAGGTCCATAATGATCGCCAATGTATGCACCCATGGCGCAGGCATGACAACATTTTGGGGTTTGCTGTAAGTCCTGATATTCTTACTGCCATGATGACTTGGTATAAATATGATATGTGGACCGGCCAAGATTTGCTGTGAATATTGATATCATCAGTATAAGCCCCACAGAATGATGAAAGAGGTCTTAAAACTTGGTCCATTAGTCTATGAAAAGTAGCAGAAGCCCCATGTAAGCCAAAAGGTAGCAATTTAAATTGAAATAATAATGATAATGTGCTTTTTATACAGCGCTTTAATCTAAAGCACTTTACATAGGACATATTTACATACATTATACTATTATTACCCAATCAAAATTGGTACTCATTTATCAACCTCGTAAGGATGAAAGGCTGAGTCAGCCTAGCCGGAATTTGATGCTGCGAACTGCAGATCAAACACAGATCACAGCAACAAGAGTTTAACCTGCTGAGCAAAGGCAGACTTGGGATTGTCTCCGGGGTTGACCGGGACTTGCCAATAACCTTTGTTTAGGTCAATAGTCAATAAATACAAAGCATCCCCCAATCTATCAATTAAATCATCTATTCTGGGCATTGGATAGCTGTCCAACTGTGCTACTTCATTCACTTTCCTGAAATCAATACAGAATCTCCAGGAAATGTCGGGTTTGGAAATTAACACAATGGGAGAGGACCAGGGACTTTGTGATGGTTCAATAATATCTGCTTTTAACATAGCCTCTATCTCCTCCTGGATAATTTTCTTTCTACTCTCATGAATTCGATTGGGTTTTTGATGAACTACTTTCCCAGGGGGAGTACGTATATGATGATACACTCCTTTTACCCTTCCTGATTCAGTTCTGAATACATCAGGAAATTGCTGTGTACGGTCTAATAGGTCTTGCTTATAATTCTGAGATAATTCAGGGGAGATCAACTGATTAGCCTCACTCTCTTCAGATAGCAAACTGGTTAACATAATGGAAGTATTTCTCCCTGGATCTTCCTTCCACTTTTTAAATAGGTTTATGTGACATATATGGGTTTTCATTCTTCGGTCAGGCTGCGAGACCTTGTAATTATGAGGTCCCATTTGTTCTAGAATTTCATATGGTCCATGCCATCTAGACAGCATTTTATTCTTAGATGATGGATGGAGAACCAACACCTTTCGGTCCACCAAAAAGGATCTTATCAATGCCTTATTATTATAGTATTCTTTTTGATGTGCCTGTGCTAGAGCCATATTGGTTTGTATTATATTCCTAACTGCGGGCATATGTTCTTTTAATCGTTGGGCAGTCTTTGACAATGGAAGAGTAGCCCTTTCTCTTTGTTCCCAAGTCAAACATAACATGTCTAAGACATCTCTGGGTTCTCTTCCATACAACAGTTTGAAGGGGGAGACTCTGGGGGAAGACTGACAAGTTTTTCTAACAGCAAATAAGGCCCATGGTATCATAATATCCCAATATTTCCCATCAGCCTCAACTAGTTTCTTTAAGATGTGTTTCAGGGTTTGGTTAAATCTCTCGACTAGCCCATCAGTATGGGGATGATAAATGAAAGTTCGTAGGGTTTTAATCTGAAGGATATCTTTACTTTCCGCCATTAGCTTACTCATAAAGGTAGACCCTTGATCAGTGTGAGACAGGCATGCTATCAAGAGAGACGACACAGTCAACAGAACTCAAGTTTCAACAAGCTTTATTAAAATGTCAGGCCTAACTTGCCCTATAACTAATGTGTTGATTTCTATATCCTAAAGAAACCTAAGGAAAGTCTAAATCTGTAAGTCCAAATCAAAGTTCTGTCTGTGTCCCAAAACCTATGCTTGCCCGCACATCTATACATAAATAAAGTGTACTCAAAATTAAAGTCATAGCTGCTCTCAGCTTAAGTTCTTATTAGGCCTTATACTTCAGGCTTAATATAGTTCCAATAGCTGTTAGTCTAAACAATGTTCTGCCAAATTTTGAGTTTCCCTTTCCTAAATTCAATTTAGCACAGCTCATAACAAGCTTTGGCAAAGCCAACAGTTTTGGGTTGTGTACAAGTATTAGGCATTTACCAGGCACTGTACTCACACCATTTTACACCACCTACCATCAATGGGCAGTTAATACTATTACCTATAAGTGCAACTATTGCATTAGAGTACAAAAAGAGAGAAATGGCACAAAAGCTCAAACTATTGGTATTGTCAATGCTTGTTATCTGAGTTTCCTTCGTTATTTTACTGGAAGACTTGCGTGACTGGAAGAATGCCTGGGCTAAGTCCTTTTTTTGTTTTTCCTTTGGTAAAGGTTGCTTACAGGCTTTAGAATGCAGCAAGTTTTTGCTAGGCAAGATAAGTGTTTTATTTGCCAACACGATCAGTTCACTTACTGAGCTATCCTCACTCATCTAGTTTGCGCCAGTGGGAGAGCAAAGCAGGCGCACCGTATTTGCACCAGAGTGAAGACCACCTGTTCTCCTCCAGAGACAGCAGAGAAAAAGTTTAGGACTCGTCCACTAATGCACCTGACAAATCAGGAAAATAGATTTTGTTGTCAATGACCTGCAAGAACTATTACCCCAATTAGTGTCAGTGTCAGCGTCTCAGCAGGTATGTGAAATTCTAGGTAAAGGATCAATTTTAAAACCACATTCACTAGTGCCCTATGCTGATTCACACCAATACAATACTTCATTGAGAGGCTATTGAATGCACAATACATTTCAAACCAAGAAGGAGGTCTGAGGGAACGGATAATATAATCAGAACTGGGTGTGCTTTGTGCAACACAGAACAGACATGTCTCAGCTATGATAACACGCACGTTTAATGATATTTTGACATGGACCGTCTGAGGCGGACTGGCCTGCTTTGGGCTCTGCTCTCTTATTTAAGCGCTCCGGTTTACTACGTAGTGCATAGGATCTGGTTTTGCCAGGATTCATGTCGCTGATTGGAACGTCTGCAAAATATATAATCAGTTCTACTGTCCCTGCTCCGTAGCAAAGTCAAAGAGATTAGTTTTATACTCCTAGCTTTGAATTTGTATTTGTTTAATATTTATATTGTACACCAAACCCTGAGGTAACTAGGCGCTTGAAAGCTTAGGGGTTACATATATAAGGCAGACAAATTACAGTCAGGTGTGAAGACAATAAATGGGACCCTGGTTACAGGTGGGTCAGATAAAAATCGCAGATAACAGAAGAGCGGTAACATACAGAAGAGGGATAACATACCTAATCAATGAGCGGACAACAAGTTGACGGTATCTTAGTGATGAGGCATGTTGCTCAGCCAGTTTTTTATGGTGGCTTTGAAGGCGAGAAAGGAAGGTTCATGTCTGAGAGGGATGGGGATGGAGTTCCAACGTTTGGCGCTTGGACAGGGAAGCTAGCACCTCCGGCAGTTTTGAGATTGAACCTTGGTACCACCAGGCTATGGGAGAGAGAAGATCTGGTGGTACGTGTGGGTTTGTGTATACAGATGTCTGCCAGATATTTCGGGGCTTAGTTTGTGAGGCATTTGTGCATGATGGCCAAGGTGCGTAGTGTGATTCTGTCACGGATGGGCAGCCAGTTGGTGTTGTGTCTGTGAGTGGATATATGACAGGAACTGGGGTGACTGAGTGCAGCTCTCAGTGAGTTATTTTGGAGTACCTGGAGCCTATTTAGATTTTGTTCAGAGGAACCAAGGCTTTATTTTATTTAGGACTGGAGAAATCAATTGTGAGTTTGTGTGATTGCAGATAAAAAGAGGACGTCTTAGAGTGGGCTGTGATAATGTTCTGGAGTGTGCAGGTTGTTTTAGCCAAAGTGCAAAGTAAACAATAAATAATAAGAATAAAAGCAATGTTGTTTACCGGTGCTGTATACGAATAGCTCGCTCCTGAAATGCGATTTCACCGAAAACAAATGTAGATTCCAAACACAGGTGGTATGCCTGGTATAACCCTATCTGCAGGAAGCTGGTTGCTTTCCCTCGCAAGCACTGCACACGTGTCTTCAATAACACTGGCCCCCATTGTCATCGCTACTCCTGTCGCACATTTATAGGGCAGGACCAGCCCCGACATTCACAACCTGTTTCTTGCTCTTCATGGTCACTTCCAGGCCCAGCCTCGGAGAGATAAAGGAATACACAGTGATTGCCTGCCTGTGTGTGCAGACTGCACACAGCACAGCACACTGTGCGCATGCAGCCCACCTGTAAAGGAAGGCTCAATTTTTATTTCATTACAGTTACTTCGTTTTCAAAGGTGCGGAATAGGTAAACCTTTGCAAACAAAGTAACAGTAATTAAATAAGAATGTCGCTGCTTACAGTATTTTTTATCAGTATACCGTTTCATGCCTACCCAAAGGTGGAGGGAGTTGGCAGCGCGTGAGCACCAGCTATGCTTGTTATACTAATTCGGTTAAAGAAAAGGGCTACAGTGTTCCCAACTCCTCAGTAAGCAAAGTAGCTATTGGCTCCCATAAAAGTCGCCAGAAGTAGCTAAATTACATCATTGGCTAATTTGCATAATTGCCTAATCTTGCCCCCTGCGATTTTCGCTATTACTGTGGCCCCTACGATTTTAACTATTTCGTTTCAGCCAATCCAGTATGTTTTTGCATTACTTCCGTTAGGAAACTGGCGAATGACAACACTTTTTTCTATTGGTTTGGAAACTTGCATAAATGAAGCAAGTCTCCAAACAAATAAAAAAAGTAGCTAGATTTCTCGCTAGCCATGTTTTTAACAAAAAGTCGCTAGCAGGCCTTACTTCCTTGCTAAATATAGCGAGAAAGTCACCAAGTTGGTAACACTGAATGGCTACCTTGCAGAAAAAAGCATCTACTATAGACCCAATGAAATTCCAGTGACACGACTAGCATACTGCACACTAGACCAACCCCAACAAATCAGGCCATGGAGCTTTTCAGAACAAAACGTAACTATTACACTGCTTGTTTATTTTTAATAAAAAATACATTTAAATATGTAACATAACTTAAAAGGTTAAGTAAATATCTTTAAAAACATCAATCAAGCCAAATAACTTTTAAATAACATTAACAAATGGCAGCCGCCATTTTGGAAGGAAAAATGGCTGACAAATTCACCACACAGTAGAAATTCAGCCAAAGAGTGCAAAAGGAGGTGTGGCTGAAGAGAACATGGGTGGAAATGGGAGACAAATCCTATAGATTTCACTTGGCGATGGGCGTTAAATGAGATACAGCCAAACTACATAAATCCATCCTCATACGTCAACCTGCTTTGAAAAGCATTACAAACCTACATTCAAAGCCCCTATTGCAAGCTCTCATGTTAAAGCTCTTATTTTAATGACAATAGTTATGGCTTTATAGGCAGCACTTTCAGCGTCACCTAATAGCCAAAACTAAAACAGGGGTCTTAAGGTTCCCTTCCCCAAGACAGCGTTTCTCAGTTCTTTAAGTTCTCAGAATTACCTTCGCCAAGACTGCAATGTAGTACTCAATTGCCTTGCCACAAAGTTTCAGGCTCACAATTTAGGGCCCCATGGTCACGGCGCAGTTGTTGGACCACACAATCACCCATCACAGGTCACGTAACCAGGAGCCCTCTGCTTTTCTTTGACTTGATTTTCACTGTAGGTAAACTTCACAGTGGGGAACTCCCAGGTCTAGGTGCAGTTGTCAAACCACATGGTATACCCATCACAGGTCGCAGAACCATAAGTTCCTCCCCTTTGGCCTTTGTTGTTACACTTTTGTACATCAGTCTTTTGCAAGTCTTCTCCGCATTAGGTTTGTTAAACCTCTTTGCTTTATTTCTGTGTGCAGTACTGCTTTCACTCAGTCTGACACTCCTTGGTAGTTTGTTTACCAATGTTCGTTCAGTGTTTAATATGCCAGTATTTAATATGCCTTGGTTTTACTTCAAACAATCCTGTCTCTCCTGTTCGGTATTTAATAATGCATATTTTCATTCACACTGTGCTTCTCATTCAGTTCAGTATTTAACTCTGTGTAATTGCGTTCAAACAATATTGTTTGTTCAGTTTGGTATTCAAGATTAAGCAATTGTATTCAAGTAGTTCTCTTCGTTCAGTTCGGTATTCAAGATCGAGTAATTGCTATCATACAGTGTCTTTCGTTAAGTTTATCTTTTCATTCAGTTCGGTATTCAAAATTGAGTAATTATCTTCAAGCAGTGTTTTTCATTTAGTACGGTGAACCGCTACTTGCCTGCAGTCCCTGGGAGCGCTGCAGTGCTTCCGAGTCCTTTGACCACTCACCGGCTTGTCCCGCTCCACGGCGGTGGTCCCTACGACTCCATCTCACCTTCTGGGCAGACGGGATGCGGACCGCTTTCACTGCCCCTCCTAGCCTGGCACTTCTCTGCACATGCCAGCGACCGGAGCAGCTGCCGGTTGCAGCCGTTCTGCTTTCCTTTCAACAGCTCACACTGTCCTCTTCCACTGCAATTGGTTCCCTTTCCTGCACACAGCATGAAACTCGCTTGCTTCTGGTCTTTTGGATCCTCCGGGATAGTGGCAAGTCTCCTGACCTCAAGATCTCCTGCTACCAAGGTCGCTCTATCTCCCTGAACCAAGGCTGCTCTCTTCTCCTGCACCCAGGCAGCTTGCTCTCCCTGCACACCGGCAGCTTTCTTTCCCTGCACCCAGGCAGCTCTCTCTTGCTGCACCCAGGCAGCTCTAACTGTTTGTACTGATTTGGGCTCCACCTTTTATACACCTGAGACTTGTTAATAGGTCTCAGGTGGATGATGTTAATTGGAATTGTCTGACCATAATAAATCCAATTATTGGGACATGCCTGACCTTCAGTAGTATGAATTTGAATTTGACGAATTTATAATGCGCACACAACAAACTTAATCATTTTCTGGTGCAGGTGATACCATATAATGAAAGGAAAAACATGAACCTGGTAGAAACAGATGACACAAAAATTCAACACAAAGCCAACAACACCAGGCTTACTTAAACAGGAAGGTCTTTAAACCCGCTCTAAATCTCAACAGAGAGGTTGCCTGTCTTAGGTTCAGCGGAAAACTATTCCAAAGTCTGGTTCCGGCAACTGAGAAACAACGATCTCCTCTCGAGCTACAGTTTGTCCTGGGGACAACGAGAAGAAGTTGCTCTTCAGACCTGAGGACACAAGTTGGTCGATAACGCTTCAATTTATTTATCAGATAAGCTGGTGCCAGCCCAATCAAACATTTGTTGACTAGACAGTAGATGTCAGTAGACATTAAACATAGTTAGTAGACATTAGTAGATGTCGGCACACTCCTCTTCTTCGTCCCAGTGCTATAGTGGTGTTTGACATAGGAAGTGTGAATTACTCCTAGTCTCTTCTTCCTCTTCTCAGTACTATATTGTTGTTTCCCATAGGAAGTGTGTATTACTCCTAGTCCCCTCTTCTTTGTCGTAGTACCAGAAAGGGGTAAATGGGAGTTATGGGTTGGTATTGTATATAACCCATAAAGGCTAAGGAGGGGTCAGATAGGTCACTGTTAGGAAAAGGGGGATAGCATGTCTCGCCCTCAGGTACTCTCTTCCCAATCGACAAGGACCCTCCACCCAGGTGATCCTCCCTCACTTGTCCACCCCTAGGGTCGTAATCCAAAAGCGATGGCCTTTCCCTGGCCACCTGAACAGAAGATCCCTGGGGAGTAGACGTGAGAATACCCCCAGGTTTCTCAAATCAGTTAGAATCTCCTTTGGGAATCCGGTTTGAGAAAAAGAAAATGGGAGTAAATATTTTAAGATTTATTGTGATGTATTGTTTTGTAAGGGGAAGGCTTCTGTGTAATGGGTTGCATAGTCCAGAATGACTAATATATATTTGTTACCTAATCTTAATGTTTCTAGAGGGCCCACTATATCCAATCAAATTCTAGAAAAGGGAACATCAATAATAGACAAAGGCTGTAAAGGAGCAGGAGAGGGCATTCTAGTGCTAGTTTTCTGATACAACGCACAGGTGTTAATAAAATTCTTTATATCAGCATAAATTCCTGGCCAATGAAACCTATTTATAATTGAGCTTGTGTTTTGCTGTTCCTAAATGTTCTCCAGTTAAATGGGCAAGAGAAATTTCTAATACAATATTCTTATGACTCTTGGGGAACACAAATGGGTCCTGGGGATGCCAGAACAATCTACATCACCCCTATACAATAATCTGGCCTTAAGAAAAAAAATGGACCAGTCTTTCTCCTCATTTGTTACCTGATTAAAGGTTTCTGCTAGTAATTGATCATTACGTTGTGCAAAAGCTAAGTCGGGAGCAACTTCTTCATCCCATTCTAAATTGACTTGGATTATCTGCCTCCTGTGAGAAACCTGATGGTATTCTCCCACAAACTCCCTCAGGCTCTTCCATTCAGGTAGACAGGGAAGGGCCATCGATTTTGGATCTCGACCCTGGGGGTGGACAAGCGAGGGAGGATCACCAGAGTGTGGTGTTACGGGGGATTGGGAGGAGGATACCCAAGGGCGAGACATGGTATTCCCCCAGTCCCAAAAATCCCCCAACCCACTCTCCAATCTCACCCTTTATGGGGTATCTCCAATCTCACCTCTTCTCTCCCTCCCAACAAATACTGAGACGAAGAAAAGGCAACTAAGATCAGTAAACATTACTAGAATACCATGGGGAAAGTAAGGGTAACCTACCATAGAAAGAATTCGAGTTGTCCCACAAATAGAGTCAGGCAAGGTCAGGCATTTAATAGTGACCATTTACACCTGACTACACCTGACTGGTTATTTGACTATAAAAGGTGTGGCTTTACACAGATGGGCGAACAAGCTGGAGAGGCATTTTGGACCAGAGAAGCCACAAAGCTGGGAGCTGGACGATAGAGGATCCAGAGGAGAGCGGTGTGCTGCGACGCTGGCCCGGTGTGCAAGGAGGGCTGCAGCGTGGCTGGGGAGCCATGTCTCCTGAGAGCTGGAGTGAGGCAGCTGGGACCCCGCTGGCAGAGTCGGTGCATTTGCCCATTCCCTTGTGCCATGTGCCATGTGCCGGGCCCAAGAGTGTCTGAGGGGCAGGTAGTGAGACCCTAACCTTGACCCAAAGCATCCCGTAGAGACCGTTTACCAGCGCTATGCTACCTAGTGAGTTTTGCATGACAGACAGAGAAACTCAAGAGCGTGCGGGTGGCTGGGGCGGGAAAGGGAGGAAAAAGCAAGATTGGTAAAACGGCACAAAGCAGAAAGCAAGAAAGATTGTTTTAGAAACAGAAAGTAGAAAGAGAGAAAGCGAGTGAAAGAAATGTAAGGAAGGCATGGTATCAAACAGTAAGACAGACACAAGTGATAACAGTTCAAGGTTGTTTATTGAACTTCAATTGGGTTTAAAAAACAACTATCTAATCCTAATTCTAAAGATCGGAGCAAGCTACGACCAACAAATAATAATAACGCAGTCCTAGTCGAGTCTGTCAAAATAAAAGGGCCTATTCTAATAAACCTATTCCCAATCCTTACTTCGAAATACAAATAGTGTGGGAAACGATGTCATGCAAAAGAAAATTGTACAAGAAATATATCAGGATATTCAAGCCGTTGGCTTCCCTTGCCCACGTTTTCAGCACGGGAGAAAGCGGCACATTCGAGCTTAGCACACTCTCGGGCTTCTCTAGCACGTGGATGCAGTTCAAGAATTCAACATCAGGAACTTCATGCCAAAGGCTCTTTGTCATTTAAAGTCTCTTATTTCATAGGGCCTGATGCAACACGACAAAACAGTAAAGGTCCATTCTTCTTAGGATTTTCACTTATTCAACTTCTCGGGCGATTTACTGTTCACCCCGGGTCTGCCTCTGCCGGGGATTACACCCACTTTAACACAAAACCTTCATTTGGTCTCCTTCTGCCGGGCTCTGACAAAATTAACATACTTTTGCTAACTTTCTCTACTTCATCAAAATCGAAGACGTTCGACTGTGCGCAGGATTTTGCTTGATCAGTCGTAGGACCGCTTCGATTCACATTTATTTGTTCACTTTCAAATGATCTCCCTCCATCGTGCTCAGATCAAATGTATCTACTTTCGGCACTCCTCAGCTGGATACCCTACAGAAACCTTCGATTGAGCACCCACGCAGTGCTGGACCACTGTGTCAAAGGTATTGTAGTTTGCTTTAAAGTTCAATCACTCATCAGCAGTTCACTTTACTTGCGTCTCTTATCACACACATTTTAACAATGTTCGTTCCAGCGCTCGCTATACAATGTTGCTGCTTGCAACCTTGGATTCAACACAGACCGTTCTTGTATCGGTCTCCTGAACTCACCGGCAGTGTTGATTTCACTGAAGCAGTCTTGTTCTTGGAGCCAAGGACGGTACCACGGTGGCTGGTGATTCTCCCCGCCTTGTCTACTGACACGGGAGGGCCCTCGGTATCTCCCACAAACAATGCAGGATTTGTCAGCCTGGTTTCCTGGTCTTACGCTTTCTCTCGAAGTTTCGGGAAAGTAACGGTTCCTTGTCGAAAAAGTCAAGGGAATTTCCCTCTTTGTGATCCCCTTCGGTTTTGCCGCCTGTTTCCTCGGGTGCTTTGCCTCGCTCAGAGTGTGCTCTCGTGCTCCACTTTTTATCTGTGTGGGGAAGTGTAATGGATGTCAGGTGTGAGTGATTGTTGATAATTTCCTGACCTCACCTGATCATAGTATTGGGACATGTCAGGTACACGGCTCCGATATTAGTCTGTTTGCCCTTAGAGCAGGCTGTCAGTGAGAAAGTGTTCATGTTGTAAAAGCGGGGGGTTGAGTTCCTAAATATCTTACCTGGTAGGATGGGGTAAAGGTGTTACAGGGAAGGCCATACCTCGTCTCACCATCCGGTGTCCCACTCCCCAAAGAACCCTATCCAGGTGATACTCCCGCACTGGTCCACCCCAGGAGCTGGATCCAAAAGCGATGGCTGTGTCCTGGCCACCTGGATGACAGATCCCCGGGCAATAGTGGGTGAGACACCTACTGGTTTCTCACAGAAAGTTACAGAAAAAAAATGGTGTGCGCGACCTGTGCAGAAATAAAAGACAGAAAGAAAATAGATTTGAAAGAAAGGGAAGCGGCCTGAATGCAAAGTTAAAGTGGACAGAAGCAAAGCAAGAGGAAAGAGGAATGTTGTGGTTGCTTTCCCCATGGCTAGAATGTGGTTGAATAATGTTACCATGTGTTGTGTCAAGACCCCTGCATGTTTCTTATAAAACCCTATGGTGAAGCCATCTTCCTCGGGGGCCTTCCCACTCGGGAGGCGTGATATCGCATCTTGGACCTCACCAGCTGTGATTGGGCTGTCTAAATGCTCTATCTCTAGGTGTGTGAATTTTGTCCTATGTACCACCCTTAAGTAATCCTCGACTTCCTCTCTGTGCCTTGTGCTTCAGTGGCGTATAATGTTTCATAATATTGGGTGAAGCCTTCAGCAATCGCCTTCGGTCCCTGCTGGCCCCCCTTCCCCTCACCTATATCTGCCAGTCACCCATCTTTCTGCTCTCTAGAATCTGAGTCTTGCGGCCAGGAGTGAGTCTGCCTTATCACCCTTCTCGTAATACTTCTGTTTCAAGTACCTCAACTTTCATAAGGTTTCCCCCATGCCCAGCGCCCTCAGCTCTGCTCTTTTAGCCATCACCTGCTCTCTTAGCTCTACTATGTCCTCCTTTGCAGCATGCATCCTCTCTTCCCTTTCCACTATTTCCTTCCAGAGTTTTTCTTCCACCAGGCCCCTCTCCCTCTTCCGCCTCCTCTCATCAACAAACCTCTCCAGGTGGCTTTCCCCGCATCCCAAACCGTTTCCATGTTAACTTCCCCTGTGTCTTAAGCGCAAAATATTCACTTATTTCTTCGGTCAATAGGTTGGAGAAAATGGGATAATTCCAGAGTGAGTTGTTACATCTCCATGAGCCCCGATACTTGTGGAGCCCTCCCACTTCCAGGATTGCCATTACCATACCGTGGTCAGACCATGCCACAGGCCTAATGATGCTATCTATAACCCTCGAGCCCTGGTCCTTATTTATTAGGAGGGAGTCGATCCTCGTATATGTTTTATGTTGCGTGGAAAAGAACGTATAACCTTCTTCCCTCGGGTGTTTAAGTCTACATACATCCAGCAGATCTCTCTGGTCCAATGCCAACCCCAGGTGGCTCTATTTGTCCACCCCTTTGTCTCTACTCTCCTCCCCCGCCTTCCTGTCCCAGGTTTCATTTGCCCATGAGTTAAGGTCTCCAACAATAACATACAAGTCTGCCTCCTGTTCCTGTATTTTGTCCAGTGCCTCCCCTACGAATCACTCTTGTCCCTGGTTCGGGCCGTATACAGCCTCTAGTAACAGCTTGGCTCCCTTTAATGTGCCCTTAAGTATTAACAATCTGCCCTCCAGCAGGTTCGTAACTTCACAGTTCTGGAGTCGACAGTGCCTGTGGAGTATTATGCCCACTCTGCCTTTTATAATGTCCCCTGATGCCCAGTGGACCTGTCCTATACCCCCACCTTTTAGTGCCCGCTCCCCTCCCGTTTCAATCGTGTTTCCTCCAGGAATGACACATCCAGGGAGGCTTTCAGATATTCCCTTATTACTAGGGATCTCTTGGTAGGGGAGTTCAGCCCCTTCACATTAAGCGTACCCACCTTCAGACCCTTGACGGCATCACCTTTCCCCATCACATGTGTTTCTTCTTGCCCCTAACACCTCCTGACCCGTTTCGGAAGCCTAAAGGTCCATACTCCCTTTCCTCAGGGAGCTGTGTTCGAGGTTTCTAAAATCCGCCAATCTGGAGCCAAATAACATACCCAACATTCTACGTAGAGATAACAACAAACAAATACCCAACTTAGACTTACAAACATAAGTGTAGGAGACGCCCCCTCTCTCACCGGGGGCCACTATAGAGGGATTGGAAATGCCTCCCTCCAGCAGTTCTCCAGTTTGTCCCAAGCAGCTACCCAGTTATCATAATCTGGGTCACAGCGGTTCATCCTCTTCACAGTGTCTTCTTTGGTGGAGAACTTGGACAGGTCGATTCCCATGGCCATTTGAGCAATTGGTTCCTTCTTCCGCTTCTCTATGCCCTCCAGGAGGTGTTCCCTGTCCCCTCTCGTTGCAGAGTCTGACACGGTGTTCGCCGCACCCTTCTAGCTCGGTACTATACAGGTATTGTTCTTTCCCACCGTGCCTCAGATAACTTTTCTCTGTCTTCGCTCCCCGTGGTCAGCGGAGCGGCTGCCACAGGTTGTGTTCACTCCCTGCTGTATGCCCTGAACTGTGGCTGAGTCCCGTGGGCCCAGGTGCACCAGTTAAGGTCTTTCCTGCGGTGAGTTCCTCTTTTGATCGGGCCCTGTGCACTGCTTGGTCACTCGCACAGTCATCAGCTCTTCTCTCAATTGTAACTAATGACCGTTGTTCCTCTTGACTCACCCACCTCCCGGGCGCGTATGATCTCCCTCGCTCTTTACCAATAAGCCCATTTGATTTGTGGGCAGTGTCCCTCGGTGGACCATTCGCCGCCCCACTTAGGTGGCCCCTGTCTGACGGAAGGCGGGGGGCTAGGGTGGGCAGCCAGCTTCCCCACCGTTGTCTCCAGGTCTGATATCACCCCCGTCGACATCACTGCACACCACAACAGGGCTACTCTCTAAGCGTATCTGCGATGGCACAAACACGCCGTTTCTATCTAGGCCCGGGCCCGGTGCACCTTTCACTTGCTCGGGGCTGACCTAAGGTGGGGGGAGGCAGGTGGAACCCAATGGCACTTTTGATCCAGCCCAGGTGGGGTATCTGCTTGAATCGAGTCCAATCTCTTTGGTATCGCCTTGTGTGCCGGTCCCCGGTTCTTTGAGATCCTTCCGTGTGAGGGATTCACTGCCCGCAGTAGGACAGGCAGGGCCCTGGAGGGGGTTGTTCGGCCCGCTCTCCCCTCTATCCCCCACTGTGCGCTCCTCCTCCGGTGTCTGTCTGCCTGCAAGGCGGCCCTTGAACCTACCAGAGTCCCTGGCTCGCTGGGTCCTTTCCGCCCCTCCACTCAGCCCTTTCCCCCCCGGGGCTCGTGCAGTTCCAGGGTGCACCGCTGTTGGGGGGGTCTCTCGTACCTGGCTTTTCAGGTGCACACCGTACTGCACCTCGGTGTGCTCATCCTTCTTGCAGACACAGGCGGCTATCTGCAGTAAGGCGGGAGGGGACCCTCTCCGCAGGGCGGTCTCCATAGCCTCCTCGTGCCTTCTCTGGATGCCGTCGCTGTTAACGCAGTGCATTCTGGCAAGGGGTCACCCTGCCGTATCGCCGCTCTCGGCTCTTTAAGGGGCAGGGACAACTCTCCAAGTCTCCCGCTGGTGCCAGTCCCACAGGTGCAGCGTGGCACTGTGGGGTAGGGTGCAGCGTGGCACTGTGGGGGAGAGGCCCACCCGTGAGTCGTCCGTCCAGCTGGGAATCCTGCAATCTGCTTTGTTCACTGCAGGAGCGTGCAGTAATTCTGTGCTTCGGTCACCATTGTGTGCCTCACTGTAGTTTCTTCTCCTTCTCCGCAGAGCCCCAGCACTGATTGGGTGCGGCATGGCGCAGGACAGAATGCTTCTGTCCACTGTCTTTCAGCACACTTTCCTTCTTGAATTTTAGGTACAGCAGGGCACGAGACAGTATGCTCCAACCCTCTGCCTTCAGATACACTTTTCTCCGGGTATAAGCGCTCAACTCTTCACAATATCGCTGGAGGGAGCGGGAGCTGCGTGCTCAAGCAGCCATCTTGATCCGCTCCCCCTAGTGGTCCGCGCGTTGAATCCTTTTATAGTGGCATTGATTGTCTTTAACAGCTCCCACCTGGTAATCTGAAGCCATTTGGCATTCACTACTGCTTGGAGTCCAAGCATGAATATAGATGTCATCTGCATAGCAGTCTTGCTGTATAACTTGTGTTCATCTTCTTCATAAGCCTTTATTGATTTCGATGAGAAATAATTCTCTCTTTTCATAGTGCAAGTGACCTTCTTTTTCTCAAGTGCTCATCCACTTTTGGGAATTCCTCAATATTCAGGTCGCTCTGGGGAATCACCAAGGCTGGAACATGGATCAGTACAATAGAACACACTCCTCCCCAGTTCCTGGGAATCTTCATATATGCTCTGGATCCACAGGCCCAATATTGATCCATTAGGACAGCAGTTCCTCTCTTTGTTCCTGGGACATCAATTATGTTCTTGCACCCTTTATTCTCTCCAACTCAGACTTTACCTGCACTTCGAAAGCACACAGTTGCATCAGCCAATGGGATTACAGCTTCATCATCCACCCATGTCAGCAGTTTAGAGTTCTTGGCCCATGACTTTGGGCACTCATCATTCACTTTCTGCACCTCTCTCGTACTGGTTCCTTCTTCAGTAGATGAGCTGCACAGGACATCATCCCATCTTCCCGTCCCGTGGTCATAATCACTCGTCCATAGATCAACAGCTGTGAACGCTTCCAGCATTCTGGCATTCCAGTTTTTTCAGTTTTGTCAGAGCAATTCAACTTCTTAATTTCTTCAATTATTACTTTATCTTGTCCCACAGAAGGATACACAAGCATCTTGTCTGTCCATTCAGGCTCTTTTTCCATTTGGTTTGTCTTGATATAGTCATCCTGGTATGGAAATATCTGTCTTGATCACCATCGCAGGGTTGCCGAGCGCCCTTGGAACTGTCCTCTGGTAGTACATGCTGCTAGATAGCTGAGGCACTTTGCATCATGTGCCAACATCTGTTTTGAAATGAATGTTCTTACTGTACTCATGGCATAGGGGATGAGAGAGCATACATAGCAGCTCTCATCAGATGCTGTCTTCCCCACCTTTTTCATATGTTGATACCACATATTACTCCCCGAATGAGTCGAATTATCAAGATTGGTATTTATACCCTGCATCCCGCTCATGTCGTTTGGCATGCCCAAATATTTATACTGGGAAATATCATGTGTAGTGTTTTCGATTGAACCATCAGAATGATAAAGACTTCGAAATGTAAAATACAGAAAGAAAAAAGAGAAAGCACATGCATATGTATATAAGGCATAAAGTCTAGAAAAACATTTTGTGTGTCACGCCATTTCTTGTTGAATTGCTAGTCTTCCTGTCCTGCGATTGCATTTTCTTCGTCCTGAATCATTTATAATACACATACTCAAATCACATTTGCAGTTTCACAATCTGCTCGATTATTGCAATCAAAAGCCTTCCTACTGGGCCATTCTTTGGATCGTGAAGCAAAGTGAGAATATTAACATCTCTTCTAATGAGTGTAGGGTATGACTGAAGTATAAACACAGAAACTGCAACCACAAACCTATGTGTGTCACAATCGACTGGTGTCATGTGTTATTTTTAAAATATATATTTTCCCAAAAATGAATCTGGGTATTGATCTCTCCTCCAATTTCTAATAAGGAATTTGAGCATGGGCAAAGTGTCAATATGATTTTTCTTTTTCAAAGAATCTCTAGAAAGTACGTTTAAGCTCTGGAAGTCTCTGCAATTATGTGCACTTTCTGCTAATATTTTAAGGAATGTCCAATGAATTCCAGTCCAAAAAATATGTTTTTAATCACACTGCTTTATCGTCCTTCTTGGTCATCGATCGAGTCTTCACACGTGGCAATTCCTCTTCCTGCCTTGCTTCCCATTCACTGGGTACTAGAGGGAGGGTTTCACCTTTGTAGATCTTTATGTCACCCACATGTTATCAAGCTCTTCTTCCAGACACCCTAACCTCCTCTACTTGGAATGGTCCATTAAATCTTGGTTCATGCCATCTACGTGTGAAATGTATAATAAGCACTTGATCTCTAACATACAACTTTGGTGGTGGCAATAATTCGCTTGGATTGGTTACTGGGCCATCCTCATCTGTGTTCCACAACCCCTCCCTCCGATGCTTGACTTGATCTGAAATGAAAGAAACACTGGTAGTTATACATGTCAAATAATGGTGCATCTTATCACCTAGAGTCTGCGCTACACTCTGGGCATTACTTCTGACTCTAGATGGGGGCGTAAGGGGTGCTCTCATGCGCCACCCTGTTACTTATTCATGGGTGTAAGGCGGTGATCTGAATCTGGCACATTTTAAAGGGCATACAAGGCTAGGGGTAGGCAATATAGCCTTCCCTTTTTCAAAGTTAATCTGATCTTTGCTATTCTTTCCTTAAGGAGGCTGTTTAGCCTCTCACATATCCCGTTTGCTTGTGGGTGATAAGCAGAAGAGAAAGTCAAATTTTTTCAAATAGCTCATAGACAAAGTGTGGCTCATTATCTGACCTTAATACTTTGCACACACCCCATCTTGGAAATACCTTGTGCACTAAGAACTTTGCTGCACAGGTGGCATCAGGATGTGCACAGGGACCGGCTTTGATCCATCGAGAAAAGGGACACACCACCATTTATAGATACCTATATCCATTACATGTCTGCAGCATATCGACATAATGCATAATCAATATGCAAATGCTGAAACGGGCAATTTGGACGGGGTATTATGCAGCTGATTGTTCTTAGTGTATTCCCACCTGTGAACCTCTGACACATGATGCAATTCACAATGTACTTTACAACATGTTCTAATAGATTGGGAACAAATCAGTCTTCTGAAATAGTGGCAGCAAGACTTTTTCGGGTTGTATGCGCGGGGTAATGCAGCTGCTCGAGTGAGACTTTTAGTAACGCCACTGGCATCTCTGGCTTTCCAGTGCTTTCCCATCTCCATAGTGCTTCCATGGGGGATAAAGAACAACCACTACATCTCCATAGCTTCTGCTCTTCTTCTGGGGCTCTACCCTGCATCTCTATTAGGTGCCTAATTGACAGCATATTAAAACCCTCTCATAATAACATGCTTCTATTTAATACTTCTTTAACATTTTCAGTTTCGAAACTCACAATTTCTGAGGAATACGCAATCCTTTTGGCTTCTAAATCGGTGACTTTGTTTTTCGTGATAATGAAAGTCTGTTAGTTTAGTATTCGCTGCACATTTGATTACTGCTATGGCTACTGGGAGTTGTAGTGCCTTAATGAGCATGTCCAATAAAGACACATGTTGGGCTGGAGTTCCGTCTGCGCGGGGATAGCCCCACCTTTTCCAACTTGACAGCCCTGCGTGTATGGTTGATGTCACATAGGCGGAGTCACTGTACACCGTTACTTCCTTATCTTTGTGTTTCTCGAGTGCAACAATAAGTGCTACCAATTCTGCTGCCTGTGCTGAAAAATGGGATCCTGAATGCCTCTCCCCACTAGTTTGATACATTTTTGAAGAACCATCAATACAAAGAATCTCCCCACCAGCTAAAGCCTTTTCTTTCACACACGGTATATCATCATAAAATCCAACATAATTAGAGCAATGGTGACATGATCACCTTCTTTTATAGGTTCAGCTACAAACGCGGCTGGGTTCACTATTTTACATCTCACAATTATAATCGCTGGATTAGAAATCATTTCGTCATATGCAGAAGGTCTTTGTGTCGTCAATGTACCATTGGGTTACTCTAAAATGGCAAATAAGGCGTGCTCCACATATAGCGTCATTGTACAGCCCATAGTACTACTTGTGGAATTCTCAATCGCAAATGCGCCAGCAGCCAAAGATTGTTCGCATGGAAAGTGTCCTCTTGTGAAAACATAAAAATAATATGAGGCCGGGAAGCCCAAAAGAAACACACCAACACAAGTTACAAAGAACATAGAAGTGCTTTATTTAAAAGCTACAACAGTTACCAAAGTCAATTGACAAACGGATAGCTATTCGGCTCTCAGAGTAACATAACGAACTTCAACGAAGGTTCGATGCATTAGTAAGAGAGACCGTTGATTGGAATACTTGGGTCTTTTATATGATTTGTCCAGCCCTTGGCCAACCCCCTCGCGGGTTAACCATTCTAGCGATCGGGCCTATGGGTTCCTTGCCAGGTCAATCCTATAATTTATGCATT
Source organism: Ambystoma mexicanum (assembly GCF_040938575.1). Taxonomy (NCBI): domain Eukaryota; kingdom Metazoa; phylum Chordata; class Amphibia; order Caudata; family Ambystomatidae; genus Ambystoma; species Ambystoma mexicanum. Next base: position 43,566,435 of record NC_090923.1, on the reverse strand, counting down.
TTGATTAGTTTCGCTGATATAGTTGTACATTTACACATAGGTCAGCAATAGGACAAGGTCTCAGTTCGCGACCGCAACAAGTGGCCTGCAGGCATATTAATTATTCATTTGTACGGAGATCACAACGGCCAGAATCTTACTCAGAATGTCATTCGGCCTCCATTTTTGATGTTCAGGGTGACTTCCACATTACAAGAGAACCTAAAATGGCGGCTTAATCCAAGATGGCGACTTACATTACTTTCTATAAGGTCAAGACCTTGCCGCGGAGTTTGTTTGCATATGATGTTTTAGACAACTTGGCGTAGGCCAATACACATACAATTGCTGCGATAGGAGGCATAATATTGTTTCAATTCCGACAGACCCTCCTTTTGGCCTATGCCAAGTGCTAATATCATTTCTAATACTTTTGCAAATAACTCCATGCATTGTCGTCCATACATCCTGAATCATTATCTGTAATGTCTATAGCCATTAGGTCATTCATCAGAACTTCTTGTAACACAAACTCTTTAGATGCTGTATCTGGGGCGTACATTTTGTGCCCTACTGTTCTCACCGCTTGAGCACAACACCCCCCTAGCATTGCACATATACTAGGTAGACATTGGAAACAGCAACAAAGGAATAGCAGGATTCCCAAAATAACCAGGATAACAGAAAGCACCTTCCAACCCCAGGATCGTAGAGAATCCCAGAGCCAGGCGCTAATATTCCAATCTCCCACAGGAACATGCACTTCAGAACTAAGGATGTGCAAGTTCTGTATTGCTTTGAAAATTGGCGGACCCCACTAATTTGCATACTCCACCACGTTCTGCCAGAATGACATCTAATGCCATCCGATTTTGGAGTGCTACCAATCTTATTGCCTTTTGTTCTAGTGTCATATTTTAGAGTATATCCGTGGTCCGGTTGATGTTTCTCTCCAGTACTCTTGCTAGTCCCCTAATGTTTTCAGAGTTTGCTATCTGTCCCCAAAAGGGCATAACTGATTTTGCTATATCTCCCAATACTTGCCCAGGGGTATCTCCGTTCTCGTCCCGCCGTGGGCGAGCCTTAGAAACCTCCAATGTACTAGCTACAAATACCCCAGGTAACAGGATTCCTAAATAACAGGTTCCCTGCCAATCCTTGGGCAACCAGGGAAATGCTGAACTACCACAAACGAAATAAACAGGCCCCCCTACATACAGAGGCCTGTTCTCTCCAGTCAAATTTACAATGTTTATACAACCTTCAAAATCTCCCATTGGCCGAGTGCCATTTCTTCGTACACAAAAGGGGACTGAATCAGAGCTATGATTAATAGAGTAGGAAGGAGGCACGGCGTCCTTATTGCCTATCGGAGCCATTTTAAAGGAAATTAGAGTTTGAAAAGGAAGAGATAGTTTATCAGACGGCCTAGTAGAAGCAACATTAGGTTTACTTCTATTTGCATCCCAGGGGAGTCAATTCACGTTTCTCAAAATCATTTAAATTAGTTCCATCAAAGTTCCCTGAGATGCTATCATTCCAACGGCCAAAGAATAGTGCTCTAAGAGAGGCATAGCAAGCAGTCGTTAAAGGTAAAGGGTGAATATACCATCCTAGCCCCTTGTTCCCATGTTGCGGTAAATGAGTGCAAATCCAACTGAAGTGGGAGAATGGAAGACCAGGCTCCCGTCCTTCACCTCTCGCGCTTGGCCTAAAGGGTCACGACCCAGACATCCGCCACGAGAAGAGTTTGTCCATTTACCAGACGACCAGATACCCTGGTACAGGAACATACGGATGTGTCCATCTGCCTGCCCAGCAGCCCGCACTGGCCATGCCGACACCTGCGGCACGGACCAACTAGACTAAAATCTACACGTCGTTAGAGATGCCATGACGACCTAGACAACGGGAAGCACATCTGTACAAATATACACACTGGACATTCCCACACCGATCTACACGAAGAATATACTCAGTGCTATGACGTAGGCGACAGGCATATTCACGGACGTGCATCTTTATTATTTTTACATAGGCTTTCAGAATGCAGAAACGCAAGACGCGTCATGAACTCATCTACAAAGCTTGCTCACGCTTCTCTTGAAACCAGTTACCACCATGAGAAGTATAATGAAGACACGATACTGGTCATGGAACTATATGCTACTATAACCTAAAGCACCTATGCACCAAACGGACCACTTATGCACCAGGCCCAAGTAGGCCTCAAACAAGAGCTCCCGTGGACATTAACAAAGCAAGAGTCAGGTTGCTGATCCTGCAGAATGAGCCCGGCGAAGCAACCAGCCAAGGTCGCAATGTTGCAAACCCACATTCCAAGAACAAATCATCAAAGGCACGATGTTGCAACCTCGCACTCTGCGCACCAACGTTAAGGTCACACCTGCAAATTAAACCAGACACACAGTGGAAAAGCAATATTAATTGTGCAGAATTCTGCCTCAAACACGGTCCCTCCCCACGTGACCAAGCCGAACCTGACGAGATGCCAAACCCAGGAGAAAAGAGGCGTCTGGATCCCTCGCTACGAGACACAGGCAGATACACTTGAAAGGCTCAATGGACATCTGCGACATTGGGAGCGGTCAGCCTTCCAGCTATGAATAAATCCTCACATTGTCTGCACGTACCCATAGTGAAACATTGTTGCAAATTGCAGGTACACCGAGAGCTGGGAACAGCGGTGGTCCCAGGCTGGGAAGCTCACGGGCGCACCAATCAGAACATGGGGCTCTTATCACTGACGCCAGTAATATTAACCAATCCTCAGGAGTCTTCATGTAACAATTCTCATGTATCTAATCGTAGGGACAACCCAGATATATCACCTGACTACCCTTTGTCCACTAACATTGTTCTCTATATGTGTGCTATACTAACCCTACCACTTGAGCAACCAATTAAGAGTGGCGATAGGTTTTTTGTTAACTTTCTGAAGTGACGCAAGTAGCGCGTCATAATACAGTAAAAAGGGCCTGCGAGCCCCACGATTGTGTGTGTGTCAGGACGGACGCGTACGTTCCTTGACCCATCCCTGCCGTTTTGTCTAATAAACAGCAGAGTCACCTTGCTCCTTGTGTGTGTCTCATACTCTATCTCATCTGGGATACACGGGAGGAGTTGGGGCCTCCCTGCCTGGAGGTCTGCGGACGGCCCGGCCGACCTCGGCAGAATTTCCCCCCGACAAGTTGGAGGCACTGCTGAGATCTGTTTAAGATCGACTTTTTATTTTTACTTTTTCCAGGCACTCCCGTTGCGAGGAGGCCCGGCGGCGCGGCCCCCTCTGCCCCCTTCTGAGGACTACAGGACCATCGCGGAGCTGCGAGAAGACCGGACAGCGCAATCCGGATATTGGCCCTCGGGAGCCGGTTGAGAAGTATCCCGCCCGCGGTTGGCGAGTGTCCAGACGTGGTCCAGACGAGGGGAGGTGGCGAGCCGCTCGGAGGGGTGCACGCAGTCGAGCGGCCCTGCATCGAGAGAACTTGGTGAGCATGACACGCACAACAAGCAATGCGAAATTGTGAGGGAGGGGGAAAGAAGTAAATAAGGGAGGAGGGAGGTGTTGTACAGACGCACGGCGAAGGTCTAACAACTTAGTGTTGCCAATGGAATGAATGGTAGCGAAACGAGTGCGAGAGCAGTCGGCTACGTCACGCCAAAGAGGGGGGGCGGAGCACGAAAACATCACGTGCGGCCGCTCGTAAAGACACTGATTGGCCTAAGTCGCGACTACGTGTAAGGGTGGGTGTGTGTGGTTTCCTACGATTTGGCATTTATTGATCAATGAGTAGACGAGGATCCCTATTGTTCGAGCAAGAAACTCGATAGGTAGATGACGTTTCCCTGTAGGCGGTAGCTAGTTACCTAGTTGCCCAAAACGGAAGATAATTGGCTGGTTAAGCCCTCCTGTTGAGGGGCGTATCACACGCGAGGCGACGCAGCGTGCGCAGTCCGATTATATTATTGATTTGATTACCTTGTTCCAGGAGTGACAGGAAGACAGCTGTAGGGTTAGCGGGGGTAGATTGCAAGTGTATTTTGAACTTAAGGAACATATGAAGAATGTACTAGTAGCTCGAAGAGATCGGTGACGTCACCAGTAGGGCTTTAATAGGATATCGCGAGCACAAGGAACTTTGGTTTTGAGAGTGGTGGGGAAGAGAAATGTGATAAGGGAGCGGACACGGAGATAAACGATAAACGAGTGGATCGGGAAAAGGAGAAGGGGAGAGGGGCGTGGCTGCGCACGGAGAACGCCGGCCACGGCAAGTGTAAAAGGGGGAGGAGAACGGGGAAACAGGACGACTGTATAAGAGCGTCGTAAGGGGTACGCAGCCGCAGGGGGCTGCGTGCGCTTCGGCCGCAGGGGGCCGTAGGGGAAGGAATATACAATATAAAATCATACACATATATATTTTTGTTTTTTATGTTTTTAATAATTTTTACTGCATATTGTGCCAAAGGATTGTCGTAAGTCCCCACACTTGCGGGGCCAGGTAAACAATATAAGGTTGTATATTGTAAACTGCTAGTGAAGGGAAGGGTAACAAGGGGAGCGCCACTATGTCATACGGGACAGGGTCGGGAGGGTGGGGGAACACCCTCACTACCCCACTACAACACATATGCACCACACTGCCACCCCATAGGGAGAAATTAATTAAGTACAGCATAGAGTGGACCCAGGGGACAGATAACAAAATGTTAACACCATGGCCGCCTAATGGTAGTTTCGATCCATATGCCCAACATTCACTGCTAAACCATCTGCACAATACATACAAGGGGAAGAAGTTGGCAAACCATGTGGAGGTGTTTAACTTATGGAGGATGTTCCAGGGGTCCCGACCAGGACCAAATGGAATGTTCACTATGGGGGAAACACCCGAAGAAAAGGAGATTAAGAAAGAAGGAGAGGATGGGGAAAAAGGGGCGTGAAAGCACAAAGAATACGGGGAACGGAGGAGAGGGAGGAGAAAAGATTGATAAATCAGACAACATAAAAAGGGAACCCAGCAACGAGATACCCATAACACCGGGAGTGAAAACAGAGGGAGGAGGGTTGTACCCTTTAAGAGAATTAGGAGAAATAGAAGGACAATTAAGGGCGGCTGAAGGATACTCGAACCCGGCATACAGCCCTCCACCATATGTGGCTCATAGGAAGATGCCAGTGGGGGAGGGGAGGATTGGAGAAGAGCAGACTGTAGAGATAGGAAACGACGAGTGGGTAGCTGCACAGATATTACTAAAATTACGAGGTTCACTAACTGGAGAAGAGAGGGAGGTGGTAAAGAGAACAGACGAGGATAGTGCAAGAGAGAGTGAAATGAGGGGAGAGGAGCTATTACGGCAAAAGGAAGAGATTTTGGAGGAAAGATTAGCAAAGCTAAGGGATGAGCAGAATGAATTGATCAAACAGCTTGAGAGGGAGGAAAGAGAGAGAGTGAGGAAAAGGAAAGAAGGTAAGAACGAATTGGAAAAATTAAGGGAACGAAATGAGGAGCAAAGGAGAGAAGCTGAAAGGGTAAAAGTAGCAGCAGACAGGGTATCAAGAGTAGTGCTGAGAGAGAAGAAGAAGGAAGAAGAAGAAAAGGAAAAGGAAATGGCAATATGGAAGAGGAGGGTACTATCAGAGACAGCTAAGAAATATGAAGAGGGGAAAGTAATAGAAAGTATAGTAGAAAGAGAAAGGGTGAAATGGGAAAGGAAGAAAGAGGATGAAAGAATATTGGAACAGATGAGCAACGAAGTGATGGAGGAATTGAAAAGGAAAAGGGAGGAAAATAGTAGGGAGATGGAGGAGAGAAGTGAAGGGGAAAGAGAAGGGAGGAGTAGGGAGAGTGAAAAATGGGGGGATGTATATAGAAGTAGAGAAGTAGCAACAACATCAGCACTAGGGGGAGGAGTTGGTAACAAAGGAAAAGGAGAAATAGACCTAATAGACTTAGAAACAGTAACAATAAAAGGGAAAAAGGCAGAGTGGGGGGTGCCATTTATGAATGATTTTTGTAGTGAGGAGGAAGAAGGAGTGGAGAGGGAAGGAAGAAAGAGTGAAAGGGAAAGCTTAGATAAGCTATACCTCACTAGAACAAACATAGACTCGCCATGGATCAGTAGGAGAAGGGAGGAGCTGGAGAGAAGTAAGGAGGGAGTGCAAGGACTAGTGGAAAGACAAACCCATGAAACCACACCACCCCCATCCCCATCACGCCCTCCCCCGTCGCACCCTACATGTTCAACCACCGCACGCTCGCTGCGCAGAATAAAGCTCGCGCCCTTCATGGACGAACTGACACCTTATGCATGTCGGCTTAGAGACCTCCCTAGTCGCAGGCAAGACAGACAAATAAACACGCCCACATTAAATACAGGAAATGACGAAAGGAGGGAAAAGGATGGAGAAGGAGTTAGGAGCAGGGGTAATAAGGACGAAATTGAAGAGGTAAAGGAAACGGAAGAAGAAGGGGGGTGTGAGGACTCGATATTATGGAACGTAAAGGGTGACACAAGACACAACTTAATGCCACTGTTGGTGAGAGGAGGGGTTAGACCACAGTACGTCCCTTGGAAGCATACGGATAAAGAAAATATAAAATGTAGGCTCCCATCACTAAGTGGAGGTGCGGGTAAGTGGATATATGAAATGGAAAAACACACCGCAGGACAGAAACTAGCAGTAGGAGATGTGAAGGGCCTGTTAATATCAATATTAGGGGATAGAGCGGATGACATTTGGAAGAGAGCGGGATTCCATGGGGTAACAATAACAAACACATCGCATGATGGGGCACCATTTGCAAACTGCAGACATGCGCTATGGCAGGCACTGAGAGTACAGTACCCAGACACATCAGACATAGGAGCAATTACTTCCCGTAAGATGCGTGAGAATGAGGATCCTGTTGATTATATCCAGGATATCCAAGAGAAGTGGCGCATGGAAACTAGAGAACAATGGGACAAAACACCAGCCATATTTTATCATATACTAGTACAAGGGCTCCCAGAAGGAGTTCAGAAACAACTAAAGAAAGTAGTGGGAATGGAAGCAAAACCATGGCCAGAAATACAACTGACTATAGTACATCACTGCAGGACATGGCAAGGGAAAATGAAACAAAAGGAAGAGGACAGGAAAACAGAAGAGGCTAAACTAGTACAGAAAAAACTTACTAAATATACAATGGAAGGGGCACTAATAACTACGCCCACACCAATGGCCCAAAGCCCCACACAAGTAGTGGCTGCACAAGATCCCGCTCAAATAGCACCTCCACAGTCTATAACACAACAAGTGCCGCAACTGCAATTACACGCACCAAACATGGGAGGAGGGTACCCAATGCAAGGAGCTGGGTATTATAGTTATAACAGGGGGAGAGGAGGATTTATGAGAGGGAGAGGATACGGATATAATACCCAACAGCAGGTGGGAGGACTTAGAAATTCCTACCCCACAGGGCAACCAGTATACCAGGACAACACAGGGAGCTTCCCATGGCAAAGCAGGGAACCACCCGTGTGTTGGAGTTGTGGATTATTAGGACACATGTCACGTACGTGTAGGGTCAGGCCAGGAACACCAGCATGGAATGAACAGGCACAACCTAGGACCTCACAAGAACAGCAGGGCACACAACAACAGCAGACGTTACAACAAGGAAGTGACCAACAACAACAAATAACACAACAACAGCCACTGCCACAACAACAAGTAGTGCTAACACAACAACCCCAAACTCAACAAACGCAATTGGGTAGGGTGACGGTCTTGGGACACAACCCTTACACAGGGAATGGCCAATCATTGTACCCCCAATAGGACAGCCCACAGACGGCCTTGTTGTGTCCCATCCTGTCAGTAACACCTAATAGTGCGGAGGAGCCACGCATAGAGGTAACGATAGGTGACAAAAAATTATCATTCCTTGTTGACACCGGGGCAACCCGGTCTTGCATAAGGGAAGGTAAATTTAAGATGTCAGGCGAAGCCATGAACACCCAAGGATTTTCTGGGGCTAAAGGGTTGGTTCCCTTTACTGATAACGTTCCCTTATCTATTGGAGATTATGATCTTTCGATTCCACTTTTATATTATAGTGCCTCACCAGTAAATATATTGGGGAGGGACATAATGAACAGGTTGAATATGACGATCTCCTTTACAGAGGACGGCATAATCTGCTCTACTCCAGGGATTAACATGCTAGCAGCACGACAGATTATGCAAGCATACTGTGGACAGACAGCAATTAGGGCGGAACCAGTAGATGGCGAGCTATTCCAGTATGGAACAGACATGGCATTTGCATGGATGCCAGGGATAGAAGGGAAAATATGGAGGAGGCCAGCAGCCTATCTGTTCCGACCAGAAACACCTGTTAATGAACCAGAAGGAAAGGTGTTTGTAATGGACATTGAGAGCATTATTGCAACAGCTGATTATATTGCTGTGCACGCCCAAGATAAAGAAGGGAGAGCATGGAGGGCAGTGATAGCACTAGCAGAAGGATGTAGGTTGACCCAGGTGTCAGATGAGGAGCTGTTCTCAGAAGAAAAGGAGGAAGGTGAAATGGTGTTCATGATGAGTGTAGAAATATGGCTAAGAGTGGCTCACAAACAAGTAGCACAGAAAATTGCAATGGCGCTTGAGGCACCCGCATGCACCCCAGTCCCCTTCTTTAAGGAGGATATGTCAAGGGTGCCCAAATCATTATGGACTATTAGCCCTTATGACGTGGGATGCATAAAAAGCATAGGGGGTGTAAGGATAAAATTGAAAAAAGGTGCCATACTACCAAGAGTGAAACAGTACCCACTGTCAAAAGAGGCAGATGAGGGCATATATGAAACCATAACGGCCCTTATAAACAATGGCATATTGGTCCCCTCAGAGTCACCATGTAACACAGCTGTGTACCCAGTGCGCAAGGCTAAAAGGGGGTCTTGGCGCTTCATACAGGACCTCAGGCCCTTGAACAACATAGTAGAAGCAGAGTATCCAGTAACAGCAAACCCGGCCACAATATTGTGTGGCATTCCAGCAGAAGCATCACGATTTACAGTGATTGACCTTAAAAATGCTTTTTTCTCAATACCATTACACCCAGACTCACAAGATTTGACAAGCTTCACTTACCGAAATACAAAGTGGAAACATACCAGATTGCCACAGGGGTATTGTGAATCACCCTCAATTTTCAATAGAGTAATACAGATGGATTTGGGTAACGTTGAGGTGGAAAGCACAGTGTTACAGTATGTGGATGACATAATAATTTGCAGTACAAACGAAAGTAAATGCAGAGAGGACTCCTTAAAAATGTTGACGATATTGGCTGAAAAAGGGTACAAGGTAGACATGGAAAAGATACAATACTGTCAGGAACAGGTACTTTACATTGGCCAACTGATATCTCAACATGGAAGAAAGATTGCACCACAGAGAGCACAGGCCATTTCAAGCACTCCAATGCCACAGACTGTGAGAGAACTGCAGCAATTTCTGGGGCTGTGCAACTACTGTAGAGCATGGGTATTTGATTACAGTTCATACATAGGACCCCTGCTTGAGGGTTTGAGGGAAGCCAATAAAGGGGAGAAAAAGTTGGGGTGGACTATGGAAATGAGGGAGGCCTTTGATGAATTGAAAGACGCGATATCAACTGCTCCAGTACTGGCATCCCCAGACTATGAGCGACGATTTTTTATATTTTCACATTGCGACTCAGCAGTGATGAAAGCAGTATTGGCCCAAAAAACGAGCATGGGCTATAAACCAGTAGCATTTTACAGTGGTCACTTAGACCCTGTGATGTTAGTTCACTTCCCTTGCGAACAAGGTCTCGCTGCAGCTGCTTTTGCAGTGGAAAAAGCATCAGCAATAACCATGGGGTGTCCAACTACACTGTTTGTGGAGCATGCACTATTTGCAATATTGAATAAACCTAAGTCCACACTAACAACGCAGAGGGCATCAGGTTATGAGATCATTTTGTCTAGAGCTGAACTAGCAATTGTTAGATGTAGCACGGTTAACCCTGCAAGGTTCCTAGCGGAAGTAATTGAGGAGGGAGATTACGCCCATGACTGCACCCAAATAACTGAAATGTACTCATGTACTAGAAAAGTTGAAGAAAACGCACTCGAGGGAGGTGAGCTTTTGTTTATTGATGGGTCATCAACTATTGATCAAGGAGATGGGATACGGTGGACTGGGGCAGCAGTGGTAAAAATGATGGAGGCGCCGGTATGTGTGGCTATGAAATGTGTACAATTACCACAGCATTACTCTGCTCAAGCCGCAGAACTGGTTGCACTAATATTGGCATTAAAGGAAAGTTTTGACAAACGAGTAACCATATATTCCGACAGTGCATATGTTACATCCACTGTCCACTCAGGGCTATTAAAATGGAGAAGAAGAGGGTTTAGGAGAGCTGATGGCACTCCAGTGCAACATGCCCTCTTATTGGCTGAACTAATTGAAGTAATAAACGACCCCCAAGAACTAGCCCTAGTAAAATGTACCGCACACACCAATGGTGAAGACCACGTCTCAAAAGGGAATGCAGCAGCAGACGCACATGCGAAATATGCTGCATACTTTGGTGAGATATGGAACCCCACAGACTCACAGAGAGGGAGAGGGAGGGGAATGGCTAGGGAGATGTTGATAAGAGAAGGGTACACCCATCTCCCAGCCACACAGATTATGGAGCTACAAGCGGCTGCACCAATGGCCGAAAAAGAAATATGGGTAAAAAGAGGATGTACAATGTCACCAACCGACGCACTATGGCGCCAGGGTGGCACTGGAAAAGTTGTAATACCGTTGGCACTTTTAAACACCGCCCTGAGCCAATTACATCACCCAGCCCATACAGGCAAGGAAATAATTGCAGCACGAATTAGAGAAGATTGGTTCTGTCCCGAGTTAAATTCTCATGTGTCCAATTTTATCAGCAATTGTCTCACATGTCAACAGTTTACGGCCGGTCATACCCTAAAAGTGATAAGAGGTACCATACCCCGGCCAGAGGGACCTTTTCGGCACCTTCACATTGACTATGTTGATATGATCAACATATGTCAAGGTAATAGGTATATGATTGTAGTAGTATGTCCATTCTCTAGGTGGATTGAAGCAGGGCCCTGTTCACACCCAGATGCATTTAGAGCAGCCAAATTCCTAGTAAGGGAGGTCTTCCCCAGGTGGGGAGTGTGCGAGGTTTTAAGGTCAGACAATGGCCCGCATTTCGCAAACGAAATGTTCCAGCATATCACATCCTTGCTGAGCATAAAACACAGATTTGCATGTGCATACCACCCACAGGCTAACGGTGTATGTGAACGCCTGAATGGCCTATTGAAGGAGGCAATTGCAAAAATACAACAAACAACAAAGAAAAGCTGGTTGTATTGCCTTCCATTAGCCCTATTTGAATTAAGGAATAGGCCAGGGTCCGACCACCACCTCACCCCTCACGAGGTGGTTACTGGACGTCAAATGCGCCTTCCCCTAACGCCAACGTCAAGGGCATTCACTGACCACGAAAGTTCAGCGAGTGTGTTAGGTGATGAAATGTATCAATATGTGTCTTCTTTGATTACTAGTGTTGTGTTTGTGTCTCAACAGCTCGAGCGCACACGGGACGGGTCTACCAGCAATCAAGAAGAAGGTGCCGGTACAGAATTGGAAAAGGAGAACTTGTGCAAACTTGCAAAAGGTGACCACGTGCTACTTCGCAATTTCAATAGGAAGTGGAACGATAAGAGGTTCACTGGCCCCCATCTGGTAGAGGACGTATCAACCAGAGCAGTAAAACTAAAGGACAAGCGTGCCTGGAACCACCTACATGATGTAAAGATCTACAAACTGCAGACCCGCCCCAGCGCCAACGACAGGTCCATTGGAAGAACAGCAACAACATCCACGACAGCGGAAGGAAGTTCTACCACAGACAACGACCCAATTGTTCCCTTACCGTGTAACTACCCAGCTTCCCCGGAGACAATAACTGACGAAGAAAGGGGTGATCCCCATACTGCCCACCCCATGGTCACACGCTCAAAGAGTAAAAATACTTCCGCCATCTGATCACAAACCCCCCGCCCATTGACCCCCAAGTATAGTTATAACTGAACTGAAAGACATTACCTGCACAAATACACATGTAAACACGTGAATGTTCTTTTTTTTCTCTCGCACATACAGGAACTGCCTATTATTGTATTGTTAAGAAAAAGCTAACTAACAAGTTCACTGCCCAGGCGTAGATGGTACTCCCAGACGATAACTACCCAGAAGAATTGTCACACCAATTTGTATACGAAATAAAAAGGCCAACATACCTAAAGAAGAGAAGGGTACGTGTCTACTACACAGCATTCCTCCTGGCCATAGAATATTCCATGCCCCACCTCCGCCCATACTTGCCGGTCCTAAGAGACCGATCACTTAGAATAGCGTGGGTGCAGCTCTTCGCCTGGGCACTGAATGACTATTTGATAGGGAGAGCTTAAACGAAACAAACAACTAACATTTAATAACAAGCATTTTGAGAATTTTTAGGCGGGCAACTTTAACGTCGCAAGAATACGCTGCCAGGACTGCAGCAAGGTAAGAGCAAAATGCCGGTGAGATTAGCATATGTAATAAAAGTAATAGGGATTTTTATGATCACCGGGTTCTTGGCTGCCTCTGTATGGCAGTACAGCTATGCTATTAATTTTATTGCTGCACCCAAACTTAATATACCCCCGTCCCCTGCTGCAACAGGTGTTACGTCAGGTGGTAGTAGTAACATTGCACCCAAGCAAAATAGAGTTAAACGCAGCACATACTCAGACAATAAAGGTATTGATAATTATATACAAGATTCAGCACACGTTACAAACAACATATGGTACCAACACATGACCCGCATTGGTAAGCAGACAACTGAGGACAGCTGCTACGTTTGCTCATTAATACCATACGCCATGAGTGCTTCACGAACATTTGTTGCCACAGAAATAGAGGAAAAGACAGCACAGTGCATAATATACTTGGCACTGTTCCAAACGAAAGGAAGATTTCAAGGGACAGTAGTACACATGACATGGAAAACACGAGACTCATACCCATATGAAAACAACTTCCTCAAGACCTATTTGAGTTACCACAAGAGCAGTTTACATGCTGAAGCATTCAGATACATAACAAGTGGCCCTGCAAAAGGAGAAACAAAGAAAGTAACACTGCAGTATCTACCATGTGATTGGTACGCCACTGAAGTTCCGGGTAAACAAGGATGTTGGGAGAGGCCGCTGGTGACGATAACAGGGAAGGTGTATCTGGACAACAGCTGGGAGATAGGAGTGATTGGAAGTAACATGGTAACAAAAGAAACTATCTCAACTATCGAGGCACACAATCACCGATGTTGGACGACGTGGATCAAGTATGTACCAATGCTCACGTGGGTAGAAACAGATGAAGACCCAATAACAATACTACCGCTGACTGCGCCCAAGGTATGCTACCAGCATAAAGGAGAGGTGGACGTAGGATATAACACCAATTGTGCAAGTGTGGTGGAGTTACCTGAGGGGGGAGCAGGAACAGCAGTAATAATGGACCATTATTGGGCCTGTGGAGAAAAGGCATACCATACACTGCCTCCCCTGTGGAATGGTGTGTGCACAATGGTGCACGTCAATGTACCATCACTAGTGGTACCTAAGAAGCATGTCAATGTGGCGAACTTTCCCAAAATGGATGAAGGGGACAAGAGAAAAAAGAGATCTGCACCACTTCAGGAGGAGCAAGTGAACAGGACCAACAGCAATGATACTGTCCTAAATAGAAGAAAAAGACAAGGAGAGCCACTGACAGGAAATTACCTGTGGGGAAGGTCGGAAACGGCACTAACCTCAATACCGCCAGAACACAGACTATTCAGCAGAGCAGCAATGTTCTTCTCCTCAATAATACACCCGGGACTGCAGGCTTACGCAAACGCAAAATGGCTCCAAATAACTAGATGGGAACTAATGATGACCATCAATTCTACAGTAAATGGGTTTAACGCTATAAAAGAGGAGCTGCGAGCTATAAGGATGGTAGCACTCCAGAACAGATATGTATTGGACCTTCTTACAGCAATGGAAGGAGGAGTTTGTGCAAAGATAGGACAATCATGCTGCACGTTCATACCTGCCAACGATGCTGACAATGGTACACTGACAGAAGCAGTTTCACAATTGGCCCAGATGCACTCCAAAATGATGGATGAAAGTAACGGTGTAAACAAGGATAAGAGCTGGTTTTCACTATTATGGTCATGGATGCCATCCTGGCTGTCAGATGGACTGAAAATAATAGTGGGTTGTACTATTTTGGCTGGAGCTACGCTGATAATAATTAGATTTTGGAAGGCCCGGAAGGCACGTACCACTGACGAGTTGCTCGAAATGGTGGGAATGCACCCCTTGATGCCAGCAGATGACGGCCAACATACAGGTATGATAATACAGGAGAGGGAGAAGTTGCGCACCCAAATCATCACCAACCATCTAGACCCACCATCAGTGAAGATCGAGAACCCAAGAAACCCCAGGAGCTACATAGGGAAATGGGTATACTGTACTCCTGGAGGAACCTGTGAATTGGTCATTTGAAGATCATGTAAACCATTATGGACATCTAGGAGGAATGACTAAGATATGGCGGGTAAGAGGAGATAACGAGAAGGATATGTTTGTGGTCGACAAGTCGACCAGAGGGGGGACTGAAGTGGGAGAATGGAAGACCAGGCTCCCGTCCTTCACCTCTCGCGCTTGGCCTAAAGGGTCACGACCCAGACATCCGCCACGAGAAGAGTTTGTCCATTTACCAGACGACCAGATACCCTGGTACAGGAACATACGGATGTGTCCATCTGCCTGCCCAGCAGCCCGCACTGGCCATGCCGACACCTGCGGCACGGACCAACTAGACTAAAATCTACACGTCGTTAGAGATGCCATGACGACCTAGACAACGGGAAGCACATCTGTACAAATATACACACTGGACATTCCCACACCGATCTACACGAAGAATATACTCAGTGCTATGACGTAGGCGACAGGCATATTCACGGACGTGCATCTTTATTATTTTTACATAGGCTTTCAGAATGCAGAAACGCAAGACGCGTCATGAACTCATCTACAAAGCTTGCTCACGCTTCTCTTGAAACCAGTTACCACCATGAGAAGTATAATGAAGACACGATACTGGTCATGGAACTATATGCTACTATAACCTAAAGCACCTATGCACCAAACGGACCACTTATGCACCAGGCCCAAGTAGGCCTCAAACAAGAGCTCCCGTGGACATTAACAAAGCAAGAGTCAGGTTGCTGATCCTGCAGAATGAGCCCGGCGAAGCAACCAGCCAAGGTCGCAATGTTGCAAACCCACATTCCAAGAACAAATCATCAAAGGCACGATGTTGCAACCTCGCACTCTGCGCACCAACGTTAAGGTCACACCTGCAAATTAAACCAGACACACAGTGGAAAAGCAATATTAATTGTGCAGAATTCTGCCTCAAACACGGTCCCTCCCCACGTGACCAAGCCGAACCTGACGAGATGCCAAACCCAGGAGAAAAGAGGCGTCTGGATCCCTCGCTACGAGACACAGGCAGATACACTTGAAAGGCTCAATGGACATCTGCGACATTGGGAGCGGTCAGCCTTCCAGCTATGAATAAATCCTCACATTGTCTGCACGTACCCATAGTGAAACATTGTTGCAAATTGCAGGTACACCGAGAGCTGGGAACAGCGGTGGTCCCAGGCTGGGAAGCTCACGGGCGCACCAATCAGAACATGGGGCTCTTATCACTGACGCCAGTAATATTAACCAATCCTCAGGAGTCTTCATGTAACAATTCTCATGTATCTAATTGTAGGGACAACCCAGATATATCACCTGACTACCCTTTGTCCACTAACATTGTTCTCTATATGTGTGCTATACTAACCCTACCACTTGAGCAACCAATTAAGAGTGGCGATAGGTTTTTTGTTAACTTTCTGAAGTGACGCAAGTAGCGCGTCATAATACAGTAAAAAGGGCCTGCGAGCCCCACGATTGTGTGTGTGTCAGGACGGACGCGTACGTTCCTTGACCCATCCCTGCCGTTTTGTCTAATAAACAGCAGAGTCACCTTGCTCCATGTGTGTGTCTCATACTCTATCTCGTCTGGGATACACGGGAGGAGTTGGGGCCTCCCTGCCTGGAGGTCTGCGGACGGCCCGGCCGACCTCGGCAGAATTTCCCCCCGACACAACAATTACTCTTATTAAAAATGGCATGCGTTGCATTCATTACTATCATTAAAGTGTTATTATGATACTTTCGTCTATGCTGGGAGTCTCTAGGTGACAGAGTGTGAAGGTGTACAGAGGGAGTCAAAGCAGTAGGTACAATCTCAATTGGCAGTAGAGGTTTTAGAGGGTAAATTTCTTCGAAGTACCAAATTCCAATTATTATTAACACAACGCAGCAATACGTTTTCGGGGCCCAGGTACATTGTTCGTTGTCCGAGTTGGTCACCCCCTTATTTACAAGTCCAGTGCGGGGAGCAGCGGTGGAGATGGCAGGCATTGCAGTTTCTCAATCGACTACCCCAATGTTCGTTGCTGGCGACACTACGGTCGCGCGACTTCTTAGCCCTTCCCAACCCTAGCCAGCAGAATCCCTTTTTTTCCTTTTGTTCGAAAGGAACTTTCTTTTACAAGAGAAAACTTTCGATCACTTCTTCTTTCCAAATGCACGGAGAGACCCGTGCCGTACTTCTATTTTCTTCGTCGAAGGTCGTACCTGGTGGTACCCAGAACTGTTTGATCCGGAAACAAGGTAATGTCACTTCCTGAGGGAAGCGACGTATCGGAGGCAACGGAAGTCGCAGAACTTGAAACAGTGTTTTCCGGAAGTGACTTTTCCAAAGAGTGCGGAGACGAAATGGACTGTTCCCCAAGCTCCACGGGCTCAGAGAAATTCTCCGACGCACTCACAGCGCTGTTTGCTACTCCAAGATCAGAGATTGTAGCATCAGCGAGGGGTTCTGCTTCTTCTGTAACGTGTGGCGTCGGGTGAGGAAGCTTCTTGACATGCGTCGCGTGGATCCAGTGTATTTTCCCAGCCACCCGCACTGCTGTCCGAGTGACCAACAGCACCTGGTAGGGTCCCCTCCAGCGAGGAGCGAGACAGGAAGACCTTTCGTAGGCCTTCACTAGGACCCAACTTCCAGGCTGAATATCGTGTCCTGGGCCCGTAAACCGTACAGGTAAAGCTGATTGGACCTGATGATAAATGAAATACAGGTTTTTAGTCAACTGGTTGCAGTAGTCTACAAGCAATACATTTCTACCTCCCTCAGGGCTTTAGGCTTCGGAAGACCCCAAATGTTAGCAGGTCTCCCCATCACTACCTCAAATGGAGAAAGCCCAGTCTTAGTTTGAGGTGTGGTACGCATGGCTAATAATACAATAGGTAAGGCATCTGGCCATTTCAATTTGGTGTCGGCACATGTTTTTGCAAGCTTATTCTTTAAGATACCGTTATGTCTCTCTACCAACCCAACACTTTGAGGATGTCTAGCTGAGTGAAATCGTTTTTCAATGTGTAACGCTGTGCATATCTGCAAAATTACTGCTGCAACAAAATGGGGACCATTGTCCGACCAAATTACCCTTGGAAGCCCAAATCGTGGAAAGAATTCTTTTACCATAGTATTTGCAGTGGTCATGGCAGTAGCATCTTTAACGGGGAAAGCCTCGACCCATTTACTGAAAGCACAAATAATCACAAGAACATATTTTAGATTGTTACACCGTTCCATCTCAATAAAATCAAAGTGGATGACCTCGAAGGGAACAGAAGGGGGCCCAAAGCTTCCCCTTGGAGTTACTGTCCCCTTCCCCACATTGTGCTGTAAGCAAATCATACAATTCTGAACATGTCGCTGTGCAGTCTTCAAAATTTTATCATTCACCCAGACTTGTTCTAACATTTTCGTGATCTGCTGAGCACACACATGCGTAGGACCGTGTGCCATCGTAACCATTGCCAGCACATATGAATCAGGGAGCAACCATTTTCCTTCAGATGTCTCCACCCAACACCCATCATCATCCAGTTTCCCCATTCCTTCGGCCCACCTTTTAGACTCTTCTATTGTGGCATCAGTTTGAATATCTCGCACAGACCCAATACCCTCATCCATTACATAGGCATCTTTTGTTTCCCTTAGAGCATACATGTCTGCGCTAAGGTCTGTGGCCGTTTGCCTGGCTATCTGATCAGCAAAAGCGTTCCCTTTTCCCACATCATCTATGACCTTACGATGTGCTGCACATTTCATGATCGCTAACTGCCATGGGAGTGAGAGTGCCGAGAGCAATTGCACTATCAGGGGACCATGCTGGATCTTGGTCCCATGTGAGGTTAGGAACCCTCTTTCCGACCAGAGCCTCCCAAAGTTGTGAGCCACCCCAAAGGCGTACTGGCTATCAGTATATATGTTTACTATACGCCCTTCGGAGAGTTCACAAGCTCGGGTCAACGCTATAATCTCTGCGGCCTGCGCGGAGTTATACGAAATTCTCTTAGTTTCAACAACCGTACTCAACGTAGTAACTGCGTAAGCAGCTGTAGATGTACCATCTGGAAGTTTGAAGCAGGAGCCATCACAAAACAGCTCCCCTTCTGCATTGTCCAAAGGAGTATCTATAAGATCTATCCTGCCCTTCGTTTCCTGTTCAGTGGTATACAGGCAGTCATGTAATTCTTCGTCACCGCAAACAGTATTTTGCGGGAAAGGTAGAAGTTCAGCCGGATTAAGAACACAACACCTCTTAATTTGAATGTGAGGGGCAAACAGAATTAATTCATACCCTGTTAGCCGTGCAGAGGTGAGGTGTTGCGTTTGGGTTTTATTCAATAGGACATCTACAGAGTGAGGTACCATCAAAATTAAATCATGGCCTAGGACCATTCCCTCACTCTGTTTTACAGACACGGCAGCAGCAGCGACAGCTCGCAAACATCTTGGCAAAGCGCATGCGACAGGATCAAGGGCGGAGGAGTAGTAGCCCCACGGCCTATTCTTCCCTCCATGTTCCTGTGTTAACACAGCCAAAGCACATCCATCACATTCATGCACAAACAACACAAAGGCCTTGTCATAATTTGGAGTACCCAGAACCGGTGCAGAGCATAACGCGGTTTTGAGAAGTTCAAATGATCGTTGATGTTCCGATTTCCATGGCAGTGGCAGAGAAATGCCCTTCTTCGTCAAAGCCAACATCGGTTTTATCACTAGTGAAAAGTTCGGGATCCACAACCTACAGTAAGAAGCCATACCTATTAAGGCTCTGACTTCCTTCTGTGTATTTGGAACAGACATGCCAGAAATGTGTTTTATTCTTTCAGGTGTCAATCTTCTCCCCTCCTTTGACAGGAGGTAGCCTAAATAGGCGACCTCCTGACAACAATATTGAAATTTTTTGAGCGAAGCTTTATGACCATTTTTAGCTAGATGAACAAGCAACAGTACAGTGCCTTCCTTACAAGCACTTTCAGAATCTGCAGCCAAAAGCAAATCATCGACATACTGAAGCAGTGTACAAGTAGGTGGCAATTCAAGGGTGTCGAGCTGCTCTTTCAAAGCCCTACTATAAATGCTTGGACTTTCAGTATACCCTTGAGGTGCCCGAGTAAATGTAAATGAACGTCCTCCCAAGGTGAACGCGAACAAATATCTACTCTCCTTGTGTATAGGAATGCTAAAGAAAGCATTTTTTAAATCCACAACACTAAAGTGCGTAGCCGTAGCAGGGATCATTGTTAGTATCGTTTTTACATCAGGCACAATTGGAAATTGTGGGACGACAACTTTGTTAATAGCATGAAGATCAATTATGAACCGGTATGGGATTGCATTGTCACCTTTCTTGTATACAGGCAAAATCGGGCTGTTACATAAACTACCTGCAATCTCCTCAATCACCCCTCGATGCACAAAATCGGAGACAATGCACTTCAAAGCATGCTCGCCCTCAACTGATATTTTATACTGCGGAATGCGTGGTAATTTAACTCCACGTTTCAAAACTATTTTGACGGGCTCAATCTGTAGTACCCACACATCATTGTCATCAACTGCCCATAAACATTCCGGAACAACGCTAAACTCAGGAGGCAATGGTCGAATCAGAAACTGAGAATTGGGAAGTTGCTGTGGTGAAACCGTCAGTCGTACTCCATCAGAGGAACAATGAATTACTGGATTCAATTTCTTCAACAGATTTAACCCCAGCAAATTCTCTCCACAGTTCGAAGTCAGAAGGAAGGGACAATGGTCCGTAAAGGGACCCAAAGAAACAGACACCAGTGAAGAAACCGGACAAACAATTGGTATACCAGAAAACCATACAGAAACATTTGTTTGCCCTGACAGTGGAAGGTTTGGAACCCGGGAATGATCAATGGAGCACTTCTGTGCTCCAGTGTCTATCAAAAACTGGTGTTTCCTATTCCCCACTAACAATTCAACGTAGGGACCTTTCTGATTAACGGGAATAGGTGAAGATTCCAAACCCTGCTTCGGGCAGTCCTAACGAAATAAAATGTCGTCGGAAGGAAGCTCTTCAGAAAGGTAGGCAGCAGAAGGGTGATCAAATATGTTTCTTGCGTCCACACTCGAAGTCTGATTTTCCAGTGAAAAAGGTTGCTGAGGATCTTGTGAAAACTGACCTCTAGCAGGGCCCCCTGCTCCAGGGCGACTTCTAGGTCGTCTACCCATACTCCCAAACGCATTGTTTGACCTTTGTCGAAGGACTGGGCACTGTGCTCGCCAATGACCTTCCTGGCGGCAATAGGCACATTGATTAATATTCACAGAACCCAAAGGAGCGTTTCCTTTTGGGACATACTGACCTCTGGTCTGTGTCGTACCTCCTCTGGGGTTTCTAACAATTTGTTGTAACAATACTTTAGTCCTCAGATCTCCTTTCCTCTTCTCTATTTTCTCCTTTTCATTATTAACACGGTTCTCATAATACTGAGCCATGTGCAAAACTTCAGATTGAGATTTCGCCTGCCAAGCGCTCTCAGAGGACATAATCTGTGACTGGATGTCGGGCAACAATCCACGTACAAATTTGTCCACGAACAACCTTTTCCCAGACTCTGTACCCAAGTCCTGTCCACTGAAGTCAGAAAATACCTGTTCGAATCTATTAAAGAATTCGGTGGCGCCTTCAGTTTTTCCTTGAACACAGGCCGTAAGCTTGTCCCAAATAATTATTTTCTCTGGAATTATAGTTTTTAATTTTGCGACAATTCTATCAGGCAAAGTAAGTATTACCTGAGGTGGTTTCTCACCAGCTGGTCTTTCCCCATCAAACCTGGTCATGTTAGCCCACCTATCTCCCAACCCTGGCACATCGTCTATTGTCCGAACCTGCTTCCATAAATCTACGGGTAGGAGTACAGGGAATAGCAAGTCAACATCACTTAAGGTGAACACAGAGGACTGCAAAACGGACTCTATCTCTTTGTAAAACCCTGTCGGGTTTTTCCTGATATCGGGAATTGATTGTCTAATAGTGTTCACTTCCTGTCGTGAAAACGGGACGTGAACAAATTGCGATACATAATGCGCAGGGATATCCACAGTGGGTGCACCAGTCCCAGCGTTAGCAGGAATCTCAACCTTTGGGACAAATGTCGGAGGAACCTCTCTCATAGGCAACTGAGATATAGGTAACTCCGACCGCTTACTAAGCAACAGAGCCAGGTCGAGCGCTAAGGCAGTCGAAGAAGTGTCGGGTGAAAAAGCCCTTTTACAAATCCCCAATAACTCTATAGGACAACTAACCATCTTCCTTACACATTCTTCCTGCAGGTACTGTACCATTACCTGAATCACCTTCCTTTGCATTTCTACTGTATATTGACTATACGTGTCATATACTTCATCTGGCGGAATCGATGAATCCGAGATCCATCGAATCGCATCTTTGGTACAAATTCGTACTTCCTCAGGTGCCGATCTAAGACACGGAAGAAACCGTTTCTGCACATACATACTGTCGTCTTCATCATCCTCATCTCGTGATTTTTCAAAGTCCCTCCTATACTCAAACAATCTTTCAACATGACCATGTACTTTCTTCTCTGTGTCCCTCGAAAGTGCTAAAGCATTTAGATCCCTCACCCCTTGTGGGAGATCCGAATTTTGTAATCTACCCCACATCACACATAAATGAGTCCCCAAACCTTTGATAAAAACATTTTTCTCGGGAAAACTGTTCAAATTTGATAATGTGGAAAAAACATTAACTTGATCACCTTTCTCCATACAGTGCTTAGCCCATGCAAACAATTCCCGTTTCTTGTCTGCAGAAACAGTATTACGAGTGACAATCTTTGACCCCGCACCCTGATCAACTTCAGTCAATACGGAACCACTCGGGAGCGGAGGTGCGGGCAAATTCAATAAGGGTGCAACTATCGGCGCGGGAGGAAGGGGTGGTGCGATAGGTGGAGGAACAACAACTAGAGGAATAGGAACAATAGGTTGTACAGGGGGAACAGGAATAACAGCAGGAACAACAGCAGGAATGGGCAGAGCACCCGGGAGAGGATCATACGGAGGTGGCGCAGAGGTACCAGGCCTGCGTTCGTTTAACAATTTTTCAATAAATTCTTCAGAAACATGGAAATCTTTAGAGGGATACATTTTCTGGATTCCGAGTGAAAAAGCCCTATCCATATTTTTAACTGACTCTGAATGTTTTTCCTTATCATATAACAACGCCTTTTCGGCATTTGTTTTATGACGGCGTGCATGTTTATCCCTACTTTTAAGCTGCTGCAATGCTTTTTCCAATTCTGCAAAACATCAAAGGCTGCAGGTCTGGCCTTCTTTTTTAGCAAGACCGATTCTAGGTATTCAATACGGGGGATCTCAAAACTACCATTGATTGGCCAATGAAATTCGGAGGCATGTCTGGTTTGTCTGTGCCAAATATCATTAAATACTATACTTCCAATGCCATACTTACAGTACATAGTACATGCCGGCGACCCCTCCTGTGGTGCCGGGTGGCTAAATTCCAAAGATTGTCGATCGCTGCGGAACAGAGCCCTAAAGCAGCTAGACAATTTCCCAGGCATTTCACAAAAAATTGGTGTTACCTGGTCAATAATTGTGTCTGCAGATACAATACGCCAAATTCAAATTGTCAGGGTTAAAGTAAGAGCCGGGTCACGACTGCACCTGACCAAACCTAAGGAGGACCGTACGGTTTACCAAAGAACTTACCTAACGAATTTTACCTTGTGTTTGGTGGTTTCGACAAATCTGCCCGCCTCAAAAATGGACCCTCGTCAAGATGCCGTGTCAGACCACACGACTATCGTCCAAGGATCGGATCGTGCAGCGCTGCCGAGGTATCACGTCTCGTTCGGTCGGGCCCGCAGTATCACACCGTCCGATCCCGGTTCGATAGTCTGCGTCAACCTTCAATGATCCGGCATCAATCTTGAGGGTCCCTATTCGGGCGCCAACTGTGAAAACATAAAAATAATATGATGCCGGGAAGCCCAAAAGAAACACACCAACACAGGTTACAAAGAACATACAAGTGCTTTATTTAAAAGCTACAACAGTTACCAAAGTCAATTCACAAACGGATAGCTATTCGGCTCTCAGAGTAACGTAACAAACTTCAACGAAGGTTCGATGCATTAGTAAGAGAGACCGTACATTGGAATACTTGGGTCTTTTATATGATTTGTCCAGCCCTTGGCCAACCCCCTCGCGGGTTAACCATTCTAGGGATCGGGCCTATGGGTTCCTAGCCAGGTCAATCCTATAATTTATGCATTTTGATTAGTTTCGCTGATATAGTTGTACATTTACACATAGGTCAGCAATAGGACAAGGTCTCAGTTCGCGACCCCAACAAGTGGCCTGCAGGCATATTAATTATTCATGTGTACGGAGGTCACAACGGCCAGAATCTTACTCAGAATGTCATTCGGCCTCCATTTTTGATGTTCAGGGTGACTTCCACATTACAAGAGAACCTAAAATGGCGGCTTAATCCAAGATGGCGACTTACATTACTTTCTCTAAGGTCAAGACCTTGCCGCGGAGTTTGTTCGCATATGATGTTTTAGACAACTTGGCGTAGGCCAATACACATACAATTGCTGCGATAGGAGGCATAATATTGTTTCAATTCCGAAACTCTCATGACTGGATCTAAAATCCCACTGTAATCTGCCAAATGTTTATACGCTAGTGTTGTTTTTTCTGTGAGTACTGCTTTCATTATTGATCCATTGGTGTGTGAAAACAAATACAATTCTTCATTATAATTGGGAAATCCCCCAAACTGGAGTTGTAGAAATTGCTCTATTTAATTCCTCAAATCCTTCCTACATTTCTTCAATCCATTTTATCTTTTGCTTACCAACTTGTGCTTTCTTAAGTGCTTGCAAATGTGGCTTTGTATCTGTGCCGTAGTTGAACACCCAAACCCTTCAATAATTCCATAAAACCAGAAATTGCTGCATTTGCCTCACTGTATTTGGCTTTGGTGCTTTCATGATAGCTTCAGATTCTCAGGTGTAACTTTCTTTCCTTCATGTGAAATTAACTGGCCTATGTACAACACCTCTTCCTGGCAATACTGTAATGTTGGGACAAACACCTAGGTAGGTTTGTTCGCGGACTCAGAACTCATGGAAGGCCCAACTCAAGTTCACTGTGGTTTATTACAACCAAAAGCAACAGGGATCAGTACAAGTATCAATCACGTCCCGGAACGTCTCAATGATTCCTGGCTCGCAGGCCTGTTTTGTGGGCCCAATACGTCAGAGTGATGCCACAACATGGGACCTTCTCCAGCAAACCTATCACACCTCAGGATTGGGCGCTGGGTGATAGTCCACCTATAGCAGTACCGATACATGTTAATTTACTGGCTCCCACATGTCAGGTGGCTTGCCTGGCCCATCCCTGAAAGTAACTAGTTCTACAATGTTGCAGTGTGAGGGTTGTACCATTAGTTGTTGCCCATTACCAACCACCCCTGGGATACTACACTGTGATTGGCTAGAGCTGACGTTCACCAGGCCTGGTATCCAAAATAGTTCTCAGCTCTCAATTCACCTTCTCAAGGTAATACAAAAAATGATGTGCCTGCATTGTAACTTGTGTGTAGCACCATTGACTATGAGAGTGCCCGTCCACATTATGCAACACTCGTCTTCACTGTAACAACTTTGTTGCAAGCTTCTTTGTCTGATGGTGTGAGAGCGCTTCTCTTCCCAGCTTCTAGTTTCAATTCGTCATTATTGGGCCGGGTCACATGCTCTGAGACCGTGTTTTGGGCTTCTGCAGCTCCGAATTACTCTGAATTAATGGGATTTATTTGTACTTACTGTGGCTGGTGTTACTGTCATTCAGGGAATGGAATTTTATGTTATGTTAGGTACATTTCTAAAGCGAACGTACCCCTAGGGGCATCATGGCGCTGGGAAGAGAGGATGAACGGCGGCAGAAGGAAACAACCTAGTATAGATAAGTCTTCAGAGACCGATGGAAGATCAGATGGTCGCCAACAGCTCGAAGAGACAGAGGGAGATCATTCCAGGCTTTTGCAGCCATCACCGAAAAAGCATGTCCGCCTACGCGAGAGAGTCTGAAGCGAGGGACAGATAGCAGATGGGCAGACTGAGATCGCATGGGATGGGGTGGAAACATAACAGAGGAACATTTCCAGGATGTATTCCTCACCCTGCTTATAAAAAGCACATAGATTTTAAAAGGAACCTCTTCTCTATGGGAAGCCAGTGAAGCTGCCTAACGGGTGGGGACATGTGTGCTCGGAAAGGGGGTTGAAGCACTGATCTGGCAGCGGCATTTTGAAGTAGTTGAAGCCAATTGGTGAGGTAGCGTGGCTGTCCCAGATAAAGCGAGTTACAATAGTCAGTAGTGCTCAGTACTAACACTGCCCCCACTGTAGCATGATATTTAGGTGGGACAAAAGGAAGCACTTTACGCAGTATGCATAGTTTAAAGTGTCCCGATTTGCACACAGCTGCCACTTGATGATAGGCTATAGATAAAGAAGATGACATTATGACCCGGCGGAGTTGGCTGTAGAGTTGCAGTCTGTGGCAGTCACTCCAACCTTTTCCCCAGAGACAGGAGTCTCTCTACCGTGTCTACTCGCATACGTGGGAGGTCCTACAAAATCCCCACCTAGCCGCGGAGCGGCCGCGGAGTTGGCTGTAGAGTTGCAGTCTGTGGCAGTCACTCCAACCTTTTCCTCAGAGACAGGAGTCTCTCTACCGTGTCTACTCGCATACGTGGGAGGTCCTACAAAATCCCCACCTAGCCGCGGAGCGGCCGCGGAGTTGGCTGTAGAGTTGCAGTCTGTGGCAGTCACTCCAACCTTTTCCTCAGAGACAGGAGTCTCTCTACCGTGTCTACTCGCATACGTGGGAGGTCCTACAAAATCCCCACCTAGCCGCGGAGCGGCCGCGGAGTTGGCTGTAGAGTTGCAGTCTGTGGCAGTCACTCCAACCTTTTCCTCAGAGACAGGAGTCTCTCTACCGTGTCTACTCGCATACATGGGAGGTCCTACAAAATCCCCACCTAGCCGCGGAGCGGCCGCGGAGTTGGCTGTAGAGTTGCAGTCTGTGGCAGTCACTCCAACCTTTTCCTCAGAGACAGGAGTCTCTCTACCGTGTCTACTCGCATACGTGGGAGGTCCTACAAAATCCCCACCTAGCCGCGGAGCGGCCGCGGAGTTGGCTGTAGAGTTGCAGTCTGTGGCAGTCACTCCAACCTTTTCCTTAGAGACAGGAGTCTCTCTACCGTGTCTACTCGCATACGTGGGAGGTCCTACAAAATCCCCACCTAGCCGCGGAGCGGCCGCGGAGTTGGCTGTAGAGTTGCAGTCTGTGGCAGTCTGTGCACGTCTGAAACAATGGAAACAGCGGCTCCACCAGCAAATTCCACCCTTATAGCCAAAACCACGGACCGAGACCCAAAGGCCATACAAGAGGGTCGCCAGCTTCGAAGTGCGCACCCACGCCTCACTGTTGAAAAAAACCCACAACAACACAGCGTTCAATCCCATCCTACGCCGGGAAATCCTCACAAACACTCAAAAACTTTAACAGGCTCAACTGTGAATGCCCGTTGGAAACAGGATTCCTTAGAAAGATCCGGGCCCAGTACTTCAAATACAAATACAGAAACCACTCACCATGAGTTAGCCCCAGGAGAATCGGAGGACCCGCTCTGGCGGACCTTGGAGGACGCCCTCCCGGCCCCGGTTCCGCCGAGCTCGGATCCCGAGGGTGACTCATCGATGCTCCAGAGCCCGCGCCAACGACCTCCTGCACGGGCCACGGCGGAAAACAGCGGCTGTAAGCCGCGGTCTTGCCCGCGACTCCCACCCCTACAGCCTCGGGACCCGATGGCCTCCGAAGGGGGGATCGAGAACCGAGAGCGGGGGGAGGGGCTCGCTCGGGCGGGGAGCGTGGATTACATGCCGCAAAGTGTCCTGGAGGACGAGCGAAGCCCGGCTCCTGCGGAAAAGGCCCCGGCAACGGCCTCGCCGGAAAGGACCCCAAGCAAGGCAGAGCACCCGCAGGTCCTTCTGGGGGCGGGGCCGACTTCCAGCGCAAGCCCCACGGCAGGACGCGTCGCACAGTGGGGAGGGCCGGTCGGCCAAAGAGTCACACTCACCGCCGAAGAGGACGTTCAACCACTTCGGCAAACGCGAAATGGCCAAAAAGTCCCCTCAGCAGAGCCTAGTAGCTCCAAAAGTCATGAAAGAATCAAGGATAATCATGCCAGCAAGACACCAACAAAATCAAAACCCCAAGTACTCCAAAGCAAGTCTCTGAATACTCTTTCTTGCGTCTCAGTTGTCGACCACACTGCCCCAGGCAACACAGGATATGAAGAGCAGGTCCCAGCTCGGAAAGAGCCTCCGCAATCACTGCCCGCGCCCCCGGAGGCCTTGAAAAACAAAAAAAAACGCACTAGAAATGAGACGGAACCTTCGGACACAGGAAACGAAATTTCCACTTGGAAGAA
This sequence comes from Ambystoma mexicanum, assembly GCF_040938575.1. NCBI lineage: Eukaryota > Metazoa > Chordata > Amphibia > Caudata > Ambystomatidae > Ambystoma > Ambystoma mexicanum. The sequence continues at coordinate 43,538,252 of NC_090923.1, read as the reverse complement.
AGTCCCTTCAAAAACTACAAAAAAAACTCAAAAAAGCACAACCAAACCATATACGTCAAAAAACCAAAAAAATGGCCAATTAATAAAAAATCACCGGGGCCAGAAACCAACAAAACCATCGGTAGCCACCCTCGTAACAGACTTCTTTCACGCTTTTGCGCCAGAGACCCACCTGAGGCAAGCGGACCTCACCGACGAGGAAATACTGGAGGCAATAAAAACGTGCCAACCCCCAGAAAAAGCAAGAAAAATATTTGTCCCGATAAATACCTGTGTGCAGCACCAAAATCTTGCAAATGACATCCAACCACGCATCTCCTTTAAAACAAGCCTCACAGGCGAAACCAGTAAACAAAACAGTCCCGCTTTTACACCAAACACCGGGTACCCAGGCTACACCTAAGAGGAAAGCCACACCGATACATCCTACGGAACTAGTCCAAGCTTCTGTCCACTCGGAAAGGTCCGATGACATGACGCTTCCAGCCTTACTTAAGGAAAATCTGACACCAGCCATTTGCAAAATCAGTCAGTTAACCAGTGAAGAATCCTCACTGTCAATCCTCCTTAACCCAACTACCTCTCTCGAAACCATAGAGCAGACAGGGCCCCAGCCCTTGCAAGACTCATCTTCTGAACCACGAAAGCAAACTATCCCTCTACTTGACCATGAGTCTGACACGCTCCCAAACAAAGCTGTTGCGATTAGCCAAACTAAGGATCGACCGACCCGCAACAGGCAAGGGGGCTCATTGCCCGCCTTCCCCCCAAACCTACATTTATCTGGGCGTCTCAGTGGTGGCCTTTCGGACCTTCCCTCTTCGCCTACAGTAAGACGGATTCTAAATGAGTCCAGTACACTCTCGCCTGCTCCAAAACATAGCCCCCTTCCCCAGGGTCCTACAACGGAGCCGGCATCGCAGCACAAGAGAGATCTTCTCCCAATAATGTCAGCTATCACCATTGCAATGAACCCGTTTACTAAATTGTACGAAAACATTAACGAAAATCTGAAAGACAATTCAGCCATTCAAGCCACAATGCTCACGAAATTAAGCTTTCTGGAAGGTTACATCACCGCCCTAGATGATAAATTCAAAATCTTAAAGCAAGCCATAGAAGTCGGCTTCAAAGAAATGGTAATCCCTCCCACCTCACCCGTCTTAGGGACAAAACAGGGAGTTCAAATTTCCCCAGTCGATCATTTAATTTCATCCCCCAGTACTCTCCTAAATATCCAACTGGCCGCTGGTCTCTTAATCCCGGAACACCAAGAGGTGATTGATATCACAGAAGAAACAGCAAACATTCCGCCCCCACCAAAAAAGCCAGCGAGTGAGTCTGATCTCCCTTACCCTTTGTTCACAGGCATGAGACGGGAAATAAAAAAAACCAACCCTAGTGGAGGGAAGTCTGAAACACAGCATCAACCCTTAACACTGCGACTAAACTCAGGGTCAGCAAAACAGAAAGAAAAAACAAAAACCTTGGCCCGGAGTCCGTCTGCACCCCAACAAATCCAAAAAGTCTCTTTTAGACCTCTAGAAACCTTCCTAGAAGATGTGGTTCTGATGAATCTCTCTCAACACCTTGATGACATGGAAGACCAACCATCCGAAAAACATGAGAAAACACACAAATCATCAAAGCAGCAGCCTACTTCAACAAAAACTGATCAAATCGCAAAAAAAAAAAGAAAACTCAAAAACTGTCAGAAGAGGAATCTCCGTATCACTTCTTCACCTTGGAAGAGCGCAGGAAACTTCTCCATCGTCGAAAACCTGCCACCTCTTGTAGCCCAACGAGCTCTAGAGTGGTGTCATTTACATGTCCTCCAGTTCGCGAGGGGCAAACTCGGAAAAAGCTAACCTCTAGCAACCAATTTAGCCCACAGGATGTACGACAATTTCGGGACCCTTATCAAAAGTCCAAAGAAAACACACACTCAGAATCAAGAAAATCAGAAAAGAGGGGGCAACACTTGCGGTCCCATTTTACTTCAAGGACCGAACAACATCGGAAAAGACCGGACCCTACAGGGGAAGCCCCGATTAAGCTTGAACAACACGCAGAAAACGACGATGACATTATTCTGAACAGACGAGGAATCCTCACGCTATTTAGCCTGATTCCGACCCTCCGGAAGATCAAGTCCTCAGATTTAAAAATCATAGATCCATATCATTCGAATAAAAGAGCAAAAGCCTATATTCATCTAACTTCGAAGTATATAAGGTCGAAAATTGAGGATGCAACAAGCGACCTGGCTGCGCTAGGCTATACTGTGCAAAGAGACCCGCAAAACACGGAAAAAACCAACCCAGGAAAAAAAAAATCGACCCGAAAGTCCAAAACTGCGGGGCAAGAGCAAAAAGTGGAGCCACAAAGCCTCCCAGGGCTAACCCGAACAGTGGTAAATTCATTCTCAAAGTCATCTGAGAGCCATCGAGAACTAAAACCCGTCACTCCTAGGCGCGACAAGCCAAACGTGTCCACAGAAGAGTCGTCCCCGAAGCGGGAACATCCAAAAGCAGATCGTTCAAATTCGTCCAAGATTGAGTCAAAGGCGGAATCCAACAGGTCAACCCTCAGAGCTCAAATAGAAAGCGCCTCCACAGTCCAAAAATCAACTGCAAAACTACAGGAGCTGTGGGCCTGGCTCCCAAAGGCCCTATTACAAGGGTCCAAATCCAAATAGCAATTCGCAGGGCTCCCAGTAGAGCCAAAGGGAAATCGGAACGTCAGCCGGCTCATACCTTCATTAAATTTCTGCTCATGGAACACGAGAGGCCACTTACATCTCACCACAACGGGCGATGCAAACTTAGCTTCATTTGACATCATTTGCCTCCAAGAGACCTGGCTCAGGAAAAATCCAGCTATGGATGGGTTCGATATAATTCTGGCCCCAGCCAACAAAGGAGCCCTAGGCCGGCCGACTTCGGGTCTTTTTCTGGCCTGTCGACAGGGAATCGGGTTGACCCTCAAGTCAACCCTCCAAGCAAATCTGTCAATCTTAGCAGTATTATGCGAATGGTCTGAGAAGCCCCTCTGCAAACCGCTGCAAATAGTGGTGATTAATACTTACTGGAACCCGGCGGCAATAAACCATCAGTCTTACCTCTTAATGATGGAAAACCTGATTGACGATATCCAAGCAACACGTCAAGTCTTCTTAATTATCATCTGCGGCGACCTGAATGCCAAATGCCCTAGAGAATTGCGAACATTGGATGCATCTTCGCAAACTACAACAGCACTGAAAAGAGGTCTCCTATGGTCTTCCTTGATGTCCTCTAGGAAATTCGAAAACCTGAACTTCGCCTTCCCAAACAAAAACCGCCTGCCAACTTGGAATCAAGGCCCACTAAAAGCAACCATAGATTATATCTATGTATCCAGACCGCTTTTGAATAAAGTTCAATCCTTTGAAGTTCGACAGACTACAGCCAGCAACCACAATCAGCTGACAATGTCGCTGGCAAATCACCACAAGGCGCCTGAACTCTATTCTACGGAAGTAGAACCAAACGCCCGTGGAAACCGACTAAACCTGTCGACCCGTGCGGTCAAAACCCTCCTGGCAAACTACACTGGGGAAGACAGACCCAAGGGCGTAAAGAATCTTGACTACGTACCTTTGCTGTTAAAACACCGAACGAACTCCAAACAGCTTACCTCTGTCCACGCACCCCCAAAACACGCCTATGATGCCACCTTGGTGACCAAACGAAGGGAGTTGCGAAAACTTAAAAGACAATTAGGAAACGACCCGTCAAACAAAGAAAAATTAAAAGCGGCAACCTCAACTTACAAATCATGGGTGAAAGAACACCGTTACCGCCTTTACCAACAAGACGCGGAAAAAATGTTAACAGCCATCAATGGTAACAAAGCAAAAGAATTCTGGTCCTTGTTGAAAGCCACAGAGCCCTCAGTGAACAACTCCATAATTAATGCCATGCCAGAGCACAAATGGTTCACGCACTTCTCCTCGGTCTTTCAAGCTCCCGCTCAAATCACCTGTCGGGAACACCCAGCCCAGAAGACAGCCTGGATTCAACTAAATGACCGAGAAGAAATTAGCGACCACATAAAAAAACTGAAGATCTCCAGAGCTGTGGGTCCAGATGGGATTTCAAACATCGATCTGTAAAACAACAACACGGAATGGGCAACGTTGCTAGCCTCAATCTTTCAGAAATGTTCTGAGCAGCAATCCTTGCCGCCGTCCTGGACAAAAGCCATCATCGTCCCGATCTATAAAAAGGGGGACATCACAGACCCCCGAAACTATCGGCCTATTGCCCTGTTGGACTGCATAGGTAAAGTCTACGGAAGTTTACTCCTGAACCGTTTTCAATCTTGGGCCGAAAAAGCCCCATGCAACGACAACTACCAATCGGGTTTTAAGAAAAATACTGGAACGACGGCAAACATCTTAGCGATCAGCACCCTAAAAAGCACAGTCTGGGAAAAAAAATCACGGATCTTCATCGCTTTCATTGATCTAACGCAGGCTTTTGACCTCGTCGACAGACACCGCCTATGGGACAAACTGGAGAGCTGGAATTGCCCTCAAGAAATATTCCAACCAATCAAAGCTCTCCACACGGATACCTCCCTCAGGGTTCGACTATCCCAAAGAGGCGACCTGTCAGACAAAATCCAGACCGGGCGAGGGGTAAAACAGGGATGCCCGCTAGCACCCGCCTTGTTCCTAGCATACCTCGGAGATTTCGGCGATTTTGTCGACCTGGAACACACGTTTCCGCCGTCCCTTGCATCCTCCAAAATAAGCTACCTCTTGTATGCTGGCGATCTAATCCTCCTGGATCAGACCCAGATCGGCCTCCAGAGACAACTAACAAACCTCCTGAGTTACACAGCCGAAAACAACCTAAAAATAAATCGAGAAAAAACCAAAATAATGATTCTGGGAGGAGGACGGAAGAACAACAAATCCTCCGAAAAATTTAAATGGTACTTAGAGGGCAAAGAGATCGAGTCGGTACCCGACTTCAAATACCTGGGTGTCCAGATCGACTCTTCAAAAAATGAAACATCTATGCAGCTCGCTTTGGAAATAAAGCTGGGAAAACTAGCGTCACAAGCAAAAGCAATAGATACAAAATTTGGTAAATTTTCGTGCATCCCCGTAATAGACTTCTACAAGAAAAAAGTCGTCCCCTCAATTACCTATGGAACAGAGGCCATGCCAACAATCCCAGAAAGAACTTGGCAAAAACTGGAGAGCAAGTTCTGGAAATCAGTCTTAAACCTTCCAAAGTCTACATCCATTGCTGCAATCAGACAGGAACTCAGCCTTCTGTCACTAAGAGCAACAGTAATCCTAAACTCTCTTAGGTTATTCAGGAAATGCATTACGGCCGACACTGACCAAATATTCGGCCTACTGAACACAGAACTACAAAGTGGCAAAGTCATAATGCTAAAAACATGGAAAAACAATATCTCGTCCACCTTAGAATCAGTGACGTGCTCTGAAGCTGACCTCATCTCAAACCCTTTGAGAGTCTACAAGAAGCTGAAAGAACTAGACTGGATTCAGACCCAAGACCTAGTCAATAAAAATAAACTCCTCTTCCACCTCCCCACCATGCATTCCAAACTCAATGAGCCGATGAAATATCTCCGGATATTTCCAAACAGGAGAGCAAGAAATTACATGTTAAGAATGCGGCTAAACTTACTGGAAACAAATGAGATCCTGAACATCCGAGGTCTTTCCGACTCAAATACATGCCGTTTGTGCAATGCCGAACTCGAATCTATTAGACACCTATTGATCTCATGCCCAGCAACCCTAGACTTAAGATCAGCCTACATAAAGCACTTTAGCCCAGAAGAATATGGATGGGACGAAGCAACGTGTTGGAACAGACTGATTGGTGGGGACCGAAACTGTTGGTTACTAGCCTCAACCAAAATTCTGCAACTCACCATGCAGAGGATAGAGTCCAAACAGCCTCACCTCTCGTGAAATCACTGGACATTTTCTGGGCTACTTCAGTGAAAGTTATTTTTTCTCCATCCCCCTTTTGTAAAGTTCTAAATGAACAACACACAAAAATAAAAAAAAATAAAAAAAAATAAAAAATTATGACCCCCAGATCTTTCACTGAGTCAGAGGGCATAGGGCAGGGGCCCAGTGATACCAGCCAGAACTCGGGCGTTCCCAAAAGAGAGAGGGCTGGGGGTGCCTACAACCCGCACCTCTGTCTTGGAGGTATTGAGCTTCAGCCAATTTGCCGCCATCCATGAGCTCAGATCTTTCAGACATCTCCTCAGCCGGATCGCAATATCACCACAAGTAAGGTCCAGCCGGACCAAAATCTGTGTATCGTCGGCATAGGAATAACATCTGAAACCATGAGAAAGAATGAGATGAAGAAGTTGCCGGATGTACATATTAAACAAAATAGGGGACAGAGCGGATCCCTCAGGGACCCCGCACGACAGCAGCACAGATTGTAAGCAGAAAGGGTGCAATGATACTGATTGGGGCCGGTCTGACAAAAAGACATGGAAACAGTCCAGTACCTGACCAGGAATGCCTGTGTCCGATAACCGGGACAGCAGGATGGGGTGGTCTACCGTGTCAAACGCAGCAGACAGATCTAATAGTAGTAATGCTCCCACCCCACCCTGATCCACCGGACGGGCAAGATCGTCCATCACTGAGTTGAGGACTGTTTACATCCTCTTCCCAGGTCAGAAGCCGGACTGAAAAGGATCGGAAAATCCAGAAGATTCCAGAAAAGAAGAAAGGATGGAGGACACCAGAGCCTCAAGGACCTTCATAGAGAAAGGCAGAAGAGAATAGGGTGAAAGTTGGCCATCAACCCAGGGTCGAGAGACGGTTTCTTCAATAAAGGGAGTACAAGCGCATGTTTCAGAGGGGTAGGAATCAGCCCTTCTTGGAGGGACTCATTAATAGCAGCAGCAATGTGCGATAACAGCTCACCAGACATATCTTTAAGCAAAGCTAAAGGAATGGCGTCAGCCAGGGAGGCAGATTTAAGACCGTAAGTAGCCTTAGATATCTCAAGGTCAGAGAACACAAGAAAAGGACGACCAATTGGCCCTGGGTGTAGACAGTCGAGGAAAAAAAGGAAAGCTAGGGGCAGCTGGAGAATATCAATGTCATTATGAATGGTCTCGATTTTAGAGGAAAAGAAGGCAGAGAGGAGTCACAGAGATCTTGAGACAGAGTGAACGCAGAGCCTGCTTTTGTCGGGGAAGGAGGGAGCAGAGCAGTTTAAAAAGGGCCCTGGGTTTGTTGATTGCACCCTCTACCTTTGTGCCAAAGAAAGCTTTCTTTACTAACACAATAGTTTTTTGATAGTCATACAGGAGGTTGTGAAAAGTGAGCGTAGCCTCCAGAAGATAGCCAGTCCTCCATTTTCTTTCTGCTTGTCTGCAACACAATTTCTTTGCCTTCAGTTCCTCAGAAAACCAAGGCTCAGATCTGTGTTTAGTTGCTTTAGAAAGTCTGAGAGGTGCCAATCAGTCAGCCACCTCAGAAAAAGCAGATTCCAATGTAGTAAGAGAGAAAGGAATACTTAGAGTAAGTTGCGTCTGAAGGGATAACGCTAACTCACATGTGGGTACTTTACGCCAGTTGCGTCTAAGAAGAACAGGTCTGAGAACTGGAGGGGTGGGAAGCAGCAGGGGGATAGAGAAGGAGATCAGGAGATGATCAGACCATAAGAGGGGACAGAAGGTGGAAATAGACAGAGAGTTTCGGAGCACAAATGAAGTCAAGAATATTTCCCAGTTGATGGGTTGGTTCCGTAATCAACTGGGGGAGCCCAAAGTCCTCCAATAATGAAAGGAATGTCACTGGTATCTTGTGTGCTTGGCTATGGGCCCTGTCCCACACATTTGCTTCTCCTGTTTAGCCTGAATTCAGCACAGCTCGGCTATTGCAGAGAGTCTGTGAACTGTTGTAATTTTCCTAGGTCACAATATGGCTCCTCCGTTGGTTGTGCTATTCCATATTCTCCATAAGTTAGTCAAACTGCACTGTCAGGTCCCATAGGTGCTCCTGCGGCTCCATGAGGTTAATTGCATTTACAAGCATCTGAAAACTTACTAAGGATCTCTTGCTTCTTGTGGTTTCTGCGTTGCTGCGGTTAAGCTAATGACAGAATAATAAAGCAAAGGCAGTATGTATATGTATCCAATTTATAGCACTGTATGCTTGTGTTCTTCTTGTATTCAGGTGCGGGAGTGTGTCCCAATGTGCGGAAGGCACGTATGCTTTGTGTCTAACGCTGCTATGTCATGGTGTCTCTAATGACGTCAGTGGCTTGGCATCTTGGTGCTTTACTCAACACTGTCAATTGAGGTATCTTTAGTTGCAGACTGCATTTCTTCATCCACTCTAGGCAGTGGTTTCACTGCTCCTGGGCTAAATGGTTGGCTGAGTGGGTACCTCTCGACATACTTGTCAATCAAGGGAGCACTAGGAATCGGTCCGAAATGGTATGCAGGCGATCATGGTACTTTCGGTTCTTCTTCCGGGCCATGTGCCTTATGGGAGGGGGAATAAGGGTGAATTCGGCCATCCCTCTTCAGTGCCCCCTATGGTCGACTTGTCGACCAAATCTCTATATGCCCAATTATTTTCTCTGCACCACCATATCTTTGTTGCTATATCTTCGTTACTCCTCCAAGGTGTCCGTAATAGTTTGTGTGATCATCGAAGGACCAATACATGTAACAGCACACTCCTTCTGGGTTGCACCAAACCCACTTCCCTTCATAGTATCTCTGATCACAAGGGCTGTCCAGCTTTATTTCCTTGTAAGTATATACTGAAATAAGTCACACTATACAATTTTCTCCCTTTGTCAGTCTATTTTTCTCACGATATCGTTCTTCGTTCCCCCTATGTTTACATCCATCAGTATCTGCATTCCGATTGCTTTTTCTGTTGTTTTCTTGCACCGTCCAATGCACATCTTTATTCCACATACTGATGCTGCTCCTAGTATGAGGGCTCCAGCCATCATCTTCAGTCCATCAGACAGCCATGATGGCATCCATGACCATAGATATGCTAGCCATCTTTTGTCTTTTCCCGTCCCACATGCTTCATCGTTCATCTTCATGTGCATTTGCGCCAACTGTGCAACTGCATCGCAGAGAGTTCCATTGTCTTCTTCGTTAGCCGGTATAAATGTTTAACTCACAATTTTTGCGCAAACTCCTCATTCCATCGCTGTGAGGAGATCCAGAACATATCTGTTCTTTAGCGCCACCTACCTGATTACTCTGAGCTCTTCTTTTGTGGCATTGAATCCATTTACCCATCAACTCCCAACAAGTGATCTAAAACCATTTGGAATTTGTGTACATCTGTATTCCTGGTATTATTGATACAAAGAGCATTTGTGTTCTGCTGAACAGCCTATGTTCGGCTGGTATTTCATCCAGCACTGTTTATGACTTCTCTGAGAAGTAACCCCCCTCTTTTCACTCTGCTAAACTTGTTCTGCTTCTCCACCTTTTCTGTCTGGGCAGTTGGTGCTATCTTGATCAACCTCTTCTTCCGTCTGCTGTCCATCTTTGGAAAGTAATCAAGCTTCAAATCCTTTCTGGGTACCACCAACTAGGGCATGTTGATGTGTACCACGGAGCACACTCCTCCCCACTCAGGTAGCAGCTTCTCATATGCCTTTGATCCACTCACCCAGTAGTGATCTAGCAGGACTGCCATTACTGCTCTCATAGCCAGAAGGTGTTCCCCTGTCTTGCATCCCACATTCTCGCCATATTCCACATTGCTGCTGTTCTGGAAGCATAATGCAGGTGTCTTTACTGGAATTATTGGCATCGGTCCAGCTTCATTCTCCACCCATGTCAGTAGATTTGCGCTCGTATGCCACTCCTTCAGGCACATGTAATTTCTTTCTTGCATCTTGTTCACCGCTGACTGCGCTAAGGTCAGTGCTTTGCTTCCTACCAGTCAGTCTTCCCATCCGTCATTTGTGTATACTCGCTCATTAATCAGTATCTGTGGTCTCTCGCAGCATCCAGGCTCTCCTCTGATCTCCTTCACTCTTGTCCATGGACATGGAAGCTCCTTCAGCGTGATAGTCCTTGTCTCTCCCTTCTCAGGCCCGTCAGTGATGTACTGCAACCCTTTGCCTAGCTGCCAGTAATTTTTCATCATGTCTAATGTCTTTATATAATTATCTTCATATGGGAAGGTCCCCTTGGATATCCATCTCAGTGTTGCTGTCTTCCCCTGTAATCTTCCTCGCGTTTGCACCATCGCGAGATACATCGGGCAGTGTGCTCTTGCTGCAGGTATTATAGTTGCTATGAACGTTCTAGAAACAATCATTGCGTAGGGGATTAAAGAGCAGACATGACGGCTCTCCCCGGGGGTTTCCTTACCTACTTTGGACATGTGTTTCGTACCACTTGTTGTTTAATACCCGTGCTGTGTCGGTGAGATACATGTCGACTCCCTTCATGTCTGTGTCACCACTGCGCTTACCTCTCCTTACCTTCACAGCAGTGTCTTCTCTCCCACCTGACATGGTCATCCCTCCTGCTTGGGTTGGGGTAATGTTAGTAGAAGGTACAGCAGTAACAGAAAATAATTCCCATAACACCACTGGAAAGTAGTAATCACACCAAAAAAACAATTGTCTTTATTGTCTCTACCATGACCACTTACGCTGCTGGATTCTTGAAGCCTAATGAGATGCTAAAGTTTCCCGCCTGAAACTCGCAAGAAAGGGATTACTTGTTTTAGTATTTGTCAGTACACTCAAGCTCCGCGAACTAAATAGTCACTAAGTGCGAAAATAAATTACTACTCCCAAACCTTTTTTACTGAGGGGTCTCTCAATGTGGGTAGCACTGGGAATGCACTGTATTTGAGCTGGGGAAACGCTTGGGCTAGTTATTCAATAAAAACTAGTAAGTATAATTCAGGGGACCGTGCTCTGAACCGTCTGCGTCTTCTTCTGGGTCTTCTTACATAATGTACACATTGATTTGAGAAACTTTTAGAGTGTTCAATTGGAGCTAACATCAGTAAAAATAACCTATACAGCCCTCTCTACATTCACGTAGACCTGCATGTGCGAAAGGAAAAATAACAGACAGTGTTTCAGCCGTCAATCTCTACAAGTATATCAGTTGGTACTTCTGCTGCTTGGGTTCGTCAGACCATAGGATGGCCTTGCCTCCCTAACTGATTAATTGTTAGGCTCCACGGAGCACCGCTCGTGGTCTAGGAGAACTCTCCCAGTATATGCCACTGAAGAATATAGACTTTGTTCCTGAGAGCACCGCCTGCAGGGTATAAAAACCTGTCAGGTTGAGGGCTCAGGCAAAAAGGCGAGACATGACAGCAGAGCTATAAGGGAGAAAAAACAAGGCAACTGTTACACACTGTTGTTAGCAGGAGTGCCTAACTCCCACTCCAGCACTTCCCCGTCTTACCTGTGGATATCTTCAGAAAGGTAAGTTACCTATTTGTGTTAGAACACAAGTTGAATTTCCAGGAAGGGGTATGTGGGTTCTGGAAGAGTCGCTGGAGTTCTGGATAAGGCAAGGTAAGTTTGAAGGTAAGTCCAAAAAGTGTCAGCAAAGAGCCTTGATCAATGGTGCACTTAAAGGGAAGACCCTGACCTGAACGGAACAAGGGCACGGCTAAGGGAATTCCTGACAAGCACCAAAGAAGCAGCAAAGCGTGCTTCTTTCCCAACGAGGCGTTGACAATTCAGCAAAGCGTCCTTACTTTTCCGTAGAACAAAAAGAGTCAGCAGAGCGTCCTTTATTCCAGATGGGGCAGTGAAGCACAAGCAAAATATCCAAGGCGGGGTTGCCAATGAAACAGCGGTGCAAAAAAGAAAATGTTGCAAGGCGTTCCAAATGAATAGTGGGAAGTCCAGAGGATGTTGGGGAACTGAGAAGATACAGGGCAAGCGTGGAGAACAAAGTTATCAAATGCTGTAGGAGGAGTGGGACTAGGCAACCAGACATAAACAAACGGCACACGAAATTGCACAACAGTAGCAGTCCGGAGTCAAATACCAAGCAGGCGGTGAGTTGAGGTACCAAGACATAATCCAGTAATCAGGGTCAACAAGAAAGAGCGTAGGTCAGTAACACCAGGGAATCCGATCAGGTAGGTAAAACAGAACAGGAAAACAAACGCTACTGCCGTGAAAGACGGTTTAGGAGCAGCGAAGTAAGGGGGGCGTGGCCTAAGTAGGAAGCCTTTCCAGAATGAGGCTTGGGATTGCTCGTAGGCGGGGCTGCATGTATCAATGTACCGTGAGGCCGGCTGGATCTAGTAGTTCTTTGCCGGCGTAGGCGCTGTTTGCTCAAGCGCCAAGGTAGATGCCAAGTTATGGTATTATTCTGGCGCTGCATGTTCCGGACCTTGACATTAATATCTGCACGCACTTGTGGGTCGTTGAGATCCTCAACATTGACCCTGTCGATTACTGTAATTGCATTGCCAGGTGAGGCCACGGCTTTGTAGGGTTTGACGTCCTGGATATGATTGCACATGGTTTTACCTACGAGCCTCACTGCTCGATCGGCCACAGCCTCAACTATATGTGGGCCTGTGAACCAGGGCGCGTTCCAGCACCTGAGGAAACTACAGAGGAGCACCACATCTCCTACATTCACTGAATGTTTGTGTCCACTGTTTGGTGCTTGGTCATCTGAGTCTGTTTCTTCGTCCTCTTCAGGCCTGCCCTGGGTCTGCCGTATCTGGCGAGAGATAAAAGAAGAACTAGAGACCAGAGAAGTAATATATGCATACATTTCTTGACCCAATACCGTTCTCACAATCCATCAATGTTCTTGTGGGAGGAGCCAGGTGAAGATGCATGCACCATCATGTCACCACCCTGTGGAGCGTTAAATGGTGGTCAGACTCTGGCTTATTGCGCAATTTAAAGAGTGCCAGAGGCAAACAAGGAAGCCAGTTGTTTTTGGTGCTCTGCCAAGTTTTGGCAATGCACTCCGTCAGGAGTCCATTCAGGTGTTCACACATCCTGTTTGCTTGTGGGTGGTATGTACAGGTGATTTCGTGCTTGATGCCTAGCAAGGCTGTGATGTGTTGGAAAAGTTAATTGGTGAAGTGAGGCCGCTGTCAGACCGCAGGACCTCACACATGCCCCATCTTGGGAAAACCTCCCGGACCAGAAACCTTGCCGCTCTGAGTGCATTGGCATGGGTGCATGGCCCAGCCTCTAGCCATCTTGAGAAGGGGCAAACTACCACTATCATGTAGCGGTATCCTTGACACAGTTGGATCATGTCCAGGTAATCCACGTGGAGGTGTACAAATGGGCCTACGGGTCTTGGTATGGCTCCTCTCACAACTGTCCAGGTATGACCTGCTGTGAATTGCTGACAGGTCAAATATCTACTAATTAAATCTGCTACATGTTCATTCATATTCGGGCAAAACCATGTTTGCGTGTAGCAATGACCTCTTTCCCTGTGTGTGTGTGGGATAATGCAATTGTGCCAATGTTGTTTTCAACAATGGCAGTGGCATGACCACTTTCCCTGTGTTGCTTCGTCGTCATAAGGCATCTGTTGGAGACATTGTGCATCCTCTCTTTACCCATTGCTCCGTTTGTCTAGTGGTGCTTCTCCCTGCAATTCCATGATCTGTGTCTCTGGTAGGGCGTTGTACCCCTCCCTCATCACCATGTTCCTCACTCCTCCCTGGGACCTGGGTTTCTCCTCCAATTTCCACAATTTCCCAAAGTATGCTTTGCACTTTGCCTCATAGTCTGCTGCCTCGTTCACTCTCGAGATGGGATCCTTCCCCTTGGTGTTTGCCTGGCATTTCACTATTGCCACTTCCTGTGGATATGTGATTACTTCAATCAATTTGCCTAACAGGAGCATGTGCTGCACTGGGGTCCCATCTGCCCTTCTCAACCCCCCTCCTGAGCTACCATGCTAGTCCCGAATGCACTGCTCATGTGACATAAGCACTGTCAGAATATAATTGTCTCATGCTTCTCTACACTGTGCTCTAGTGCTAAGATTAGAGCCACGAGTTCTGCTGCTTGTGGTGAATAGTTGGATGGTAGTCTTGCACTCACGACCACCTCACTCGTCCCGTCCTCCTTCAGTCTTACTGCATTTCCAGTCCTCCTAACCATGTCAGTTTGATCATTAGTTGATGAACCCTCAATATACAGTACATCTCCCCCCCTCAAGGGTGTTCTCCTCTACTTTTTGCGTGTCTGTGAACAATTCTGTGCTTTTGGTGCAATCGTGTAGTCTCCTGGTTGGTGGACATCTGCCAAGAATAGGGCTGGGTTGACTGTTTTGCATCTGACTATCTTTAGTCCGACGTTTGATAATATTACTTCATACCCTGAGGCTCTTTGTGCAGTCAGTGTGCTCTTTGGCTTGTGCAATATGGCAAAGAGGGCGTGCTTTAGGTAAAGAGTGGTGGTGCACCCCATCGTTATTGCTGATTACTTCTCCACTGCGAAGGCTGCTGCAGCCAATGCTCGTTCGCATGGACAGTGTCCTCTCATCACTGGTTCAAGCAGTCCACTGTAGTAGCAATTGGCTTATGGCCCATGCTCGTCTTCTGAGTCAGTACTGCTTTCATCACCACACCATCAGTGTGGGAAAACAGGGAGAATTCCTTTTTGTAGTCCGGGGTCCCTACCACTGGAGCTGTACATATTGCTTGCTTCAGTTCCTCAAAGGCGTCAATCATTACTGTGGTCCATGTCAGTGTCTTTGTCCCCTTCTGGGCCTCTTTCAGTGCTGTCAGTAATGGCCTTGTGTATGTGCTATAGTCAAAAACCCATGCTATGCAGTAATTTCACAAACCCCAAAACCACTGCATTTCCCTCACTGTCTTGGCCTAGGGTGTGTTGAGTATTGCCTGAGCTCTCTTTGGGGCAATATGTTGGCCATCCTTATATATCATCTGCCCAATGTACAACACCTCCTTCTGACAATACTGGAGTTTGGCCTTGTCTACCATGTACCTCTTGTCTGCTAACTCTGTCAGCATGTACACTGAGTCCTGTCTGCACTGATCTTCTGTCTCACTGCAAAGCAAAATGTTGTCTACATACTGCAAAACTGTGCTCTCTGTTTCTATGTGGCCTAAATCCATCTGTATTACTCTGTTTAAAATGGATGGTGACTCGCATTACCCTTGTGGCAAACGAGTATGTTGCCACTTCTGGTTTCGGTTTGTGAAAATGGTAAAATCCTGTGAGTCTGGATGTAAGGGCACTGAAAAGAATGCATTTTTAAGGTCAATGACCGTGAAGCAAGTGGCTTCTGCTGGAATGCCACACAAAATTGTGTCAGGATTTGCTTCTGCTGGATATTCTGCTTCTACAATGTGGTTCAGGCATCTTAAATCCTGCTGATAAGTTCCTTGCACCTGTCCCTGTGATTGCTGTGTCTGGGGATAATAATCGTCTTGGCCCCCCTGATATTGTTGTCGGTCCTGCCCTCCCCAATTCTGTTGTGCCCTTCCGAATCCAACTGTCATACTTCCTATTTTCCTCTGCCCGCTTTTCATCGTTCTCTTGTTCTTGTCTATCGATCTTTTCCCGTCGTTCCCTGCTTTCCTTCCTTTCTCATCCTCCCTCTACTGCTTTTCCCGTTCCCCATCTTACTTTTCATGCATGTCTTTGGCTTCTTTTTGTCTAACTTCCTCAGTGCTTTTCCCATCTAAGTTGAGTAATATCTGTGCTCCCATCCATTCGTTCTGTTCAAGCGTTACCTCATTGGCCCTATCCTTCTCTTCTTTCCATCTTTTAATTCATTTGTCTATATCTGTTGATATATTTGACCTCTCACATTGTTCCTCTTTATCTCTTAAGAACTTACACTCGTCTATCTTCTTTTTACTCTCTTCTGGACAGTCATCGCTACTATAAGCAGGGGGTGCATATGTCAGGTTACTATACATCGCTGCTGCTTTTAATTCTTTTAAAGGATATAATCCTGTCCCCTCTGCATCAATGCCCTCCCATTTATGCTGATTAAGCATCCACTCCTCCGGTAACGGGTCCTCTTTCTCCTTTTGATACATTTTCCAAAGTTCTAAAACTGCCAGTCTTTTCTGTAATTTCTTTCCCCGTGTATGCAGCGTGCACATATGTGATCATGGGCCTCATTACGACCTCGGTGGTGGCCATGCCGCTATTGGCAGCATGGCTGCCGCCGAAATCGCGTCCGGGTGCCCAGAATGAGGAATTACCGGGCCATTCCGAGTTTGGAGGGCCCGGTAATTCCTCTCTCCAAGAACCCGGACCCGGACCTTCCCCATTCCCATTTCAGCCCTGATTACGAGTGGCCCGTTGTTTGCTCCCTCTTCCCCTCGCGGGACCCGGTAAGCATGCCTGGTTTTACCAGTTTTACCAGTCTTGCTTACCGGGTCCCGCGAGGGGACCTCGTAATGTGGTGGAACGGGTTTAATGGGTCCGCCTCCTTTTGCAGCACCCGTTAACCCGTTCCGCCAGGGTCGTAATGAGGCCCCATGTGTTGGAATACTACCTTTGACAATGATCCCCCTTGCGGCCCTGGCATGACAATTTTATCAGCTGCACCCTTTACCCATTCTGCACTGTACTGTTTGAGCTTGGGCGCATGTCGTGGTAATGTTTTCCAAAGGTGCATAAGAGGAGTGTCCTCCATAATGAAAAGTCGCAATTAACTGTTGATACTTACGAGATTGTTACCTTGTTATATTTAATACATCTCTACTTATCTCGAAGCTTATTGCTCAACACTTTTAATCTCAAAAACAATAAATAGGAGCAAGCACCATCAATCACCGCTCAATCCCCTTTTGTCTCAACAACCTATCCGTCTTCTGACTGGTGCCAATCGTTTACTACACTTAACTCAAAACAACTTCAATTCCACATTTCACAATTTATCACTTTTCAGAACTTCATATATCAATAATCAAAATAATAACACAACACTGAAGAATGGGCAAACTATAGGGATTGAACTGTAAGTATTTATTTACTTAACACAAAAAGTAATAACTATAACAAGTATGTCTATCAGTATATAAGGGGACATGAACTGGACGCTTCTCCTCTCTTCTCTTCTCCAACTGACACTCCGCTCACGTTCCGAATTCCATTCCTCCCTCACGTCCTCGCTCCCTACAGCTCGTGCATTCATCTCGTGCTGGATGCACGAGCTAGCACTGGATGCACGAGCTAATGTAATGTCAGGACACTACACATCCCCCTTCTTTATAGAACAAGACAACTTGAACTTATTTGACTTGTTAAACTTGTTTAGTCTACATAGTCAGAGAGATATTTCGGTGGTCTGTAGTTTCTTCCTGTTCTAGATCTCATCTTGCCCCCTTCTTCTGGATGGTTATCTGGACAGGTTGCCAAGGAAGACACACTCAAAGAAATCTTACTTCTCTCTCCGCTCACTCTCACCATTTCATCAGAATTATTCTCCAAACTCTCACCTCTTGAGATCATAACTCTCTTGTTGTTCCAGACTCTACCATCCATGTGTCTTAATGGCATGGGAATAAACATCTACCACTCTAAATGGTTTGGACCATTGACATCCATCTTGTCTCAGATTTACAGGAAGTTTTATCCTGACCCAACTCCCCACTTTAAACTCAGGCCTTTTCCTGAAACTCTTTTTGTCATGCAAACTTTTGTTATTCAGTTGTCTCTGCATAATACACTCTCTCACTCCCTCTATGTTGACCTCATTCCTCACTTTGCCCTCATTCCTCACCAGATCACTCATCCACCCTGGGAACATTTTTGTATAACCTTTCCTCCCCCTACTCAGTTCAAAAGGAGGAACACCTGTAGAACCTGTGAGCAATCAAAGTTTCTTCGACTACTTCTTTCCACACTTTCCCCGTTCGCCCATGCCAATTTGATAGCATCTTTTATCACTCTGTTAAATCGCTCCACAACACCATTGGCCTGTGGGTGGTAAATGGCACAAAACTTATGATTGATAGCTCTGTCACTCAAATATTTTTTCATTTCCCTGGATTTAAACTGGGATCCATTGTCTGTGAGAACTTCTTTCGGATACCCCTCTCTTTCACACAATTCTTCCATAAAATCTATAACATCACGTGTAGTGACCTGTGGCAAGAAAGCAATCTCAACCCATCTGGTTAGCATATCAATGACCACCAGACAATAAGTTGAACAACCATCACTCCAAACTGGGCCAACCACATCCATAGCAACCACACTCCACGGGTTTCCAGGAACCTCTCTCAACACCATTGGATAACTAGCACCCCTGCATACTTTATCACTTTTGCAGCAAAGGATACATTTCTTAACTTGATCTTCAATCTGACGATCACAACCGGGCCACCAATAGGTATTCCTAATCCTTCTCTTTGTCTTTACAATGCCTTGGTATCCCTCATGGCCCATCTCCATAATCTTCTCTCTCAAATTGGTAGGAGGTATCACTTTATCACCCTTCATTAGATATCCACTTTGTAGATATAAATCTTCTCGTACGTCCCAGAATGCCTTGACACCTGTGCGATCTATCTCATTTTTCCTCCACCTTCCTTCCTTGACGTTTTTCACAACTTCTAGTAAAGTCTCATCCTTCTCCATTTCTTCACTCCATTCCTGTTCCGATAGAGCTTGACTTGACACAACACAAACTGTTTCTTGTTCTCCAGGAACACCTTCAGCATCATCTAAACTAGTCAGTCGTGACAGACAATCCGCCGTGACATTTTTTGAACCAGGAATATGGGCAATTTTGAAGTCGAATTCTTGCAGTCTCGTGACCCATCGCCTGATCCTACTAGACACTCTATCAAGACCTTTGGTACTGAAAGTCTCCACTAGGGGCTTGTGGTCCGTGTGAATAGTAAATTGTACTCCCCAAACAAAAGACCGAAATTTCTCAGTGGCCCATTTAATTGCTAAAGCCTCCTTTTCAATCGTGGCATAGTTCTTCTCTGCTCCCTTTAACAACCTGGACGCAAAAGTGATCACTAATTCTTGTCCATTATGATATTGTGATAAGGATGCACCCAGACCTACTTCACTTGCGTCCGTCGTTATTATGTTTTTCCTACCTCTAATGTAGCTTTGCAGTGCTGGAGCTCTGGCTAAAGCTTCTTTAATGAAGTGAAATTCCTTCTTGCTCCTCTTATTCCATACAAATTTCTTGTTCATTTTCAGTAAACTCCTCAACTCAACCGTATGGTCAGAAAAATGTTCTATGAATTTAGCATAGTATTCTGTCATCCCAAGGAACATTCTGAGCTGTTCCTTGTTATCTGGTGTAATCATAGATTTGATGGAGTCTGCCAGGTCCTTCTTCGGTTTGATACCTTCTCCGGATATCACATGCCCTAGGTATTCTATTTCCTTCCTGTTTATCTTAGATTTGGCTTTACTCAACACCATTCCTGCTTGCCATAATTCTCGCAGAACCCTATTCAACCTCATGTCATGCTCATCTTGATCATCCGCATAGATTAACACATCGTCTTGAAAGAAACTCATCTCCTGCACATCATCTTGAGAGCAGGACACCATTTGTTGTTTGCCCAGTGACTTGGACTACCACATCTATAACAACCTCTCTCTCTGGTTCTCCCTCTTCCGCTCTGAGGAAACTGTCCCTTGTCTTGACGCTCTCCTCCTCCCAACATGGGCACTCTGGACGTTTCAAATCTGTTATTCCTTCTGACTTCTATTCTGTCAGGTCTTCTCCCCATCATGTGATTCTTGTATACTTCCCCACTACTGGAAGTTCTGCTTTGTGGATTTCTGGCATTAGACGCTGTCTCACTGTAGCATGGTATAGTTTTCTTCTTCTTGCTGCCCCTTATTGCCCTTATTTCTTCATCCTGATCAGATTGTACACTACTGATCGATGATTTGACTGACATGTCTTTCAATCTGTTTTCCAAAGTGGACACACACGTCTCAGTGTGCTCCACTTCTTTGGCTAGTCTTAGTACTGTATCAAGAGTGGGATCGTCATGGGACCATAGCCTTTCTCTAACTTTGCCGCTCCTGCATTCAAGCATAAATTGATCCCTGATCCTCTCGTCAAGTTGTTGATCAAATTTGCAATTACGGGCTAACTTCCTCAAAGCAGTAACATATTGTTCCACAGATTCATCTTTCTCTTGAACTCGTTTTCCAAATTTATATCTTTCTAGAATTGTGCTCATCTTCTTGTCATAATGTTTATTGAGCTTGACAATGGCAATCTCGTACTCGTTCATGTCCCCTATCTCATCTTCCGTTAGATCAGTTAAGACTTCAAATTTTTCTTGTCCAGCTGGACCTAAACAATGCAACAATAAGGATTAGTTCCTTTCTGTACTGTAGTTTGCCCCACACACTACACGTGCATAGTGTTCAAAGGCTTTAAGCCAGCGTTTCCATGAGAGTGTAGGTTCTCCTACTTCTGGTAGGAACATATGAGGAGGCTGGACTCCTTGCATTGCCATGTTGTTCTGAGTGTCTTTCTGTATTTACAGTAGCTGGTTATTGAAACCACTAAGACGAGGAAGAGCAGGGAGGATTAATGAGGATTACCGTGTGTCTTCCTGTATTTATAGTAGTTGGTTGTTGAAATCGCTGCGAAGAGGAAGAGGGTTCAAAATGATGATTACCGGTGTAAGGTTGAAAGGAAGGCTACTGCGAGGAGAAGGAGCAGTGGTAACAATGAGGTAATTAGTTTAGGATGGTTACGCCCCCTTCCAGCGTAACGTAGAAGTGGCATATGCGTGTATCTTGATGGACTGTAGGCGTAATCAAGTTCGTGGTATTGAGTGACATGAGGGTAGGCACGCCCCCCTCCTTTCTCAACGCTCGTGATTGGGAGAGCGTATACGGGTGGGACGTGGACGGCTAATGAGGCTCTCAAAGCGTAAACAGCAGGATCCGGCGTGATAACATCAGCAGCGAGTCTCTCGAAAGAGTTGTGGAACAGTTTGCTGAGCACACACAGGATTTATGGGAACCGTTAGCAACGATGACAAGCTCCTACCTATCGTGCGGCCGGAGATCCTTCTCAACGGCCACAATGAGTTTTCTCGTCGCCACTGAAGAATGGGCGGACTATAGGGATTGAACTGTAAGTATTTATTTACTTAACACATAAAAGTAATAACTATAACAAGTATGTCTATCAGTATATAAGGGGACATGAACTGGACGCTTCTCCTCTCTTCTCTTCTCCAACTGACACTCCACTCACGTTCCGAATTCCATTCTTCCCTCACGTCCTCGCTCCCTACAGCTCGTGCATTCATCTCGTGCTGGATGCACGAGCTAGCACTGGATGCACGAGCTAATGTAATGTCAGGACACTACAAACACACATTAATAACCCCTGTGAACACCTTCCCTTTTCCCCTATAATCATTTACAGTAAGAGGTTTTCTTTCCTTGCCTCCAATTATATTACCCCGTACAGAGTGTAAGACGTCACCTTCGATGGTCCTGACCATGTGCATTCTCTCTCTTAATATTCCGACTGGAATTTGAGACGTCTTCCTCTATCTCCCTTGAAATAGTATTACCTAGGCGTTCCTTTATCCACACAATATTTCCTGTTATTCAACTTATTTACATAAAATATCACAATCGTCACCCCTTTATACTGCCATTTCCCTTAGTCTACTTGCGTCCGTTTAATCGACTCGAGGACTTCGGTATCGACTATTCCGCCAATCCGATCACTTCGCCTTCCATCTGGAGAGTGCCGGTCGAAGCCGAGCAGGGATTTCTTCAAAGAGGGACCTGCCCTCTGTCTTGATTTCTCTTGCAAGTTTATTTCGATTGGCCGCTCTGCACAGGAAACTCCATGATCTTCCAGCTAATACTGGAGGACGCCCGATCATCTGAAGCTCTGAAGCAAAACTAGTTTAGATCGAAATCATCCACGCCGCTACCACACGAGTTTACGGACATTGAAACGTGCATCTATTACTAGATGGGATTTCACCAGAATAATTCTGAGTCCAAAAAACTGGACAAACTCAAGAAGATGGCAAGTTGCTGTTTAATTAGCAATTACCTAAAGCAGGGAGTTTACAACAAACATCAACAGACATACGCTCATTCTCTCTGCAATTTCCACAAAATATACAATTATATACTTCTTTATGCATCAGAATGATGTCATACTACGTGGCAATAGTGAAAAACCTATCAAGGGATGGGTAAGGTAAAGGAAACATCTAACTATACAATCATATAGGAGCTAGGTTTGTTATTGGTTGTCCGATATCAGGTGGGCAACTCATGACTTCCTCTTCAAACATGTCATTTAAGAAAAATCAGTTACACAGTGTTTCATCGGTTTCTCAAGCTATTAGGTCCATCGTTATATGGACTAATACAATTGGTTTGGCATGCTTGTGCCATGTCTGGAACATTCGGTTCAATTAGCAGAACATAAGCCAAAACCCAGGTGCAAGTAGATAGGACATGAAGCTGCCCTACCACCCAATTAGCCCAACATCTCTCATCCCCCATGCCTTCTGATATGAAATTCTCTTTGTACTTGGCATTGCAGAGTATTCTTGCCCTAGGAATACAACGGGATTGAGGGCACTCGCTATCATGTCAGAAACTCCAAGTTCAAGCCGTACTTCCATCCTCGACTCACGTGACAAGAGACCATGATTCTGTTTATTCTGCAAACTTTTAAATGTTCTAAATGAAATAAGACTTGGCATCCTTTGTGTTCTTCCTTGCACCTTTATGTGGGAAGATTCATCCTCCACACACACGTACCTCTTCAGCATAGGTAGCTGACCTCGACTTCTCAGTTCTTGACTTCAGGCCAGACATCCTCCCAACGCAGCTCCAACAACCTGCTATTCTGCTGCGACACAGCCTTCCATTTTCTCTTCATGATACTTTGGCTTAATTATTTCATGTTACCAATGTCCAGTTTCTGTACAATGGCAGCTCGGTCTGCATTCTATTCACTACTTGTAGCTAGCCTATACGACGACTTGATCTATCTTGCGTTTCAGCGTATGTACATTCATTAAACTTCTGATTTCTGCATAACTTTCTAATGTGAAATCTTCTTGTGTACTAGAGAGACCCCTGACCGGCCCATAGAGTCAGAGCTTGCTCTGTAGTACTTTAAGACGAGATAGCTGCACCTTGAGGTGGATGGGGTGTAGGATTTCTTACTCCAACACCAATAAGGACAACTCAATGGTTTGGCAAAGGGGAGTCTGTTTAATGAGAAGTACAAAAAATGGGGAAACATGGAAATCAACAGTGATGCAATAGCCCGTCTCGCTTCAACTCCCAACAACTTCATACAAACAGTAACATTTATACCCACAACTCGTCATCATTGACGTGTAACACTCAAAAGCTATCATGCAGTTCTATTGGTTGGAAAAGGTAACTTAAATATAGGTGCTATATCTGTATATGGTAACGGAGTGTGGGCATTGGATAAACACTATCAGGTGGGCGTCTAAGGCCTTCCTTCAAAAATGACTACGGTGGACGTCACTAAAAGTACGACGTCCCATTGTTTCTACTATCTATAGGACCCTAGATGATTTGGTCCATTGTGATTGGGTAGGCTTCGACCCCATGCATAAATCTCCACTTTAATTAGCAGCACGCAGAATGGTCAACCAGGTGCAGGATGCCCCAAGATTCACCCTGCCTCCCTTCCATCAATCAGTACTTTAGTGGCTATGTGTCAGTTAGTTGGCTGTGGTCGGCCTCGAAACTGTAGCTTCTTGTCAGAAAAAGTTATGGTATCTTCTGTCTGGGTGACAGCCAGGTGTAGGTGCCTCTTCTCGCACGGCTGGTCACGTGCTAGCACACCGTGAATCTGCTTAGGTTTCCTTCTATTTGCTCATTTAATTCTTATTTGACTTGCCACCTGCCTGGGCCTCCTTATCTCGACCTTCCCGGGGCAGGCTTCACAGTTCTTAAGTTTAGATTCTCCGAAGCTACTGTCCGCCTTCCTCTCTTGGTTTGACCTCGACTTCCGAGGCACGGGCTGCTCCTGCTGAGTTTCGATTCAGTTGTCTCTTCTGATTTTAGCTGGAATATGAATCCTGTCCTGTTTGACCCCTAGTAACCTGAGTTAATTCTGCTTTTGTGTAAAGTGGACTCGCACTTATATAATGTGCTTCGTTGAGGTACATATATACATATATAAACTATGGGAAAAATAGATTAAAATAATACTTCGATGAGTCACTTTTACTGTGCATGTTCAAAGTATGTGAGTTCCCGATCCACCCCCCGAATCTGCTTCAGTCCTGAGGACATGTTGGACACTGGTCAGTATGAAGAAAGAGGGAAACAAATGACAACAAATATAACAAATAAAGTTCTCGACTCTGCTCCCTCGATCTGTCCCTCGGTGGAAAGTTTCTTCAGAATCTCCTCAGATAATCTCCCTGATGGTTGGAAAGTTCCACTTGGAGTATGATTCCATGCAGGAGCATTCCCATCTGTGCAACATTAGCTGGATCTCTGATGAAGGTGAGAACGTCAACCTCGATAGGTCTCCCCACCAACTCTGGAAAGTCAGTAACTAGGCGAGAAAGGACATTGTGCGCTAATCTGCTGACTTCTGGTGATAGGGACATTTGTCCAGTCTTTGTTGAGATTCAGGATTATATGTTCTTTCCTTCACGTGAACAATGTCTGCACTGTCGCGTGGAGTGCGACCAAAATAACAATCTTATTCAAAAGATGGCTCAAATGTTCAGTGTTTGCTGGATCTCAAAGGAATGTTAATGTATCAGTTGTTCTCCCGACAATTAATGGACAGTCTTCGATTATGCAAAAGAAAAGTGTATTGATGAGTTAATCTATTTCCGCCTGTGGTGAAAGCATTTGTTTCATTCTCACTGTACTCAGGGAATATGAGGAATTGTTCAGCAATGACAGTAAGCAGTTGTCTTATTATTTTTTCATTTTCATTTTCAGGATCTTGGAGAAAATCTATGACACTGGTGAGCCTCCCTACCAGTGACGGGTATGATCTTAACACTAGGTTGAAATATGTGACCACGTCCTTTGTGATGTCTCTACTGTGGGATACCATAAGTGCTTCCAAACAAAGTCTCGGTTTTGGATGAATCGGGATGCTGTATCTGTTTCCAATGTAAATATCTTTGATCAAAGTTTGTCATAGTCTTTTTCTCCTCACGGCTTGAGAGTGCCTCAGCTCAAAAGTCAATTCAACAAAACACATTGTGGCTTACACGAGCAATTTTCTTCTTCACCCTGCAACTAGGATGCACAGAAAGTCCGTTTTTATGTCCTTATCCCCTTTTCTGCTTAGAGGAAGTGTCCAGGTAAAGCCACAATTTGCAAAAGGTTCTTTGTCTCTACTTTGCTGGTCATGCGTCCTTCTTCCTCGTCATGGATCTTGTCTGCATGTGCTGTGGTTCTTCCCCATTGTCTGTATTCTCTTCGCGGTGGGGTGCAGGCAGGGGGGTTCCTCTGATGTATGGCTTGATATCACCCAGGAAGATCCAAGCTCTTCTTCCTTGCAGCTTGACTGCGGATGGAGTGACGTCTTCAACTGTGAATGGCCCGTTGAACCTTGGCTCCTCCCACTTTTTCCTTGTGTGATTCCTCACCAAGACGGCGTCTCCAGGGAAGATGAGTGGAACACGTAGACCTTGAGCTGAGTCTGGTGTAGTGTCAGATAATTTTGCATTTCAGATCCTAGAACTTCTCCTGTCGACTGGGCGTCACATCTAGCTCTATCTCTGGGTGTGAGGGAAGTTCTCATTCTTCTTGCTGTGGCTATCTCGTGTGGCGTAAGATGATGGTCGGGCCAGGTTGGTTCCGAAGAGCATACAGTGCCAGAGGAAGGCAGTGCAACCATCCCCTCTTTAGAGTAAGCTTCAACTTGGCTATCCTTTCCTTTAACAAGCCGTTGAGCCTCTCGCAGATCCCATTACCTTCTCGATGATACGCCGACGAGAACTTGTGCTTTATACCAAGCAGCAAGCTAATCTGCTCAAAGACTGCATTTACACAATGAGCCCCATTATCTGATCTCATGACTTCACACACCCTCCCACCTGGGGAACACTTCCCTCACTAAAAATGTGGCCGCACAGGTAGAGTTTGGGTGTGTACATGGACCTGCTTCTATCCATCTAGAGAATGGACACACCATGACAATTAAATATCTGTACCCGTTGCATACTTGAATCATGTCGACGTAATCGACATGCAAGTGCTGAAAAGGCTAATTTGGCCTGGGGATGACTCCTCTCATTACTTTTAATGTGTGCCCAGCGGTGAATTGCTGGCATATTATGCAGTTCACCATAAAGAATGCAACATGCTCAGGTAAATTCGGTATGAACCAGTCTTCTGCGAGCGTTGCTGCTAGATTCTCCTTTGTCATGTGCGCCGGGTAATGCAACGGTTCCAGCGCTATTTTTAGTAGTGCTACAGGCATTACTGGTTTACCAGTGCTGTCTTGTCACCACAAGCTGTCAGAGGGGTTTAAAGAACACCCTTGACATTTCCAAAAGTTTTTCTCTTCCTGTGGTGCCTCCCCTTGGAACTCCATTAGTTGTGTTTGCCCAAGATCGTTATAGGCTTCCGGTGTGGTTCGTGCAACCATCATTCTTTCATGGGTGCACGCCACTTCTACTTCCATAACGTCTCACTTTTGGATGCCATACGCTTGGCTTCCGTGTCTGCTGCGTGATTTCCCTGTGAGACAAAAACTGTCCCTTTCATGTGGGCGGCGCATTTTATGACCGCTATGCCCACTGGGAACTGTAGTGCCTTTATTAGCCTGTCCAATAAGGCTGCGTGCTGTACTGGTGTGCCGTCCGCTCGGAGGTAGCCCCTCCTTTTCCAGCGCGCTAAGCCTGCGTGCACTGTTGACGTCACATAGGCGGAGTCACTATACACCGTTATTTCCTGGTCTGCGTGATTCTCAATGGCAAGTATCAACGCCAATAATTCTGCAGCCTGTGCTGAGTAATGAGATGGTATTCGAGCACTAAGAAGTACTCGAAATTCTCCATTTGCTATGTGTTTCATCACAGAGACGTCTGTGTATCTTTGCCCATCACTTTGGTCTATTCTCGAAGATCCGTCAATAAAGACGATCTCTCCTCCTGCCAAGGCATTTTCTTTCACCCTGGAGATTTCATCATAGAATTCTTCATAATTCGTGCAGTCATGTATCAGCTCTCCTTCAGTGACCGGCTCTGCTATAAACATAGCTGGGTTCACTATCTTACATCGGACTATTTTAATCAATGTGTTTGATATGATCACTTCATAGGCAGAAGCTCTCTGAGATGTCAATGTGCCCTTTGGTTTCTCTAAAATGGCAAATAATGAGTGCTTGACGTATAACGTCATGGAACATCCCATTACAATGGTTGTCACTTTCTCTATGGCGAACGCTGCGGCAGCTAAACTTTGTTTGCATGGGAAGTGGCCTTTCATTACTGGGTCCAGGTTCCTACTGTAATATGCTAAGGGCTTGTACCACAGCGAGGTTCTTTGAGCCAGCACTGCCGTCATAACGCTGCCATCTCTGTGCGAAAACAGGTAAAATTCCTCTGCATAATTGGGAATTCTGGGAACTGGAGCTGTACAAATCGCGCTTTTGAGTTCAGTAAACCCTTTCTCCATTGTCTCAGACCATTCAATCTTTTTCCTTTGTCACTTGGGCCTTCCTTAGGGCCTGAAGTAAAGGCTTAGTATAAGAGCTGTAATTGAAAACCCATGCCCTAACATAGTTGCACAGGCCTAGAAAGCTCTGCATTTACTTTATCGTGTGTGGCTTAGCCGTGTTCAGTATGACTTCAGCCCTTTCTGGGGTACCCTTCTTGCCTTCATGTGAGATTAGCTGGCCTATGTACAGTACTTCCTGTTGACAATATTGTAACTTTTCCTTGTCAACCTTATAATCCTTCTTAGCCAATATAGTCAGTAGCTGAACAGAATCGTGCCTGCATTGCTCTTCTGTGGTGCTGCAGATTAGGATGTCATCCACATACTGCAAGACGATACTTTCTAATGCAATATTGCTTAACTCCATTTGCAGGACTCTGTTGAAAATGGACGGAGACTCACAGGACCCCTGTGGCAGCCTCGTGCTTTTCAGATGCATTTGTCTGAACTTGAATGACGTCAGATCTTGTGAGTCACGGTGCAACGGGTTTGAGAAAAAGGCATTTTTCAAGTCAATCACTGTGAAATATTTTGCCTCGACGGGTATATTGCATAGAATTGTAGCCAGGTCAGGGACTAAAGGGAACTCGGCTTCTACAAAAACGATTATTGCTCGTAAATCCTGAATTAAACGCCAAGACCCCCCATTTGATTTCTTGACAGGATAAACTGCCGTCTTACATGGTTACTCTGACATCACTAAGATGCCCTGGTCCATCATAGCAGAAATTGTCTTAAAAATCCCTTCATCTGCCTCTCTGGACATGGGATATTGTTGGACTCTCGGTAAAATTGCTCCTGGTTTTAGTTTAATTTTCACTTCTGCCACCCCCTTCAAGAGGCCTACGTCTAATGAGACAGACACTTTAGCTAAATCATCACCAAAATAATCTGGGCGCTTCAGCGCCAACATCATTCTCTGAGGCACTTCTCTTTTGATCATTTTTACCCAAAAGATGAGACTTACTTCCACCATTGTTTCTCGTGTGTCTGATTGTTCTTCAAACAGATCGTCATCGGTGACGTCGGTCACTCGATACCCTTCTTCGATGGCGATAATCGTGCACCATTGTCTGCCTTCATCATCGTACCCATCAACCAATACTACTTTCCCTCGCACTGCTGCTGCGTGTATTATCAAGGGAAATAATTGTCCCTCCTCCTCATGCATAGGTAGCCGTGGTCTAAATAAAAACTCATCAGGGCTTCTCATTGTTCTGTCTGCAAGGCATGGTAATCCCGCCATAAGCACACGCATGCCATATGCGAACATTTCTGGCTCCAATGGTATGGCCCTCATGGCTATGTGTCCTGAGTATGCTCTAATCATTTCGCATACATTTGAATAGTGCATTCCTGGAGTGGAGCATACTATGCCCTCCTCTGTGAACGATATTGTCATGTTCAACTTTGTCATTAAGTCTAGACCCAAAATGTTTACTGGGGTCCGACGCGAATACAATAAAGTACATTCATTTCGCACTCTCCTATGGAGATAGGGAGTGCGTCTGTAAAGGGAACTCGACTGTGAGCTTATGTAAAACTCTGATTATCTATGGCCTCACCGGACAAGGAAAACTTGCCTTCACGTATGCACGAGCGTGTTACACCCGTGTCCACTAGGAAGGAATATTCTTTACCCCCTATAACGACATCCACCCTAGGTTCCCTATAAGGGTCTGGTGTCACTGATAGGATAGAGCACATCAGGGTTTCCAGTGAGCTGTCCTAGTTTATATATAGGTTTGTCCCACTGTGCACTTGCAGATTTTCCCCATTCCTAGTGTAGCTTCCCCTTCCAGGTTTCAGGGTCTGTGATAGTTGTGGTGGTGCCTGTTGGGATTGTCCTTGTGGAAAATTCCCCATGTTTTGTGGTTGCGCCCCTTGTTGCACTCCTGGCGCTTGTTGCTGCACCGTGTGATTCTGTGCAACGCCCTGTTGTAAAACTGCAGGTGGATTCGCTGTGCCTGCTCCCATTCCTTGGCCGTTTTGCATCATGCCTTGACTTCTGCATGTGCGCGCCAAATGCCCTGTCATTCCACACAGCCAACATACTGGCGGTGGTCGGATTATTTGTCCATTTGACATATCCGGGTTACCATTTTGCACATTTTCAAAGCCTCCTTGATTATTTTGGAAACCTCCCTGATTGCTCTGCCATCCTCTTCCTCTAAATCCTCTTCCCCGTGGGTAAAACCCTACGTTACCCTGGTTATTCTGTTGTGGATTAGCCACCTGCTGCATGTTTTGTTCAGCTGCGTTTGTTAGCATGGCTCCTTCAAGAGCATACTTTAATAATGTATTTTGCCCCTGCTTCACTTCCTCACCCTTTCGAGTTGCCTCCTTTTTGCGATTCTTTTCTTGCAACAGTCTACAGTAATGTGCGATAGTCGACTGTATTTCAGCGCAAGGCTTAGCCTCAACTCCTACTAATTTCTTGAGTTGTTTCTGCACCAGTTCTGGCAACCCTTGGCACAATATATGGTAAAACACAGGTATTGATTTCGTCCAAGATTCATGCGTTTCGAGCACCCACGTGTCTTGGAAATTCTGTATATAAATTAACAGATCTTCTGACTCCTTCATTTTTCGAGTCATTATAGCTCCCATATCGGAAGTGTCTGGGTAAAGCACTCATAGCACTTTCCATACTGCTGCTCTGCAATTGTTAAATGGCGCTCCGTCATGCGCGGTGTTAATTGTGGTTACACAAGGGTAGCCTGCCCGTGTCCACACATCGTCTGCTCTCTCACCAAGTATGGCGATCAGGAGACCTTTAATGTCCCCTATAGCTAGCGTGTTTCCTGCTGACATTTTTTCTAACTCGTGTATCCATTTTCTGGCTCCCGATGTCAGCATTGGAAGCTTGTTTTACAAGTTTTCTCGATCCATGTGTGGCCATGGAATATATTGTAGTCTTGCTCCCCCCTTTTCTCGTAGCGGAAATTGGAATGCGCAGCCCTCTTTCTCTTCTCTCATAGTTCTCCTGTCTATCGCAGGGGTAATATTCCTGCATCGCCGTCTACCTGGCAATGTCCTCAGTCTGTCTACATAGGGCAGTGACGACA
This sequence comes from Ambystoma mexicanum, assembly GCF_040938575.1. NCBI lineage: Eukaryota > Metazoa > Chordata > Amphibia > Caudata > Ambystomatidae > Ambystoma > Ambystoma mexicanum. The sequence continues at coordinate 43,507,444 of NC_090923.1, read as the reverse complement.
TCCCCCTCTGACCATGAGGTACTCCTTCATGTCGGTCAGACTGCGTGGCTGACTCTGATGCCCTCGGTGCGGACTCGCTAGTGTCTGACCATCGTATCCCTCTTTCCCTTGGGAGTCGTCTTTCGCGCTGTCACCCTTCCTCGTTTGCCTCGTGCTCCTCTCCTTCGGAGTAGGGCATTGTTTGTTCCCAATTCACGCAACATTTTGTGTCTTCATCGTTTCTACTGATTTCTAATCTGTCCAGGGACAGTTTCCTATTCCCACTACTTCGGGTGACATCCTCAGTGTCATACAGTTGAGTGCTTTCCAAACGCTCGTCCTCCCCCTCTCCTTGGGGTATTTGTTCTAGCCCCATTTCATCATATACTCTATCAATCATTTCCCCGATGCTTCTGGTGTCGAAGTCATCTTCAATATTTGCCCTAGACATACCTGGTACTGAATTGTATTCCCAGTCTACAACTGAATCGGGTTTTTTAACTTCCCTCTCCAAATATTCGAGATCGTGTGCCCTCTGTCTTCGCTTACTTTCGATATCGTCATCAAATTCTTTGCGCTTCCTCGCCTCTTCTCTGACCCTATCTTCTTCCCTTCTCTTTTTATTTCTACGTTCATCTGCCCTTTGAATTTCCTCATCTCTTCATCTCCTTATCCTTTTCTCACGTACCCTTTGCTCTTCTTCTAACCTTTGCTGTTTCTGTCTGTCTTGATCATAGGCTGCTCTCGGGTTGCGATCAAGCTGTTTTTCTTGCTCGCGATATAGCTGTTCTCGCCTTAGTCTATCGTTCCTTCTAATCCTTTTGTCTCTTAACTCCTTCTCTTTCTCCTTTCTCTGTGCCTCATCTAACCTCTCCTTTGGTCTCACGTCATCACTGCCTTTCCCATCGAGTTTCAATGAGATTTGTCCTCCCATCCATTCGTCCTTTGTGAATGCTCTCTCATCAGTTCTGTCTTCGCTCCCTTTCCATTTCTTCCCCATTCTCTCCTCGTCAGGAGTTGCACTTGTCTGTGCCGGATCCTTTCTTTCATCATCGCATCTCCCCTTGTGCCATGGGACTGCGGAGGAAGGATTCTTGTCGTTATCCTTCCCTTGTTTTTCGTCACTACTATATGTAGGTGACTCATATGCGGGGTTGCTATACCCTGTGGCTGCTTTAAGCTCCCTTAACGGGTATAATCCCTCGTCCTTACTTTCTTTGGTTTTCGTTTCGGGTGGGGCAGGTGGCGCCGTAGGCATCTCACCCCCCTCTGTGCATACATTTAGTATCCAATCTGCTGGCGGCTCTTCCTCCTTTGTCTGTTCATACATCTTCCAAAGTTCTAGAACAGCGAGGCGTTTTTCTAACTTCTTGCCTGTATATGTGGCATGCAAATATGTCGTCATATGTTGTAAGACGGCTTCTGATAAAGACCCGTTTTTTGTGGCCATGGCATAAACATCTTGTGGGCAGTACCTTTAACCCACTCGGTGCTATACTTCTTTAGCTTGGGTGCGTGTTTTGGGAATTGCTTGCATAAGTGTGCTAATGGAGTTATGTCTTCCATGTTTAAATCTGTTCTCTTTCCTCTTATATAACACTTGTGAATGCTTTCGTGTGGTTTAAACACCTTGTGACAATATGAGCGAGCACCAAACACTGCAAGCTCCAATCCAAATTTTCCACTAGTATTGTTTTTATTACCAATTTGCTCCAAAAACATCAATTCATGTGTGATTCTGTCTCAGCTATCAAATCACGCCATTTTTTTTTAATCAGTTCTCTTAACAAAAATGTTCACATATGACGTCACAACAAAACATGTAAGACAGACACTTAACAGACTAGATGGACACCAGCTGGACAAAGATATCTCTGCCTCTAATCATTACCCCTTCATGGAGTGTAAACGAACCCCTTTCACAACGTCTTTAAACGTTGTAGTAGTCTAATTGTTCCCCATTATGTGGGACTCTGGGTACACGTTTCTTCTGGCCGTTATATCGAAGCGCAGGAATAAGGTGAATCCTCTCACTTCTCAGTTGTCCGCCTTGGTAACCTCTCTCTTCTCGGATGTCCACCCCGGTAACCTCTATTTATTCAATTATTCTCGAGTCATTATCCCCTTATATATATACAGTCTTCTCTACTTCTGACTATTTTGTTTTTCCTCCTCCCTCCATTACCTTTTCCCTTTACTTTTTCTTAAGGCGTACACTGTTTGCCAAAGCACTCAATTTTTGCTTCACTCACCGTTCGCATGGTTCGTCTCTGGACCCTCGGGATCACCGCCTTCGTTACTGCTTTCTTCAGATTTTCGTCCGATCAGCTGCCCGTAGGAATGGAAAGGGATGTGTTGGGAAAACGGGTCCCTTCAGGCCCCGACTGCAGTCTTGCTTTATACTACCATTGTCTACGGGGAGCTTCATGGTCTACTCAGCCGAATGGCAAAGGACTTGTGATATTGCCGAAGACCTAGAGTTACTTTATATCGATGGTCAATAGGTGTCTTATTTTAATCAATAATCGATGGTCACCAACCATCCTCTGCTACCAAGTGTACTAGAGAGACCCCTGACCTGACCTTGCTCTGTAGTACTTTAAGATGAGATAGCTGCACCTTGAGGTGGATGGGGTGTAGGATTTCTTACTCCAACGCCAATCAATAAGGACAACTCAATGGTTTGGCAAAGGGGAGTCCGTTTAATGACAAGTACAAAAAATGGGCAAACATGGAAATCAACAGTGATGCGATAGCCCGTCTCGCTTCAACTCCCAACAACTTCATACAAACAGTAACATTTATACCCAAAACTCATCATCATTGACGTGTAACACTCAAAATTTATCATGCAGTTCTATTGGTTGGAAAAGGTAACTTAAATATAGGTGCTATATCTGTATATGGTAACGGAGTGTGGGGATTGGATAAACACTATCAGGTGGGCGTCTAAGCCCTTCCTTCAAAAATTACTACGGTGGACGTCACTAAAAGTACAACGTCCCATTGGTTCTACTATCTATAGGTGTCACAGCCGCTGGCGACTGGCGTGTGTGGAGGAGGTGGAAACAAGGACGCCATTAGACTGTGTCGCCACGTTCCATTTTCTACGTGTTTGACGGTCTAGCTTTTCTTTCCAACATGACTGCCGCCGATAGTATTTACCATTCGTCTGTCGGCGGCTCTGCGCGTTGCAACTGTGTTTTTCCTCTGTTGCGTGCGCTCGTTTTGCTACCCTCCCGGCGGTGTTCTAGTTTTACTCTGCCCGCTACTTCCTGCTCGTGCTCTCCCTTTTTACTACTCCCTGGCTCGCTCTCCCTTTCCTTGTACCTGCCTCCCTTTGTCTCGCCTGAGCATTCTATTTTTGCTTCCTTTCCCCGTTTTCCTTTCCAAAAGGATTTCTCACCTGTTCTCGCTGTGTTTTCACTATGTGGATCTTCCACCAGTCATCCTCCAGGAGCGACAATCCTGAGCCTCTTCTTCCAGTGGACTTTTCTCGGCACGGGTACGTTCCTCCACCCGCTTCTCCAACTGTGGACACTCCTGAGCTCCCAGCCAAGTCTTCTGACTGCTTCTCCGCCGTCTACTCACCTCCGCACCAAGGGGTTTTTTGAGCAAAGGCTTTTTCCCCTTGCAACATTACTGGCTGTCACGGAGTGGAGACACTGTGGATCTCTTGATCTAGAGTCACGGTGGCTTCCTTTCGAGGCAGACCCTATCTACTCAAGAAAAGGAAGCCCAACGCTTGACACACCCGAAGAAAGAAGTTGGACTATTCAACCTCATCAGGTGAGGAGGAGGAGGAAGGGAGATCGGGGGAACTCCGTTACTTAAGTGAAGAGGAAGATATTGCTGAACCTTTAGCCGATCCCATTGATCAGCCCGTTAGCCTTGATAGCTTGCAACGCCAAAGTGAAGATATGGCAATGCAGCTGTCCAAAACCTCAATGTGGAAGTTCAGGCACTCAAGTCCGACAACGCGGCCCTCCAGCAAAGAGTACCCGCAAGGGAACAACAGGCGCTAAATTTACTCCCTCTACCGTTGGTGTCTGGGAAGTTTGATGGCTCAGAAGAACAAGTTACTTTCTTACCTGGTAACGTTCTTTCGATGGGATGGTCCGACGACGTATTCCATATCTATGACAGGTAATGTCCACAGCTGTGCTGCTTCGGAAAATCTTTAGCGTCTGCGTCCTGCGTCGATGACTTCGATGCGCCGTCCCCGAGGACCTCCTCCGACGGCCGACATCACCCGATGTGATAAGTAGGACGCACGACGCCCATAGCCTCAGTTATAGTTTTTTCCCAGAACGTGTGCCACCAGTTTTCTGCAAGTCAGACACACAAGGCCTTGCGGAACGCAAGCTGCAATCGCAAAAGAAATTCTGCAGCGGGGAAGGCAGGGAGGGAGCGATATGGAATACGTCGTCGGACCATCCCATCGAAAGAACGTTACCAGGTAAGAAAGTAACTTGTTCTTCGAGGGGATTGGGTCCTCCGACGTATTCCATATCTATGACAGACTCTCAAAGCAGTACCACGCAAGGAGGTGGGAAAGAATTTAGAATACAAATTTAGCATACCCAATCAAATTGCAGAATAGAGAACTGCCTTGCCAAAGGCCAGATCTTGCCCTCTGATGGAATCGAGGCAGTAGTGACGTACAAAAGTATGTACTGAAGCCCAGGTGGCTGCAACACATATGTGACGAATAGGAACTCCCCTCTGCAGGGCAGTAGACGCAGCCACTCCCCTGGTAGAATGGGCCCGCAAGCCAGCCGGAGGGTCCTTACCCGCCAAGCGGTAACACTCGGAGATAGCTAAAATAATCCAACGAGACAAAGTCTGTTTCGTCACAGCTTGTCCCAAACGCTTTCCAGCGTAACCAAGGAAAAGTTGATCGTCCACTCTGACCCTGGACATGCGCGAAATATAAAAGCTCAACGCTCTCCTAGGATCAAGCCTATGGAGCCTCTCCTCTTCCTTACCAGGATGTGGAGGAGGATAGAACGCTGGAAGAACAACCTTCTGGCTCAAATGAAATTCCGAAACCACCTTCGGAAGAAAAGAAGGACGAACTCTAAGGACAACCCTGCCCTTCTGAAACACAGTGAAGGGTGGCTTAACTGAAAGTGCCTGTAACTCACTCACTCTGCGAGCGGAAGTAACCGCAACCAAAAACACAGTTTTCAGAGTCAACAGCCTCAAAGGGCAAGAATGTAAAGGCTCAAACGGAGCACCCATAAGAAACTTAAGAACAAGGTTCAGATCCCAACCGGGCACCAGAAAAGGTGATGGAGGGAACACATTAGTGAGTCCTTTCAAAAACTGCGAAATCAAAGGAATCTTAAAATAGGAACACTCTTCAGACGAGCGCTTAAAGACGGACAGCGCCGCCAGGTAACCTTTAATGGTCCCCACTTGCAAGCCCCTGTGGGCCAAAGAAAGCAAAAAAGACAGAACCATGGGAATGTCACATTCAAAAGGATCCACATTCTCAACTCTGCACCAGTCGCAGAACTTTCTCCAACGGCAACGGTACAGAGACTTTGTTGCCGGCCGCCTGGCCGAGAGCAACACCTCCATCACGTCTTCAGGGAGGTCCCAATCCTTATACCTCAACCTTTCAGAAGCCAAGTGTGAAGATTGAGGGAACTGACCTCTGGATGGAGAACCTGACCTCCCTCCCGTGAGAGCAGATCGTCTCGGTAGGGAAGACGACATGGAGGGCAGATGGACAAGTCTAGAAGGTCCGGGTACCACTTCCTCCGGGCCCACGCCGGAGCAATGAGGATCATCCGGGAACCGAACCTCCGTAACCTCCGCAGCACTTGCGGGATGACGGGGACTGGAGGAAACGCGTACAGCAGTGGGAATGACCACTCCACCACAAACGCGTCTCCTAAGGCTCCTTTTGGAGGAAATTCCCACGAGCAAAACCTTTCGGACTTCCGGTGACACTGGGGGCGAAGAGATCCACTTGAGGGGTCCCCCAAAGGGCGAAGATCTCCAGGAGAATCTCCTGAGCCAGCTCCCACCCGTGAGAGATCGAGCTCTGCCTGCTCAGAGTGCCCGCCGTCTCGTTGTCGTCTCCGGCCAGATGAACAGCCGAGATCGAAACTTCCTGCTGGATGGCCCAGAATTCGAGCTGCATCGCCACCCTGCACAGCGGAAGTGATCCTGCCCCCCCCCTTTTTGTTGAGGTAGTGCATGGCCACCGTGTTGTCCGTTAGAATCAGGACACTCTTTCCGCGCACAGTCGGCAGAAAAGCCTTCAGGGCTAGCCTGACGGCCCTCAGCTCCAACAGATTGATATGGAGTCTGGACTCCGACGGAGACCAACGACCGCTGACTGTCAACTTGTTGGCATGAGCTCCCCATCCCGTGAGTGATGCGTCCGTCACGATCGTCACCTCCGGCCAGGGCAGCCAAAATGGGGCCCCCTTCATCAGATTGCCCTCGACGGCCCACCACAGAAGGTCCTGGGCCACTGAGGGCGGTACCTGAACAGGGTCCGACAGCCTGCCGGAGGACTGAGACCACTGGAGCTTGAGTGCCCACTGCAAAGATCTCATCCACAGACAAGCCTCTGGCACCAGAAGAATGCAGGATGCCATGAGGCTGAGCAGTCTCAAGAACTCGGACGCTGGGAGATCCTGGGCAAACTGAAACTTGTTCACCATCTGCTGAATGTGAAGAGCCCTCACCTGGGGAGGAAAATACTGCCCTAGGGACGTGTCGAGCACTGCTCCGATGTACTGGAGCTGCTGCGTTGGTGTCAAATGGGACTTCTTTAAATTGAGGGAGAAGCCCAGCCTGTGAAGGGAGTGTCAGGTGACGGACAGATGATCCAGGACTTGCTCGGGAGAGCTCCCCCTGATCAACCAATCGTCCAGGTAGGGGTAGACGTGAATCCCCCCTTTCCTGAGATGCGCTGCCACCACCACCATGAGCTTGGTGAAAACCCTCGGGGCGGAGGTCAATCCGAACGGCAGGACCCGAAACTGAAAGTGCGAGTCGCCAACCGCGAACCTCAGGTACTTCTTGTGCTTGGGATTGATCGGCACATGGAAGTAAGCATCCTTGAGGTCGAGAGACACCAACCAGTCCTGAAGTTGAAGGGCCTGGAGGACTTGAGAAAGAGTTACCATCTTGAACTTGTCCTTCCTGAGGAGTTTGTTCAAACTGCGCAAGTCCATGATGGGTCTCAATCCCCCGTCTTTCTTTGAAATAAAAAAATAAGGGGAATACCATCCCTTGTTCCTCTCCGCTACAGGCACCAGTTCTATGGCGCCTTTCTCCAGCAGGGCTTGAATTTCCTGCGCAAGGAGCGGATCCGGACACTTCAAAGAGAGGTTCCCTGGTGGATTGTCGTGAGGCCTCTGCCGAAAAGGAAGACAGTAGCCGTGGGTTATGATCTCCAGAACCCACACATCCGAAGTAATAGCTTGCCACTCTACAAGATGCTGCGCCAGCCTTCCCCCAACCGGCGAACCATGGGACCTGGCCTCATGACTGAGTGGTAGCGGCTGCGGCGTTGCCTGAGGGTAAAGAGGCAACTGCCCGAGCGGCCTTGGCACCTCGAGTACCTTTATTTCCACCTCTGGCTCTCTTACGATGGCCTCTTTGACTGCTAGCTCCCCTCGCTTTACTGAAGGACGAGTAATAGCGAAAGGAACCTCCCCTCCATTGCTGTCCCCTAGGACGAAAAGGCGGAGGTTGGCGAACTGCAGGGCCCAACGACTTCGCTGCAGCTTTGGAGGTCTGCAACCTCTCAAGGCTCTCGTCAGCCTTGCTGCCAAAAAGGTGTTCACCGTCAAAGGGCATGTTGAGGAGCCGGGACTGCACATCAGGAGCGAACCCAGACTTCCGCAACCACGCAAACCTGCGCATTACGGTGCTCGCCGCCATGGACCGGCTGACACAATCCGCCAAGTCCAAACCCGACTGAACGGCCTCACACATAGCATCCTTGCCATCCTGAACCATAGCAAGGAAACCATCCCGTTCGTCCCCTTCGGGAATATGTTCAGCCGCTAATGCAACACAGTTCCACAGAGTGTGTGTGAAACGAGACAAGGCACATATGGAGTTGGCCGCCTGAAGCGCCATACCCCCAGAAGAAAACACTTTCTTCGCCCAGCCGTCAAAACGTTTGTCGTCCCTATCCGGAGGGATGGTAGGATACGACGCCTGCTTTGGCGGGGCCGTAGCCGCCTGCACCACCAAACTCTCCGGAGTGGGGTGCCTAGACAAGTAGCAGGGGTTGCTACTGGCTGGACGGTATTTTCGCGACAAAGACTTGCCCACTGCCGGGAGACTCTCCGGAGCAGTCCAAGCCGCCGCCACCCTTCTCTGCAGAGCCATATGAAAAGGCAAAACCGGGTCAGTGGGGGGACCGAGATCAAGGATGTCCGTGAGATCATCCTGAACGAACTCCCCTGGGGGAGCTGACCAACCCAAGTACTCGGTGACCCGAGACATAAGGCGCCGATATGAAGAATCGGCATGAGTGCCAGGCTCTGGCCTACAAAACTCCACCTCCGGAGAGGCGTCCAGTCTACTGGCATCATGCAGCGACTGCCGCAGATCATCAAACTGGCTATGGCCCGAGATAAGGTCATCTGGAACCGTAACCGGAACCAAGCCCCCATCAGAGCCTTCATCACCCTCTGAAATGTACTCCAGGCGGGGAGAGGAAGACCTCTGTGGACCAAAGCAGTGCCTGACCTTAGTCATAGCCTTTCTAGGGGCAAACCCCGTGCCACGGGGCCCCTCCGACACCACCGCCTCGAAAGGCGTCGAGGGTGCCGAACGAGTCGGCGCCGGCGTCGACAGAAAAGGCGTCGACGTCGAGCAAATCAGCGTCGACGTCAGCTGCAGCGCCGCCAGCGTCGGCGGTGTCGACACAGGCCTCGAAGCCGGAGCTCTGAGCGTGTCTCTCGACGACCTAGGCGCCGACAGCGTCGATGACCCCCTTGGAGGCGGAGCCTCGAGAGAAATCGTCGATGACCTCGGCGCCACAGGCGTCGACGTCTTCTTCGAAGACGGCACAGGATCACGCGTTCTCGAGCACGTCGAGGACCGGGACTTGGAACGGGCATGGCGAGAACAGCTACCCTTGTCCGAGCGGGACCTCTCCCGCGAGCCGTGCCGACCACCCGAGCCCGAAGGCGTACGGGCGGTGTCTCTCGACCGGTGCCGACCGACCCCACTCGGAGGCGCGGACGGACCGGTGCCCTGCGATTCAAGAATCGCTAGCATCTGCTTCCCGAAGGAAGCCCATTCCTCCGGTGTCGCTTGCATGGAGGGATAAGCGACCCGCCGACGGGTGGAGTCCTCGGAAGAGGACGGGGAAGGCGAACTATGCCGGCGCTTCCGGGAATGCCTCGAAGAGGCGGAGGAGTGGCGAGACTGACTCCTGGAAGGAGACCCACTGGACTTCTGACGATGACACGGAGAGTCACCCCTCGAGTCATCCGTCGAAAGCCCCGCAGACCTCGACTTCCAGGGCTTAGACACCCGGCCTACCGACAGCTTCTTCTTGCGTTCCCGCAAGGCCTTTGCCGTGAGCGACTGGCAGTCGACACAGTCGTCCGTATCGTGGGCCTCCCCGAGGCACCAGAGGCAGGCGTCGTGCGAGTCCGTGACCGACATCTTGGACCCACAGTCCCCGCAGTTCTTGAAGCCCGGACGCGGGGTTGAAGATGAGAAAGACATCACCACGAACAGGTCTTCACAACAAACCGAACAGGTTCAACGAACCGAAAACAGCAAACTCCAACGAGTCGAGGCGTACCGAGATTCACGAAGCGAACACGTTCGTGGAAAAAACGGAACTGAGGCTATGGGCGTCGTGCGTCCTACTTATCACATCGGGTGACGTCAGCCGTCGGAGGAGGTCCTCAGGGACGGCGCATCGACGTCATAGACGCAGGACGCAGACGCCAAAGATTTTCCGAAGCAGCACAGCTGTGGACATTACCTGTCATAGATATGGAATACGTCGGAGGACCCAATCCCCTCGAAAGGAAGGTGAAGGAATTTTTGGAAGCCTGTAATATTCACTTCACTTTCAGACCAAACGCGTTCTCCACTGATCATGCCAAGGTGGGTTTTATGATAACCCATATGACAGGGTATGCCTTGGCATGGGCAACTCCGTTGGTATCCCTGTCCGACCCGGTTCTACAAGACTACGCTGCATTTAAGGATCTTCTAAAACAGACCTTTTTTCGGACTGAAGGCGCACATGTGGCCAGCGAAGACCTACTCGATGTGCGCCAAGGAAGCTCTGATCTACTTACCTACATTTCCACTTTCAAGAAGCTGCAGAGGCTGGCTGGCAAGAACAGGCCCAGTACACCATTTTCCATAGGGATTTGCGGGAAGAGCTAAAGGACGAACTTGCCCGGATCCCTCGTCCTGACACCTTCTCGGATCTTCTAACAGCTGTTCTAAGAATTGATTTCCGCCTGACAGAACGGAAGAACGAAAAAAAAAAGACTCGAAGCTCAACTCCTTTCTCAGAGACACACGCTTCTACCTCCTCACCTCCTACACGAACTGGCCGACATGAACCCATGCAGATAGGGACTACCAGAGCCCCAAAAACTGCAGAAGAAAAGAAGAGGAGACGTGAAGGAAGCCTTTGTTTGTATTGTGGTCCGGCTAATCACCTATTGAGAGATTGCCCAGATGTGCCCCCAAGGAGGTCGGGAAACGAACGCCCTCAGTAGTTTTTAGGACGGACTATCGAGGGGCATTTCCGTGTTCCTATACCACTCTCTCTATAACCTCTTCCCATGTGGCTGAAGATTTATGCCTGATGGTAATAGCTATCAAACTCCGCTTTCGAGAAAAGGAAGTAGACACTCAGGCACTACTGGATTGCGGAGCTGCGGGAAATTTCCTAGACACCTTATGGGCGGATAAGGTGGGTCTGCTCAGGATTGCCAAGAAAGAGGATCAAAAGGTGGAAGGAGTTGACGGTACTCCTTTATGTTCCGGACTCATCACTCATACTACTGAGGGAGTTCAAGTATCCATACAGCAACACTCTGAGTCGATAAAGTTCGACATAATCCGCGCTGCCCATTTCCCGGTCATTTTGGGGATCGGCTGGCTCCGGAAGCACAACCCCACGGTAGACTGGACAAACAATCTATTGAGTTTTCACTCTAAATATTGTCAAAAAGAATAGCTACCAGAGCCTTTGTTCGAAACTGTCAAGACCGTGGCTGCAGCTGAAAGGAGTTCTATTCATTGTATTCCAGTGAGTTTTTCTGAGTTCTCTGAGGTCTTTCAGGAATAAATTCCCATTAGACTTCCTCCACATAGACCCGAGGATTGTTGTATAGACCTAATCCCTCAGGCCTTGGTTCCCTTCGGTAGGATGTATCCCCTCTCTATGTCCGAAAAGGCTGTACTCCGGAACTACCTCGATGACAACCTCGCAAATGGACTGATTCGTCCTTCCAAGTCACCTGCCGGGGCCTCATTATTTTTCGTACCCAAGCGGGATACCAAGGAACTGAGGCCCTGTATCGACTACAGAGGATTAAACAAAGTGACGATCAAGGATCGCTACCCTATGCCCATCATTTCAGAGATTTTGGAAGCAGTTCAGGGCTCAGTGGTGTTCACTAAACTCGACCTACGGAATGCCTATCATCTGCTCCGTATTAGGACCGGGGATGAGTGGAAAATGGCCTTTCGCACTCCCTACGGTCTGTTCGAATACCAGGTCATGCCATTTGGCCTAGTCAACGCACCCTCGATCTTCCAAAGGTTTATGGACCGTTTGTTCTCAGATTTGCTGGGTCAGAACACAGTGGTCTACTTGGATGATATTATAGTTTATTCACGCAACCAGGAAGATCATACACTACATGTGAAAGAGGTTCTACGCAGACTACAGCAACATCATCTTCTGGTGAAACCGGAGAAATGTGCATTCGCTCAGTCCTCCCTATCCTACCTGGGATTCATCTTGTCTGAGAAGGGGATTACCATGGACCCAAAGAAGGTAGATGCCATCATGTCCTGGCCACCGCCCTCATCGGTCAAAGACATCCAACGGTTCCTTGGACTGGCAAATTTCTATCGAAAATTTATTCCAGAATTTTCCCAAATCACTCTTCCCATAACCTCTTGGCTAAAGAAGTCCTCCGGTCCTTTCCTTTGGTCCAAAGAGGCTGATGACAGCTTTCTCAGTTTAAAGCGAAGATTCTGCACAGCCCCCATATTGAGACAGCCCGATCAACAACGACCCTTCATTCTGGAGACGGATGCTTCTGCTGCAGCTGTGGGTGCCGTTCTTCTGCAATGTGACCAAAACCATGAATATCCAGTAGCCTACTTTTCAAAAACCTTGAGCCCCAGCCAACGAAATTACTCTGTCATCGAAAGAGAACTTCTTGCTATGAAATTGGCTTGCCTAGAGGGGAGGCATTTGCTCCAGGGGAGTCTACATCCTTTTCAGATACGGACTGACCATAAGAATCTTCAAATATTCAAGCAACAAGAATGTTATAACACCCGACAAGCCAGATGGGCGCATTTCTTTTCTCAGTTTCATTTTTCCATCACATTTATTCCAGGCTCCCAAAATCAGATCGCTGATGACTTATCCCGCAGAGACAATGTTAACCAGACCTACAAAAAGGAACTGATGTTTCCCCATACTCGGATCATTTCTGCTGTGACCAATTTTTTCCAAGAAGAAAGAGAATCGCCTCTGGATGAGCCAACCCTAGGCCTTGGAAACCAACCAGTCGATACCAGAGAAGGTCTGCACTTCATACGCGGAAGATTATTAATTCCGTCCCAAAAACTCAGACTACGAGTCCTTCAGTGGTGTCATGACACTAAGACTGCCGGACATCGAGGAGTATGTGGTACTCTAGAATTGCTTCAAAGGTCTTTCTATTGGCCAAACTTGAAGGCTGATACCCAGGCCTACGTACAGTCCTGTCTGGTATGTTTACAGAGCAAGCACTCTACCCTACGGCCTTTGGGGTTGTTACAACAAGAACAGATCCCTCCGGGTCCCTGGAAATACATCTCAACTGACTTCATTGTTGAATTACCTATTTCCCGAGGCTGCACATGTATAATGGTAACCGTGGACTCTTATACCAAGCTTGCGCACTTCTCTCCACTGTCCAAGATACCGTCAGCCTCCGTCATGGCCGAAGTCTTCCTCAAGGATATCTTTAGGCTGCACGGGCTTCCCCAGAAGATAGTATCTGATCGAGGGAGTCAAAACACCTCCAGATTTTGGACCGCCTTGTGCAACCTACTGGGTATTGAGAGAGCACTTTCTTGGGGTTTCCATCCCCAAACCAATGGCCAGACCGAAAGGTTAAACGGAACCTTGGAACAATACTTAAGGTGCTTTATCAACCAGCAACAGGACAACTGGGTAGACCTGCTTCCACCCTCAGAGTTTGCATACAACAATGCAGTCCATACTGCTACTGGTGTAAGCCCTTTCTATTGTACCTATGGGTTCCATCCTCAATCCATCGTACCTACTTTTTGGAGGGAAACAAACATCCCATCATTAGAGACTACACTCGAGCAGTTCAAGGAAGCCCATAACACAGCCAGACAGAGTCTACAAGAAGCCAGCAGACGCTACAAGGAGCAATCGGATAAACATCGGAAACAAGTACCTGAATGGGATAAGGGCTCTATAAGGTCTTGCTGTCCACCAAGTTCTTGCCTCGTTGGGTCCGTCCATCCAAACTATCTCCCCGGTACATCGGTCCCTTTGAAATACTGTCAAGGATCAATCCAGTTGCCTATCGTCTAAAAATGCCCAAGACTTATAGGCGGATCCATCCGGTATTCCATTCCTCTCTGCTGCGCCCTTTTGTACCTGATACCCGGAAGCAAGTAACTCCCAAACTATGGACCTTGCCCACTCCAGCCTCTGATGAATATGAAGTCTCTCAAATCCTAGACTCTCGGTATCACCGAGGTCGCCTGGAATACCTCGTTCACTGGAAAGGTTACCCTTCTTCAGAGGATACCTGGGAACCTCATTCTCACATTCATTCTCCCCATTTGTTACTTGTTCCACAGACTCCATCCAGGAAAGCCAGGAGGAAAGGGCCTTCGGAGGGGGCATACTGTCACAGCCGCTGGCGACTGGTGTGTGTGGAGGAGGTGGAAACAAGGACGCCATTAGACTGTGTCGCCACGTTCCATTTTCTACGTGTTTGACGGTCTAGCTTTTTTTTTCCAACATGGCCGCCGCCGATAGTATTTACCATTCGTATGTCGGCGGCTCGGTGCGTTGCAACTGTTTTTCCTCTGTTGCGTGCGCTCGTTTTGCTACCCTCCCGGCGGTGTTCTAGTTTTACTCCTCCCGCTACTTCCTGCTCGTGCTCACCCTTTTTTCTACTCCCTGGCTCGCTCTCCCTTTCCTTGTACCTGCCTCCCTTTGTCTTGCCTGAGCATTCTATTTTTGCTTCCTTTCCCCGTTTTCCTTTCCACCTGTTCTCGCTGTGTTTTCACTACGTGGATCTTCCACCAGTCATCCTCCAGGAGCGACGATCCTGTGCCTCTTCTTCCAGTGGACTTTTCTCGGCACGGGTACGTTCCTCCACCCGCTTCTCCAACTGTGGACACTCCTGAGCTCCCAGCCAAGTCTTCTGACTGCTTCTCCGCCGTCTACTCACCTCCGCACCAAGGGGTTTTTTGAGCAAAGGCTTTTTCCCCTTGCAACATTACTGGCTGTCACGGAGGGGAGACACTGTGGATCTCTTGATCTAGAGTCACGGTGGCTTCCTTTCGAGGCAGACCCCATCTACTCAAGAAAAGGAAGCCCAACGCTCGACACACCCAAAGAAAGAAGTTGGACTATTCAACCTCATCAGGTGAGGAGGAGGAGGAAGGGAGATCGGGGGAACTCCGTTACTTAAGTGAAGAGGAAGATATTGCTGAACCTTTAGCCGATCCCATTGATCAGCCCGTTAGCCTTGATAATAGGACCCTAGATTATTTGGTCCATTGTGATTGGGTTGGCTTCGACCCCATGCATAAATCTCCACTTAGGAGCACGCAGAATGGTCAACCAGGTGCAGGTTGCCCCAAGATTCACCCTGCCTCCCTTCCATCAATCAGTACTTTAGTGGCTATGGGCCTCATTACGACCCAGGCGGTAAGTTACCGCCTGGGTCGTACCCTTACCACCATGGTGTAAACTTTGTTTACACCATGGTGGATGGCGGATTTACCGCCCCATTCCAAGGTGAGTGGGGCGGTAAATCCCCATTTCCCATTTTACCCTTCCCCATTCCCATTTTTGCCCCATAGGGCATAATGGGAGTGGGGAAGGCGCTAATTACGCCACCGTAAATTACGGTGGCGTAATTAGCACCATGGTCCCTTAGCGCCATGGATTTTAACGCCTGCAAAAAGCAGGCGTTAATATCACCATGGCGCTAACGGACCTTGTAATCAGGTGTTAAGGGTCGGCGCCGTTTACGGTGCCGTTAACCCCTTAACGCCTGATTCGTAATGAGGCCCTATGTGTCAATTAGTTGGCTGTGGTCAGCCTCGGAACTGTAGCTTCTTGTCAGAAAATGTTATGGTATCTTCTGTCTGGGTGACAGCCAGGCGTAGGTGCCTCTTCTCGCTCGGCTGGTCACGTGCTAGCACACCGTGAATCTGCTTAGTTTTCCTTCTATTTGTGCATTTAATTCTTAATTGACTTGCCACCTGCCTGGGCCTCCTTATCTCGACCTTCCAAGGGCAGGCTGCTCTGTTCTTAAGTTTCGATTCTCTGTAGCTACTGTCCGCCTCCCTCTCTTGGTCTGACCTCGACTTCTCAGGCACGGGCTGCTCCTGCTGAGTTTCGATTCAGTTGCCTCTTCTATTTTAGCTGGAATATGAATTCTGTCCTGTTTGACCCCTAGTAACCTGAGTTAATTCTGCTGTTGTGTAAAGTGGACTCGAACTTATATAATGTGCTTCGTTGAGGTATATATATATATATATATATGTATATATATATATATATATATATATATATATATATATATATATATATATATATATATATATATATATATATATATATATATATATATATATATGTGGCACTTGCCGCTCTATTCTTCTACCAAGCATATCAAGCCGCACTGTTTTCTTAGCTTCTTGCGGTTACAAGCATATGTACAGGTGTTAGCTGGTTGAATATCTTCATCCTGCTTTACAGTTTAAATCTCTTTATATTTTAACATCGTCTCTCCTTCTAAATTCATGTGTCCTTATTCATGGCGTTTCGTCCCTGTGTGTCATCTTTTGATTGTCGTTTCTTTCATCTTTGAGTCTGTCCGGGCTCTCGTGACATCACCATTCGTCTTCAATTAAGGCCTGTTGAGTTTCTTCTGGGACAGTGTTTAAGCAATCTTCATTTTGTGTCATTTGCTGGTAGGGTTTTCTCAATGGATACCTTACTGTCCTTGGTTGTCTGGTTATTGGTACTTCAATAGGTATTGCTCTTCAGATAGGCACTGGGCAGAGCCCTAATGCCGCTCTCTGCTGGTTTATTTGCTCATCATACGTCACATATCTCGGTGTGAATGTTCTTGGTACTTCAAAATGGGCGACTGGAGTGCAGGCTATATTTGGGACTTCCTCTGCACTTGTTTTACACTTTTAAGGTTCATTCACTTGATTCATTACTTCGTCATTTCTCCTCCGGATCCATACATCATCTTCATTCAGTATTTCAGGACTTTGTGAACACTTTCTTATGATGTCATCAGTATATTTTCTTAGCTCTTTCTCATATTCCTTCAGAGTTCCTCCTGCAGGCTGTCATCACCTCAAGGGTGCATTCGATATGGTTGTCTTAATGGATACCGTCTTCCATATACTTGCTGCGGTATTGGTACAATAGCTGGTGTTAGACAGATCACGTCTCATGGCTCCACTACAGGGGACGTAAGGGGGTAGGATCTCCTGCGGATGTGTATGTCTGCTCCTCTACAGGTCTATGGAAACATGTTGTAGGAGCTTGGGCTCCGTGGATCAGGCCGAACGTTGTGAAGGTGTTAAGAAAGGAAGAAGGCATTGACTATGGCAAGGGGAAAAGTGCACAGAATTGCACAGTGAACAACTTTGAATCTAACAACGTGCATATAATACCCAAGACTTGTGTATATATAAAACCCAGGAGGGCAAATAAAGTAAAACAATATTACCAATATATGAAAAGGGATGTGGGGTAAGCACTTAGGACCTCCTTATGACTGAAAGGAAAGTCAGCAAACTCTTTACCCACTATGCTATTACAGATACGGACAGCGCTAAACCCACGTAGCGGGCAAGCAAGGACAGATTCTGTGAACTGACACTCTGTAAAGTACTGAATAAGGAACTTAGAAACAGTACTCACGAGGACCGGAAAGACCACTTGAATGTCAGTAATTTCACGAACCCTGTAGATCAAACAGGGACCCAGAAGGCTGTAAAAGCAAAGGGTTAAAGATAACAAAATACATAAAACCCTAGTCAAGGGCAAGTATGAATTGTGATAATAAATTGTGAGGAAAACAAAAAGGGGATACACACTGGAACTAGTTACAACAACACCCACACCTAATAATCAATGGAAAATAAATGCAGAAGTGCAATGGAAAACATGGAATGGAATCTCAATAAAGTAGGATCAGGAGCAGGGAAAATGATATCACAAAAGGAAACCTTTCCCACCCATCCAAGGAGAAAAGGCAGTAAACTAATTCTACAAAAGTAAAGATTAATGCATCAAGCTTTTCAGTAACCAGGACAGCATAAAGAGACAGAAAGCACCAGCAAACTGGGCTGCATCAAATAGTAAAGCACAGAGAAAGGCTGTCTGCAGACAGAGGAAGACAGAAAGGGAAATTCAGAAAGCATAAATCAATTAAGCACATAAATCCAAAATCCAGGACAGAGGAACAAGATACAGGAACTAGGCACAAAAGCTAGGAACTGGAACTAGGTACTTGGCACAATAACTATGAACAAGGAACTGGAACTAGGTACTAGGCACAGAAACTTGGAACAAGGAACTGGAACTAGGTACAAGGCACAGAATCTAGGAACAAGGAACTGGAACTAGGTACAAGGCACAGAAACTAGGAACAAGGAACTGGAACTAGGTACAAGGCACATAAACTAGGAACAAGCAACAGAGACTAGTTACAACAGGAACACTGCTACAATGACCAGCGCCGGACTGAAGCAAACTGAGGCTTTTAAAGCTGCTTAACGAGCACACCCCTCAGGCGTGCCGCCTGCTGCACCTGCAGCCACAGGTGTTGCCTATCCTCCTCCCAGCCTTGTGCTGCAAGGGAGGAGATGATGCAGTGAGCCAGGCATTCTGGGAAGCAGGAGGTGAAGCAGTGAGCCAAGGCATTCTGGGAAGCATAGTCATTTGATTTAAGTAGCATGCTGGCTGCCAGGGAGGAGATGAAGCAGTGAGCCAGGCATTCTGGGAAGCAGGAGGTGAAGCAGTGAGCCAAGGCATTCTGGGAAGCATAGTCATTTGATTTAAGTAGCATGCTGGCTGCCAAAAACCTGGAATGGATCCGGAAGGGAAGTAACTTGGAAAATAAGGTTTTAACGCTCCCAATTCATCAGAACACTGTAGCATAGGGTTCGAAGGAAATGTCCAGTAGGGAATAAACCCCAAAACATGCCCCCAAGTGGCGGGAACGGGAGCGAAGGGAGCGAGCCGTGACAGAAGGTAGCCGTGTGGCGAGGCTGTCCCTTTCACTTGTATTCAAGATGCTTGTTCCCCTGTGTTGAGAGGTTGAGACTGAAGTGCCTGAGGGGCAGGAGTCAGACCCATGACATGAAAAGCTGAAGCCCATGTGATTCGCACTGCTGGGAAGGCTGTGAACGTGACCAGTGAGTTTCTAGCAAATGAGAAACCCGGTGCAGAAGCGTTTTAACTTTTTTATTCAAGGAATATTTTGTATCGGAGTGGCCATGTGTTTAGGGAAACAAGTTTTCAAGGTCTCTGATTTAATCTATTGTCAACTACTGAAATACCAGGAATACTTTGTATCGAAGTGGTCAAGTGTTTCAGGAAACACATTTTCGAAAGTCTCCGAATGCTGGGCAATTTGTTTAAAGCAAACTAAATGATTATTAAATAGCGGGGTTGAATTGAAAGTGTACTATGAGTGCAACCCATTTCTATTGAATAACTGAATGAACACTTTACAAATAAGCAGAACTGTTATTTATTGAGTTCAGAAGTAATCAGAACTTTACATTCAAGTAAAACTACACTATGCTGAACTCTAAAATGAACACACTTTAAATCCAAGAAAAAATATTATATGCTGAATTCTAAATTGAATGGGACTTTAACATTGAATCAAAGAGAGGCATAATAAATACCAAATTGTGTGAAAACCTCCTATAACCGAAAATTACACTGAAAGCAGAATTAAATGAAACCCAGAAGTTTAATCCAACACAGTCAAGATATTCACAGGAAAATGAACCATACAAAGAGGGTGCAATTTTGGTAAAGAACCCTAAGAAGACAAAGGATATTTTTGTGATACTTAAATTAAGTCTTGGGGAAGGGAACCCTGAGACGTGAAACATTTACTGACTTGAGTTCCAAAACGTTTGTGTTTGGAACTGTAATACTTGGAACTTGGGGAAGGGAACGCTGAGTATTGGTTAAAATTGTATCATCCTGAACTTGAGAGAAGTAATTTTGAGACTATTTGTTGGAACTGTTTTATACTTAGGAAAGGGAGCTGAAAGGAAGCTGCGAGCTCGAAGAAGCTCATAATTTTGTGTTGGACACTGTTTCATTTGGTTGCTGACATCCCTACACATTGTATAGATTAGTTGTGAGGGTAAGTATAGGTTTTGGACACAGACAGATTCTTAAGTTGAACTCTTTGACTCAGACCTTTCTTAGTTTTATTTAGGTAAGAAAATCCCACCTTAGCATAGGGCAAGTTAGGTTTTTCTCCATGCTGACACTGACATTTAAGTTGATTAAGTGTTTTATTTTGAATTCGGAAATCTGTTGTCTTCACAACTCCCCTGCATGAACAGTGTTTTTCCCAACAAGTGCTTTTATGGTTAAGGTCAACTGAAAAGAAATTCACAACAGCTTTGCGGTATTCACCAAAACATTGACAAGCACCTTTGTAATCTGCATACTGTGTGCTGTGTGCTTGTACAGTGGATTGCATTGTCTGCATTGATTGGTGTAAACTACTTTGTCATTGTACTAGTTTTACATGCGCAGAGAGAAAAGCACTCTCATAGGAAACAACACAGCCGAACTCTGTGTGGGAACTACACTCCCCATAACCCCCTCTGTCACATTTGAGGAAACATCAGGTGCTTCAGCACAGTCGCTTCTGTGACAAGCCGGTCTTCGCCGACTACTTAACCTGCTGCATTACCATCTTTTCTCAGGTATTTCTTTCATAGTATCTGGATTCTACCAGACACGCTGCTAACTTTGTCTGTTCGGCTTCCCCATAGAAGCACATCCTGGTTACCTTTGTAATCGGTATACTGTGTGCCGTGTGCTTGTACAGTGGATTGCATTGTCTGCATTGATTGGTGTAAACTATTTTGTCATAGTACTAGTTTTACCTGCGCAGAGAGAAAAGCACTCTCATAGGTAACAACTGAGCCAAGCTCCGTCTGGGAACTACACTCCCCATAATCCCCTCTGTCACATTTAAGAAAACATCACGTGCTTCAGCGCTGGCACTTCTGTGGCAAGCCGGTCTTCATCGGTGATCGACGAACTCAACGTCACAGTGCCCCTGCATTTTCACCGCTCCAGGTAAAATTAAACTCCTTTCTTCCTCAAAATCTGTTGCAACGCCACCCCAAGGTTACAAGATGGGATACATTGAGGGAGAATCAATGTCTCTGGCCACAGTGCAAGCAAATTGCATCGCACTCATTAACAAGCTGAAACATACCAGATTAGACGCCATGGAGGCCACCCACACTAACTCTGCCTTAGGCCATAAGAACACACAGGTCGCCAGTGACCAATTCCACCCCCATACTTTGTACTCATGGTGGCCCTGAATCATGCTGTTCGCATCTTCATCTTGTATCCTGGCTTGCAACATTATCTGTTACTACTGACTTCTGCAATTGTATTCGATCTCCACTCTTGCTTCTCCTTTCTTTTTGACTGCTTACTCTCTTTTCTCTCCTCCTTTCCCTTCTCCCTTTTCCTATCTCCTCCCCTTACTTTCTTCTGTGCACTTACTCTATCAGAATTATCCCTGGACCTAATATGATAGCAACTTCGTCTGTTTCCTCCACCCTCCCATTACTGTTTTTTTCCTCCCCACAACCCCTCCAGCACTATCTGAAATGTCGTCAGGCCTAGCATGATAGTCGCTTGTTTTGTTCCTCCCCTCCCTTTCTGCACCCTCTCCCTCAATGCTTGTTTTTCTCCAGCTCTACCAGAAATGTCGTCAGGCCTAGTACGGTAGTCGCCTGTCTGTTTCCATTTCCTTCCCATTCTCCCCCTCCCTTCCTTATCTATGTCTTAGCTCTTGCACTATCTGAAATGTCGTTAGGCCGAGTACGATAGTTAATTTCACATCCTTACTGTTCATGGCCTGTAAGAATGTGGTTGTATTTTCCCTTGTTCCCTCCCTTGCCTTGAAGCGCTTTGAAACACATTGTGTGTAGGCGCTATATAAATAAACGATCATATCATATCATACACTGGCATGCACAACCATTGCGTCTATGACTTGACTGACGTACCCCCCCTTTCACTCCTTGACAAACGGACTATACCTAACATAGAGAAGCAAGCCAATCCCACTCCCGGCATCTCAAAACACTTGCAAGACACGAATGCAGCATTAGGTAGTGCCACACTAAGGATGAAAACCCCCAAGTTATACACAGCTAATATGGGCCTCTCCCCTCATAAACCCATGTCTGGAGATTCCCTGAAAATAGCTCTTCTTAATACTAGATCCTTAAACAGCCACGCAACCAATATCCATGACATGATTGTTGATAGAAACTTAGACATCTTGTGCCTAATCAAAACTTTGATAAAAAAATACGAGTGGCACTGGCATCAATCTAGCAGTACCCGTAGGAAACTCCATGCTCTGCAAAAATAGGGAATCCGAGTAGGAGGTGGGGTGGCAAAAATGGCAAAAACCTAGCTGGGTCCGTTTACATCCCCCATCGTCAGGACTGTGAAATACTACTAGCTAAAATGACACCTAATCCTAACAGTTGTACAAACATTGTCCTGATCTACAGGCCACCTACCACAATGCCCAATTTTAATGAGGATATAACACACATCCTGAACTCACTAGAAGGTGCAAAGCGCAATAAGCTTCTCGTCAGCGACTTCAATCACTGGAAAGGGGTCACGTCTGATAAAGAAGCCATAGAATTAGAAAGAGCATGAAACAATACACAATTTCAAGTTATTAACAATGCACCTACTAACAATAAAAATCACATTCTAGATTGGGCATGCACTAGACACCTAACCGCGCAGATCGATCAAACATTACCATGCATTTGGTCTGATCATCATTCCATTGTATTACACATCCAACTTCCCAAGGAACACACAAACGGCCAAATGCAGACACATCCATCTCCAGTAGGAATTTTAATAACCTACATCCCTCCGATCCTTCATCTTTCCTTAACATCATTATGAAGGAAACTTCCAACAATGATTCAGCCGAACATCTTCTTAACAAATATCATAAAAGGCTTACCACTCCGATTCATAAGGTAGCACCCCTTAAAAACTGACTTGTCTGAGACAATCCTGATCACCAAAAATGGTTTAGTCCTGAACTGGATGCATTGAAAAAAGAGAAGCGAAAGCTAGAATCTATCTGGCTTAAACGCCAACCCAAAGAAAATAAAGATGCCTGGAAACAAGTCGATAAAACCTATAAAAACAAAGTGGTAGAGAGCAAGAGGAATTTCGATAACTCAGAAATTGAACAGGCCGCCACCCGTTCTAGAACACATTTTGAAACACTAAAATGACTAGAGAAACCTAATGCCCCCAAAACTACTTTTTTACCCACTGCCCAAGATTCACTGACAGTGCACGCTGCCTTTCAGGAGAAAATCATCAAGGCACAAAAGAAAATCAAAGTCAAAATACAGTCCAGGGCCAATCTAGTCAACATCTTTCTGCATAAAGGCAACACAGTCCCAAGCCAATCCTCCTTCTCGTTCTCTGAAATTGACACATGCGACATGGAATGAGACCTACAGCATGTTCAGAAAATACTATTCCATTTAAAACAGTTGAAGTCACACCACTTCTAAAAGAAGAAAACGTCGATCCCAAAGATCTGAACAACCTTGGGCCAATTACCAACTGTAAGGTACTTCTCAAAGTCCTGGATAAAGCAGCTTACATGTAGTTCCAGCACTTTGTTTAAGCGAATAACATTCTACATCCCAAGCAGTCTGGCTTTTGGCCTAATTATAGTACTGAAACAGCTTTAGTAGACCTCCAGTCACACATGCTTCATATTGTTATTGTTATTTTGCATTTATATAGCGCCTTATATACCATTGGTCTGGTCTGAAGGCGCTGGTAGGTTGAACGCCCTTTGGAACCGAAGTTCAGATCAGAAGAGAGAGTAGAGAGAGTCAAAAGGTGCATGTGGGCACCGTGTATGTGTGCAGCTCGTGCGGTATCAGTGTAATAGCTGCTTCTTAGCGGTAGGTGTGGTGGTTGAGAGATCAGGAGTATGTGTTCGTTCTGGCAGGATTTATCCAGAGCGGAGGTGGCTGCGTTAGGCCTGAGGAGAACGTCTGGCTGGGGAGTGAGAAACCACTAGTGTTTACTTAGAATGATGTGGAGTGAGCGGCGGATGTTGGTATGAGAACAGTTATACCGAATGGTGTCATAGTATCGCTGTGTTCTAGTTGAGTGGTGATGTAAAGGAGAGAGTAAGCGTGGTGATGTGATATGGTGGGTGGTATGGTCTTTCAAACGTTCTCTGTATTCCAACCATACTATGTACATCACGCAGTTCTATGCCCTTCAGTCCGTTCCATGCACTCCTATCCACTCATGCATCCCAGTTTGCTCGGTAGACTCTGGTCTGTTCCACGCACTCATGCATTCCGGCTCGTCCCTCGCGCTTGTGTCTGCTCTGCATGCTCCAGTCGGCCCCACGCATGTACTCTTGTTTGCCCCTCACATGTACTATACATTCACCTGTTTTACGCACTCATCCCCTCTACGCACTCATCCCCTCTATGCACTCATCCCCTCTAGGCACTCGACCCCTCTACGAACTCATCCCCTCTACACACTCATCTGCTCCCCACACTCAACCGCTTTAAGCACATATATTCATCTCTATACTCACCTGTTCTATGCCTTCATCCGTTATGTACACTCATCCTCAGTGTACCCTTATTTGCTCATCCACTCTATCCACTCAATCAATTCATCCGCTGTATACAGTCATCAGGTCATATACAATCATTCGCTCTATCCACTCATCCGCTCTATCCACTCATCCGCCATATAGACACTCATTTGCTATATACGCACTCATCCGCCAAATACGCACTCATCCGCCATATACGCACTCATCCCCTTTACGCACTCGACCATTGTACGCACTCGACCCCTCTACGCACTCGACTCCTCTATGCACTCGACCCCTCTACGCATTGTACCCCTCTACGCACTCGTCCCCTCTGCGCACTCGTCCCCTCTGCGCACTCGTCCCTCTACGTACTCGTCCCCCCTATGCACTCGTCCCCTCTGCGCACTCATCCCCTCTGCGCACTCATCCCCTCTGCGCACTCATCCCCTCTGCGCACTCGTCCCTCTGCGCACTCGTCCCCTCTGCGCACTCGTCCCCTCTGCGCACTCGTCCCCTTTACACACTCATCTGCTCCCCACACTCAACCGCTTTAAGCACATATATTCATCTCTATACTCACCTGTTCTATGCCTTCATCGGTTATGTACACTCATCCTCAGTGTACCCTTATTTGCTCATCCACTCTATCCACTCAATCAATTCATCCGCTGTATACAGTCATCAGGTCATATACAATCATCCGCTCTATCCACTCATCCGCTCTATCCACTCATCCGCCATATAGACACTCATTTGCTATATACGCACTCATCCGCCATATACGCACTCATCCCCTTTACGCACTCGACCATTGTACGCACTCGACCCCTCTACGCACTCGACTCCTCTATGCACTCGACCCCTCTACGCATTGTACCCCTCTACGCACTCGTCCCCTCTGCGCACTCGTCCCCTCTGCGCACTCGTCCCCTCTATGCACTCGTCCCCTCTGCGCACTCGTCCCCTCTATGTACTCGTCCCCCCTATGCACTCGTCCCCTCTGCGCACTCATCCCCTCTGCGCACTCATCCCCTCTGCGCACTCATCCCCTCTGCGCACTCATCCCTCTGCGCACTCGTCCCTCTGCGCACTCGTCCGCACTCGTCCCCTCTGCGCACTCGTCCCCTCTGCGCACTCGTCCCCTCTGCGCACTCGTCCCCTTTACACACTCATCCCCTTTACACACTCATCCCTTTTGCGCACTCATCCCCTTTACGCACTCATCCCTTTTACGCACTCAACAGCAATATGCTGTTCCATATATTCATCTCTGAAGCCCGCGGTGGAGTCAAGGGCGCGGCTGTTTATTGCTGTGCGGCTGGGCGGATATCTTTCTTCGAACTTGCCCAAACTCGCCTGATTGAACCAGGAAAAGTGCCTCTGATACTCGGAAGCCCCGCTCCAACTCGCATCAGTCTGCCGGCAGAAGCCGACAGCAGTTGAAGCGAGCGGCTTGCTTCCTCATCACGTGACAAGCGTCACCTGACTTTCTTGTGCCACGCCCACAGGAAGTGCCCTTCATAAGCAGTATCCCGCGACCCTTGTGGCGTGAAGCCCGCGGTGGAGTCAAGGGCGCGGTTGTTTATTGCTGTGCGGCTGGGTGGATATCTTTCTTTGAACTTGCCCGAACTCGCCTGATTGAACCAGGAAAAGTGCCTCTGATACTCGGAAGCCCCGCTCCAACTCGCATCAGTCTGCCGGCAGGAGCCGACAGCAGTTGAAGCGAGCGGCTTGCTTCCTCATCACGTGACAAGCGTCACCTGACTTTCTTGTGTCACGCTCACAGGACGTGCCCTTCATAAGCAGTATTCCACGATCCTTGTGGCGTGAAGCCCGCGGAGGAGTCAAGGGCGCGGTTGTTTATTGCTGTGCGGCTGGGCGGATATCTTTCTTTGAACTTGCCCGAACTCGCCTGATTGAACTAGGAAAAGTGCCTCTGATACTCGGAAGCCCCGCTCCAACTCGCATCAGTCTGCCGGCAGGAGCCGACAGCAGTTGAAGCGAGCGGTTTGCTTCCTCATCACGTGACAAGCGTCACCTGACTTTCTTGTGCCACGCCCACAGGAAGTGCCCTTCATAAGCAGTATCCCGCGACCCTTGTGGCGTGAAGCCCGTGGTGGAGTCAAGGGCGTGGCTGTTTATTGCTGTGCGGCTGGGCGGATATCTTTCTTTGAACTTGCCCGAATTCGCCTGATTGAACCAAGAAAAGTGGCTCTGATACTCGGAAGCCCCGCTCCAACTTGCGTCAGTATGCCGGCAGGAGCCGACAGCAGTTGAAGCGAGTGGCTTGCTTCCTCATCACGTGACAAGCGTCACCTGACTTTCTTGTGCCACGCCCACAGGAAGTGCCCTTCATAAGCAGTATCCCGCGACCCTTGTGGCGTGAAGCCCGCGGTGGAGTCAAGGGCGCGGCTGTTTATTGCTGTGCGGCTGTGCGGTTATCTTTCTTTAAACTTGCCCGAACTCGCCTGATTGAACCAGGAAAAGTGCCTCTGATACTCAGAAGCCCCGCTCCAACTCGCATCAGTCTGCCGGCAGGAGCCGACAGCAGTTGAAGCGAGCGGCTTGCTTCCTCATCACGTGACAAGCGCCACCTGACTTTCTTGTGCCACGCCCACAGGAAGTGCCCTTCATAAGCAGTATCCCGTGACCCTTGTGGCGTGAAGCCCGCGGTGGAGTCAAGGGCGCGGCTGTTTATTGCTGTGCGGCTGGGCAGATATCTTTCTTTGAACTTGCCCGAACTTGCCTGATTGAACCAGGAAAAGTGCCTCTGATACTCGGAAGCCCCGCTCCAACTCGCATCAGTCTGCTGGCAGGAGCCGACAGCAGTTGAAGCGAGCGGCTTGCTTCCTCATCACGTGACAAGCGTCACCTGACTTTCTTGTGCCACGCCCACAGGAAGTGCCCTTCATAAGCAGTATCCCGCGACCCTTGTGGCGTGAAGCCCGCGGTGGAGTCAAGGGCGCGGCTGTTTATTGCTGTGCGGCTGGGCGGATATCTTTCTTTGAACTTGGCCGAACTCGCCTGATTAACCCAGGAAAAGTGCCTCTGATACTCGGAAGCCCCGCTCCAACTCGCATGAGTCTGCCGGCAGGAGCCGACAGCAGTTGAAGTGAGCGGCTTGCTTCCTCATCACGTGACAAGCGTCACCTGACTTTCTTGTGTCACGCTCACAGGAAGTGCCCTTCATAAGCAGTATTCCACGACCCTTGTGGCGTGAAGCCCGCGGTGGAGTCAAGGGCGCGGTTGTTTATTGCTGTGCGGCTGGGCGGATATCTTTCTTTGAACTTGCCCGAACTCGCCTGATTGAACTAGGAAAAGTGCCTCTGATACTCGGAAGCCCCGCTCCAACTCGCATCAGTCTGCCGGCAGGAGCCGACAGCAGTTGAAGCGAGCGGTTTGCTTCCTCATCACGTGACAAGCGTCACCTGACTTTCTTGTGCCACGCCCACAGGAAGTGCCCTTCATAAGCAGTATCCCGCGACCCTTGTGGCGTGAAGCCCGCGGTGGAGTCAAGGGCGCAGCTGTTTATTGCTGTGCGGCTGGGCGGATATCTTTCTTTGAACTTGCCCGAACTCGCCTGATTGAACCAGGAAAAGTGCCTATGATATTCGGAAGCCCCGCTCCAACTCACATCAGTCTGCCGGCAGGAGCCGACAGCAGTTGAAGTGAGCGGCTTGCTTCCTCATCACGTGACAAGCGTCACCTGACTTTCTTGTGCCACGCCCACAGGAAGTGCCCTTCATAAGCAGTATCCCGCGACCCTTGTGGCGTGAAGCCCGCGGTGGAGTCAAGGGCGCGACTGTTTATTGCTGTGCGGCTGGGTGTGGCGGTAAGTACTGGCTATTCCATCATAACAGTACACTTTAACAATACATTCTTTAGTGCTAGTACTCCTCTTTGCCTAAACAAATACTCAATGGAACCTACAAAACCACGGACCCGACTGCAAGGGAAATTAGAAGAAACAGTAGCGTTGGTCGACAAAGGCTTGATTCCAACAGAGATAAAAAGAAAGCAAACACCCAAATCAAATTCTGATCCCCAGGTGATTTTGACGGCAGAATTACATCAATCAGAAGACCAGGTAGTGCAACCATTTGAAATCTTGCCACAACCTGTACACATACTACCAACAGTGTCTATATCACAAAATATTGAGCCTGAGGTCCATCCACCGTCAGCTCAATTAAATCATGTCCTTCCTCTCCACATCTGCCCTACCTCCACTTTTAAATTTCCTAAAATTGCAACCCCCATGGATCTTTCTCAAATAGAAATGAAATTGAATATCCAAGGCAATATGTATAGACCAACATCTGATGTTCTCCCTGAATCTATATCATCAGACTCCTCCAAACAATCCTGTACCAATGCATCCTCGCCAACCTATTGAAACTATTTGTAAATCCAACCTTGAGGACGCTTCTTATACACTATCTCTTCGAGAACGAGCCAAAGCAGCCAAACAACAATGGCAATCGACATACCAACCGACAGACTCGACTAACTGTGAAAATTCTAAACCATTGTCAGTTCGCATCGCACGTCTCTCGCTTGACATAACCGAGATTGATGCGATTATGGATTCTCGGGATAAAAGGGAGGAAGTATTTGGGGAGATCCTCAATAAGATTCCAATCCAAAAGATCAACACATCGACACCTATTGCACCTAAAGGATCTCAGGTGCCCTTAAAAAGCTCCCCAAAGTCCACCCAAGATCTAGTGGAGGGTGAATCATTTTCTTCATATAAGATCTCTGAAGCATCGAATAAATCCCCAGAGGTACCAGAAAGACTACCAACTACCATGCTCGACCTCCAAAACTCGTTAGTAGCTGTACTATCAGTAGCTATGATACCTTTTCTTAAAATACAAGAAGCGATGGTCGACTCGACTAAGGATCAAGCTACTCTCCTAGCCATGATTATGACTAAGCAAACCCATTTGGAAAGCTTCATTGGAACCATCCAGGAGCGTTTCAATTATGAAGCAGAAGCTTCAAGATCATGGCAAAGTCGACTGGCGGAGGTTGCGAGAGTTGACCGCGCGGACAAACAAAATTTGATGGAGACAGTATCTACAATCACTAAGAAAATGATGGATGAAAAAGTCAAAAAACGTTCTCAGGCGTCGTCACAGCCGTCTTGGACAACAAAACAAACCCAAACTGCAACCACTACACAATCAGATGTCCTCAAAATAGATCAGTGGACTCAATATGAAATTCAACCATACAACAGTGGAAAATTGGAACCTGTTCAAATACTGAGCAAGACTAATGCTGAACCGGCAATATGTACCCCGTTTGATATTTTTGATCTTACCAAACGAGGCCTTGTGGTAAAGGAACTTCAGACCAAAACAAATAAAAGAAAAAACCCAAAAAAACCTCAAACAGGCTCACGGGCATTTCTGAGAAAAATGCAATCTGTGCAAAAATCTTTGACAGAGAACATAAATAAAAATGCAACAAAAACGTCTGTAAAGAGCTTAAGTCTGGTAGCTGTTGTTGCAACTATTCCAACTGTGAAAGTATTGAGCACGACAACTGAATACGATGGGCAGACACAGCATGAACCATTAGATGCTTTGCTGGCGGTAATTAAGCAAGACATCTCCCTTAAAGCGAATAAAGCCTCGCTAGTGATTGATAGTGGCACTGAGGACGATTCAATCAATGAGGACTCCATCTCTACAGACTCCCAGGACGGTGTTTAATTGTCCTTGATGAATGAAACAAATCATTCTCTGAATCTTCATATATGAGTTCTTCCACTCAGGATTCAATAAACAACTTTTCTCTGGCATATTCAGAGGTGTCAAATGAGGAATTATGGTCAACTCCAGAAGTGGAAAAGAGTTCTAATACTAATGAGATCCAACCTGCGCAAATAGATCCACCCTTGGTAAGACCAACTTTTCTCAATCCAACAAAAACATCCTTTGCTTTCAGAGTATCTCTAACTGCAATTACGACAAATCCTGATGAGCCTGTAATATTGAACAGAGCCAATGTTCTGCGTCTACTAAATGCAATTCCACAATTAGCTCAGATTGGTTCCCGAGACATTGAAGTGATCCTTTTCCCCAACAAACAACAAATGGAAATAGCACAGATTGACTTCTATACTGAAGATATAATGCATCTTGTACTCTCTACCAAGCAACAATTAGCGACGTTGGGTTTTGTAGCTGACAAAATCCTTGTATCAAGTTTAATGGCTCGGGAAAAATGCAGCACTAAACTTGTGACGTTTGATTCTCAACAGAATAATAAAACGAATAAACAACAATTGATACAAAATATACAGAAGAATTCCAACGATGCAGCTTCAAAGTGGCGATATACTGACGGAGAAAATTATTCAGCACACACAAATGATGCCTTGAAGAGACAAGATATATGGCGTGACCAATATTGGAATCCTGAAAATAAAATAAGATCCAACATGAGAGATAAACAATCAAGTCAAAATAGGAAAACCTATCTATAACAATCAACAGGAACAACTACCAAACTGAGTATAGCGTCTCTATGCTCCTGGAACACTAGAGGCCACAAACACCTCTTTAATGAAGGCTCACTAGCTCTTGCAGATATCGACATAATTTGCTTGCAGGAAACCTGGTTAAATGAAGATGTGGCTTGCGAAGGATTTATAACCTTGATGAACCCTGCATTCAGTGCACAACAAGGCAGACCAGCATCAGGAATGTTGATCCTCATGAAAATCACTCCTTTGTGGTCAATAATATCGAGGAAGAACATTCACTCTTGGGCACAATATATGACCATTCTCATACCTACCCCCAAAAAAGATCCGGACGAATGTTCAAAATACACCTACGTAACCATCTTCACTATCTACTGGAATCCGACTGTAATGAGTGACAACTAATTCTTAGATTCCATGTGTGATGAAATCGATTATATAGCTTCCTCATACAACCGAGCTGAATTTATCATTGCAGGTGATTTTAATATGCACTTATTCAGTAGAGAAGGACACAAACTAGATTCCCAAGCATTGTCAGACAGAGCTAGAAAATGGGTTAAAGAACTATCCATGCGTAACATATCATTGATTGCGCCTGCAGTGAATAATAAAGGTGTGCCTCTTCCGACATGGTCTCGAGAAAAAACGACATCAATCATCGATTACATTTTCACATCGGAAGGTATACAGAACCTAATTATCTCCACTGCTAACGTGCCACAGCCTCCTAGTGACCATCACCAAATATCAATCACATGGGACACAGTAAGATCAAAGTATCCGCGATTAACTTTATCAGCCCTGGAGATCAATAATGGTCTCACTAAACTCTGTATCAAAAGTCATCAAATACCTGGTTTAGTATCAGCATTTGAGGAGTCTTTGCTTCAGGATCAATTAAAATTGAATTACGGATGGATACTGGAGAAATACCATCAACCATGCCCCAAGAGCATTAAAACAAAAAACAAACATAGACACCAGTTTTATTCAGAAATTATGCTGAAGAAAAAATCTCTCCAAAAACGAATACGGCAGTTAAAAAAAAAAAGAACCTGAATTTGAAATTGAAATAAAAAAAGAAAAACAAAAATATTCAAATGCAATCAAAGCAATTAAAGCTCTAATACAACAATCCAATGCAGAAGCAATTCTAGCTGCGCTCAAACAGAAAAATACGAGGCAACTATGGTCATTGCTAAATGATTCACCAAAAGCATCTCTTATGATTCAAGAAGTTGAAGCTCAGGAATGGATTAATCATTTTACAACTCTTTATAATCCAAATCCCAATGTCCCTGCAATTGATTTAGTCCAAGAAGATGGTGCTTGGAATTTCAACTGGCACATATTAGACCTAAGAAACACCATCATGGCCCTAAATCCTTCTCGGGCCCCCGGACCCGATGGATTATCAAATGCTGATCTCAAAGCAGCTCCAAATGAATGGGCGGCCTTCTTCATCCTTCTTCTTCAGCTTATTGAAATCACAAAGAAAATACCTCACAGTTGGACGTTGGCTGTGCTGATTCCAATTTACAAAGCTGGTGATCGTAAACATCCGGTAAATTACAGACCTATAGCATTACTGGATACCTTAGGGAAACTATTCGCTCGCTATCTTGTAAAAAAGCTTTACCCCTGGGCAGAGGAGAATGCAAGACAAGAAAAAAGACAAACTGGTTTTGTCAAGAAAATAGGAACGAATGTCAACCTCCTGTTATTGAACTTGATAAAATGTGAAGCGATAAGTAAGAAACACCAAGTATACACCGTCTTTATAGATTTAAAGATGGCATTTGACTCGGTTAACAGGCAAAAGCTTTGGTCTAAACTCGCAGCCTGGGAATGTCCACCTTCTATTTTGAACCCGATCAAACAACTTTATTCAAATACCTCCGTCAGAGTCCGGTTAACCAACGACGGGATGGTGACAAACCCCATTGCTAGCTGTAACGGCTTGAAGCAAGGATGCCCCTTGGCAGACTGCTTATACAATATGTATACTTATGACTTTGGTGAAAAAATCCAAAACAGAGCGGCTAATCCTCCAAAGATTAACAACAAGCCTATTCAAACGCTAATATACGCTGATGACATCATTATTTTAGACAAAACTGTATCAGGCCTACAAAAATCTTTAGACAAAGCTCAAAATTACATGCTGGAAAATGACCTGCTGATAAACAGCAACAAAACTAAGGTAATGAAACTTACCTCTCAAAAAAATAACAAAACGCTACATACCTTAAAGATTTTTCTACAAAGAGAAGAGATCGTGATAACCAAGGCAATTAAATATCTGGATGTAACGATTAATCCGTGCTTAAATGAACAAGAATGGAAGACCCATATTGAGGGAAAAGCTAGATCTCTGGCCAGACAGGGCTGTTTCTTCCATAGAAAATACGGAACGTACTCAACAAAAGCTACAATTGCTTTGTATAAGCAAAAAGTAATCCCGATTTTGACGTATGCCACCGAATCACTGATCAATCAACAAACAATGAATTGGCCCAGATATGAAGCGTTATTTTGGAGGAAAACACTATCTCTTCCAAGGTCATTTCCAATGCCAAGAATCCGCTATGAATTAGCTATCCAATCCATCAAATCCATAGTGCTTTGGAAGCAAATGGATCTCTTAAGGAAAAATATTTCCGAGGACAAAATACCATCGTTGGAAATCCTGAGAGGAAAGAATTCAGCATTTAATATCACAGCCCTGACTAAATGGACTTCTGAAATCAAGCTGAAAATGCAAGCTGAAGATATCTCTGAGGAAATGCTGATCAACAGGCCAGAGTATGCAAAGTGTAAAATACAGACCAATGACTGGATCAAAACCATCGCTGAACAAAGTAAATACAAACGATATTTAAAATGTGAAACTGAAACAAGAGCGCTTAATGAGTTGCCAGGTTACTTAAATTGTTTCCCAGATCGTAACATACGTGATCTGTTTTTACGTTTCCGGCTTAACATCTTACCGACCCGGGAATATCAAGCAATGACGGACAAATCAAACAAAGTAATTTCTGATTGTCGCTTTTGTAAAGTTATAAACATCACGGAAACTCTATTTCATCTGATCATGATCTGCCCGGCAATGAAGGATCAAAGATCCTTGTACAGAGACTACTTTGGGATATCGCATAAACAATTGACAACTCAAGAAAGATGGGACAATTTATTAAGAGGACAAGACAAACGTCTAATTTTGACAATCAAATTCTGGCTGGAAATCAACAAAGAAAACAAGCTGAACGAGTGAAACGCAAGCGAATAATGTTTTCTGAATAATGTTCTCCTTTTCTTTTCTTTTTTTTTTAAATAATGTAATGTATCTGCAAAACAAAAGAAAATGAAAATTTTGTAAAATTCAAACAAAACATTAAAAAAAAAATATTCATCTCTACACTCATCTGTTCTATACCTTCAGCCGTTCTGTACACTCATCCTCACTGTACACTTATCGACTCGTCCGCTCTGTCTACTCATCCACTCTATCCCGTCATCCGCTCTATCCAGTCACCCGCTCTGTCCACTCATCCGCTCTATCCCGTCATCTGCTCTATCCACTCATCCACTCTATCTACTCATCCGTTGTATCCACTCGTCTACTCTATCTACTGGTCCGCTCTATACATTTGTTCGCTATATACACTCATCCGCTCGATACGCTCATCCACTCTATACTTTCATCCGTTTTATCTACTCATCCACTCTATTCAATCGTCCGCTCTATCCACTCGTCAGCTCTATCCACTCGTCCGCTCTAACCCCTTGTCTGCTCTATATATTTATCAGTCATATACATTCATCGGCTCTATACACTCATCCGCTCTGTATATTCGCTGGGTATGTACATTCATCTGCTCCAGTGATCTAGATACTCTCCGCATTCGCCAGGTCTGTACATTCATCTGTTCCAGCGATCTACACTCTCTCCGTGCTTCCATATTCATCTGTTACCCATACTCATGCGCTCTACATACTCATCCGTTCCGCATACTTATCCGCTGTACACTCATCCTTTCCGGATATTCAACTGTTTTACGCTGTTCTTCCACTCAATCATAATTCCACTCAGCGCATTCCTTTTGTTCTACCCGATTCATCCATTCTAACTAATTCATCCACGCCATTCGTTTAGTTCACTCCGTATGCATTCTGGTCATTCCAGGAGTTTAAATCACTTCAGTGTTTCCGTATTATTTACTCTTACTAACTCTTTCACTGCTTTGATCTACTTTTTCGTTTAATTCTGTTTGCCCTTCTAGGTTATATTAGGGTTATTGGCTGTTAGTTCCTCGCATCAGGTGGTTTGATGGATTAGTGTCCTTGGATTGCTATTGGTCTGTTTGGGTTAGTTTGGGACGGATTGGTTTTAGGGGAAGAGCCAGGTTTTCAGCAGTTTGCGGAAGGACATTCAATCTTCAGTTTGGCGGATGTGGGGTGGGAGTGAGTTCCATAGTGTTGGGGCCAAGGCTGAGAATGATGATCCGCCTAACCTGGTTGATTTTGTCTTTGGTATGACTAGGAGACCAGCTGAGCTTGATCTTAGGGTGCGTTGAAGGTGGTAGGGTTTTAGCTTGTCTTGAAGATATTGAGGTCCGGTTTTATGCAGTGCTCGATGGGAGATGTACAAGGTTTTGAAAGTCACTCTTCGGGCTACTGGAAGCCAGTGCAGAGTTTTAAGGGCTGGGGAGATGTGGTCTCTTGGGCCGAGCGCAAGTAGCAATTTGGCTGCCGCGATTTGTGCTCTTTGGAGTTTATTCAATTGATACGCATGGACTCCGAGGTATAGGGGGTTTGCGTAGTCCAGTCTTGATATAACGATTGATTGGACCGCAGAGAGTCTGTTGGGAAAGAAGAGATATGGAAAGATGCGCCTAAGGGTTTTAAGGTGGTAGTGGCAGGACTTTGAGACGTTGTTGACTTGGCGCAAGAGTGTTAGGTCAGAGTCTAGGGTGCATCCAAGATTTTTCACTGAGTTGGAGGGGGTCAGTGAGTTGCCCATGGCGGATGGCCAGGGCAGTGGGTGCGGAAGGAGGTCGGAGTTGCCACATATCATGATTTCCGTTTTGAAGGGGTTTAACAGGAGGTGGCTTTGGGTCATCCAGCGTTCTATGTCGAAGAGGCAGGAGGCTAGGTCAGGTCGGGAGTTGGGTTTTGAGTTCAGGAGTTTTAGAATTAGTTGAGTGTCGTTGGCGTAGTTGTAGCACAGGATGTTGTTTGAACTAATTATTGGTGGGAGGGTGATCAAGTAGAGGTTGAACAGGAGGGCGGATAGGTATGCTCGTTGTGGGACTCCCGTGTCGACTGGTCGGGCTTGGGAGGTATAGGTGGAGAGTATCGTTATTTGGTACCGATCTTTGAGGTATGAGGCTATCCATTTAAGAGCGGTTCCTCGAATTCCTAGGGAGTGGAGGCGGTCTAGGAGGATTGAGTGATTGATTGTGTCAAAGGCAGCGGATAGGTCAAGAAGGATTAGTGCTGCGCATCCCGCAGAGTCTGCCGTCATTTTAAGGTCATCCCAAATAGAGGTTAGGGTGGTTTCAGTTCCGTGACGGGCTCTGAAACCTGATTGAGCGGGGTCTAGGGGATTGTTGGCTTTGACAAAGGCATTTAGTTGGGAGTAGGCAGTTCGGTCAATGAGTTTGGCAAGGAATCTGGTGTTTGAGATGGGGCGGTAGTTTTTGGGCTCGAGAGGGTCGAGCGAAGCTTTTTTAATTAGCGGTTTGACATGAACCGTTTTGAATGCGTCGGGAAAGATACCAGAGGAAAGGGAGGCATTTATGATGTATCTTGCATGTTCTCCTGCGCAGGTGGAAGCGAAAATTTCTTTGAGGGTTGTGGCTGGGCAAGGGTCTAGCGGTGAGCCAGATGGTTTGCGGGCAGATAGGAGTTTGCGAAATTGTTCTGGTGATATTGGACTAAAGGACTCGAATGTTGGTTGCGTAGTGGTCGCAGCTGGTGGGCCGGCTGGTATGGGGGGAGAGTTGCTTGGTGGATGTAAGAGAGCCAGTTTGGTGGCTAAAGTATTTGTTCTTTCGAGAGCTGTGGTGTAAAAGTGGAGGGAGAGCGATGGCTTGGTGTTTGGATCACAGAAGATGGCAAACTGGGTATCCTGGCCTTATTGGATTTATCTGCGGCCTTTGATCTAGTGGACCATGGAATTCTTAAACAAACACTCAACCATCTGGCCCACTGCTCAGACAAAGCAGTGGACTGGTTCCTCTCATTCCTATCTGATTGGGAGGCAAGAATCCAATGGGGGCAGGTTCAAGCACCTGCAGCTCCTATTTGGTGTGGTGTCCCGCAGGGGGAATGCCAGTCACCGTTACTTTTCAACCTGTATATTAGACCCCTTTGTTCCTCTTATGTGTATGTGTTTTGCTGCTTCTGCTGTTTCCAATCACGGCTTCCCTGCTTTCCTGCTTTCTCTTTGTCCTAACATCCTCAGGTGTGTATCATTCAAATTAATGAACTGGCCAATCCTGCAACATTGTACCTTTTCAGCCCTCTTTGTCTTCCCTAGGGAATTATGGGACTTAATGTCACTAATTTTAAAGTCATTTTTCCTTAATTATTCTGCCTTACAATAAGCAATTAAAATGATGGGGTTTTGGGGAAAGTTCAACGTAGGGTTTTCCCCCTCCTCCTGTTCTGCTTCCCCCCATGTGATCCTCCTGCAGAACACCAACCACAGGAACCATCTGACTTTCCCTGGCCACATGAGAAGGGTCCCAGGCTTGGTTTTTGGGGAGATTTAGGGCTGATTAATCACAGCGGCCTCTTGGCTTCTGGCAATGCGGGTTACAAATATCCCCCAATTGGTACCCCATATAAGAGGAATTGTGCCCAAGCCTCTTTTTATTTGCAGATGTGGAGCAGGTGCAAGTGGATCTAGGTCACCTGGCCTAAACCCCGCCCACCTGATGCCTTCCTCGTTGCTGCCCTTTTTCCCTACTTAAGCAGCCTTCAGCCTCTTTTCCTCCCTCCAGCCTCTTTTCCTTTGCAGATGGGGAGCAGGTGCAAGTGGATCTAGGTCACCTGGCCTAAACCCCGCCCACCTGATGCCTTCCTCGTTGCTGCCCTTTTTCCCTACTTAAGCAGCCTTCAGCCTCTTTTCCTCCCTCCAGCCTCTTTTCCTTTGCAGATGTGGAGCAGGTGCAAGTGGATCTAGGTCACCTGGCCTAAGCACCACCCACCTTCTTATCCCTACCTCTTCCTTTCTGCTCTTAACTCTTAGATCAAGGGCGTCTCTCGTCCGGGCATCAAAGTGAAGGGCAGATGAAGAAAAGGGCAATTCCTGTTCGGACCCGAACCTCTGCCCAGATAGCAGGTAAGCATGCACCAACATGTTTTTACTCCCTCTGTCCCCCACCAGCATCAGGCAACACCAACGTCAACTTCTCCGGTGCTGGGGTGAGGACAGGTGCTCAGAGGCACAGTAAGTTGTGCATTTGTAAAAGGTGTATTTTCGCGATGCAGCGTGTGTATGCGGTTTGCTTGCAGCGTTGCCTCCCTGACTGTGTGATCCCTCGCATTCCCCATGAAGCGTGTTTGCCACCACTTTCTCTCCCCCTCCTCCTCCTCTGGCTGACTCACATCCTGAAACAGCCCTTTCCATGCTCCACTCTTCTATCTCTAAAACTCTTGATGTTTTTGCCCCTGTCATGAAGATTTGCTTGAAGCCCAAAGCCAAGTGCAACTCCTGGTATGACTCTGACCACATCACCCTTAAACACAAGTGCAGGGTGGCTGAGAGGAAATGGCTAGCTTCTTGCGCATCCTCTGACAACTTGGCCTGCTGCCTGCGCCAATGCAATACCGGCTCTCTGTCAGCACTACGAAATGAGCCCACATACAAGCCTGCGTCTCTGCGGCATCTAACAACTCGGCCAAACTCTTTAAAATCTGCAAGAAGCTTGCCAATTCTGGTGTAGTCTCTACCTCTCCTGTCCCCTCCCAGGCCCTGTGCATGGACCTGGCTTTGCATTTCATCTCTAAAACCCAGGACATCCTGTCCATCCTCTCGTCATCTTCTCCTCCTCCCTCTACTCCCTCCTCTACCTCCGCCCCCCCCCTGTGGCCACCTCTCCTCCCTCTTACTCTTCCTTTCCTCTGTTCTCCGATGGTGAGGTTTCTAGACAAGTCAGATCTATGAAAGTCTTGTAAAAACAGGTTCTTTCCTGTTCCCTGTTCTTCCAAAACCATCAGGGACCACATTGAAACCCTGGCTTTTCGGCCCCCCTGAAGCACTCTCTTTTGCACCCTCTTCTCAAGAAACCCTCAGCCGACCCCTCCTGCCCGGCTAACTATCTCCATCACTCCTTTCCTGGGCAAACTCCTGGAAAAAATGGCCATCTCCCAGCTTAATCTTCACACTGAATCTGTTGGTTGTCTCCATGACCATCAGTCTGGCTTCAGAGCAGTCAGAAGCATGGAAACTGCTCTCCTGGACATCCGTGAAGACCTACTCTCTAACGTTGATTCTATCCTCCCCTCTGTCCTCATCTTACTCAATCTCTCTTCTGCCTTTGACACGGTCAACCATGCCATCCTGCTCAATCGTCTAAGTGATAACCTGGGTATCACTGATCAAGCCCTGGCCTGGCTGACTTCGTTCCTCTCTGATCGACCCTCCCAGGTACAACTTTGGTCCTTCCTTTCCTCTATCTCACTCTTTACCTGTGGTGTTCCACAGAGGTCTAACCTCTCTCCCTGGCTGTTCAACCAATACCTGGCACTCCTTGCCCACCGCATTGCCGCTCTCTGCTCCAACTTTCAGTGCTATGCGGATGACACTCAGCCTGTTTTCAGGCTCCCCTCTGCCACCTTTTCTCCTCTCATCTCTGACTGTCTGTCTGTTATCCAGGAGTGGTGTGCTGCCAACGATCTCTGCCTTAATGCCAGTAAGACGGAGATTCTCCTTATCGGCACACCTGCACCCTCCTTTCCTGTCACTCTCTGGCCAACCTCCCTTGGCCTTCTTCCTGCTCCCACCTGTGAGGCTAAGAACCTCTGGGCCATCTTCAACTCCATACTCCCCTTTTCTTCTCAAATCTCTGACATCTCTAAGATGTCAAACTACCAACTGCACCTCCTCAGAGGTATTCTTCCTTTCCTCTCCTTCCCCCAGAAGCTCACTGTCTCTAGAGCTCTGGTTCTCTCTGGGCTGAACTACTGCAACAGCGTCTTTCGAAATCTGCCTGCTTCTACTCTCCACCCTCTGCAACTCATCCAGAACAGGACTACAAGACTTGTCCTTGGCTTTAAGCCCAGGGATCGTATCTCTCCAGCACTGAAATCTCTGCATTGTCTCCCAGTGACTGCAAGGATTAAGTTCAAGAGCCTCTGCATTGTCCACAAGGCCTTCTAGGGCCTGGGTCCTCAATGCCTCCAACTCTCTCTTCATAAATATCTTCCTACTCGAGCTCTTCGCTCCTCCACCTCCAACTCCCTCAGCGTCATCGCTTCTCCAAGCAACGAGTTGGTGGTAGATCTCTTCCTTTAGCTGGGGCTTCCCACTGGAATAGCCTCCCTGCCTCTCTGAAACTTGAGGATAACCATCTCTGGTTCCGGAAGTACCTCAAGACCTTCCTCTTTGCTTCTGCCTTCTCTCATCCTCTCCCCTGCTGATTTCCTGTCTGATACTCCACTGGTCACCTGGCTACCCTCTGATTTCGGGCCCAGGTCCCTGCCCCCCTAGTTGCACACCCGCACTGCCTCCTGGCAACCCTTGTACTTGGGTCTGTATCTGTAGCCCTACAGTGCCCCTACCTGCACTTTTGGACACCTGGTGTCTGCACTTAGCCTTGCACCTGCTGGCCGCACTTCCCGTTATTGTTTAGATCCCATGTACAGCACTGCCACCTCCCCTTTCCCCTGGCACTTTCCCCCTCCCGCTCCCCTGCACTTGCGCAGTCTCTGTCACTTGGCCTAGTAAGATCGTTGTCTCTGTCCTTCCTCTGTTCCCCCTTCCTTGCCTCGTCGCGCCTTGAAACACTTGTGTATAGGCACGTTACAAATGATATATCATATCATATCTGGCTGCCTTATTTCACTTGTTCAGTATTCAAAATCATTAGTCTCAGTTAAATGTCTCATTTGGATTGCTACAGGGTCACCTGGAATCTCAGGCCAGCTCACCAGTGTTCCCTTGCATCTCCTTCTCACTCGAGATCCGCTACTGTACCCGCCTCGGATCTGTCTGCACTGCTGCCAGCGCCGGTATGAATGTCGCGGTAAGCAGTCCTTCGGTGGAGCCCTACCAGCTCTGTGGGGTCTCTGGTTCTGCTTCCTTACTGGAGCGGTTCACAGCGCATTGGGAGCTTGTCGCCAAGACACAATAGCTTTCCCCAATGCTGCTTCCAACTGTGCTCTCTCTGCACTGCCATGCATCTTCTGCCGCGTTGTTTTTGGTTGGTGCTTCTTCTGCTTCCACAGTGTATCCCGCATTCAGTCCTGATGCCACCCTCTGCTACTCCATCAGCGTCTCCTTCTCTCACGCGAATCTCATTCTTAAATGTAAATGTCCCGCTCAGGTGCTTCACACCATAACAACTAGACCGCTCATTATGTTTCATTGTTTCTTTTATATTCATCAACTCGGAGTACCTCTTCCTCGTCTCAGTACTAAAGGCATTATGGGTTCTGAAGTCCATAATGTTTTTGGTCTTTTTATATTTAATTAACTTTACTGATATGTGAACTGAGAGTTGTCAAGTTTATGTGAGGTTGTGAAAAGATGTTATTTACCCTTGTTTTTAGGACCACTATATAAGGCAGAATCATAACAATCTGAGGTTATCATATTTCTTCCTGAATCTCCAAAGTACCAACTTTATCCTGTTTACCAGACTTTTCATAGTCTTTGCTTCAGGTAGTTCTAGGATAGGGAATTGTACATTGACAGCATGCCATTAGGCGTTTGGGTATTATGGTCATCTCATCCTCAAAAGAAAACCGTGTCTGTTCTAGAGGAGTCACCACTTCCCCTTGACAGCCGTCTCCTCCCATGTGATCCTCCCTTCCCTCATGTTACCAACCGCAGTGTTACGCAGTGTTAGGCTCAGGTAGCGGCTGCCTTCCCCTGGCCACATGAGAGGAGACTTTAGGTTGGGGTTTAGTGATGACTCCACAGGATACATCACAGCACTCTCTGGCTGATGGCCTGAGTGATTTCAGGAGTACCTGGAGACAGCCAGGCCTTTCAGGAGAAGCTGATCGATTCATTTGCGAGTCCTGAGAACCCAAGACGACGAAATCTTACAGGGAAACCTGGGCTAAGTAGCACAGTTGGTGTCTGGTGAGGAGCGTCCATCCCGCTTCTGCGGATGTGATCCACATTGTCAATTTTCTAGCGGCCCTGGCAGTCAAGGGCAAAGCCTATAGAATGGTGAACACCTACAGGTTAGCCATTTCGGCAGGGCACGAGTAGGTGTTGGGTGCTCCAATAGGTGAGCACGCGCTGATATCTAGCCTGGTCAAGGGAGTGAAGGCCATCCAGCCACCCAAACTGAAATATTCGTGCTTGTGGGACGTGGATGTAGTCCTCTGGTTCTTTCCGCGAAGCTAGCGTGCAAGAGAGTCTCAAACATGGGAGTTTTTGAGATGGATAGTAAGTACTATCACTAGAAGGAGTGACCTTTCACGTGAGGAGAAGGACCAAGACAGCTATTAGCTCGGTATCCTTTCCTGTGTTCACAGGACAACCCTAGCTGTTTCTAGTCAGGAGCCTTAAGGAGTATGAGGCCAGAACTACATTACATGATCTGTACATTCAGACGTGCGGCTCACTCATGTTGTCCTCCGCGTTGCTTTACTTAGGTCTTTATCCTTGTGTGGTTCTGTTTGGTGTGGGTCTTATGAAGAAAGGGGCGAGTCTCCCCAGACGCCACCCTGTAAGAGGGAAAAGCACCTTGGCAGGAGACCCCTGGAGGGCTGCC
The DNA here is from genome assembly GCF_040938575.1 of Ambystoma mexicanum. Taxonomy (NCBI): domain Eukaryota; kingdom Metazoa; phylum Chordata; class Amphibia; order Caudata; family Ambystomatidae; genus Ambystoma; species Ambystoma mexicanum. The sequence continues at coordinate 43,464,590 of NC_090923.1, read as the reverse complement.
AAAAACAGGAAAACCTCAAAGAGGGAAAAACTTGTGAGCGTGACCCAGCAGCAGCGTAGAGTATCAGCTGATCGAAGGAGCGAATAGGTAGAATGATGGCCTCAGAAGGAACGGGACAGCAAGGAAACCAGAAGGGCAAAAAAAAAGGAACGAGGAGGAACAGGGAACAGAAGCACTGAGCTTGGTACCTGGATACCAAACGTTGAGACACACTGATCTCTGGCGTCTGATTATGAATTTGTGGGCTCCAGTGAAGGTGCTAGGCGACTAGACCATTCTACCCGCTTCCAGTAGTAAACGTCAGGCGCCATGTCGGAAGAGAAAATGGTGCCGGCAACTCTCAAACGGTGTCTCCAGCCAGTCCGCAATGACCAGAGGCAAAACAGCATGACGTTATGTCCCCTCCGAAACACTTGTCCATCGGATTTGCCCGGATGAAGTTGATGGAAACGGCAGAGAAGGTGAGGCGCATGTATGTTGGTAGCGGTTTCCCAGGGTCTTTCACTGGGAGGATAACCCTTCCAGTCCACGAGGTACTACAACCGTCCTCTTCTGTACCTCGATTCACACAATCTAGCCACCTTGAATTCCAGTTGATGGTGATGACAGGGGGAGGCATTCGTGCCTTCCTGGAAGAGGAACGATAAGGCTTCAGTTGAGAAGTGTGAAACACAGGGTGAATGTGTTTCCTTGCAGCAGGTAATTCCAAACAGAAGGCAACAGGGTTGATGACTTTGCTCACAAGAAAAGGACCATAGTAGCGAGGGGAGAGTTTGTTCAGTCATAAATGTCTGGGTAAATACTTGGACGATAACCAAACCAAATCTCTCACTGAATAGAGGGGGACTCTCGGCGCTTGCAGTAAGCAAATCCTTTGGTGGTTTCTCTCGCCACGGTAATATCGAGCGCTATGACCCTGGCACAATGATCCCCTTCCTTGACTTTAGAATCATTAGGGACTGCACTATACGGTTCACACGTTTCGTTGCTCGGGAACCATACGATGCTCCATCCTGAGCAATGTTACAAAGCCCCCGCCATGCACAGGGTGGTGGCACCCTGCCTCCACCGACACGTGGGGAAAATGCTGAGAACAGAGTTTCCGGGCACCTAGTCCCGAGCCGGTGTTGTATGGTATCCTGCATCCCCATGGTAGCTTGTGGGCGCTGCATCCTCCATCCAGCAGGTAAAACGACCAGTATGGGCAAGGCAATTTGCCCCCATTCTCCTCTGCATCCAGATCCATCAAAGGGGTACATTTGTCCATATGGGCAACGGATCCCTAATAGCACCACACATAGATCCTCCCCACCCTACAAAACAAAAAGCACATACTGTGCACAGGCAAACCCTACGTTAATGGAGTTCTGTCTTGTCCTTTGTTCTTGCAGGAGCAGTTTGCACAGAACTGCTTGTGCTCTTCCTACCTCGGCTGGCACGTATTAGGATCAACCGCCACACAGCCTTTCCCCCTTCCACATGTCGACGCTGCCCAACTAACTGCATGCCTTTCTCCCCAGCGGGGCCAAGGAATGGGTTTCTTCACTGAGGGTAAGTTTCCCACCGGTACACAGAGGCCCCATACCCTATTGGGCTTAGCTATCCAAGCACCACCCGACCTGCACTCAATTCATATATCAATATAAGTTTGCCACAGGGCTATCTACTCAGAGCCCTGATGAAGGCGGCACACACTGTTCAGCACCGCAAAAAACTGTCATTCACGGAGACCACACGTGCAGGAGTCACTAGCTCCCGTTACACACATGGATGTGCCCCCGTCTTCCACGTCTGTAATTCAATACTAACAGAAATGCAGAAGAAATGCTTTTACATGACGTAATTAGTCTCTTCACTCCAGCTTTTCTCTTCTTCTCTTTATTTTACCTCCCTTGACTGTGGTATCCTATGATCCACGCTAGGAGGACAGCTAGGGAGACACCATGTTCTTATTGCAGGTCACTTGTATGCATATGTCTTTGTGACAAAGAGACAGACAGGCTGGATGAAGTAAAAATTAAGGTAGTCTTTAATTGACTTGGAATGCCACAAACTTCAAAAAATAGAATAAATGTTTGTCAAACATAAGTCTCTCAAATTGGTTCCTGTTCTCAGTGTTCTCCTTCTTTTCTTCCTGCACAGGGGCGCAGTTTGGACCTTTAGATCTTCTTCTGCACCTAATCCTCATAGGCCCACAGGCTTCCCTCAGCTCCCGTCTCGACGTCCAGCTGGCTCTGCAATGAAAGCAAGAATGAACACACCAGCCATTCCTCCCAGGTGCTTTAAATACATTCTGGTTAATTAGCCAATTAGAGCCTGGGTTACTCCTTAGGTTATAAAAACCTTTCGGGAGAGGGGCCACAGGCGGTGCTAGTTAACAGCATATCACTGTGGCTTCCTTCCGGGAGAGAGACTCTTACTCAGAAAAAAAAGAGAAGAAGAAGCAGGATTATCGAGCCCGCCGACCGCAGATTTCTTCAGTTCTGGACAATTTGTCAGGTGAGGAGGAGGAGGAAGAGGGAAAGTCGGAGTTGTGGGAGGTTCAGCCCCAGGGGGCTGACAACTTCATCCAGCCTGTGTGCCTCTTTGTCACAAAAGTTTGGTGGCAGCGGTGGGATTCAAAACACGCAATGGAGGCAGTCATCAAAGCGTTGGCTGATGGGCAGCAACAACTACAACTGGTACAAGTTCACAGTCACCAAGCCCAAGCAGATCGGCAAGCGCTGTGGAATCTGATAAAACGAGGAGTCTGGAATTGTTATCATTAGAAGAATCATAAGACCCATTCGAGAGAAACATGCTAGACGCTTTGCTATTTGCAATAGAATGACACTTGCACCATATTTTAAAGTGCCATGTAGTGCTTAAGAGACATGGTATATCTGCATCATGACATGTAGAGATGATGTTTTGCATATGCATTATAGCGCTTAGGCTGAGAGAAACGTATTGTTTGCAGGAGAGCAGAACGAATGAGGCCTGGAAATGACACAGTGCATATTTGAAATGACATGAAGAGCCATTTAGAATGGCATTGTTATGCTTTGTAGAGACACATTTAAAGATATGTTTGACACACATGTATGTATGTTGAGTGTGTATTTACAATGAGTTTGCATTAGGTAGCGCTTGCATTGTGAGGGAAAGTGTAAGCGCTAGGAAGCATTTAACACAAGACCTATGAGCCATTTCTGATGGAGACACACACAAGTTGTTTGCACTGGGCTCAGCGCAAAGATTGTTATGGTTAACTTTGAAAGAAGGAATTTGTAAACATTTGCTTGGCAGACACAGATAACAAACCCTTGTCCGAGTGGGGAGAGGGGAGGAGGCTAATCAGCTTGAGCTGGTGTGCCGCGGAGACAGTGGAGGGTTGGGGCCATGGAGAGAGCAACATGGGGAGAGAGGAGAGGAGCCTTCTCAGCAAAGGAGTTGCTTTGAAAACGGGGACTAAGAGAGCATTTTGTAATGCAGAGAGAGCCAACAGTGGAGTGGAGAGGAGAAATAGATGGTGTTTTACAGGGACCGCACAGAGATGGCCATGAAAGAAGATATGATGTCCAATGTCACTTTGACACACTTTGACACAGCACACGCAGAGAAAAGAACATAACACAGGCATTTTGCTATACGCTGACAGACAGACATTCTTAGGCTTATAGAATGTGAGTAACCATAGAAATGTGTGCGTCATTGGAAGAGTATAACTAAGGGGGAGAGGGGACTGTCTAGAGAGAGTTGCGGAGTAGGCTGGAGTTGGCTGGAGTTAGTTTCTGAGGTTGCTGGCTGTTGGTTGGTGATGGTGCAAGATGGAGTACGAGATGCGATGAGAGCGAGAGGTGTCTTGGTGCAGCAGAATCCGTTGGCTTTGATGAGATCGAGAGCTTGGAGAGTTACCAGATCTTGAGGCCTGCCACTGACTGACTGATTGCAGAGTCGTGCATAGAGGAGAGACCTGGCAAAAACAGAGCTGGAGACCAAGGGAAGCAAATGGGAAGTATGGTTATTGGCCTAGACTGACTGATTGATTAGAACAGACACTCACATTAGGGGAGAAGAGGAAACCAGACAGGCATTGTTTAGAGTGAGAGTGTGAAGGATTGGTGTGGATTTGTGTGGATGTGTCCATGAACGAGATGGATGCTGACACTTGCATTTAGACTGCATTAGACATTACAGGCTTGTATTAGAGACCTGAAAGGCTTATAGTTATTGCATGGTAGATTTGCACCAGAAGCATAAAAGGTGCAAATTCGAAAGTAGCTAGAGTTGTAGCATTGCCTGCATTATGCTTAGCTGTCTGATTATAAATAAATGTATCCCATTGCTATAATTGAATTAATTCTTGTGTTTTCTTAGTGTTTTCTTTGTGTCTTATGTTATTTGTGTCCACAGTAGTAAAATAGGAGTAACACGGTGCACATACGGCCTGAGATATGAATGCAGCAGGGGGGGGTTAGTGATCCATAACCCCCTAGGGGATTGTCAAAGATTGTCTGAGACCAGAGAGTGCTTGCCCAGGTGGGGGGGGGCAAGGCGATAGTTAGGGGTTTTTGTTTGCCAGACTGACAGCGCTACAACAAGTCCTACAGTTGCAGGCGGCAACTCAAGATACACTCAAACAGGTCACGGAAGCAGTGGCGGCCTCTAGAGGAACGTCTCCGGCACCTTCCAATGTGTTGCAGAAGTTTCAATAAGGCGAAGACCCTGGATATTTCTTCACAAACTTTGAACGGGTTGCCCGGAATTCACAGTGGCCAGTAGAGAAATGGGGGCACTACATAGCCCCATAACTGACCGGATCCATGATAGGAGCCTACCAGGCCGCCAACCCAAATGGAGATACAAATTATGCAGACATCAAGAGAACCATTTTGGAGAGAATGGGGGTAGACGAAGAGGCCTACCGACAGAAGCTCCAAGAAACTCGACTTCGCAATGGCGAAACCCCAAGGCAGTTATATTATCGCGTACATGATCTAACAGATAAATGGCTAAAACCTGCTCACAGTAGGGTGCAGGAGGTAGTGGAAAAGAAAGCTGGAACAGTTTGTGGAAGCACTCCCAAGTGCAATGCAACGGATGAGTCCGCCAACACCATAGACCAACCCGTAATGAAGCCATTGACATAGCCACAGCGTTTCAAAAGGCGGGTGGTACCAGATCGGTACCCTTGGAAATCAACAAGATCCTTCCCTCTAGAAATACAGGGAGTGGAACCGAGCCGAAACCACAATGAATGGAACCTAAGAACATAGCATGGCCCAACTCAAACAGACAACCACAGTGCTTCGATTGTGGAGAATGGGGCCACATTGCCCGATTTTGCCCTAGAAAAACCAAGACCGGGCCAATGGAAATCAGATGTCTCCAAAACCGGGAATTCAGAAGAAGACGAGAGCCCTACATGGTGGAGGTCAAAGTTGATGGGATTCCCAGACATGGACTGCTCGACAGCGGAAGCGTACAAACCGCCATCAGACCAGAAGTAAGTGTCTCAGGGAAAAGGGGACAAAATGTGATTCCAGTAAAGTGCGTGCACGGGGATACAAAATCTTACCCAGCCCAACAAGTTAATATTGAACTTAATGGAGTAACCTCCCCCATGGAGGTAGCCATCATGCCTCACTTACCCGCCCCTGTATTAATAGGAACAGATTTACCCACCTTTAAAGACTGTGTGGTAGAACAGCAGTGGCTGCAAAATGCACCTTTATCAATCATAGAGATTGTAGAAACTAGGTCCAGACCAAGGAAAACTAGGAGAGAAGTATGAGATGAAAAAAGAAAATGGGAAGTGAAGTTTAGTGGGCTTGTTGATTGGATTCCTGAAGAGAAAAGACTCTCCTTCAGAACGGAAACACAAACTGACCCGTCTTTAAGGAATGTACGGGAGCAAGGAGTTGATGAGTCTAACCCTCCTTCATCCCTGCCATGGTTGAAGATACTCAGAGCTCTTCTGTATAGGGTAACCAATAGACTAACAGTTTCAGAGGATCCATCATTAAACTGGCCCATGACAACTGAACCGGAAGGCACATGTCCCGAGAGAAGACATTAGAGAGAATATTAAAGAGATTTTTATTGGCCAGGGGTGTATAGGGAGGTGGCTAAGTTCTGTGAAGAATGTGAAACGTGTCAAAAGACAACCCCTATAAAGCCACTTCGCACACCCTTACGACCCATGCCGCTGATAAAGGAGCCATTTTTCCGAATTGGAATGGACTTAGTGGGACCACTGGAACCCAGTAGTCAAGGATTCCAATATCTGCTAGTGGTGGTTGATTATGCTACGAGGTATCCAGAGGCCTTTCCCATGAGGGGTATAAGTGCAGTACAGGTTTGCAACCAGCTCGTACCGTTCTTTGCAAGAGTTGGCATTCCCTCAGAGATCGTGACGGATCAAGGCCGGAACTTTGTGTCAGGAGTGATGCGCCGAGTATACCAGCAGTTGCAAATCAAACAGATTTGCACTTCCATATACCATCCCCAAACGGATGGGTTGGTAGAGCGATATAACAAGACGATCAAATCAATGTTAAAAAAGGTAACAGCCCCTTCAGGAAAGGACTGGGATAGGGCGGTGCCTTGGGTACTCATAGGTCCTAAGAGATACCCCACAATCCTCAATGGGATTTTCACCTTTTGAATTATTATTTGGACACAGACCCTGTACAGTAGTGGACATTGCCAAGGAAGAATGGGAACAGCAAGAAGAGGCCACAACCTTCACGGATTACGTGATAAGGCTAAGGGATAGTCTATCCACGTTAAGGGATCTAGCCAGAGCAAACTTAGGAAGATCCCAATTGGCACAAGAGAAATACTACAATAAGAAGTCCAGGGTGTGGAACTTTAAAGTCAGAGATAAAGTCCTGGTATTGCTGCCTACCAGACAAAACAAGATGTTAGCTCAGTGGAGAGGCCCATACAAAATAGCAGCAGTATTAGGACCGGTGAATTATTCAGTGGAACAACCTGATAGAAGAGCGAAGAGACAGAATTACCACATAAACCTACTGAAGGAGTGGAAGGAAGCTGAAAATGGTGCTGTGACGGTCAATGTAACCACGGTCAAAAGTGTAGAAACAGCCTTCAGTACAGTCCAGTGGGGTGCACAACTACGCCCTGAAGAGAAAAAGGAACTAGAACAACATTTTGAGACCCACTTCCCGTGAGACCCGACACCTCATCCTGGATCGAGGACTGTAGGTGAGCAGGGTTTTCAAACATTTTGTGTGGTTCGTTCGGGTTGCCTTCAACCCTTGTGGCTGTGTGTGTTTTGTCCGTGTTTTTACTGGGGAAGGAGCCGTTTATGAGGAGCGCCGCGGAGCCTCTCCCTCCTCGCGGCGTTCCATGCGGATAGAAAATGCTGTCTTTCCGCGGCTCCCCGGCTCTGCCTTTCCGCGGCTCCCCGCTCCCAACCTCTTTCTTCGAGGCAGTCTCTTCCAGCATGCGGTTCGCACGGTTGTATGCACATATTTTGATCCCATGCATCGAGTTCATGTCCCCGGCCACATTACCCCTGGCAGCCGTTCTAGCACTGGTATGCACTTTCACTGTGTTCCGTCCCTCGTTGTGGCCCCACCATGTCCCAAGGTTGGATTCAGTTTGGTTTAGCGTGTTTTCCTCTGTTTTTATCTTAAGTTTATTGTAATGACACAAGTGAATATGAACAATAAAGTCACATTTACTATGATATTTATTTACCATTGGTTTGGGAAAGAGCATCTTTCTGAGTTTCACAGTTTCTCTGTACCACCTCTAGCTGAACTTCTGTTAGTAACCGGCCTACATTACGCACGTTTCCCTTATTGAACCATATGGATACCCACAGTGCAGGGGTGTGGAAATATGGGATCCATAGACTTGAATCAGGACAGTTTAAACTTATAACCTGTTTGCTATTTAATTATTTTTCTGCATACATTAATTTCACTTCCCAGTGGTACACTGACCTATCTAACCCCCCCCCCATTGCTTACCTGGCAAGATGTTCAATGGTCACATTCATTTATGTCTGAACAACCCCCGCTGCACACTGTGGACGCCTCAACATCTTCCGCTCCATCCTCCCTCATGCCTATGCACACCTTCTCTCAGGCTAATACTGATGCGGAACCTATGAGGATTCACACTCCCTGGAGCTCCACTGACTTATAACTCCCCACGTTGCCAGACATTCACCACCGCTTTAATGGAACATTTGGACACAGTGATTGCCTGTTATGATCCCGCCAGTGGGAACCTTGAAACTCTTACGAGCTGTGCTCAAAGAGACTCTGTACAAAAATGAATTATGGACACACTGCAATGGTCTGACACACTAGCGGGAGGTCAGAATATTACAGCTAGTATTACCGCTCTTCCCGCCCTCATCAACTAAAATACTTTGTTAAATCTGACTGATTAAAGACTGCATCTTTCAAACAGAACCGATGTGAATATCCTGTGTCTAAACTGAACGACTTATTTTTATTTACCAATTCTTTTTGTGACTAGTCTACTTCTGGAAATTTCTAATGTAAAAAATGTTCATGTGGGGGCACGGGGAGGGCAAGCTTAATTTATGAGAAAGCACAACAGCAGAAGATTTCTATGACAAACTCAAACGCCAGGAGCAAGATGGGGCTACCTGCCTCATGGCTTAGCAAATGCAGCATGCTCAACAAAGGAGTTCCCTTGGTGCCTGGGGATGCCTGGGTACTCCATGCCAGACCCATGCCCAACATAATTCTCCACCACCTTTTATCTAGGGCCACCAGCCAGTGTGCATATTTGCACACACCATTGTCGCCTGCCCAGCAACACCTGCCAGGCCAACCTTTCTGCAGATATCGTAACCAGAGGTGTCATCTCATCCAACAATGTCCTCCCAAGCGTTCCAGACAACGGTAATATGGTGGTACTACTGCTTGCAATGATTTCATTCCTCCAAATAATTCTGTTGGCTACCCTACACCTGCATCACCTGCCCCTCCACCTCCTCCTCATAATGCGGGCTACCAGGATATTCAGATCTTCTATGGTCCACAATGACTTTGCCAGAGGGACCCTGCGAGGTAGTCTGCTTTTCTAACACTGGACTACTTGACACTGATGCCAGGCACTCCACGCTGCAAGCTGTTTTTCTAGTTGTGGATGTCTCCAAGGAAATTAATGCCGTTGGCATATCTGGTACCACTATCCCACACCCAATAGCACCTGGATTAGCTGTTGCCATAGGTCCCATCACTGAACACCACACCTTTCTGTTAAGCTCTTGCTCACCTACTAAGGTTAAAGCCCAGAGGGTGAACTAGGCGCAGTTACATACTTAAGAAGCTGGTTACATGTTGGTTACAAGGCTTCATGGTTACAGAAGATACACAGTACATATTTACACACAATACAATAATGCAGTTATATACATTTAAATACAGGATGATTGTGGGGGTCATGTGGGTGTTAGACTACCCTGTTCTGAAGAGTAGTGTTTTAGGTTTATTCTAAAAGACCAGGAGGAGGTGTCCTTTCTGAGACGAGTGGGGAGGGCATTCCACAATTTGGGAGCTAGGGTAGGGAAGCTTGCTCCTCCTGCTTTCTGTCTTTTGAATTTAGGTGTGATGAGGGGATTGGTGTACTGGGATCTGTTTGGCCTGATGCATTGAGCTTTGCATATGAAGTTGCTAAGGTAAGGGGTGCCTTATTAGAGATACATTTGTGAGTGAGTGTCAGTATTTTGAAATTGATTCTGTCCTGGACAGGGAGCCAGTGGATTTTTCTTCTAATAGTGGAGATGTGTTCGTGTTTTGGAATGTTTAAAGCGGCTCGGATGGCGCTATTCTGAACAACCTGGAGTTTTTAAAATATTTCTTGAGCTCATACATGCAAAAAATGAGTTGCAGTAATCTATCCTGGATAATATTAAAGCTCTGACCAATGTGATGGATTTGTCAGCAGAGAGGAAAGGTCTATTAGCTCAATTTAGAGGTGTAAGCGGCTAATGAGACAACTGCATTAACCTGTCTATTTAAGGTCAGCGAAGAGTCGATATACCCCCCAGAGTTTTGATTTCTTTGGCGACTTCGCCAAAGATCAGCCGTCGATTTTGAACGATTTGTAAGTCTGAGGGAGGTTGCTGAGCTTGGTTTTATTGCCAATGAGTATTAATGATAATGATGTGTTATTTATATAGCTCCTTAATCCAAAGCGCTTTACAGAGCACATATTTACATACAATATTGCCCAACCGAAATTGGTACTCATTTATCGACCTTGGAAGGATGAAACGCTGAGTTGGCCTTGCCGGAATTCAAGCCTGTGACCTGCAGATTACGCTCAGATCGCAGCAGCGAGCGCTCAACCCGCTGAGCTGTTAACTCAAACTTATCGTTAAGACACAATTCATTGATTGCCATCCATGCTTGGATAGCCAGATAGATCTTGTTAAGGTTTTTAGAGTCGGTATCGTGGCATCCAATAATGGGTATTAATATTTGCGTATCGTACACGTAATTTGTAGATGTGATACCCATATTGTCTAATTTATCGAACAATAGCTTGGTGAAGGCATTATAAACTCTCAGTGACACACAAGAACCTTGCGGTACACCGCACTTTACAGGAACTGGAGGGGCAGCCGAATTGTCTAAGAAAACCCTCATGGTTCGGTTGGTAAGGAAAGATTCGATCCATTTGATAGAGTCAGCTGAAAATTGGGCGGCGTTCTCTAGATGTTGGCAGAGAATATCATGATTGACTAAATCGAAGGCTGCAGAGAGGTCTAGGAGAAGGAGGATGCACAGTTCTCCTTTGCCTTTGTATTGATTCATTTGTTTTTTCAAATCTAATAAGGCAGTTTCAGTGCCATGACCCGGCCTGAAGCGTGATTGTCTTAGGCCCAAAAGGTTATCATCTAGATGTTTTTGGATTCGCAGGTAGGCTGCGCGATCAAGTATTTTAAGTAAGATGGAAGTTAGAGGGAATACTGGGGTCTAATTTAGGTTTCTTGAGTAAGGGTAGAACCCAGGATGTTTTTAAATCACTAGGTACTGAGTGTGAGGCAAACAATGCATTAATAAGACTGGTGATAAACGGTGCAAATTCTGAGGTGCATTTTTTTATAAAGTAGCCGGGCAGATATTGCATTTACACCTAGATGGTTTTAGGCTATTGATGATATTGATGGTGTCGGGGATAGTGAGAGGTGAAAATTCGAATTTGTTCGTTTCCGCTGGGAGATGCGAGGATGGCTGAGATTGGGCGAGGCAAAGATTGGCTTTTTTTTCGATTTTTAATTGAAGTAGGAAGATTTTATTTGATAAAGCATTTTGAATGTAAGAGCACCATTGCTTATCTAACACTGTGTGGTCTTGGGTAGGTGCTGGAGATTCTAATTCCCGGAGGATTGTAAAATGTTCTCTGGTATTGGATTGAGCATTAGTTATTCTTTGGTTGTAGACCTCGCTTTTGGCTAGCAGAATTTCTTTTTTATATTTATTGTCAGCTACCTGGAAAAGGTTTTTGTTTGCTAAAGTTGGCGGTTTGCGCCAGTTATTTTCAGTAGATCTTTTGGAAGCACGCATTGTACTGAGCTCTTGGGTGAACCAAGGGTTGATGTGTGCTAGGTGTTTAGCTTTTTTGTTTTTCAGGGGGGCTACTTTATTGATAACTTCTAACATGATTTCATTGTATTGGCATACTAGAGTTGATGGGTAGTTGTCTAGGTGTTTTGAGTCTAGGAAAGGCATGAGGAGGGGTAGCATATTATCTCTGACAGAGCAGTAGGCGCTGAGATGGAGTGATGTTGTCTCTTGGTGATAATGGTAGTGGTAAATATTATAGTTTTATGGTCCGACCAAGGCGTGGGTGTATTGGAAAGTATATTGGTAAGGCAATTCGTGTCTGCTAACCAGTCCAAGGTACATCCTTTATTGTGGGTATGGGCGAAGATCCTTTGGGTGAACCCGAGGGCTTCTATAGATTTAGCTATGTGGTCTGCATGGATGTCCGATGGATCGTTCAGACCTAGATTAAAGTCGCCCATAACGACTACTTTGGATTGAGGTTACAGATTGTGTGTCAGAAGAGTATTAATACCGTCTTCAAAGACGGAGGTGGCTCTAGGGGGTCTGTAGATGATGTGTAAGGTGAGTGTGCAGGATGGTGTAATGGACAGTTTTAATGTGATGATTTCCCCTGCACTAAAAGGGAGATCAGAGGATATTTAATGCATCTTTGGCTAGTAAGGCAACGCCGCCTCCTCTTGAAGTAACTGTCTTGTCTGAAGATGGTATATCCCTCAGGGATAGCTAAGGATAGCTGTGGTCCTGAAGATGCAGGTAGCCAGGATTCTGTGACTGCTAAAAAGTCAAGGCCATTGGTTGTGATTACATCTGCGATATCCAGAACGTGCACAGTGATGGATATAGCATTGTTAAGTGCACCTTTAAGTGTGATGTCATTCACATTGATAGATGTCTTGCTCAGGGTACTTTTGTGGTGTTTGGAAGTGTTTGGTGTGATGAGGCCAGGTGGGGTGGGGTGAGTTTGTGGTGAAAGATAGTGAGCTAAAGACTCTGGGTAAGCCTCTTGTAACCAGGACTAATGTCTGGCAAAGGGACTCCCAGGACCCCCCCTTGTTAATTTGTATATTTAATTAACTTTGGGTCTCACCCTAAGTAACTAGGGGAATCCAGACGTGGACCCCTTGCTCACTATTCTTAGAGAGGCACAGTTCCACCCTACTGATGAGGTCCAACCAGACCCATGTCTAGGGTTGCTGTTGGTACTCTTGTTCAGAGAATTGCCTAGCATTTTGGTGCTGGATTGCCACAGGGCAGGACAAAGACTGATATGTTTGGGATATTTCTTCTCTGTGAAAGATGGTGAGCTAAAGATTCTGGGTAAGTCTCTCGAACCAGGACTAATGTCTGGCAGAATTAATTTAGTGGTGGTGTGAGTGGCAGCATGAGTGTGTAGTTTACTTAGTTGTTGGGGTGAGCAAGAGGAGAGTCTATGCGCTCTCATAGATCCTATAACCGGGCGAGAAGTGATGGGGAAGATAGGGGCAAGCGGATCTGTGAGCAGGGGTTTCTGTCCCAGAGCCGTTCTCACAGAGAGTTGGTGGAATCTTGTGGGTATGTCAGGGGGTAGTGCTGAAGGAGGTAAGTCATTGGTGCAGGGGTGTGGTGTGAGGCATCCATTGTTGGGCAAACCTAGGTTAGTAGTATGTGGCATAGTACTAAAATGGGCCTGTTTATTGAGAAAGGGAGTGGGACATGTAATAGGGTGATGGCGAGGGCAGCAGAGACGGGCGAGGCCACTTCCTAGCTGGATGTAGGCACCTGTAGTGCAGGGCGAGTCCATTATGTGGTAGGGGTGATGAAGGTTGGTAATATGCTGCTAAGAGCTGGGTTAGTAGCGTAGGTATCAGGGGGGTGATTGACACATCGCTTAGTTTGGATTACTGTTGTGCACGGTAAAATACGTATCCTAGTGGCTAAAGCGCAAGGGTTAACGCTACAGAAAGCTAGAGTCAGGCAACACAGTTGCAGGCAATAGCTGGTTAAAAACATGACAGGTGGCAACGCAAGTTATAGCTGGGCCGGGTTGAGGAACGCAACAGAGCGCTGTGTGACTGGTTGTAGGGTAGTGAGGTACGTAGTTAATCAAGTGGTAGCATGCAACTTAAGTCAGGGCAAGTAAGCAGATAGCAGGTATTAGCAAGGCAAAAAGCAAGTACAATGGAGCGAAGGGTGGTCAGGACAAATAGGCAACTGTTAACAAGACAATTTGCAGTGCGGTACTGGTAAATGTTAATACAGTACAATTGGAAAGAGGCTCAGGGTCTATACAATTGAGCAACGATGCCAGGGAGCAGCCTTAGTTGAGAGCATGGCAATGGGCTATACAGTTAATCAATAAACAGAGAGCGGCATCATTGGTGGCATAGTAATAGGCAAATTAGTTCCTAGCATAGTGGGAGGCTGCATAGTTAAATCATGGCAGAGAGCTATGCAGGTAAGCACAGACAAGGCTACTCCATTGATATAGTCACAGTGCATTACAGGATTACTTTTGTGCTGGTGGCTGCGCCATGAGAGGCTGTGACCATAGATATTATAAGTGCCTTAGGTATCAAGAAGGGTATGAATCAATGACTAAGAAGAGCATAGAAGCAATTGTGATGGCATTATACAGTTCAATCACCATTAGGCCAGTGTTCCGACGTCGTGTGGGTGGATGCCAAACAAGGCGAGAGTCACGGGTCAGCGATACAAGGCAGTGTATTTTAGCGTAAAACAGTGTGTCAAAATGCACTTGGCATGCAGCGATCAGGGTGAACTGGTAGAATTTGAAGTAGCAGAGCAGCAGATTACAGCTAGTCGCAGTGGGTGACGCTTTAAGGAGCGACTGTGGCTAGTGTGCAGTGCATTATGGGTGGTGAATAAGGGCAAAGGAGGTGAGGAGTGGTGCTCACCCAGAGTGGCAAGAAAAGAGAGTGGTGAGGGGGTCAGCGGCCCGGCACGGACAGGCACAGGCAGGCCCATAGTCGCTGCTCTTGGATTCTGGCTTCCGCCTGCCGGCGAAGACGGTGGGCGGATATAGGTGGTTCTGCCCAATCACGGCTGGGCTTCCAGTTGAGAGGTCCACCTCTCGCTAGTGAATGAAAATCGTTGTGGCCATTAAGCATGTTGGGTGCAATGGTGGATAATGCAGCCCAGTGATGTTGGGCCACTGTAAGTGCCTTTGGCGGCTTCGTGTGGGCGACAGTGTATCACGGAGAAATATTAGTAAATTAAGGGCTTGAATCAAGATATTTTAAAATCTGTGATTTTCATCTGGCAATTCCTATCACCGTAGGTCTCGGGTGGGTGGAGGCTGGAGAGGCTCCACGCAAAGCAACGGTCAAGGAGAGAAGGCTTCTGTATTGATCTGTTATGCAAGATGCATTGCACCAGTGATTGTTCTCGTGATGTTATTTATCTAGAGGTTCCACAATCTAGGCAAGCTGAAAGTTTGTTTCTCCTCCAACACCCCACTCACGTGGAGCCTCCTACAGAGCCTCCTTCACTACTAACACCTGCACAACCTACACATATAGAACACCTTATGGCTCAGTGCCATGGGCACATTCTTTCTGCTGACCCTGTTCACATCAATCTCAATACATGGGTTCCTCTCGACATATGTGCCCTAGTACAGAATATCACCTCCAGCAGAGGAGGGTATCAAGCATGGCATCTCTCCTCTCTTGGCACAGACTAGGACTGACTCTCTTTCACTTATCCTTGGGCTCATTTCTGAGGTTCCATACTATCTCTCGTCTCACATATTCATTTCTATGCCGTTTCCAAACTCTCCCCCCAACCCACACTTACATTTCTCTTATTTCTGGTTTTTCTCTCGATTTCCAGACTCACTCACTTCTATTATTCCTCCTCGCCCTATGTGTCCAGAACACCCGACAATCTCTGTGTCTCTTATTTCTGTTTCTCCTCAAGGATTTTGACTCTTTCCATCCATCTATTCTCCTCCCCAATGATTCAGCCTCTCTCGCTTGGTCCAGGAACCCTGTCTCGCTGTGTTCTCGTGTTCCTGACGATCCTCTGTCTTCAGAAACTCTCCTTCACACTGTTTCTCTGGGTCTTCTTTCCTGTCTCTTTCTCTTACGCCTGGCCTTTCCTCTAGCTCTCTTATTCCCGATTATCAGGCCTTCTGTCTGCAGGTTGTTTCCTCCCCGTTTTAAGTCTTTATTCTTTTGTACAACGCCTGCTTCTTTTGTTTGTCTAGTTTTCTTATGTGCTCTGCTGCTGTTCATTTTTTTCTTTCGGGATCGCCTCCTTTAGTTCACTGAGTATTACCTACAGCTCTCCACCGCCTTTTATTTTGTTCCAAAGCACTGCACCTCCAACACATCCTCTGGCTGCCGTCCCCCACATGGCTCTGTAGGCCAGAGGCCTGCAGCTTTCCATGTGTGTTGTACTACCATTCCCTGGATCCCACGCCAAATGTTTCACTTGCATCTTGCCTCTGTCTTCTTCTCGGTCCCTATCCACCAGGATTATTAGTACCTCTATGCATCCACTTTCAAGGGACGTCAACTCACCTACATGCCCCTTCCAATGGTCTTATTGATGCCCCATCTCTCTTCTCACAGATTCTGCAGAAGGACCTCCAGGATGTCACTTCCCGGGGGGGGGGGGGGGAGGGGGGTTCCAGTATGATCCAATACATGGATGACCTACTGTTAACATCACCTTCCTTTCAGGTCTCCCTCGCCGACTCCGACTCCCGCTGTCTTTTGACGCTTCCACAGCCTTCGCCAAGAGAGAGACTGCACCTATCCATTGCTCTCGCCCTCCCGGACAACTCTAAATCATTTACTCAGTTCTGTAATGAGAAAGAGGGGTATGCCATAGACATACTCACGCAGAAACATGGGGACCTACAATTCCCTGTAGCCTATTTTAGTTCAGTTAGACACTGTAGCCTCTGCCTTTCCCAAAGGTCTCAGAGCGGTAGCTGCCAAGGCCCTTCTCCTTACAAAAGCTGACAACATTGCCCTAACACAGGCTTGCACGATCGCCACACAACGCACAGCCACTATATACACTGATTCACGGTATGCTTTTGATATATCACATGAATACAGGACCCTCTGGAAACAGAGATGTTTCCTAACTACACAAGGTATTCCCATTTGCAAGGCACCCTATGTTGAAGCACCGCTTATTGCAATTCTGCCACATACCAAGACAGACATTATGAAGTGCAGGGCCCACGCTCAACTTTCTGCAGCATCCTCCATGGCCCTCAGGCTCCTGTTGATGAGCCACTGTTTCTCCTATGATCCGAGGACCAACTAGCATCTCTTTCCACCATGCCCTTCCAGTTCCATAAACTCTGACTGAGGTCTCTCCCCCCACGGGATCCTCATGGGGAGGCCCAATGCGAATGCTATTTACTTCACCATTTTCCCCTGTGATCTGTGACTTATTCACGCTTGTGATGCTCTTGTTGTGTCATATTGTAAATGACTAATACTCGTTGTTAGTACTCACATCCAGCAAAAATAGTCCCTCATCCTCGCTGGAAAGGTCCTGACAAACCACGCCGCAGTCCACTCCAGCCAGGTTGTGAAAGCAGCACCTCCATTTGATGACGATAAACAGCAAGAAGTCCAGGAAAAAGACAACCCGTCATCCGATGTCCCAAAAACACAGCAAAGCTGCAATCTGCAGGGGTACTGGAGAAAGAGACCCCTCTTCAGCATCCATCTGGGATCCCAGCAGTGAAAACACCAGCGCTTCCGCATCCAACACTCCTCCACGAAGAAGTTCTGCTACATGTCACAAGGTACAATTTGAGGTGTGCGGTCACCATCTCACCTGACTTCAGCAGGTGACCCATTGCTCTCAAACGTTTTGCTATACTTGTCTCTGGGGGGTGGCCCATCACTCTCAAATGTTTAGTTCCATTGTGTCCTGCAGGGGGCCCATTGCTCTCAAAGGTTTTTGTCACTAAGCAGCCACAGTAACGCTGCGCACCTGGAGTACAGGTGCATAAGTGACACTAATGATATTAACGCTATACAAATGACCCAGCATGTCTCGAGCCTTGTAGCCCATACGCCACATTACAAGTATATGTACTCCTAACTAACAGTGCTCGATGTGGGGCGTTCTCTTACCCATACCTAGGAAACTGCTTCTCATTGCTATACTTTGCATGTTTGTTTTTTAACATAGCCTTACTTGTTCAGTTAACATTACATTGCAATTGTTAGTCAAGCGCTATTATTGTATACTTACCTAATGCACCATATCCTCCTTTGCAGCATGTACATGCCAGTTTACATATGCAAGATAGGCACCCTGCTCACCTCTAAGAGCATACTAATTCACAAACCACTCTAACTGCAGCAGCCTCAATCCTCTCACGATGGTCATCCTGCAGAAGCCCGTACACCTTACTCATCACACCACGCATGTAGTCACGCACGTACCTAACCATCAGTACAGACTGCTCAGACTTCGATCACACACCCACCCTATGAGCAGAAACATCCGACTAGGTTCATGCACCACCTTCAGAGTGAACACCAACCACCACTGCTTAATTGCTTGCAAATTCAGTAATGCTAAACTGACCCACGTTTTGCCCAGCCAGAACACCACTAAACAACTTACCTCCTCAACAAAAATAGGCACACCACCTCTATCTAAAAAGAACCATAAGCCTCTGCACTACAAATGTGCCCTGCTCAATGTACGCTCTCTTACAGCTCATGCACTAGAAGTTAATGAACTAATCACTAGTCAAGACCTAGACATATTAGCCATCACGGAAACATGGCTTCACGAGGCTTCCGGCCTGCCATCACGTTAACCCTACCTGAAGGATACTCAATCCTCAGACTGGACAGGCCTTCCAAAACAGGAGGGGGGTAGCTTTAATCTTCAAAGAGCCCATATCTATTAGGCCCTTACCCCACCAAGGGGAAGGGAATGTAGATATCCTATCAGCCAAACTAGCACTCTCTGCAAAAAATACTATAAATATCCATGTCATTTACCGTCCACTGGGACCCCCTACTGACTTCCAAGGTCAAGTCACCCACCTTCTAGGGGCCAACATTACAAAATCTACCAAATCACTACTCCTAGGTGACCTAAATTTAGGATTCAACGACACGAATGACAAAACTGCCACCTCTCTCACTAAGGACCTCCTCGGTCTGGGCTTCTTGCAGAAAATCACGTCCCCACTCACGCGAAAGGCTGCATCTTAGATTGGGTAATAGACCATAATTGTGACACAGCCATCGTTTCTAATTCTGGCCTCCCATGGACAGACCACAACTGCCTACAATTCACTACAATTCCGTTAACGTCATGCACCAAATCTACTATTCCAGCACCTGCTACCTTAGTCAGAAGTGCAAAAAAACTCACTGCGGATAACATCAGTGCTTGTCTTTACCTTCCATGCCTAGCACTGCCATTCTCACTAGACTCTAAGGTCCTAGCTGAGATATTCAAAGACCCCCTTACCAGTGCAATTAACACTGTTGCCCCACTAGAAAATAAAAAAGTGAAAAAATCATTCCATTCCATTTCCTGGTTCACAGAGGAGCTCCAAAATCTGCGTAAAAGCAAACGCCAGGCGCTTAAAATTTGGCAGATCAACCCTGTGACATCACCAAAGATAACTTCCAAACTATTGTTAAAAAGTACAAAGACGCCATCTTCAATGCTTAATCTGAAGCTTATAATCATCGGATCTCTGCTGCAAACTCCCAAACTAAAGAACGCTTTACAATCTTTGAAGAACTAACAGTACCTCCCATCTGCACGGACGAGATGGTTAAAGATGAAGCATGGTGCACCAGCATACAAACTGCTATGCTAAAAAAAAATAAACCTCCTCCAAAACAAAATCTCAAACCATTACAAAGCACTTCCTAAGCAGAACCACCTGACGCAGACCCTGCCCAACTCCAAAAATATCAACCTTCTGAAATTCTCATTTACGGAAATCACAGGAGTAGATGTCATAGACATCCTTAAACATCTCAAAGCATCACAATGCAAGGGCGATGTGTGCCCAAGCAAAATCATCAAGGAATGTGCTGAGCCACTTGCTCCTCGCCTTAGCGCCTTCATCAACGCCTCATTCAAAACAGGTATAGTCCCGGACAGCCTTAAAGAGGCTTGGGTGCGCCCACTCTTAAAAAAAACCTATGCAAGACCCCTCTCAACCTAATAACTACCAACCCATAACAACCGTCCTGTTTCTTCTTAAAATATTGGATAAGGCCGCCCACAGTCAAATCCAACTGCACCTTGAAACTAACTCAATCTTAGGAAAGAGACAGTTGGGTTTCCGCAAAGGGCACAGAACTGAAACCGCCTTGTTAGATTTAAAAAATCGAATCACTAATATCCTAGACAAGAGCAAGCTTGCCCTCCGCCTCCTATTTGACATCTCAGCAGCATTTGATTTGGTTGACCACAACACCCTCACCAATCATCTCACGCATGCTGCACACTTCTCCAAGCATGCAGCGACCTGGGCCACCTCCTTCCTAGAAGGCAGAGCTATGAAAGTGTTCTCCAACATAGCTAATACAGAGCCCACCATCATTCACTGTGGTGTCCCACAGGGATCCTGTACTGCCCCCACTATTTATAATCTTTTTACTAAGCCTCTCTTTGATAAACTGGATGCACTTGGGATCACATACACAAACTATGCTGATGACACCGAGGTGCTCCTTCTCCTTACGGGGATCTATCACCAAGACGCTACAACCTTACAGCAAATTTACTCCACCATCCAAGCTTGGGTGTTCACTAACGGCCTCTGCCTCAATGGGGACAAGACTGAAATCAAAAGTCCACCTTAGCCAATCCTGACTCGCTCTACTTCAACTTCCGTATCGACAACTGTGTCATCCAAGTGTTATCCTCTGTTAAAACTCTCAGAGTCCACATTGATGCTACACTATCCATGGATAAACAAGTCAGCGCCATTGTCTCTGCCTCCGCTCTGAGCACGAAACTTATCAATGCTATAAAGCCGTTTCTAACAAGGACAACTGCCTCTACATTGCCAGAGCTACTATAGGAGCCAAGCTGGATTACTGCAATGCACTCGTAGCCCGCACCTCTAAAAAAAAAACCTAGCTAGACTCCAAACCACCCAGAATAACGCACTCAGAGCAGCTCTTAGTATACCTAAAAGAGACCACATCACACAAGCAAGAAAGACCGTTCATTGGCTCCAAGTCAAAGACCGCATCATATTCAAAATTCCCACACCCACACACAAATGCATCAACGTCTCAGCACCTGCATACCTATCAGACATACTATCCAGATCACAATCAACAAGGCCTACTAGACTATGCTACACTAACCATCTTGCGGTACTGCGCATCAATAGGGCCAAGGCAGGAGGAATAGGCTTCCCGTATCTCGCCCCTAAGTTATGGAACGCACTCCCTACTGCTCTCAGAGCCGAAACGTCTCTCCATGCCTTCCACAAAAACCTCAAAACTGCCCTTTTCAATTAATTGCTCACACTCATGCACCTACTATCTGTATACTCTTCTATTTCGGATACTATCTATTCATAGTATGCTTGTCTGTACCTTTGTATGCAACTAAGCTATGATGTCCCACTGTAACAAGTGCCTCGATGCCTCTGGGCTGCTGTCTGTATTTTTGTATATAACTAAGTTATGAGCACCCACAGTAATAAGCGCCATGATGCCCAAGGGCTGCTGTACGCTCAACAAATGTGAATAAATAAATAAATAAATAAAGTGCTGCAGCACCGCAGTCGATTTCTTCCAGCTCTACGCTTCTGTCATCATCATCCTGGCAGGGATTCTGAACTTTTGCATCAGCATCCTTCCTGTCTACCCAGTCCTCGAACGACTGACACTCTTTGGAACTTTGGCCATAAGGCCCCACTATGCGTAGGGTTGGAAGACTAAAGCTAGGAATAGTGCTGCTACTACCTTATTAAATGTTAAGTATTTGCACCATGTTGCTGTTCATTACCATGGTATTGATTCTGCCTCTCCCTACATCCACCAACTTACACCAAGACACTTACACCTTTCTCAATTTCTCTCGGGCCTATGCAGACATAATGAATGCCTCTGATGGCTAGATATGCTCCCACACTCCTATGTATGCCAGTGGGGGGGGATTCCCTTCCTCTCCGTCCCATCCAATATTGCTGAATGGTGTTACGACCTCCTTATTAATGACTCTTCTTGTCCCAAGATGACCCATCCCATATCCTGTGGATTCTTCTACCCCAGCCACACCAGTATGTTACGCTCTGATCTCTTTCAAACACTTGAGTTCACAGGGCGCTTCCATTTTCTTAATCGCTGCCTTCTGTCGTGCTGTGCTAGACTGTGTTACTGGCCCAGCGAGGCCAGACTGCTGCCAGTTGAAATAAAAAAGACGCAAATTATGGACATTTTAAATTTGCAACAACGATTGGGCTGAAGTTTAGAATAAGGAACTTTTTAGGTCCACAATCTCTGTCTCTAGGAACAACATTGTTTCAGTAGCAATCCCTGTGCTTCTCCGCCCTATCCTTATGTCACCCATATAACTGGGTGTCTTCAGTTGAGATAATACCCCAATCCTACTCCCTGTGGTCTACACCCTGTTCAGGGATGACCAAACGGAGGGTTGATGTGGCAGGATTGCTATGCTATCATAGGCAGGATTGCTATGCTATACAGTGATATGCAGGATTTCTAAGCTATGTTATGCAATGCTATTAGGATCTCCCATACAGTTAGGCCTCAGACCCTTTGTGTCACCTCCCTGGGCCTGCTCTACACAACACCCCGGACAGGCCAAAACCCTTCCTAGGCTAGAGGACATGTCAGACTTTTAGTATTAAGCCCATGTATGGACGATATCAGAAGGGGTTTCTGCGAATGCCGCTTATTCATAATGCAACACAATGTCTCCGCAGGACTGTGTCACAAGGAAGATGGCGCCAGTTCTTGCCAACTAGCTGTAATGTTTTGCCAAGTAACACCCCCATTGTGATGGTAAAGAAACATATTAGTGTTTGCCTAGGATATGCTATATAAACCTGCAGTAGGGTCGGGCGCTGGAGAGAGCTCCTTATGCTGGCTGCCCGAACACTTGCCTGCTGCATGCGGTTTTTCCCAGCTGATAACTCTGTATGCTTTGTATTTGCAATATAAATACATGAAGCTTGATTTACCACCCGGCGTCTGATCTCCTTATTTGCTGCAAACTGAGACTGGCCGAGGGGGCCTTATCTTGGCCACCACAGTTGTTAATAGTCAACATAAGTGGTTTGGATTGTTGGGTGATTGGCCCGGATGACAAGGGACTACTGTTGATCCCTTCAACAGTTTGAGTCTGTTCCTTTTCTTCTCAAAGTGTTTGATGATGATATGTCCATTCATCTTCCAATCCCATTCCACCGCAGTCCACCAGGGCATGAACAGTCAGGCGTTTCCCCTGATTGGACAGCAAGGACACCTGCAGGACCACTAAGGAAGAACGTATCGGTGTTCGAGAGCTAGCAGAAAAAAAGGAGCAATATTCGTCCTCGTTGAGGGTGGTTCTCGAGGTGTGGGGTAATCTGGTGTTGGTCTAGGAGTGAGTATGCAACGTTTTCTCTTTTCAGCCTTCCTTTCTTGAATTCGGAAATCAATCTGCATGGCCAGGTCTAGTAGAGCCTGGAAGGAGTCGGGTCTGGCAATCCGAGCCAATTCGTCTTTTATTTCTTCATTCAGGCCTTTCCAATACAGGCATTGGCCGACCAGTTTGCCTCCTTAGCCAGCTACTTAAACTGGGTTACGTAGGACAACATATCCAAGGACCCCTGTTGAAATTCGAGCAGTTTGTCCAGTGCTGAAAAGACTGTGTCCGGTTGATCAAACATAGCTTTAAAGGAGGTCATGAATCCAGCATAGTCATCCAGATGAACTAGTTACTTACCCCTGTTAACATTGTTTCAACTGGATGTTCCTCCAACGTATTCCTCATCTTTGACATGTAATGTCCAGCTTCAGAATTTCTTTTTGACAGAGGGCGCCCTGCGTCCATGCTGTCGAGTCAATGTTCCTCGAAGGCCTCCGTCGAGGGTGACGTAATCAGAGGTTATATATAGCACGCACGCCACCCGTTGGCCTCAGTTCTGTTTTCCTCGTGCAGCACAAATGCCCATAAATAAGGGCATGCCAGTGCTCAGCCTTGGTGGAACAAAAGCTGTAATAGCATGGGAAATTCTACAGAGGGGTAGGTTGGGAGGGCGATGAGGAATATGTTGGAGGAACATCCAGTCGAAAGAACGTTACCAGGGGTAAGTAACTTGTTCTTCGAATAGATTGTGTCCTCCAACTTATTTCTTATCTTTGACAGACTCCCAAGGCAGTATCCATGATTGGAGGAGGGTGTAGAATTTATTAAGAATTTGAAAGGGCAGAGTAAAGTACAGCCTTACCAAAAGTGGCATCTTGAGCATGGGAAGCATCCAGAGAATAATGCTTTGTAAACGTGTGTATTGAAGACCAAGTTGCAGCATAACAGATGTTTTTAATAGGGACACCCCTTTGATGGGCTGTCGATGTAGCCATGCCCCTGGTGAAATGAACACAAACACTCAGGAGGGTCTTTGCCTGCCAGTCTGTAGCATTCAGATATGGTAAGAATGATCCATCTAGACAAGGTCTGTTTGGAAACAGCCTGTTCTAGTTTGTGTCCTGTGTACCCTACAAAGAGCTGGTCGTCCACTCTCAATTTTGACATTCTGGAGATGTAAAAGCTAAATGCTCTCCTATGCTCCAACCTATGTAGCCTTTCCTCTTCCTTACCAGGATGAGGTGGAGGATAGAAGGCTGGTAGCACAATTATTGGACTTAAATGGAAGTCTGAGCCTACATTAGGCAAGAAGGAGGATTTTACCCTTAACACAACCCTGTCCTTGTGGAATATAGTAAAGGGTGGCTTGGAAGAAAGTGCCTGCCATTCGCTCACTCTACGGGCTGATGTTATAGCAACCAATAGTATTGTCTTAAAGGTTAAAAAGCTTAACGGACATGTGTGCAAAGGTTCAAATGGGGCACACATCAGAAATTTCAAAACCAGGTTGCGGTCTCAAACCGGAACCTGAAAAGGAGATGGAGGGAACACATTAGTGAGGCCTTTTAGAAATTGAGTCACCAGTGGGATCTTGAAATAGGAACATTCCTCTGACGAGTGCTTAAAGATTGATAGCGCTGCTAAGTAGCCCTTAACGGTGCCAACCTGAAGGCTTTTATGTGCCAATGAAAGCAAAAAGGATAACACATCCAGAGTTTTACACTGAAACCGATCAACATTATTTTCTCTCCCCCAGTCGCAAAACTTATTCCAACGGGAACGGTACAGAGATTTTGTTGCTGGCCTTCGGCCGAAAAGCAATACCTCCATTACGTCATCTGGGAGGTCCCAACCCTTGTATTTCAGCCTTTCAGAAACCAAGCATGAAGGTTGAGAGTTTTGACCACTGGATGGAGAATCCGACCCTCCTCTCGCGAGAGAATGTCCTCTCTTTGTGGAAGACGCATCGGAGGACAGATGGACATGTCCAGTAGATCCGGGTACCACCTTCTCCTGTCCCAATCCGGGGCAATTAGGATCATGTGTTTCCTGAACCTTTGCAAACTTCTGAGTACCTGAGGAATGATGGGGACTGGAGGAAACGCGCACAGTAGTGGGAACTCCCAGTCCACCACACACGCGTCTCCTAGAGCTCCTCTTGGGGGAAATTCCCTTGAGCAGTACTGCTCGCACTTCCGTTTGGCACTGCTTGCAAACAGTTCCACTGGAAGGGTACCCCAAACAGCAAAGATCTCTGGAAAGACTTCCTGAGCTAGTTCCCACTCGTGGGAGACTGTGCTTTGCCTGCTCAGAGCATCCGTTGCTGTGTTCTCCTCCCGGGATAGGCAGATTCATTCTTGAATAGCCCAGCACCAGAGCTGCATTGCCTCTTTGCACAGAGGTAGTGACCCTACACCTCCTCTCTTGTTGAGGTAGTACATGGCCACTGTGTTGTCCGTCATTATCAGGACATTCTTTTCCTGCACCAAGGCCAGAAAAGCCTTCAGCGCTAGTCTGTTTGCTCTCAGCTCCAAAAGATTGATGTGTAGTTTGGACTCCGATGGAGACCAAGGGCCAATGATGGTCAGATCGTTGGCGTGAGCTCCTCATCCTGTGAGTGAGGCGTCCGCCACTACCGTCATCTCCAGCCATGGTTGCCAAAAGGGTTATCCCTTCAGAATAATTTCCTCGCAGGCCCACCACAGAAGATCCTGTGAGACTCTGCTTGGAATCTGAAGTCGGTCCAACATCTTTCCTGAGAATTGGGACCATTGTGTTCTGAGAGCCCATTGAAGGGACCTCATTCTCAAGCAGGCCTCTGGCACCAGAAAAATGCAGGATGCCATGAGGCAGAGCAACCTCAAAAAGTCGAAGGCTGGAAGACTCTGGGCACTCTGAAATTTAATTACCATCTGAAGAATGTCTTGAGCCCTCAACTCGGGTGGCAAGCTCTTTCTCAAGGATGTATCTATCACAGCTCTGATGCATTGGAGCTTTTTGGGAAGGTGTCATATGGGACTTCTTGTAATTGAGGGAGAAGGCCAGTCTGTGAAGAAAGTGACAGGTAACGCTGAGATGATACAGGACTTGTTTGGGAGAACATGCCCTGATCAGCCAATCGTCTAGGTAGACGTAGATGTGAATCCCCACTTTCCTGAGATTCACTGCCACCACTGCCATCAGTTTGGTGAAAACCCTCGGGTGGAGGTCACCTGAATGGCAAGGCTCGATACTGAAAGGCAAGCCGCCAACTGCGGACCTCAGGTATTTCCTGTGCTTGAGATGGATTGGCACATGAAAATAAGCACCTTGAAGGTCCAATGACACCAACCAATCCTTGAGTTGGAGGGCCTGAAGGATCTGAGAAAGAGTGACCATCTTGAATTTGTCTTTCCTGAGGAACTTGTTCAAGTATCTCAAGTCCAAGATGGGTCTCAGTCCTCCGTCCTTTTTGGGAATCAAAAAATATGGGGAATACCAACCCTTGTTCCTCTCCGCTACAGGCACCGGTTCTATAGCACCTTTCCCTAGCAGGGTTAAAAGTTCCAGCACAAGGAGCGGATCCGGAATCCTCAAAGAGTGTTTCCCTGGTGGATTGTTCTGAGGCTTCTATATAAAAGGAAGGCAGTAACCGTGGGCTATTGTTTCCAGAGCCCAAGCATCTGAAGTAATGTCTCGCCATTCTTCTAGATGCTGAGACAGTCTGCCCCCCACTGGTGAGTTGTGACGCACGACTTCAGAGTGGTTTTGAGGCGGCCGTTGCAGAGGCCGATGGTAAAGAGGCTGCTGCTTGAGCTGGCTTGGCACCTCTACCTAGTCCTCCACAAGGACATTTTCTTTGGCATCTTTGACTGGGCATTCCTCTCGCCCTTCGAAATGAGGAGTAGTAGCGAAAAGATACACCCCTCCAAGGTTGTCTGCTAGGAGGAAAAGGCTGAGGCTGCCTAACAGCGGCACCTAAAGATTGGCTGCTGCCTTAGAGGTCTGCAACTTCTCAAGGCTCTCGTCAGCCTTGCGGCCAAAAAGATGAGACCCGTCAAATGGGATGTTGAGAAGTCTAGCCTGCACATCAGGTGAAAAACCAGACTCGCAACCACGCAAATCTGCGCATCACGGTGCTAGTAGCCATGGACCTGATGATGCTTTCTGCAGAATCCAATCCAGACTAAAGGGACTCACATATGGCTTCCTTGCATCCTTAACAATAGCTAAGAAGCCGTCCCTTTCATCCCCCTTCGAGAATATGCTTTGCCGCTAAAGAAATACACTCCCACAGAGTATACAAAATGTTTGTAAGGGCACAAGTGGAGTTGGCAGATTTTAATGCAATGCTCCCAGCAGAAAATACCTTTCGATTCTATTCAAACTAAACAAACTGAACAACTGAAGGGCCCCAGGGCCCGACGGCATCTGCAACGCTGAGCTCAAGAAACATCCGGAACTATGGGCCCATCTAATGAGCAAGATTTTCACTAATTGCAACCACTTCCAGGATATTCCACCTTCCTGGAAAAAAGCCACCATCGTACCCATATTCAAGAGAGGTGTGCCAGATGATCCAAGTCATTATAGACCAATCGCATTCCTAGACGTCATGGATAAGGTGTTTGCATCTTTGGCCTTGGACGCTTTTTCTTTTTTTTTTTTTATTGAAAAACTACAGTTTGAACTCATAGGACAAACATTTGTTTCAAAGGATAAGCAAATTAACCAGGAAAAGAAAAAAAAGAAACAGCCAAAAGAACAAGAAAAAAAGGAAATAAGAAGAAAAAACAAATCGAGCACCACAAGCACTCCCAAGGAACAGCACCACCGATACTAAGGTTTAAACGTCAACTTTCAAAATCAGATCAAAGTAATTCACAGTTGCACATACAAGTTTTATGTTGGAACCGGAAATAATCCTAGCCCACCACCCCTACATATCATCATCTGAAGGTGCGAACTGTCCGAGATGTAAAGAGCGTTGAGTGGCAGTCTGCGTGCATTCAATTAGCAGATGTTTGGCTGTTTCAATCGAATCTCCACAGAAGCCGCAGAGATTATCTTTTAAGGAATTGTCCTTTCTTTGCCAAAGAATTTCCTTGGTTTTTAGAATGTTGGCTCACAACCTTAGAAATTGGTCTCGATGATAATGAGACGGACAGTGCAATAAGTAGCGTGTTGGTTCATTTAGTTTCCTATAATCGACGCCCATCAATTTTGTTGATTTCAGCTTTAGTCTTAAGTCATTATTGATAATCCATGCCCAGTTGTCGAATTTCTTTTTTGCGTGTTGTGGGTGAGTTAAAGGTTCTTGGTTACTGATGTTTGCTGCAGATAGAAAAGCCGATAATTTACAAAACCATGTATTAAGAAGGTCTCGATTGTTCGGCGTCTGGTTGTTGGCAAAGAGTTTGTATGCCGGTGCCGGTGATTTTAGGGACATTTTGCGCCTTGCTGCTATTGAGTTCCAAACCACTCTCATATGCAATGAGTTGATCGCTATTTCGTATATCAATATAGCGATCGATGTTGTTTGTGGTAGCTTCAGAACTTTCCGCCAAAAGCGACCTTCTAAGACATGCCAAGTTGTCTCGCTTATGTTCCAACCAGCCACAGCCTCCAAAGATTATTATTGGAACTACTTTTTGTTGATAGAATTTGAGGACCGGTTCCAGTGAGAATTTTCCATAGTTCCTGTTGATTTTTGCAGCTTGCAGAGCTAGCTTTGTCATTTTTGATGTTAGTTCCGCGACCCATTGCTGTTCTCTGATAGAATTATTAAATTGGATTCCCAAATATCTTATCGCGTCAACAGATGATATGTTGGTTTCAGCAATTTTCCACCTACATGCTTTGTCTTTTTTACTTCTGACGTTTCCAATAGACACAATCTTTGTTTTTGTGGTGTTTATTAACAATTCATTTAGAACCATGTACGTTTGCAAACCTGTTAATAGACGCTGCAGCCCAATTTCAGTTCTGTCCATCAGAACCAAGTCGTCCGCATAGACTATACATTTGATCGGAGTTTGATTTATCTTAGGCGGGAAGCATGAAACTTGTTTAAGATAGATTGGTAAATCAGCCAAGAATAGTTTGAATAGCTCCGCGGCTAAAGGGCATCCTTGCTTGACACCTTTATGCGTCATGATGGATTTGGATAGCACACCGCTGTTGTTTAGCCTGACTTTAATTGATGTGTAATCGTGAAGAGCGATGATTGGTTCCAGAATAGATGCCGGACAGCGCCATTTTAGCAATTTTGGCCATAATAAACTGCGGTTCACACCATCGAACGCTTGTTTCATATCGATGAAGGCAAAATGTATCTTACCATTCTTCTTTAAGGTTTCCAGTTTTAAAATGTTCAGAATAAGCAGATTTACGTCCACTCCAACCCCCTTCGTGAATCAAGTTTGCCATATGTCGTTTATCTGCGACGTTTCTGCCCATTTTGCGAGTTTAATGCGCAAGTTCGCACCAAATATGTTTCCAATCGTATCTAGCAAGGCAATTGGGCAATAGTTGTTCGGATCGTCCCAACTGCCCCGCTAGTGAATTGGCACCACAATCGCGGTCATCATGATTCTGGTAATTTTTTGGCCAGGCTCATTTTGGTGAATCGCTTTCCAATGAAATCCGCCCACTCGCTTGGATGTTTTTTTAGATCGATGTTTGAAATCAAATCTGGACCGGCGGCACGCAAGATCTTTAAGGTGTTAATTGCACGGACGAGTTTGTAGTGCTCCATCTGCACATCCCACTGATTGTCAACAGTGCTGATCATTATCGCGACTTCAGATTCAGGTTTTTGGAAAACCAAGGAAAAATGTATGTCCCATGCGTCGCCTGATATGGTATTTATTAGATGTGGAGTACATTTTGAAAGATCCATATTCAGGATCTTCCAGATGTTGCGTGTGTTCTTTGTCATAATTAGACGTAGCATATACTCAGCACGATCTTGCTCAATGATAATTGCATGCGACCTTGCCCAATTTCAATAGATCGTGCGTCTTGATTTTATCGCTTTTTGGACATCCATACTTGGTAAGCATTTTCTAAGTTTCCTCAGACCTTTTCCGCAAGACCTCTTTTGCATCTTGTAACACCTTACAGTATATATGTTGGTGAGTCCGTCCAAAATTTTGCGGGCACAGTGAAGTCTGTCAGCAGTGGAATATAATCAGGCCCTTGAGTAGCTGGATTGTTCAGTAGCTTCACTCCAAGACCTTGGATCTGATTGCCACTTAGTCGTAGATGATTTCCACTAGAGTTTATTTCTAAGGTGTCATTGATGGAACTCTTCGGCTGATACATATCCGCCATGAAGCAGAGTTGTAAGAGGCTGTGATCGCTGTATTTCATTTTTTTTTATTTGTAGATCAAATAGCTTGGGTTCAAGATTACTCAAAATCCATATATAGTCGAGAATGCTATGTGTAGAATCACGATTCCAGGTTGGTTTGGCGGGAATATCCCCTTTTGTTCCATTCAGCATGTGTAGATCGCACACACTCATGGCAGTCTGCCAGCTTTGCTCTCTGTCTTCAATCACGTCGTTCGGCAACAACTGATAGTTTTTCGAGAGAAGATCGAACTGGAACCAAGTGCAGTTCAGATCTCCACAGCAGATGACTGACAAGTTGTTATAGGCTAGCATTGCGTCGTCTATTATCTGTGTGATTGCAGATATGAGAGCATCTGAACTGATCTTTGTTGGGTTCCAGTAAATGTTTATAATCAGTAAGTGTTGCTTCTCTCTAAGATTTATTTCCGTTGTGTGCATGATGGTACCTTGCACGTATGGGTTAGGATTTATTGACTCAGGCGCAGACCAAGATTGAGTTATCCTCACCATTGTTATAAGGCCTGAACTTGGGCGGCCTTTAGCATTTTTAACAGCAGCATTTAATAAGATGTTAAATCCATCGCAGATGGGAGGTGTGCAAAGCCATGTTTCCTGCAAGCATATAATAAAGACGTTTTCCAAAGGTGTCTCAAAGTCATTAAATAGATGTTTATATCCACAGGTGTTCCAGGAAATAAGTAAGATTGGATTTACACTTTTGGTTAGTCATGGCTAGTGCTGATTTCTAGCCTGGTTTTGCTTGAATTTTTTCGGTGGGGCATTTCTTTGCGACAGATGGTTCGGTCTTGATCTCATGGTGACACTCATAGACTGCCTTAGTGCAGCTGAATCAACAGGTTTCTTTTGTTGCTTGTTTCCTTCTTTTCCTCTTTCAGTGCGATTAGGGTCGTCTTGATCTGGTTCAGGCAGGATTTCAAAGCCGAAGAACAGCAGCTCGTCGCTAACCTTTAGAAGAGTGCTGCGTACGCTTACTGAGTTGATATGAAGCAGCACCTGGTCTGAACATTTTTCAGTGGCATACTCAACGATCCGTATGTCGTCAGAATCAATGGTTCGCAGCGAAGGCACGCATTTGAATAATTTCATAATGTTTGCTCGGTTGAGGTTTACTTCAGCGTCATCGCTTTGGATGTTTTGTAGACGTAATTTATGGCAGCCAAGTGGGTCTTTGATGTGATTATTCTCATGAACTCTGCTTTTAAAATGAACATGTTGATTTCGTTGATTCGATGTAAGTTTTGGATTCAGCTGCGACACAGCTACATGGGCCTGAGAAGGTTTTGCTAAGCCCACAATGCCCGTTTGCTGGCGCTCAACCATTGGTTTCACTACTTTTACAGGGCCATTGATTGAGTTCTCTTCAGGTATATGAGTTTGGACGACAAGATGGCAGGATGAAATACTTTCTGCGTCATGGTCGTCTTGAAGCGGGTATGTAGACAAGTCGCATAGATTTGTTGAGATGGATGCAATTGAAGTGAATCTTGTCTCCTAGTCAGAAATGATTCTGATTCTTCTTCGTTTCAAGGAAGGTTTATGGTTTTCTTGAGTTGGATGAGCACGAATAGCCTTGTTTGAGGCAGATTCGGGCTTGGAATCTTTGTCGCCCTCGTTGCGTTTAAATAGGCTCAGTCTCGGGGGCGTGGATAGGTTCCTTATAAACGCTTTGGACTTAGAGGAACCCACTAGCTTGGAGTGCTTTGAAGTCTTTGTTGTTTTCCAAACTTACTTTTTTCCCAACTATATTCGTAACAATTTTAGGTGGGATAATTGAAGTGGTTTTTGCTGGGCCAGTGAAGATGCCGAAGGAAGAAAAGTGACTGCTGGGCAGAGCAGATTGTGATTGAGTGTTGTCCTGGTGCGATTCAATGCTGATGTCGTTTATGCATTTATCGTTCGGTTGGCTTCCGTGACATCCAGAACAGTTCTCCTTTTCAACAGTAAGGTCGGCGTCCAGACTAATATGCGGAGACTTCTTTCCATTTATCCTGGTTGGATTGTTGATATTTTGTCGACAATCTACTTTGTTACTTTTTGTCGCGCTGTCAGCAACCATTGAAACTGGAATAGTTTCAAGCTTGTTGTTATGCTTCCAACAGATCGTATGTTGGAGGTTTTCATAACAGGCTGCTTGGTGCATGAACCATCATGCTCATGCATCATATAGCATTGACATTTTTGTGTTGACTTCAGAGCTTCTATCAGGCCATCGACTAGTTTCTCCTGTTGGCAACTATTTTGGAGAGCTAAGTCATATTGCCTTTGTTGCCACGCTGCAGTTCGCTCGGCTTCTGCCTGAATTTTGTCTTTTAAGTACATATTTGACTTTTCAGCTTCGACCATTTTCTGGGTTAGGTTCACTAGGCATGCCCCTTGGTCCTGAATCCGTTCGCTTAATGCTTTATAGAGTTTAACAAAGGGAATCATCGACAAGGATGATGCCGCTAGAACATTATTGTGAATTTGCATCGCAGCGGCCGACGAGATACTGGCTTTTGCTGGAGTTTGCCCATTGTTCTCTGCGCCACTTGTCGAAAGACACAATGAGTCTTTAAATTGAGCATGCGCTTCAGTTGTCGGGTTGACTTTCATGCCGACTCGAGGCCATTAATACTTTTGCTTTTCCTTCTGGGCGCCATCGGGGTGCTTGTAATTGGTTTATCAAGCTCAAGCATTGAAGACGGCACGGTACCCTTTAAAGGGTTCCTTGTTGCCGTGTTCATGTTGTTAACATTTCCTATATCCAGACATGAAGACATGAGTGGGCCCTGTGATGTCTGCGCTGGATGTTGCGGCATGGAATCTCGGTGTTTGTCCAGGACAGGTTGAGTCCATGGCTAGGGTCGCGGACATAAAGACTGCCATCCTCCCGCAGATTGCGGTTTGCCAAGGGCTGAGATGAATTGCTTAAGGCTGGCAACATGCTGCCCTGCAGATTTATTTCCTGTGGTGTATCAACAGGGTTGCAGCACGTAGTTATTTCATGTGTTTCATTAGAAAGCAATATTGATGGATTTGGAATTTGGCTTGTAGCTTTGTCGAGATGCTTTCTTTTGAGTGTCGGATAGTAACGTATCACCTTGCCTCCGGAAGGGGCCATCCCCGTATGGGTGGCATGAAATTGAATCCGATGCAGATTTTTCGTTATAACATCTGACGAGTCATGGAAGAGGTCTTGAGGACTTCCCGCTCTACAAGCTGTCGCCTCCACCGTCTCTAAATCGCTGTTATGGACAGCCTGGCTGCCTAGGTGGGTTGCCTTTGCCTTGGCCGCAATGTGACAGGCATTTTGGTCCCCAACTGAAAGTTGTTCCGGCTCAGAGTGCGCATACCCAGTTTGATGGGTGCTGTCTAGTCATTTTTGGCTTTCCTGGGTTGTCGGTAGTGCTTGTTCATGGTTATTGGAGACAGATACAACGTGAGAGGCCGCCATCAGGTCGGCGTCCGTAATCTCAAATGGTGAAAAGAACGTCTCCGAAGATACAGGACTAGAGATTTTCTCACGTGACTCACAGATCGACTGTGATATTGGTTCTAAGTTATTTAGTGATAACAGAGTGATTTGTGGAGGTGTGGTCTCATAATGCAGATCGGGCAGCACCAACTCGGGAACAGTAGATGCATCACTGCCGTTTGTAGCAGGTAATGAGACATTAATGTTCGGTACGGCATCCGCTAGGACAGCATCATCTGTAGGGCCGTTATGTTTTGTAAGGGGAGGCA
Source organism: Ambystoma mexicanum (assembly GCF_040938575.1). NCBI lineage: Eukaryota > Metazoa > Chordata > Amphibia > Caudata > Ambystomatidae > Ambystoma > Ambystoma mexicanum. The sequence continues at coordinate 43,430,366 of NC_090923.1, read as the reverse complement.
AGACAGCAGTGGTTGTAGCTGCGTTCGAACCAACGAGAGTTATAGTCCGACCCCACAATCATCGCATCGGCCGCATCAGGCACATTGATCGTTTCTGCACTGATGAGCAGCTCGCTTGGAGAAACGAGTGTCGGCAAGGTAACAATTTGTTTACTTACCTTGCTGTCCAGCGTTGCATCCTTGTTCAGGGCAGTCCATGGATTCAACATGCGGCGCTGCTGTAGAGTTTTGTGGCGAGTCTGGGGCCCAGATTTCTTGTTCATATGGTCCGTCATGGGTCGGACTGGGGCAGACTGGGAACTCGTTGCCGAACACTGCGCTGCGCTCCGTGCCCACAATCAATTTAAATAGCAAACACAAACGTAGGACTCCAGCAGCAAACACGTCATGCAGCTCCTCAGGGAAAAAACACAGTGAGACTGGGGCAGACTGGGAACTCGTTGCCGAACTCCGAGCCGCGCTCCACGCCCACAATCAATTTAAATAGCAAACACAAACGTAGGACTCCAGCAGCAAACACGTCGTGCAGCTCCTCAGGGAAAAAAACACAGTGAGACTGGGGCAGACTGGGACGCTTTTCAAACCTGGATCCGCCGTGTCCATCTGGCACCGTATCCATCTGGCAGACCCTTTTCAGAATGGGTTCGTAAAAAATTCTGGAACGACCACTAATATCTTGCTCCTAAGCTCTTTGAAGGTGAAAGTCCTGCAGGGTGGACCAACAATCTACATGGCCTTCATTGACCTGGTCCAAGCTTTCAACCAGGTCAATAGGCAGTACCCAGGGGCGCAACTGGAAGGCAAGGACGGCCCTCGCTCAATTCTGGAACCCATAAAAGCCCTTCATCAAGATACCTCAATACGGGTGCGTTTTAGCACTGAAGGTCGCTTGCCTGAGGAAATACAGACTTCAAGAAGAGTAAAGCAGGGGTGTCCCCTTGCACCCACTCTGTATAACTCCTATATCGCAGACTACGGGGAGTCTGTGGCCATGGTCAGGTACTTCCCACCATCATTAGGAGGTTCTAAGATTGAGCGCCTACTATAGACAGACGACATCATCTTGTTGGACCTGAACCCCACATAGGTCTTCAACACCAACTCGATAACTTAGTGCGCTACCTGGCAGAAAACAACCTAAGACTGAACAACGCCAAAACCAAAATACTAATCCTGGGAAATCCCGCCAAAAGGAACCAAAAACTCTCCTGTGAAGGGAGGAAACTGGAAATAGTTAGTGCTTTTAAATATCTAGGCATTACGATCAGCAATGACAAGGAGGAAAAGGCCATGCTAGAAACTTTATGGCTGAAATTGAAAAAACTGACAGCCCAAGCCAAGGCAGTGGATAGGAAACATGGAAGATGTTCTATCATTCCAATCATTAGATTCTACAAATCCAAAGTTGTCACTGCCTTGATATACGGCACATATGCAATGCCATTGGTTCCGAATTCAGTCTGGGCTAAATACGAAAGTTACTTCTGGCGAGGTGTTTTGAGCTTGGCAAACTCAACACTGATAGCTCTGATAAGAAGAGAACTGTGCCTTGCCTCTCTTCTGGCAATAAAAATGAGAGCTACTGTCATGCTGTATCAAAAAGTTATCAACTCGCCTTAAATCAAAGTCTTGGATCTCATCCACAAGGAAATCAACGATGGTGCCAACAGGATGCTCTCGAGATGGGAACAACTCAATGAATCCATTCTGCAAGAACTCGACATCAGCGCGGAAACACTGATTAAAAATCCCAACAAAGTGTCAAAGAAACTTTTCGAAGGTGACTGGATAAATACTTTGGAAGTTGCCAGCAGATATTCCCTGACAGCAAACTTCCCATGCACTCCTATGAAACTCAATGAGGTGCGTGGCTATCTACATACATTTCCGGACAAGAGACTAAGCAGAACCTTCTTAAGTTTCAGACTAAACCAGCTAAAAACAAAAGAAATTTTAGCGATTCGCAAACAAGCTCAATCCAACAATTGTCAACACTGTGAAGCACCGGATGTGGTTGAAACCACAAAGCACTTGATGCTTGAATGCCCAGGTTTGGTAATGGAAAGGCAACGGTTCCTTATGGAGTCACTGAAGAACTTTAGCACCTTAGATTCAGAAGACCTATGGGCTTTGTTGACCAGTGGTAACAACAAGCGATGTGTTATTGGAGTGTCTCTGTTTTTGAAGGTGTTGAAGCTGTAAAAAACTTACTACTCGATCAGAGACACTCCTGCTTACCACAGAAAGGACACAAGAAACCAAAAACCTAGCTAGGTTCTTGGAAGGATTCTTTTCTTTTTTTTTGTAAAAATTGTAATTCAATTAAACCAAAATAAAAAAATTAAAAAAAATACCTTGCTCGCCCATCCATCTACACGCTTATCATCCCTATAAGGAGGTGTGGTAGGGTACGCTGCCTGTTTTGAGGTAGCCGTAGTTGCCTGGACCACCAGACTCTTGGGAGTGGGGTGTTTTGACAGGTAGCCGTGGTCACTACTGGAGGGGTGGTATTTCTTTGTGAGATTTTTGTCAACTGCCAGATTAGTTTCAGGAGTCTCCCAATTCATGGCCACCCTTTTCTGAAGTGCCACATGGAAAGGCAAGACTAGATCAGTAGGCCGACCCTTGTCCAGAATGTCAGTTAGATCATCTTGATCATAGGGTGCTGAAGGTCTAGACCAACCCAAGTATTCTACAACCTTAGACATGAAGTGTCTGTACGATGAGTCTACATGCTCCCCTGGTTCTGGTCTTCCGAACTCCAACTCAGGAGAGCGGTCAATGCCACTATCATTGTGCAAATTGTCATATAGATCTTGCATTTTACTCTCCTCTGAAATAAGGCACTCAGGCACATTTGGTGTACCATACTGAAGTCCAAAAAGGGACATCCTTCTCATCGGAGCGCTCTTCCTCCTCAAAAATGGAAGTTAGAGACTTGAAAAAAATCCTTTTTCGGGAGAGGAGTATATTTCTTCTCTGGTTTAGAACCCAGAGGCTTTGACATTTCAGAGGAACACTAGGCACTGTGGCTGAGCTAGCAGAAGTGGCGCAGCTGGCGTTGATGTTGACACTGGCGTGGATGGCATTGATGGCTTAATAGGGGTGGAGGACCCGATGGGCGTCATAGACCCAAGGGCATCGAGTGCTTCAAAGGCATAGACAACCTCGATCTCTCCCCGTGTCGCGAGTGATCCTTCGATATCTTTTCAGATCGAGGACTCTCAATGTGGATCACGCCGTTAATCCGGGGTCGAGAGCGTGCAGGTTTTAGGCCAAGCCCTCTCCTTTCCAGCTTCCAAAGAAGGCTTGGTCAGAGCATGACCTTGTTTCTCAAAGATTTGCAGCATTTCCACACAGAAAGCTTCCCATTCTGCGGGTGTACACTTCTTGGACGGGCATGCCACCCTCTCGGGGGAACCGTCTGAGGAAAACATTGAGGAAGGTGATCAGCGGTGCCTTCTCCTCGATCTCTTCGAAGAGGATGAGTGGTGGGAACCACTCCTAGACCTAGAGCGCCTGGCCTTCTTCCTCCGAGGAGAGTCGCCTCTCGACTTATCAGTCAAAGTCCTAGCAGGTCAGGGGGGGGGTGGAAACTTTTCTCCTACCTGAAGCTTCCCCTTTCATTCCCTCAAGGCTTTTCCCGTCATGGACTGACACTTGGAACAAGCATTCATATCGTGACCCTCTCCAAAGCACCACAGGCAGATTCGATGCGGGTCAGTTATGGACATCTTCGATCCCCAGTCTTTACATTTTTTTAAACCGGACCGAGGATTTGACTGTGTAGATTTACTATGACATATCGAGTTTTCGAAAAAAACAATACAGAAATATACTTTTACAAGTATGAAGCACGCTGAGTTTCTCATGCATTTGTGGAAAAACGTAACTGAGGCCAAAGGGCCACGCGTGTGCTATATATAACCTCCAATGATGTCACCTTCGAGGGACATTGACTCGACGCCATCGACGCAGTGTGCGCTCAGCCAAAAATATTTTTCCAAAGCAGTCGAAGCTGGACATTACTTGTCAAAGATGAGGAATACGTTGGTGGGCACAATTCATTCCAAGGGGATCTTCTGAATCTACCAAAGGAGTTGCCCAGGAGAGGGCATTGCCAATGAAATGGGAGAAAATAAACCCCACCTTAGCCCTTTCAGTGGAGAAAAAGAATAGTTTGAAGGTGAAATGAACCATACAGGAGTCAAGGAAAGCACAAAGCTTCTTTGGGGAGCCGTCATACTTATCCAGGGTCCCTCCCAGTGTAGAGCCTTCCTGAGCAAGGACATCCCGTGACAGGATCAGTTGTCGCAGGGCAACATTCTCTGCCTTGAGGTTCTGCACCTCAGTGGAAAGTTCCTGAATGACACGCAGAAGATCTAGAAGGGAAGAATCCATGTCCACAGGTTCAGGAGTCTTTTGGCATCTCAATCTGACAAGAACTGTACATTCAGATGTGCAGCCCACCTGTGTTTTTTTTCGCGTTGCTTTACTTAGGTCTTTATCCTTGCGTGGTTTCGGTTTGGTGCGGGTCTCATGAAGAAAAGCGCGAGCCTCCCCAGACTCCACCCTGCCTGAGGGAAAAACATCCTGGCAGGGGGACTCCTGGAAGACAGCCAGAAACAGGAAAACCTCAAAGAGGTAAAAACCTGTAAGCCTGACCCGGCAGCACAGTAGAGTATCAGCTGATCGAAGGAGCCTACAGGTAGAATGATGGCCTCAGAAGGAACGGGAGAGCAAGGAAACCAGAAGGACAAAGAAAAGGAACGAGGTAGGAAGGCAAACGAATAACAGGGAACACAAGCGGAGAGCTGGGTACCTGGATACCAAGTTTTGAGATGTGCTGATCTCTGGTTTGGTCTGTTTATGAATTTGTGGACTCCGGTGAAGGGGCTTGGTGACTAGACCGTTCCACCCGCTTCCAGTAGTAAACGCCAGGCACCATGTTGGAAGAAAAAATGGCGCTGGCGACTCTTGAACAGTGTCTCCAGGCAGTCCACAAGGACCAGGGGCGAACCGGCATGATACTACACCCCTCAGGCCAGCGGGGGAAGATCAGAGTATTTGCGGTGCTCATCAAACCTTTTAAGGCAGCATCATTGGCCACCCAGGCAGGCTGCATCAAGTGGATCATGCTTCAAACTGTAATAGATGTGGAATGCTTTGGAGCACATTCGGCGCGTGGCACCATAGCTACGAAAGCTTCCGCTTACGTAGCATGGTTCCAGGATATCATGAAAGCCCTGGATTGGTCAAATGGATTGCCTTTCGAGACCTTTTTATTTGATCAGGTAGCCTCCTTGGTGGTAAGAAAGCTTTCAACAAGCATACTACAAGCCTCCGGGTCTTGACATTTAATTCAGATTTTCCATACTAACATATAAGAAAGTCATAATTCTATTAAAGACATGGAGGTGAAGTATTATCCCATCAGTGCAATCACCAAAAGGGTAGAGAGAGCAGGTGTAAGCTAAGCCAAACGATATACCTGTCATGATGCCTACCCCCAGGCATCCGGACCAAGCCCATCAGCCCCGGGAGCAGGCATCTAGATATTTAGTAAAACCTCAGCAGCCCCGGCTAGGGGCTATCTGGGTTCAGTCCTGGCACCTTAGGCGCCAGGCTCATAGTAGAAATCAGTCCTGGCGCCTAAGGCGCCAGGCTCATAGTCATTACTTACCTCTGACAGACCATGCTGCAAATGACTCCAATCCAACATGAAGCCTGAAAGGGACTATTTTTCTACAGGGACTATTTTTACTTGGGTGTGGTTCTAGGGACTTCTTACCTGGGACTACTTTTGAGGCTATTTAAACCACGCCCGACCAGAAACACACGCTTCGCATTATTCTGCATCCAGCAGCGTAACGCTCACCGTGCCTGCAGCCTGCATCCAGTCTTCTGCCACGCCCGCCTCGAATCCGGAGCTCCTAAAACAAAGAGGAAAGAAAGGGACAAGATTAGAAAACAAACTTATTTCTATTCCAAACCTGATTCTGGATCCATCTTGTCTCCGGACATGTAAAGAACATCATTTCTGCACGCGCCGCACCTCCAGCTGCAGCGCCGCGCCATACTCACCAGTCTTCACAGCAACCTTCGTGTCGGCGCTGCCTCCCTCATTTCTTTGCCGAACTTTGGCACCTAGGAGACAAAAGAAAACCACAAGGTGAGCCGAGGGAACAAACAAATATAATTCTTACCACCATAGACTTACCTGATTTACCACCGGAGGCATCCTTTTGTGACTCTCCATATTTTCACGTGCCGCATCTGTAAAGAGAGACAAAACAACACGTTTTCCACGTGCAACATTTACCGGACAGCGCCGGGTAATACAGACTCTTACCTGAGTGCCACCAGCTGCCACAAGAGCATCTTTTCACGAGCCAGCTACAAGACAAGAAAAGAAGGGGGGGAACAAGAGTGAACATCGAACATATTGAACTCTATGAACTTAATACTTACTGGTCCTCACCAGGAACCTCAGAGTCAATACTCTCCGGAACTCTCCCGAGCCTTCAAACCAGTGAAGTAACTGGAATCGACACGCCCCTCAAATCCACGCAGGATGGAGAGCTCATCTTTCAAGAATTTAAGGTGAGATTGCTGTGAGGGCATTTCGGAGGTGATTAGTTGGGGAGGACTGTGGGGGTGCCATCACTTGAATCCACAAGTGGCTAAATCCATCTCTCCACTTGCAGGAGAATATTTCTACGGGTTAAGCAGACAAGATTAGGAGGGCAGATCCAGTCAGTCATCTCTGCACTACGCATCACGTGGGTGGAGACCGCAGCTGTCCGGGTCCGACTGATGCCCCTGTGGGAGCCAGGTGAGCGTAACAGAACCAAAATAGGGCACACATTACAAGGCTGGCTGATAGGGCGCAGAAGCAGCTAAGTACGCGATTGCCCACCCGATGAATTATTGAGTGTCTGTTTATGTATGTTTTCTCCAGGTGCAGATGTTAAGCCAACAGGCTCCTGAGGTCCCGAATGAGAGTCTGGCAGGGGCATAGACCAGAGACGTGAATTGTGCCACGTTGGTCGCTAACAGTTCCGATGGTTCCGGTTGCGCCACATTAGTCTTTGTGAGGGGTGAGCAATGTGAGACTCAAGACTGTGATTAGTATTTCCAAAGTTCAACATTTTATTTTAAACCAAAACGGACAATAAACCCTGGGCATCACAGACCTGGCATTGGACTGTTAGCCACCTTCCTCTCTGAGCGGCCATCCCGGGTTCAACCGGGCCCTTTTCTCTCCTCCGTCACACTCCACATGCGGTGTCACTCAGGGCTCTATCCTCACACTGTGGATCTTCAACATCTACCTTGCCCATTTGATCTCTGCCTTCCCACCCAATTTCCAGTGTTATGCGGAAGACACGCAGCTCTCCTAACTTCCCTCCACTGCCTCCTCTTCTTATTCTCTCATTCCTGACTGTATGACGGCTATTCAAGCATGGTACGCTGCTAACAATCTCTTCCTTAATGCCAGTAAAACTGAGATCCTTCTCATTGGGACTCCAGCTTCCTCCTTCCCTCCTACTCTCTGGCCGCCCTTCATGGGTCCCTTCCCCTCAACCTCTTGTGAGGGAAAAAAAACTTGTTGTCATCTTCGACTCCTCTCTCTCCTTATCTCCTCACATCGCGGGCCTTGCCAAGAAGGCTCACTTTCAGCTGCCCCTCCTCAGAGGTATTCTCCCTTTCCTCACCTTCCCCCAGAAATTCAATGGGCCTCATTACGAGTCCAGCGGTAACCGAGCCAGAAAAACTGTCAGGTTACTGCGGGACTTGTATTACCAATCCGTCTCCGTGATACCCAGAATTACCGGGGCATTACGATCTCGGTGACCCGGGAATTCCAAGGGCGGAATTGTGTAAGTCCCCATTCCCATGGAGTCCGATAGGACTCCATGGGATGGGGACAATGGAAACACTGGTTCCATCTATGACGGAGCCAGTGTTTTCATTTCCGCCTGCAGATGGGTGGTGTTAAACCCGCCAGGTCAGACCTAGCGGGAGTGACACCTCCCGCCTGCAGGACTCTTAAATCAGCCGGTCCAGAAAGAACGGTGGTGGTGGTTTTACCACCACCATTCTTTCCGGACCGGCAGGGTCGTAATGAGGCCCAATGTCTCCAGAGTTCATGTCCTCTCTAGGCTGGACTACTGTAACAGCCTCTTCCTCAATCTGTCTAATTACCCCTTTTCCCCCTTCAACTAATCCAGAATAGGACTACGTAAGCAAGGCATGGAATCAAACAGTGAAGACAGACAAAAGTGATCACAGTTCAAGGGTGTTTATTGAACTTCAATTGGGTTTGAAAAACGCCTATCTATTCCTAAATCTAAAGATGGGAGCAAGCTACGACCATCAAATAATAAATACGCAGTCCTAGTGGTGTCTTGTCAAAATAAAAGGGCCTATACTAATAAACCTATTGCCAATCCTTACTTCTAAATACAAATGGCGTGGGAAACAATGTTATACAAAAGGAAAGTGTTCAAGAAATGATATGTCAGGATAGTTAAGCCATTAGCTTCCCTTCCCCAGGTTTTCAGCACAGGACAAGGCGGCACATTCGTGCTTAGCACATACTCTGGCTTTTCTTGCATGAGGACGCAGTTCAAAATCTCATTATCAGGACCTTTTGTGCCAAAGTTTCTTTGCCATTCAAAGTCTCCTATTTCAGAGGGCCTGATGTGACAAATAAAGTTCCTTTCTCTTCAGGATTCTCCTATGCACAACTTCTCTGGTGATTCACTTTTCACACCACCTCCCCCTCTGCCGGGCTCAGATCCACTTTAACACAAAAGGCCTGATCACGACTTCGGTGGTAATGTTAATCCCCATTCCCCATTGAGCGCATTTGGGAATGCCCCATTGGGCTCAATGGGGAATTTTTGCGCTCTTACCACCGGTGGATTTCCCGCCGGCAGTAATAGCGCATATTTTCAGCGGATTTCCCCCAGCTCAGAGCTGGGGCAAAATCCGCCGAAGTCCTGATTTGGCGGACCCTTAAATCCAGTGGTAATAGCATGACCGCTGGATTTAAGGGTTACCGCCAAAGTCGTGATGAGGCCCAAAACCTTCAATTGGTCTCCCTCCGCCGGGCTTGGACCAAATTTATCACATTTTCCAAATTTTCTTAACTATATCAAAATCGAAGACTTTCAACTGTACGCAGGATTTTGCTTGACCTGTTGCAGGACCACTTCAATTCACAATTCTTTATTATCTTCTTAATATGTCCCTTTTAAACTTTCACTTCTGCCACTTCTGGACACCTTACAGAGACCTTCAATTGAGCACCTCCATGGTGCTGGCTGTTAAGATGAATTTCTGAACTCGACCTGGTGGGCAGAGGTCCAGAAGGCCAGTCTAGTTTCTTGAAACAGGGTGACCTTCTGGACAAGCCAGACCAATCAAGGTAGCATTGGCGGTGTTCCAGACTAGGTCTCAGGAGAGGTGAGGGTAATCTAAAGCCCACAATGAGCACACACAGTAAACACCACAAATTACTCTCAGTCAGGTGTATATATCAAAAATACATAATACATTTATTAAAGGCCTTTTATCTCCAACAGCAATTTTTCTACGAGATTTAATTACAGTACAGTTAGATTTCTAAAGGTGGTTGCAGCCAGGTTGTCGCTGCTTCTGTTGAGTTTTTGACAGCTATTATCTCTTCACGCACATTTAATTAAGTTTAGGGACAGTCTCTCCTACCTATCCCTCTTCGATAGGCTTTGCATAATTCGCCATCTAGGGACATGCACCCCTGTTAGGGCGAGGGTGTTCTTCCTGAGGGCCAGATAGATCATTGTTCTTTTCCCATGTGCTTTTTTCAATGTCCTGACAGTCATTTGGTTTGATCTTTGTCACCTATTTTTCTCCCAAAGAACCGTTTATGTTGTGTTTCATTACTGTTAACGGTTATGGAAGGCAGTCGTCCTTCCGGCCTTGTGCCCAACAAGCCCTGTTGTTATTTAATCTAAAGGAATATTACACAAGTAGAGATGCACAACCTGCAAAGAAAAGGATCACACAGAGCGAATATATTTTAGGCAGTCCTTCAACAAATCAAACCCTAACTAATAGGCAGTCCAGTCCCTATGAAGTGTGGAGCCTTGTGCTCAAAAGTACATTCAGTGCCAGAGCACTCGATCGTGCGTTTAAGTTCAAAACGGGTCTTCTTCAGGGGGCTGTACTGGCTCAGGAAGGTGGGTGAGGTGATGAAGAATATGTTCCGCACTATTCAAGGAGGGTCTCTACAAGAGGGCTGAGAGGTTAGGTTTCAAGGAATCAGGAGTAGGATGGTAGCAGGGGCTACCTGAACAAAGAGTGGCCCTCAGGGGACACTTGTGCCTAAAAGTCTATGGATGCACCAGGTAAGTGATGCGAGTACTCACCGACCCTCAATGCACTCCAGACAAACTTTGCCAGTCAAGTCCAGTATGTTCGCAGGTGCAAATCCCACAGTTGCGAATCTCTTCGGTTTTCAGATGCTGGGTTTGGGGACCTCAGTCCTTGGCAGGACAGTGACGATTTCTCTGCTTCTGGTGAAGGGATTGGGCCAGGTCCGCTGCAGCTCATCTTAGGGCACAGCAGCAAGATACCCACTAAGTTCGTCACAACGGCTGGGCGACACAGTGACCACGTATGCTCGAGTTCAGGTGGACTCTTCCAATTCCAGACCTAAGAATGCTAAGTGTATGAATCTTGGCAAGAGAGTGCCTTACACCCAGAGTTTACAGTCTCCAACGGCTCAAGTCAGAACTCGAGACGGTGGCGGTCCAGGGCAAAGGTACCGTACAAGCTGGTCAGTTCATTGGGCACTATACCTAGAGATTTCTTTAGTAGGTGACTAGATGTGTTGACAAGGGAATTCCTGTGGGAGGCAGAGAGGAAACTAAACACCGTTGGTACATTACAGCAGGATTGTGGCAGTGGGAGGATGGGGGGGGTGTGAGAGTACCCAACTTCAAATTGTACTACCGGGCCGGGCAGCTGCAGTTCGTGGCAAACTCGCTCGGGGATGGCACCACACTAGACACCCAGCTGCTGCAGCCAATGCTGAAATGAAACTTCTTGAAAGAGATATGATATGATATGGCATTTGTAACACGCCTATACACAAGTGTTTCAAGGCGCGACGAGGCGGGGGGGACAAGGGGAGACAGACAACGATCCTACTAGGCCAGGTGTCATTCAGATCGCGCAAGTGCAAGGGTAAGGGGACTGGGAAAAGTGCAAGAGGAAGGCGAGAAGGGGGAAAGGTGCTGTACATGGTTAGTAGAATACAAGATAAATAATAGGGCCAGGTGGTGGCAAGTGCAAGGTAAGTGCCGGAAGAAGGGGCTGAAGGATACAGAGACAGTCCCGTAGTACAGGGAAGAGTGGCTGGGCCAAGGACCGAGATCAGTAAGTGGCCCAGTAGCAGATTCAGTGCAGGTTCAGTGAATTTAGCAGGGGAGAGAGGGAGAGAAAGCGCAGGCAAAGAGGAAGGTTTTGAGGTGCTTCCGGAACCGGAGATGGTTCTCCTCAAGTTTCAGGGAGGCAGGAAGGCTGTTCCAGAGGGAGACCCCCGCTGCGGTGCCATGAGGTGCCATGGGTGGACTACATGAGGTTACCAAGACCCTCTGGGCTACTGAAATTCATCAGGGACCTGTGCAAAAGAGCCTGGAGACGCTTGGGGAACTCGGACCCATATTCCAAGCACATTCCCTTAGTGGGGGTTCATAGGGTCACAACAAGGTAGTGATACAGATCAGGAATCACTGTGAGAGGAAGAGGATTGCTATGGTGGGTGACCTCTTAGCAGATAACAGGATCTTTGAATTTCCAGCCCTTGCAAGTGAATATGGAATACACGAGGGACAAATCTTGACACACATTGGCATGGTCGGTAGGGTGGTCAGAAGATGACTGGGTATAAGCGAAGAGAAGAAGCCCAACGCTACACTAGACGCAATGGACGATGTATCAGAAGGGGGTCATGTGGTTGCCAGAATATACGACTTATTACTAGATGGTTTGGACACATGGGAACTGGCAGTGCGGAGGAAGTAGGAACGGGATTTGAGAGTGTTTTCACACACAATGAATGGCGGAGAGTATTGCTGTATACCAAGAGTCTCTAGGAACACCAGATTTAGACTCACCGAAATATATGTGACACAAATAGCCATTTTTTAGCCAGGGACTTACACGGCTGAAGTCACTCATTCTGCATCTTGCTCATTAGATGTCCGACCACTCAGAGCGTACTGTGCTGGAGCCACATTCAGGCAGCAATGGACATTTGCAATGCACGCTGGCGCAAGATCATTTAGTAAGCCTGGCACCTTTCATCCAAGGCCATTCCGTACATTATAGCAGGTCTCCAGTTTTACAGCTAGAAAGATAGCATAGGTCATTGAAGGGCATGTCTCCCTCACAACCCATCTCATGAGCAATGCTTTCTTCAAAGCTGAACATAATCCCTGCCGTCACAAGGCAAGCCGTCGCGTAGGGGTTAGCTCTATGGACCACTCTTACACTCCTGTATGAAACACCCACCACCCCTTCCACATACCCATTGACTAACTGCCCATCAGCAAGGCAGTGCCACCTATTGCGAGGGGTCAACAAACCTCGCTTCACTAAGTATGTTCCTGAAATCGCCCATCAGTCTCTCCATTTCTAAATCTGCCTGTCTCTACTGTTCGACCTTTACAACTCATCCAGAACAGGACTGCAAGACTTGTACTTGGCCTCAAGCACAGGGATGGTATCTCTCCAGCTCTGAATTCTCTGCACTGGCTCCCTGTGGCTGCAAGGATCAAGTTCAAGATCCTTTGCATCGTCCACAAGGCTTTGAGGCCTGGGACTGCATTAACTCCAACGTTCTCTTCCTAAACCTCTTCCTTCTCAAACTCTCTGCTCATCCACCTGCAATTCTCTGAGGGTCAGACGGTTTTCCAAGCAGAGAATGGAGGGCAGATCTCTTTCCTCGGCTGGGGCTCCCTCTGGAACAGCCTCCCTGTCTCTCTCAAACTTGAGCAGAACCACCTCCGGTTCCGGAAGCAGCTGACCTTCCGTTTCGCTTCCGCTTTCTCGCTTCCCCTACCCTGCTAATGTTCCTGATAGCTCTGCACACTGGTCAGCCCTAAACTCGGGCTCAGGCTCCTGCATGTCCAGTTGCCCTTGCACTCCCTCTGGGCTCCCTCAGCACATAAAGGTTCTGTATCTTTAACCCGACAGTCCCCTCTCTTTGCACTTAAGAGCCACCCTCTGGCAGCACTCATCGAGTTCCCTGCACTCCTCCTCACCCCCACACCCCTTTGGCACTTCTCCCCTCCCCACTTCCCTGCACTTTCGTGATCTGAATGAAACCAGGCCTAGTAAGATTGTTGTTTGTCCTCCTCCTTTTTCCCCCTCGTCTTGTCGCGCAGAGAAACACTTGTTTCCAGGCACGTTATAAATGACATATCACGTCACATAGGGCATACCTAACCCCACATAGGATGTCACGCATACCAGAACAGCGACCGGGCCTGTCCGTGATGCACCCTGGAGAGCGTGGATATGAACATGTTTAGGACATGTCCAGTGGTAGCTAGATTTTGGCAGAGTGTTGCAGACAAGGTAAAGGGGGCAGGGGTACAGATACAAGCATGGCCCCCAGAGTTCTGCCTGTTGGGATTGTTCCAGAGAGGAGGGAAACAGACTGCTCGCCTCTCAAAAATGAAGGACCTGATTTGCATCCTGGCAAAACGTAGGATAGCAATGATCTGGAAATCATAGAGGCCTGGTGGGTAGATCTAAGAAGCTGGTCATTGGCAGAGACAGTAGTATGGCAAAGGGCGCTGCAGAAGGGAAGGCATGGGGGGGTGAGGAAATAGAAGCCGGGAATGCATTAACACAGAGGTTGTTTGACACTATGCATACCGGGAACACCTGAATGGGAGCTAGAGAAGGCACACAGCTACAGTCCTCTACCACCATAAATGACAGTAACGGGTGCATTTACGTTACTATGCTGAACCAGGAGCGATGATAGTAAGTAATGTCCATGTGTAAGCATATTCAGAAGAGCACATTTTCACAACAAATACAAGTGGTGTTTATTTGTTTTTTTGATAAAATAAAAGGTTATTAAAAAAAGGAATCTTCCACAAGATCACCACACTGTCAGGGAGAGCATAAGAAATTTTCTACAAGATCACAACCGAGAGTATAAGGGATATTAGTCTCAGAGGATAGCTCAGGGGCAACGAGATCGCCTTGTAAGCAAGACGACGCAGAGTAACACAGGTTGAAACCTCTTGGTATTAAGCGTGTTATAAATAACCAATTATATATTATCTTTCACAAGATCCAACCACCACCAGGGAGAGAATAAGGCAAATTCTATAAGATCAGGGTGAGTATAAGAAATCTTGCACAAGATCACAACACCACCAGGGTGAGTGATGTGATTGAAATACTACCTTGTATTACCTTGATATGGTGGACTAAATGCAAATGCCTTATGTATCTAAATCTCCCTCTGGGAACAATCTAGTGAATACCTACTCTAAGCTGCACAATTTGTGGCTTGTGCCTTCCAGACACTCGGGTCTCACTGTGTCTTATCATTCTACGCTCTGATGTTACTCTCCCTATGTCTTTCTACCAGTCCCTGTCGTCTCCTCCGACTCCTCCGCACTGTTCCATGACACTTCCTTCTTTATCGCTCTGATGTGACTCTCTCAACTATCTATTGCCATCCTCTGATCGTACTCCTTGCTACTCTCTCTCTCTCTCTCTCTCAACCACCCGATCCACACTACTACTGCTTTCACCTTTTCTTGCTCTAATACTTTATTGTGTGATAGTTACAGCAAACAACAAAATACACACATGAACAATGTAAAAAGCAACAATCAAATCAGCATTAAAACATTAAAATACCCTAAGAAATAACAATACAAAATACACACATAAATACATTATCACTAGCCATAAATAAAACCTGACATTTATCAATTCATCACTTTTTCAATTAAAACAGGCCATCATCCTAATATATTATTCAAACAATGTATTGCAGCAATTGGAAGGCAATCATTTGGGTCTATAAGCATATTATTTCCCAAGTGAAAAAAGGGGTTTTGGTAAAAGAAGCAGTATTACGAGCATTACAAAGTGGGTGCATTTGGCCATTTGATGAAACCGTTTCCCTTTTTACAATACAGAAACGGCATAGCCAATCCGGTCTTGCAATGTTATTCTACGCACTCATAACATCATTAGTATCAAGCAGATTCAATTTTACACGCAGCCAGAAAACTCTCTTTTTCTTTGAACAGTGTCTGATAACATATGACAGGGGAACATTATACTGCTTTATATCCATCGTAAAATGGTAAAATATCTTATAGTCCCCCAGCTGCTCTCTATTAGTAATACAGTCACTTTCAAACAGTCTCTTCTTCACCTTGCAAGAGTACCGCTCCAAATCGTTTAAAGTCAAACAGTTGAATTTTAACACCCTAAAAGAGCGGTTCACCCAATCCTTGAGAGGGCTGGGCTACAACCACCTTGCATCCGCATGACATTCAGTTGTACAAAGAGTAGTTTTGGCAGAGGAAGTATTATACATCATATTAACTGCAGTCTGCACCAAGTAGCCCTTGAGTGCAACGAGATAATTATGGCAAACTGCTGGAAAAGGAGTCCCCATTGGGAGGGACAAAACACGTTTCCAAATACCAATTCAACCATCAAACAATCCAGGTCATCTTCCCAGGTCACCACACCATGGATTATCCAAGGCACAATTGTCTGATTTAAGGTCCTGATAAGCAAAAGCCCCAGACAACTTGGTCTTAATTAACTCCGCTAGATACCTGAACGTATCCACCACCTCCATTTTCTCTTCATTAATCGCCAGATTAATTTATTCCTACCTGACCTCCCCTTCAATTGATTCAAAACCAGAACCTTAGATTTCAGGACATTCATATGAAGATCTAGGTCATCAAAGAATTCCCCCACTGCTCTCAAAGATCGTTGCAGACCAACCGGGGTATAGTCTACCAAAACCAAATCATTGACGTATAGGAGGTAGTGTATTTTTAAAGTATCAAGTCTCAGCGGATTACCCCCAACATTCAATAGCGCAGCCCCAGTTTCTGATATATAAAGATTTAACAAAAACGGGGCCACCACACATCCTTGACGCAGGCCTTGCTTCACGTCAACCCAGTCTGAATAAGAGCCTCTTTAGTCAAGCCTAACTCTTAATCTCGGTGCCTTCATGCAAGTGCTACAAGATCTCAACCAACGGCTCTGGGAAACCCTTCCCATCTTGCACAAACAAAGGCGATCATCACAGTCACATGTCTTTGAGACGGCCAAAAAATGCCAGGCACAAGCGACGTTTGGCCACAGTCACCTATTTAGCCAACGGGTGAATCAGCAAACAATTCAATGATGTATTAGTACCTTTTCTGAAGCCAGAATGGTTAACGTCAAACATGCATGAGGCCTCTGCCCTGTCCTCAAGGGACCACAATATGAACCTGGAAAAGATGTAATAAGGTGCATCCAAAAGAAATATAGGGCAGTAATTCTCTTTTTAAAAATTACAACCACAGTGGAATCCCGCTAGGATGCAGGGAATTCATGAGCTCACAGAATATTCTGAAAAAGCTGCAACAGAACTCTAGCCCACAACAACGGTGCAGATTTCCAAGTAACATTTGAAAGCCCATCAGATCCCGTGGCTTTTCATTTTTTGGCCTTTCTGATGGTCATCACAACCCTCTCCAAGTCAATAAGAAGGGACCACAAATGCTGCCCCACCATTAGATTGCTACTTAACAAGGCACCCGGCATGGAATCCGCGATAGAATAGAGCTTTACGTAGTGTACCTTCCATTGGGCCCCAGAGAGCAGCTTCATTTGCAGTGACCTCCATATTGCCCCTAATTAACCTCCAAAAGCCATCGGAGTCCTTAGAAATAGCAGCAGACAACATACACTCAGCAGCCCTTTAATACAATAGATACCTAAACCATTTCAACCAATTTGTATATGCTTACTTAAATTTCATTATTTTTAAGTATGACAGAGTTACCAATCTTGCCGCTTTTCTAACATCTCTTCTCAGCTCCCTTTTTCCAAAAAAAAAACTCGTTGAACTTGTGTGTATATTCTGAACCAGCACTGTTTTATTTATATATTTCACCATAGTTAACTGCTGCAATAAGTGCTGGACACAAGGGACAAAAGCCAGAAGAGACATATTCAAAAAAACATCCTTGCTCAGACATTGGACCACCTTGGCATTAAATCTAGCCACTAATTTGGGATGCCATATTACCGCGTGATCCTGAGGTCTAATTTCCAACTGGATGCACGAATCAAGAATTGGTGCAGTGAGATTCATTCCAGTTAATTCCATGATCACTTCCTGTATCGCTCTCCACTACAAGGACTTAAAACTGCTTTCATTATCTGCTGAGATAAAAACGTCATCTATGGTGGAACAATCACAGCGTAAAGTGCATTTAGGTGGAACATCGCCCTTAGTGCGACCATTTAAGACTTTCAAATCACAAGCATCTCGCAGTGACCGAACCACCCTACCTCTTTTCCTCGCACTATCAGAGCATTGCCTAACAATGCATTGATCATAGTATACGTCATCTAGACATTCGGCGTTGAAGTCGCCCATGATGACCACACATACTCGTTTTCATGCATGGGCAATTTCCAACACTTTGAGCATGATAGACCAAGAACCCATCTAGTCTGACGAGGCCGGATTAAAGTATACATTTAGCACTGTCAAGAGACTCCATGTGGTTGCAGCTGTCGCCCACCATGTCATTTTCACCCCCAATTGTCAGGTCTCCCCAACATCAACTTTTCCACCTTTGAACCCGAGTTTAAGCGCCAAGCACAAATTAGCCCCCCAAATGGTCTACTTCTGACCACCTTTCTTTCAGGCTCTAATAATACGGTAAACCTGTCCTACACCGGGGTATTAAGCATAAGGGTCTCCTGAAGACAAATCAAATCAGCCAACTTCATCAAATTTCCAATTTCACCCAAAGATGGGCAAAACCATGCATATTCCACGATACCAACCTTATCAGCTTATCTCAGTATGACCCCCCTTTTGGCCACATTTTGCTCATGTAGTGAGTTAATAATGTGCAA
Source organism: Ambystoma mexicanum (assembly GCF_040938575.1). Lineage (NCBI taxonomy): Eukaryota > Metazoa > Chordata > Amphibia > Caudata > Ambystomatidae > Ambystoma > Ambystoma mexicanum. Next base: position 43,412,165 of record NC_090923.1, on the reverse strand, counting down.
CTAGTCATATGTTACTGAACACGCATTAGATGAACCCGCAACCATCCCACCAGTCAATTGAGCATCTGATTTGACATTAATAACCAGAGGTTTCCATGGAATAGGCTCCGGTCTACCACTACTCACTTCCCCACACACCTCTGCTTCTCTTTCATTCGTAATGTCAGACAAAAGATACCCTTTCTCCCTGAGGCATGATGGTTTTGCCAATATAAGACTTTCAACAGGTTGAGAATAAAATCCCAACTTTTCAGCATCGACCCTTGTGATATTGGGAAACAGCACTCTTACTTTATCTTTCATTGTTAACCGTCTACTACTCTATTCTCCCCTCACTGCACTATTACTACACTTCCCTCTTCACACTACTACTCTCCTGTCTGTACTACTACTCTCACCACACCACTAACTTCACCCCTCTTCTTACCTCTCACTACACCCCTCTTCATGCATGCCTTACCACACTCATACCGCACTCATTATTCCCATCTCTTAATACTACCTTCAACCCCCTCTTCACCCCTCCAAACATACACACTCTCTTACTTTCTCTTGACTTCCCCAACATTTCTCACTCTCTCTTTCTCATCTTTCATTCCTCTTTTAAACAGTGCCCCCTTATCTACAGTTGGTACCGCTCTCCCCACGAATGCCTCACCTGTGCTCGCCTCATATTCTGCCACCAACTCTACAGCACTCCGCTCCTCCATCTGCCTCCACCTGGTCTCTCGGTCCACCTTCAGACGACCCTCTGACCAGAGCCCAGCAACTCCTACCTTTCCACCTGTCTCCTTTTATATTGTGGTCCTGGTGGTTCTGTCTCCACAAACCCCTTCCATTGGCTGCAGCGCTCATCTGACTACAGGAACCAATCTCTGCCCATCTTTTACCCAACAGCTAGATTACCCAAGTTAGAGTCTTTAAAAATCCCTCTAAGCCCCTCCCACTTTTCCAGCACAGTTTTGGAAACAATTTCTGGTATCGTAGCAGCAAGGATCTCAGCTGCTTGTTCTCCCTGTGACTTTCCTCAGGTGTCCGAGTTTTGATACCAATTTAGTGTGAGGAGAGTTTATTTGTCTCTCCTGTCCACCTGCGCCTCTTCACTAGAGTATGCCATAAAAACTTTAAGAATTCTTTGTATCCCCAGACCTGTAGCAACCTCCTTATCCCCTCTTCAGTAACTAACTAGGGAGAATGCAAGTCTTTAAAGGAGGTGCTGAATATTTGAAGATGTTCCCTGGTCCAGTAGTTTAAGGTGCTTTTGGAGAATGCGCTTACATTTGTATCCAACGTGCAAACTCTTAGTGGGCTAGCAGATGGGGGAGGGTTTGTGGTCCTGTAGATTCTGGTTAAAAGCTGCAGAACCGGAATCATTAACGCATCTATTGACTGCATGTGAAGGCAGGACAGACCGGCGTTCTCTCTTTTTGGGTCATATAATTACATCCACACCAACATTGGGGGTCGATAATTGGTAGCTCTTGAAGGGAGAAAGCCACTCGGCAGTTTTTGCAATGATAAAATTCCTTAATGGAATACCCCTGGTGGGCTAGCACTGATTTAAGGTCATGGAGAGGGAGGTTAATGTTGGTTTGCTAATGTGGCTGACGAGAGGCTTTTTTTTTACTGGAATGTGGCTGTTTAAATCCCACTTTCCTCTTCTATTTCCTTTTTTCAGCTGTAAATTATAATATGTTGAAATATTTTAGAACTTTTTAGGACCTTTTAATTATTGTATAAGAGGACATGGGCATGGATGGCCTTAATACACCAATAAAACAAAACAAAAATAAAATATAACTAACTAGGGAGAATATATTAGGGCATAGGATTGTGGTTTAAACTGTGCAAGCCTACCCAGGGACACCAAATGGTGTCATTTGTATCACCTGTACAAAACAGAGCCTTTACCCCACCCCAAATGGAGTGTGCTGGAACCTCCCAAAAGGGGCTGTGGTAGAAATAGAGGTAGTGAAAGTCATATACTCATCACTTTGCATCAAAAGAGAGAGTAGTCAAACACCAGCAGTGGGCTAGCAACCCTCCCTCATCCACGCAGGACTGATTTATAAGGTCATGTAATATATAGGAAGTTACTGTCAAACCTCCTACCATCCATTCCTTTTCAAAACATGCACAATATATGATATAACTATATACAGCTATTGATATGGATGTGCACACTTAATACACATGCACAAATGCTCATGATATGATATGTGATATGATAGTTTATTTATATAGCGCCTATACACAATGTGTTTCAAAGCGCTTCTAGGCGAGGGAGGGAAAAAACAATGACATTCTTACAGGCCATGAACAGTAAGGATGTGAAATTAACTACCGTACTCGGCCTAATGACATTTCAGATAAAGCAAGAGCTAAGACATAGATAAGGAAGGGAGGAGGAGAGTGGGAAGGAAATGGAAACAGACCGGCGACTACCGTACTAGGCCTGACGACATTTCTGGTAGAGCCGGAAAAAAAACAGGTGAGGGAGAGGGGTGCAGAAAGGTAGGGGATGAACAAAACAAGCGACTATCATATTAGGCCTGACAACATTTCAGATAGTGCTGGAGGGGGGTTGGGAAGGAAAAAACCAGTAAGGGGAGGGAGGAGGAGACAGACGAGGTTGCTATCATACTAGGTGTCCAGGGACAATTCTGATGAATTGTTCCTCGAATAAAGAACTCAATGAGTGCTCTCACACTACCCTACAAAGTGCATTGCTGATGCGGTGCTCATCTTCCCTGACTCCATCTGGATTGCGCAAAGAAGTAGATATATTCCAGAACTTTTGAGATGCCAATGGATTGACCCTTAATAGTTCCAACTCAAAGTCCATGATCTTTATGCCATCTACAAGTAAGCATGTGAAGATTCAGATTGAGGAAACCTTCATCGATCCGGTCACATCTATTGACTACCTGGGTTTTAGGCTTACGGACCAAGGGAATTGGCTGATGAAGGTCGAGAAAGCCAACCTCACATTAGGCAGATAAAGATCGACTATCATAAAAGTCTTGAGAGCACATGGGGGGTGGGACTCCTTAGGCTTATATTTCACATTTATAAGCCCCAGGCATGACACCACGTGGGGCCACGTCAGGACTACACACTAGAAATGACTGACAATTCTTTGCTAAAAAACATTCTGAAACTTCCAGAGGGTACACCATGAATCATGCTATATGAAGAGACAGGAATCAGATACATTGGAAGGTTGGTAGCTTACAGACCTCTGTTCCATTGGATCACAATTTGGAGTTCTCCTTCCCTGGGGAAGTGCGGAGAGGCTCTGCAGGATGTTTCGGGACTGGGGGCCTGCCTTGGTGCAAGCATGTGAGAAATCCTCTAATTAATCTATGTTGTAACTAATTTTGGACAAACCCACACAACATCACCTTAAAGGATAGACACACCCTAACGCATGCAATCCAACAGAAGACGCAGGATGTTGCTATTACCCTGGCACAGAGTGCTCCTTTGCTAGGCCTGTATAGGGATTGTAAATCTTTCATTGGCTATGAGCACTACATGGTTTATTCCGGACCCGCCCTAGAGAAGGCACCATTTATCAGATTCAGATGTGAAAACCTACCCTTGGCTTCGCAAATTCACTATTGGGGTTTGACATCGACATATCAATGTCCCCACTGTATAGATGTTAGAGACTGAGCTTCATTATATGCTACTTTGCCTGAGGTATAGGACTCCAAGGAGAAAATTGATAAGATCCTTTTTTTTTTAAATCGCGCCTAACATTGGTAGCCCGTCTTAGCAGCCTACAAAACTGAAAACGTGGCTTTTAATTTTGCCATGATAAATTACATATTTACATCTTGATTAATTAGGAAAAGGGTGGTGTAACAGAATGCAACAATATATGGGCCTCATTACGAGTACGGCGGTCCGGAAACAAGGGTGTGGGTAGCAACGTACCGACACCCTTTCTGGACTGCCATACTCTGACAAAGCCGGTAGGGGCCATGGATCCGCTGGCAGGTCTGACTTGCCGGAAATTCTGGCCCCTACTGGTATTGTTTTAACAACTGTGCTGGTGGTTCAGTTTCCCCATTCCCATGGAGTCCAATGGGACTCCACAGGATTATGCACTTACTGTTTCCGCCACCCGACATTCCGGTCCGCTGCCACTTGTAATCTCCCAGTAGCACGGTGTTACGAGGTCAGCGGCAACCCGCCGGTAGCAATGGCAGGTTATCACCAACCTCGTAATGAGGCCTATAGTATTCACTAATAGACTCCTCCTTCCTAACAGCATCCTATGATTTTTATGATTGAACATTATTATTCCAATGTTGTTTTAGGAAATCCTGGTTGGAACATTATCCTGGCTAAAAGCATTAGACACTTTACATATTTGAATCCTGACAGGCAATTTAAAAGAATGTTGCTAACATGGTTAATTAATCGGCAGACTTTTTATGAAACCTTGAATTTTATACTGTCGCTTACTGTCATGCCTGCCAGTCCTCACTTGCCTTGTTTGCTGGCTTCTGCTAGAATCTCACCCAGGGCTGTCGCACTGCCTTTCCGCACTGCAAATCGAACAGCGAGAATATTCTACACTAGGTGGCGGCTGTTGGGGTCTCTGCCTAGGAAGCGTTCCCGATTTCAATCACGTGTGTAATCACGTGATACGCGAGCGGTCATGTGACCTGGACATGTATTTAGCAGGGCGCCTGAATACGCTCGCTACGTCTGATCGTCGTTTCTTGGCGTTCCAAAGCTGTTTCCTTGTCACTTGTTACTGCTTTGTTTCATCATAGCGTTATCTTTTTTCTTGCTTATCTGATCGGAGTTCCGCTCATACTCGGACCGACTCCAATGTGCTTTCCTGTCAGCAGGCCCAAGGAGTTGTCGGTTCCCGGTCACAGCGGGTTCCGCTACCTTTCAAGTCTGTTATTCCGCATGCTGATTCCTATCAGCAAGGCTGCAGAGCTTCTCGACTCATCTTTCTAGCTGGCTTTGCTCTTGTCTATTCCCTGATAACCTGAGTATTGATCTCAATCAGCACGGCCACAGAGCTGGTGGCTCCCTGTTATAGCGGGTACCTCTATATTACATAAGTGTTTTTTTTCTGTTGGTATAAGGGCATTATCAACAGGGATCTAGAATTCCTCTCTGCTTATCCCTCCTCATGCTCGACCCACCTGTGATTGCTGGAATTCTGTCTTCATCATCAAGGGCACTCAACGTTACTCCTCATTCATCTGAGACCCTGAACAACAATTCCTTTTACCACCATTTTTGAACACCTACTTAATCCATTCCTTACTCTTGGATCAAGTGCACCAGACTTCTGGGACGCTATCCTGTAGTGCACCAACTCGACACTAAATGCCGTTCGGATTTAGCTTCCTTTACTAACTACCCTAACCCTGTCGTTGTGTTCCTCATGGATTACCTGGTGTTCCTATGAAGACTTACCTGGGACTGCTTTGCAGGTTAGTTTGTTGTTGAATTCGCCCATATCTTGCTGTTTAGCATTGGTTAGACACTAATGTAGTGTTATTTTTTTTGCAGTCTGACTAATTGTTGTTTCTCCACACCCTTTCCACTGATTACTCCCTCTGGCTGTCTGGTTGTTACAGCCAGAGATCGACATCAGTTGGAAGGTCTCATATTGATAGGACGCCGTCCTACCGCAGACCATTCCAACATATTCCTGAACGGCTTGCACCCTGTATCCTTTACAACTGTATCATTTGCTGGGTGTACTATTACAGTGCGATCTAGGTTGTAATTTATGACACTTATGCTGTTACCCATGTCTCAATAGGTTAGGCGTACTTGGGCTTTAGAATGCATTCTTTTTGCTGTCAGGGCCAATGTGCTTTCACTAATGTTCAATTGTCTGACTGAATTCCAGAGCAATGGGGCCTGCAAGGAAGAGGCTCTTCCATCCACTCTATTGCATTTGTGACATGGGGTGACCATGAACCAGGCAGAATGGGAACTAATGTTGCTAGTGTGGAAAATAGTGGGTTACCATATTTCTCAGGAATGGTAGGACAGCGTTAGAGGGAATGATGACAGATCACAAGAAGTACTTTCCTTATCTAACAGCAGAACATGGAGAAAATGGAGAACCAGTGAAAGGGGATTTCTATGTTGAGGTCTTTGTTAGCAGGCAGACAATAGTGCTGTAGTCTCTGAACCAGGAATACTAGGGATCTTAAACATACTCCATTGGCAGTGAGTGAGATATAATAAATCTCCCCAGAGTCTGGTCTAGAAATGGCCAGGTCAAGTAGAGAAGGATGCTATGCAAGTTCAAACAAAAGTGTGTGTTATTTGGTCTGTGCTATTTAAAGTCCTGGTCTCTATATTACATTTGGTACAAGCTCAATAATGTATTTGATCATGTGTTTATAATTAAATGATCCCTCACCAACGAAGATGTTTTTCAAAATGTTTATAAGCAAAAAATATGATCCTACAATTTATCAGTTATTACAAACAACTCACGATTGGTGACTGACTAAAACAGAACCAGGCCTACTATTTGTGTAAATAGCCACCTTAACACCACTTTGATTTATGCCTTTACCACAAATGTACGTCTGTAAACTATGTTTGTAAATTTACTGTGCACGGTATAATGTCTTATTGTTCTATATATGCCTTACTTTACTTGTATTTTTTGTTCTGCACACCATCATTTGTACTTGTATATTACTGTGTAACCCAAGCTGCAAGTTATCAGGATTCCCCTGCACCCTGGTACCCTTGGGTCTGGTGCGCACTAAACATACAAATGCACATGTTTTGCACCTCTGGTGCTTCCCATGGCACAAACGTATGACATTTTATAAAACCTCCCCATGTGTGATTTTTGTGATGCACTATTTTTGTGATGTACTATTAGGTCACTCTTTTGCTTGATAGCCCTATCACATTCAGAACACGCACATGGCATCTCCCCAGACTGATTTTTCTAGTGTATCACAAGTTGAACACTTTGCTTGAAAGCCTTATGACATTGAGGAAACGTATATAGGTTCCCTCAGTTTAATTTCTCCGGTGTAGCACTATTTCAACCTTTTGCATGAAAGCCTGATCACATTCAGAACATATATACGTTTTCCCTCCAGTGTCATTTCTCTGGTGTGGCAATAGTTCACTCTTGCTTGGAAAGACTGATCACATTTAGAACATGCATATGGTTTCTCCACATTGTGATTTCTCAGATGTAGCCAGAGTACTCTTCACCTTGAAAGCCTCATCACATTCAGGACAAGCATATGGTTTCCCCCCCAGTATGAATTCTCTGATGTATAATTACACCTCTCTTTTCCTTGAAAGCCTGATCACATTCAGGACATGCATATGGTTTCCCCCCCAGTATGAATTCTCTGATGTATAATTAGGCCTCTCTTTTCCTTGAAAGCCTTACCACATTCAGGACATGCATATGGTTTCTCACCAGTGTGATTTCGCTGATGTACCAATAGATGACTCTTCACTGTGAAAGCCTCATCACATTCAGGACATGCATATGGTTTCACCCCAGTGTGATTTCGCTGATGTATAATTAGATCGCCCTTTTGCTTGAAAGCCTTATCACATTCAGAACATGCATATGGTCTCTCTCCAGTGTGACTTCGATGATGTATAATTAGACCTCTTTTTTCCTTGAAAGCCTGGTCACATTCAGAACATGCATATGGTCTCTCTCCAGTGTGACTTCGATGATGTATAATTAGACCTCTCTTTTCCTTGAAAGCCTGGTCACATTCAGGGCATGTATATGGTTTCACCCCAGTATGATTTCGCTGATGTATAATTAGCTCTCCCTTTCGCCTGAAAGCCTTATCACATTCAGAACATGCATATGGTCTCTCCCCAGTGTGATTTTTCTGATGTATAATTAGATCGCCCTTTTGCTTGAAAGCCTTCTCACATTCAGAACACGCATATGGTTTCTCACCAGTGTGAGTTCTCTGATGTACCAGTAGACTACTCTTCTCTGTGAAAGACTTGTCACATTCAGAACATGCATATGGTTTCTCCCCAGTGTGATTCCTCTGATGTATAATTAGAGCTATCCTTTGCTTGAAAGCCTTAGCACATGCAGAACATGCATATGGTTTCTCCCCCGTATGAATTCTCTGATGTATCATTAGAGCTCCCCTTTGCTTGAAAGCCTTATCACATTCAGAACATACATATGGTTTCACTCCAGTATGAATTCTCTGATGTCTAATTAGACCTTTCTTTTCTTTGAAAGCCTTATCACATTCAGAACATACACATGGTCTCACCCCAGTGTGATTTCTCTGATGTATAATTAGAGATCTCTTTTGCTTGAAAGCCTTATCACATTCAGAACATACATATGGTTTCTCGCCAGTGTGATTTCGCTGATGTTTAATTAGAGCTCCCTTTTGCTTGAAAGCCTTATCACATGCAGAACATGCATATGGTCTCTCCCCAGTGTGAGTTCGCTGATGTATAATTAGATCGCCCTTTTGCTTGAAAGCCTTCTCACATTCAGAACACGCATATGGTCTCTCCCCAGTGTGAATTCTCTGATGTTCAATCAGAACCCCCCTTTGCTTGAAAGCCTTATCACATTCAGAACATGCATATGGTTTCTCCCCAGTATGATTTCTCTGATGTTTAATTAGAGCTCCCCTTTGTTTGAAAGCCTTATCACATTCAGAGCATGCATATGCTTTCACCCCAGTATGATTTCCCTGATGTTTCAATGGATTACTTGTTTCTTTAAAAGTCTTGTCACATTCAGAACCTGTATGTTCTTTCTCTTCGGTGTGAAATCTCTGTTGTTGCCACATATGATCTGTTTCACTGAAAGTAGCTTCACATTCAGAAAATTCCAGAAGTTCCTCCATTGTGAGGATGTTATTTTTAAATAGTGATTTCTTTGTAAGGAGCTCCTTGTCAAATTCAAAATATGTATATCATGATCTGATTCCCTCGGTTGACCTCACCAGGTCAGGTAAATATTTACACGCGTAAATAACAAGAATCAACCTCCATCCTCAGTCAGAGCAGGCAAGTCTGAAAATAGAAGTACGTTGGTGCTTTTAACCTTTCTATGTCCATAGCACAGTTTCTAGTCTTGTGCCTGTTGTATTCCGGGCGTTAATTAATGGCAGCTGCCACTGGAACATCAACAGTGGATGACTAGCATCACAGCAGGTGTGCTATTGATTCTGAAGCATTGAGTCCAAAGCTGGTGTCGAGCACCTTTTTCATCCTTAATGTGGCAGACCAGTGCCTTTGATAATATTTGATAAGTTGGTTCTACAAATCTCAATGCATGAAGATACCCAGTCTCTACTTTAGAGTGGAAGCCAATTTCCTCTCCTCTGTCTGTTCACCTTCCCTCCAGTATAGAGTCAGTGCTCTACCATTAGAGGGCCATTAGTACTGAAGGTTGCTAGCCTCTCATTAAGGCGTGTGTTACCCTTTACAGAGGAGGTTGTGTCCCATGCAGTACATTTATATAGACTCTCTTGGAGTTTGTACCTCCTGCGTGAATATTCCCATATGCAGTTACTTATCGCCACAGCGCAGAATGCTGCATATTCACATTATGCATTGGGTCAACCCCCTCACACACACCCTCTAGTGGGACAGTGCTATATGGGTTGGAGACAGACAACCTCCTTATAGATTGGGAGTGATTGGTCATACAAACCAGATGTTTCTTCAAAATCATTAATAATTGCAGTCCTTTTTAGTGAATTGTCTTCAGAGCCTGTAATATATTTTCCCCACGGTAAGAGGCTCTAAGTTGGGAGTGACTGTGATGAGCAAGAAATCTCTCCCGAGACCCAATTCTGTTTTTATAAACAAAATCTTTTATAAACATTTCACTGTTTTCCAAGTTTCTTGCTTGTTGTGACCTATTTGAAGGAAGAAGAAAACCAGGATGAGTGTTCCATAAGCAACAAATATATATTTTTTGTTTTTAAAAGCATATTTGAAAAGCAAGAAGGCAGGTTTCAACTTTATAAAATATATTTTTTTAAATCCTGATATACTACTGAAGTGTATAGCGGACACTGAGTTAAAATGAGTAACACTAAAGAACATCTGCTGCAGTGCCCACCTGCTAGATGCTGCTCTGCTTAAGGTAAGCCCTACTGGGCTTTCATTACATTGTTCAGAGTGCCAGCACCATTTGAATATGGCCGCCGCTGCTATGACAACCACACGGCACCAGGGCGGTCTCCCCTCAGCCTCACCGCCGCTAGATACGGATTGTAAGTCGCACAGAATTTTAATACAGGCCTCAGGAGACGACAGGCGAAGCCGCCACCATTCAAACACCAACTACTAGGGCCGTTGTCCCCTGTCTTGTGGGATGTATTGACCCACTCCACTATGCTATGCGGCATCACCCTGCCAGTTATGATGAAAGAAACTACAACAATGGTGGCAAAACCCTTGTGCGTACCAAAAACCACCAAAAACCGCGTTCAAGCACACAAAAAGATGGATGCACAACCAGCCACCCATGGTGCATGTGTGGTGGAATAGAGCCCACTCTGCAGAAAATGTGCCAGGGGGCTCCATGACCAGCAAACAGGGTGCAGAGAGAATCAGCACTTTGCAAGTGAAACTCCAAAAAGTGCCTACAAATGACAATTGCTTTGTTGCCAAAAACTCCAAAATGCCTATAACACAACAGTTCTCAACATTCAAAATCTTGCCTGGCGCTAAAATTCATGTAATCTAATGAAGCATTGCGAACATACAAAGTTCTAATGTGAGGAGCAAAACATTCATCAGACAAACTGGATTGTCTATAAACTGACAGCCTCTGTCAGAATCTGGGCGCAGTACCCTGGGCTACCTGAATGACAGCTGTCAGATGAGTTACTGATGAAACTTTAAAAGGGATCTAAAACTAAAAAGTCTGCTCGATTAGCAAACATAAAAAGGATTTTTTTGCTAAAAAGAATATAGATCTCAGTTGCTTTTTATCCCACAGAGTTAAGGCTAAGGAAGTAAATGTATTTATGTTTGATGCAACAAATTTGGTTTTTGCTGGATTTAAAAAGTTCATTAGCCTGGCTGAGCTGCAAGAACTGGGGGGAGGGATATCCTCTCAGCAGAAACTCACTGGGAGATGTTAATTGCGGGTTAGCCCAGACACTTGTCTATAGAAAGAGAAGGAGCAATGACTGAGCTTCAGCCCAGGAAACTGGAGGTGTGAAGGTGGTCGTAAATGGCTCCTGGAAGGAACAAACAAGGAGAGGGATGCCCCTGAACTGCGGGGAGACAAAAAGGGGCGGGCCATCTAAACATGCTAAACATGAACAAATAACAATTCTTAAAAGACTCATAACTTGTCATCCAAAAGGAAAAAATATACCAAGGACAGAGTTGTGAATCTAATTTTTGGCTGCACGTTTTAAGAGGCAGCAAAACCGTATGACATGTTCTGGACAGACATGGCAATACATGTGGTTTTATGCGAAATGTATTAATGTTAGAATTGTGAAAATGTACGCACACATCCCTATGTTAAACACACACATTTGTGGAAAGTTGCATAAAGTTTGGAAATTGTGAAAAGTCGAAACAAGATCCCACAGCTACAGGATTTGGAGGAACAGATGCTACATAAAATATGGCATCTTTGTGTTATTTGTATAAAGGTGACCAATGTAGAAATGTGTAGTTAGTATGAAATCCAATTTTGAGACCAGTGACTAAAGTGAGGTCTCCGAGGACTGTAAAGCAAACGATAAAATGTGACATCATCCGGCCCTGATCCAATCATTCAAATGCAAGGTGGAGATGAAGTTTTGGTCCAATCCAAGACACAGGGGCAGGCTTAGCTAAGCCAGCCCATACACCCACTGTGTGATGTCATTTTAAAGCATAGAGACAGCTGACAACACATAGGGACTCACAGATCCACTCACTTTCCTGATTCCGGTGAAGCACTCTGATCCGGCATTCTACATCCAGCTTTAACATCCTTCCAGATCCAGATGCCAAAACTCTTGCCAGCAATAGGGAACTATTGATTTCAGCAAGGCTCAAATTCTCCAATTTATTCTCTCCACTCAGTGAAGCGCTGTGTGGTGTGAGAAGGCCTTCTGAACCTGTATCCTGAAATTCTCTGGCTTGCTACCACTAGGCTTGCCTGAGGAACTTTGTATCCAGCTGATTGAAATATCCACAAACAAGGAGGACAGATCCTGTGCAAAACCAGTGACCGGCCTAGCTGATCCAATCCTGTGCCTGAGGTGCTGTTCTTCCTAGGCCAGATCCAATCCATGACCAGAACTGACGGTACAATTTAATAACTTATTTTGTAAGTATTAATAGGAAGAAAAGTGACCCTAATATCTCTGCATAGTCTTATCCCAATCTTAACCCATCCTATCTTTTAATTCACAATCATAGTATTGTCAGAACCTTTTCCTGCACTGATTTCTCTCATTCGTTTTATAAAATCATAAGTCATTGGTGATTTTGAGTAAGAAAAGTAAATCCCAGAATGGAAACTAGAGTATCACACGTGAAGGGTTACGCTAGCCACGTAACTGTGGAAATTCACATGTGACATTCTCTTTTTCATAGTCATAATCTAGTGTAAGCAAACCCATCTTTCATTTTCAAAGTGCATTTCTGTTTAACATTCTCGCGCTTAATTTACAAAAACAACCTTTACTAAAACCTCTATAACTCCCTCAGTTTTTGCGATAGAAACTCCTACTTGTACCCAACATCTGTAGCTATCCATAGAACCCAAAACCGCATTGCAAAATAGTGCGATTCTCCCGTTATTGCGAAAATCGTGCAAGGAAAACTTTGCTGCGAATTACAATTCTGAAAGGTTTTTACACGTGGGAAATAGCTTTAATGTGTTTCCAACTTGGACTTTAAGATTTCAAATGTTTTCTGCTGATCAAATCATTGCTTGTGATTGTTTGCACTTATTCAAAGCGGCTCCCATACCATTTAAGTATTTTTGACCATATTTGGTGTTTTGCCCAGTCAATTCTAAAAACAATTTTAAAGCCATTCTGACAGCTGAAAAGTCAATTCCGTTTTTCTCTTGCGTTTGAAGGCGGAAGGTGGGACTGATATTCTGTTTGATTTGTGCTATTCCTGAATACCTACTCTCTCCTCCCATCTCTTTACATTGCCTATTGGGGGGGTTGAGGGGTGTTGCAGGGGGAACTTGTAACCATAGTGCCATCTATACCAAACCAAACCAAAAGTATTATTTTCTGTGCCGCATTTGTTTTATGCTCATTCCTTGATTCCCAGTGTATTAAAGATATTATTCAGTGTTCTGTCACCCCATTGGCGATTGTTACCTATTAAAATATATTGCGATTACATTTTAAATACATAAATAAATATTTACCTTTGCAAACCAGCCTGATTCCTGGTTCAGTGTGACCGGGGAGGTTCCAGGAGAAGGGCGTGATATGAGTGGTATATCGTTCAGAATATTGAACTTATAGCCAAAAATAAATAAGGGTTCCAATTGTGCACTACATGCCGGGCTTGACTTGGGTGTGTGCCGGATTGAAATCACTTGCAGTCTGCCCATGGGCGATGCATCAGCTTGCGCACGCTCTCCTAGCGCAATGAATGACAACCCTACTACGGTTCTTACTGTACCCAACCACCGCCCCTGTCTCTCTAGATAAAGCCATATTTGCCACCCATGATCCTATCACTCCCTCTACTGACCATATGGTCAATGGCTCCTAACCACTTCCCTCTCCCAAGCCTCATCCACCGGGTGAGTTTCTGGGCTCCCAGCAGGTGGCCCCTGCGCAGAAAACCAATGAGAGTCCCAAGCTATCATGTAGGGTTGGGGCCCTTAGCACTGCAGAATCTCTGCACCTCAATCTCCCACCAGCACAGAGATCGACAGATCCTCCGCGTAATAAGCCAATGTTGTCTCCCTACAATGCCAGATGGTATAGACCACCATTACAAGCCAGCATGCCTGAACCCACAGCCACAGCGTATAGTGTAAGGAAGGCATGGTATCAAAGTAAGACACAGACACAAGTGATCACAGATCAAGGGTGTTTATTAAACTGTAAAATGGGTGGGATAAATGCCTAATCTAAACCTAAATCTAAGATAGCAGCAAGCTACGACCATCAAATAATAACAATAATATTACCGTCCTAGTGGAGTCCAGTCAAAGAAAAAGGACCTATACTAAAATAATATTGCCAATCCTTACCGCTATGCTACAAAAGAGTGTGGGCTAATGTTCACAAGAAAAGAAAGAAGTGTTCACAAAATGATAAGTCAGGATGTTATGGCTGGGGTCTCTCTTCCCTACGTTTTTAGCACGGGCAAGGTGGGATTCTGGAGCACAGCACACTCCTGGGCTTTTCTGGTACAGGTTTACAGTTCCTTATCAGGGTCTTCTGTGCCCAAGTCTCTTCTCATGCAAAGTCTCTTGCTTCTTTTTTTATTTTTTTATTGATTTAGTTGATTTTTAGAACTTTTCAATATACATATCAACCAACTCATCTAAAACATGACATAAAAAAGACTTAAAACATAAGTACAGCCAAAAATTAACATTCTTGAAAACATATCCAAAAAGCTGTCAAATTAAAACTAGCAGTTTCACAACGAACATTAATCATGAAGCCAGTACGTTCTTGGTGCACTAACATGCTTCAAAAACCTATGTGCTTATGAATTGTGACTCAAATAGTTTCTGCTTGATCCAATTTTAGTGAGGTTAAAAAATGTATGGTAGCTACTTGGACTCCCAGGGTGGTCGAGCCAAAAATGTGATTCCAGCAAACATTTGGTTCAAGCATAGCAAAACCCGAACAATACTTGTGGAAATGTAATTATCTTAGCCAATTTAGTTTAGTACATTGTGTGACTAAGTGAGCCAAAGTTTCAGGAAACTCAATTGATTGACAAAACCGACAAATGTTTTGAATGGGAAGAATTAGTTTACGCATGCATAGGAGATCTCTGGTTTCCCAAATTTGCAAGCGAAAACGCAAAATTGAGTTTCTATACTTGGATGAAGGAGCTTTCGAAAGCTTTATGGGGAACCTCTTTTATGAGGAGGAAAGCGATGACTAGTACCATGTTTATATGTGAAACATTTCTGATGGTTCAAAATCCATGAAGACTGAAGAAGCTTTAATTTGGCCTTGTCGAGATTGTGTATTAAAACTTCAATTATAATTTCGGCCTGTGCCAAGATCTTGTAAACTGACAATAGCCATCTTTGGACGAATGAATAGTCTGTAGTGAATATGTAAGTGCAGAGTACCTTGAGTAAATTGTCTGACCGCGAAGACATCAGGCATTTTCTAAGAAATGAGCATTGCTTCCAATCAAGGAACGATGACAATGATGTAAGACCCAATTCATAGCGTAGCCACGAAATGGGGATACTCTGAGGTAAATGCAGCACACTCCTCCAGAATTCGGCTTCCCATTTATCAAGAATGATTGATGACAGAGGAGGACCTGCTTCCAACCCATATAGGATGGTAGGAATGACTTTCATCTGCCAAAACGTTATAGCCGGGACTATGGAAAATTTTCCAAATTTAGTGAGGAGGACGCGCGCCTGAGAAATGGCAGTGAGAAGTTTAACGTCAATCAGAGCCATTTGTTTCATTGACTTTAAGGAAGCTTCAAAGATAACTCCCAGATAAGTATACAAGCATACCATAGACAATTTAACATTATGTCCAATAGACCAATGTTTTCGAGTATGAACACCTTGATGGGTATTAAACATCAACACTTGAGTCTTTGTAGTGTTGATTCTTAGTTCATTCTCTGCCACATAATAATCAAGGGCAGCCAGTAATTTCTGTAGGCCACTAGGAGTTTTTGAAATTAGAACAATGTCATCAGCGTAAAACAGCGCTTTAATGGGAGAACCATTGATTTTCGGTGAGTCAGATTGAGTAGATTCAAAAGCAAATTTGATGTCATGTATGTAATAATTAAAGATGGCTGAAGCCAATAAACAGCCTTGTTTAAGGCCACGTGTAGTTGGAATAGGCTGCAAAAGTAAACCATTCAGAGTTAATCTGACTTGAACAGAAGTTGAAGAGTAAAATGATAAATAAGGTCACTGATCGTGGCTGGGCAATGGTCATTTGTGAGTTTAGTCATGAGTTTGACTCTTGAAATTGAGTCAAAGGCAGAATGCAAGTCCACAAATGCAAAGTAAACCTGCTGTTTTTGCACATGACACTGTGATTTGATGGCATTTAGCAGAAACAAATTGACTACAGTACCCATACCGGCTACAAACCCTGTTTGAAAAGGATTGCGATGGAAGTGAGTGAGCATCCATGCAGAAAATTCAAGCAGTAGGAATTTCGCAAATATTTTACTCAGTGAATCAAGAAGCGCTATGGGTCGGTAGTTCTCGGGTAAAGCACGATCCCCTTTTTTATAAATGGGGACCAAGATGGAAGAGTGCCAAGACAATGGTAACTTTTTCGTACGTAAACTATTTTGAAACGAAAGAAATAAAATGTGGGCCCAATGGTGTAGATTATTCTTTAGCATTATGTTGCTAATACCATCGGGACCTGCAGCTCTGGAGTTTTTAGCCAATTTGATATAGTTAATGATAGAATCTAGGTCACAATTGAGGGACCACTTAGAAACTGATTGCATTTGATATTCAAACTGGACAAATGCTGAATCATTATATAAATTAGAGAAGAGAAGTATCCATTGCGCTGCTTGTACACCGTTAGCTTGTGCATCCCGTTGATGATTGCCATTTTTATGTTTTAGCAATTTCCAGATGCTCGTTGAATTTTTGATAGCCAAGGTGTTGAGCATAAGCTCGCTATCTTTCTGAAATAGGTGTGCTCGGTAGGCACGTATCCAGTTCGTATAACGAGTTTTTGCCAGCTTGGCAGCATCAAACCGTGAAGGGGAAGATGAAATAAGCAAGGTTTTTCACTCTTTCCTGTAACACATCCTTCTATGGTGTAATTCTTTGTCAAAGGAATGTAGGTGAGTCAGAGGCTTCTGTTTAGAGATTATGATGTTATTATGGAACTGTTGTAGCATATCTGTATTTTCAATGTTGGAGTTGTTCAACAAGGATGGAATAAGTGACTGTTCTAGTGACCAAAGCTTGCTAAGAGACCACGAAATACGATTACAGGATTGATTGATAATCAGTTGAGAATGCAACCTTTTAGTATAGGAAGGTGCATTGACACATGGTCTTAAAAATGTAGAGATAGGAACTTGTGATCACTGTGTGTCTGTGGGGTGATTACCAAGCCGGTGATGTTTTGGAATAAGTAGATCCGCATAAATGTAATCAATTGTGCTGACACTTGAGTCACGTCGCCAGGTGGTAGTGGCGGGCAGATCACCAGGCACAGCCCGTTAACCATGTTGAAGTTGTTATTAGGCATAAAGATGGACCACATGGTAGCTTCCTGTGCAGCAGCCTCAGATCTAGGATTGAGACAGTCAAGGTTAATGTCACCAACTAGAAGCGTGGCAGTGATATCGGGAGATTGTAATACTAGTTCAAACATGTACGACAATTCTCTAAGAAACATGTTCATAGTGAGTTTTACCGGATTCTGATATATATTGAAGATGGCCATATTGCCACCAAAACCAATTACCTTAACTAGTTGTATCAAGATGTCAAAAGCGCACCACGGTTGAATTTGTAGACGCGCGGACTGCCGGGCTGCTACCAAGAGTCCGGACATTGGGCAACCTTTTTCGCCTCTTACAGCAGGAATCAAGGCAGTTGAGTAATTGTCCCAAACAGGTGGGGCTAGGAGCCATGTTTCCTGAACAGCCAAGATATCATATGAATGGGTAAATACATCAATGGAGTGTTGTAAGTGGGCATGTCCTCGAGTGTTCCAGCATCCTAGCAAAAACAATTGACGATCTTGACAGTCTGATGGTTATAGGTTGTGGCATGTAGTTTTGTTAGATTGGTAAACTCGTGTGGTGGGGAAGGATTGGCCAGAGGTACCAGATGATACATTTGTCGGAGTGAATAGAGATTGTGCTCGGTCGGGGTCCTGAGTAATAAGAAAACCCATGTCAAACAATATGAGTTTGGCGTTCCATAGCATCTTTGCAACTGTGGCTGATGGTATCCACAGACGCACGATGGTGAAATCAGCGTCAGCAATAAACTCTACCAGGTCGATGTCAGCTGACGAAACATGTTCGAGGGTAACAACATCGTTCAGTATATTTAACACACACTGTCTATTAAGGTCATAGAGTGGATGATTACCACCTCTGCATTTCATGATAAGAGAGTGTCCCGTTGGAGGACGAATATTGGCAAACTGAGGAGATGTTTTCATAGAAGTTTTGCTCGATTTCATATTTTAAGCGGACGTGGGTATCAAGGGCCGCGAAGAGGAATGGTTATTCGGCCTAGGCAATGCAGAGGTGGTAATGGACCAACTCGGACATGTAGGAATAATCCGCTGAGGAGCTTGAAGTGAATGAGAACGAGCTGATGAATTGACAGCACTTTGAACGCTTGTACTGGCTATACCACTATTGTCAGGGATAGGCAAGTACGATGTTGGTTGAGTTTCAAAAAAAGCGTCCACTAGGGATTTAAGCTGTGAGGTCATCAGATCAGAATGATTTGCAGAATTGGAAGGTACAGTATTATTTTGAACATTAGCTTGAGCAGGATGCATCGTGATGCATATTAGATCTTTTCTAAACGGATTGTTTAGTGAGGTCAAAGGAGTGGGAACATTGGCAATGATAGAGTCAGCTGGAGATGGAGTGGGCTGACTTTGCAAACTAAGAAACCGGTCAATAGCAGATTTGATAAGGGTTATGTGTGCAGTTGAGAGAGAAGAAGACTCATGAGAGCTCATAGGAACAGGGATAGTCGTTGGAGGAGCACTATATGTTGAAGAGCCAACAACCTTCGAGCTTAGAGGAGTCACAGATGTTTCCAAAACCTTGACCAAGTTGTGTAAAGGAGAATAATGAAAACTATTAGGTGCTGTTGAGCAACCAAACAGGTCAGTATTAACATCAGGAATTGGTAACTTAGGTAGAGCATTATTTGATGACTGTAAAGGGACTGTAGAAACAATTTTAAGAAAGGAAGCAATAGAGTTTTTCGGAAGCTTTGGTGCAAGCATATTTTTGGATTTCTTAATTAGTGTTTGTCAAGCTGGTAGCGTCTTTTTTTTTTACATTTACCTTGTGCGGGCAATAGTGCAGGGACAGGACAAGGTGGAATCAGATCATGAGAGGTAGGCATAGGAACTGGAGCATAAGTTGGCACCGGTTCAGAACTAGAGGCTGAGGGGAGAGTTGTCACCGGTACAAGGCTCACTTGGGGCACTTCTTGAGCACTAGAGATATTCTCCCATGAAGAATCAGCTACCGGTGGAGCAACGATTACGGGCTCTGCCTCAATGGGCTGAATAATTTCAGGAATAGAAGGAACTGTAGGAAAAACAGTTACCTGAGAGAGAGCTGGATGAGAAAGCGATTGGAAAGTTGGAACTTGAACGGTGATGACTTGTTTGAAGACAAAATCCAATCATACATCGTATCAATCTGGTGCGTCTGATTGGAAGTTTTTTCATCCAAGCGTTCAAATAATTTATACAGGCTTAGAACTGTAGTGTTTAAAGCTGCAAGAGTGATTTCCAGCATGGTGGGTAAATTAATGGTCTCCGAGGTCGGAGAAGGTTGTTGAGGAAGAGCACGCGGGGTGGGATGAGCATACAAGGAAAAGTCACTCGGAGCGTTGCTGATAGAAGAGAGTTTGTGTGGTACAACATCATCATGAGTGCTAGACACCGATATTGGAGAGTTGGCCAAATCGGTATGCAGGGAAATAGCATCGTTATTTAGTGGAGTGTGACATTCATAAATCATCTCTGGTAGAGAGACTGATGAGGAAGCATATTTTTTAAAACGATAGCCATCCACTGCAAGTAAGGTAGAGTCAGAAATTGATTGCTGCGCCGGGGCTACCAGAGGGCCTACCGACCATTAACAATGTCTAGCAACATGACCTGGAGTATGTGACATGCAAGAGCGAGGGGCAGACATGTTGGGTTCTAGAAGCGAAGTTTGCTCAAAACTGCTAAAATTGGTGCAGTCAAGATTTAACGAAGGCATGATAGCCATAGTTCTGCGTCACGATTTTAAAAGAAGTAACGCAAGGAGTGAGCCCTGCGCATCGCACTGAAATTGTTTACAACAGAGTTGGCCAGGTTGTTAACAATAACAGTATCATCCGGCATACCTTGTTTCAGTGAATGCAGATGAGCAAACATAGTGCACTAGGCAAGGAACAAGTAAACAGTAGACACAAACAGCAAATTAGACAAATTGTGGGAGACCAGGAATTAAGATAGCTCAGGCGAGTCAGGCCCTCACCGCTCACTGTTCGCAGTGAACAGTAAACAGTCACTTCAGAGTCACTTCCGGGTGCGCGCGCGTGGTGCGCTACGCACTCGGCTTTTGAAGGAAAGGGTGGGCGGGGCTGAAGGCGTAACAATAACTTGGTCTCCAATCACAGAGTAGTTGAGCGTCAGGCACGAGTGGTGTTGCCTTTTGAGACTTCCTCCTGCCGCCGAGTTTCAATGTCAGTAAGAGGACTGGTGAGCAGAGAATGAAGTCTTCACCGCCACAGTCCTTGCTCAGACGATCCCAACAGTAAACAGTCACTTCAGAGTGCGCTACGCACTCGGCTTTTGAAGGAAAGGGTGGGCGGGGCTGAAGGCGTAACAATAACTTGGTCTCCAATCACAGAGTAGTTGAGCGTCAGGCACGAGTGGTGTTGCCTTTTGAGACTTCCTCCTGCCGCTGAGTTTCAATGTCAGTAAGAGGACTGGCGAGCGGAGAATGAAGTCTTCACCGCCACAGTCCTTGCTCAGACGATCCCAACAGTAAACAGTCACTTCAGAGTCACTTCCGGGTGCGCGCTTCAGAGGACCTGATATGCCAGAAATATAACAAAACAAAAGTTTCTACTATTTAGCTTCACATCGGGTGATTATGGTTCACCCTTGGAGCCCCTTCAGCCAGGCTCCGATCCTTCGCTCAATCGTCAGCCTCCCTCAAAACACTTGCCAATTTAAACAGACACTTCCGAAGGGCGATCTCGTCTCGCTGGGTCACGCTGTTAACCTATGGGGGCTGCACGGAATCATAGTTCGCACTGCGTTCCCCTCAGCCGGACGCAAATGCCAGTCCCACAATTCCCTCAACTGGGTTCACACTTTCCATAGTTGATATTTCTCGCTTACGCCTCCAGTCAGGCTTCACCCAGTTCACCCAGTTTCATTCACACAAGGTTCTAGGGTGTGTTAGGGTTCCCTCCAATTCGCAGGCATCCCTCAGTCGGGTTCAAGTCTGCCTCCACATATTGTCAAAGACTTTCGATTGTACAAGGGGGTTTGGTTTGACCCTCGTAGGACCACCTTGACACCTCACGCCGGCCTCAACTAAGGCCTCTTGGTACTTGTTGTTTCTCCTGGTTCGGAGAGGGCACCAGCCAGAGACCTTCGAATGAGTGCCCACGTGGCGCTGGACCACCCTATCTCTGGTGCCATTTTTTTTCTCACAAATGTTCACATGGTCTCCCTCTGCCAGGTTCAGACCCTTCTCACAAAGTTCACAGGGGTCTCTCTCTGCCAGGCACGGACCCTTCTCACAAAGTTCACAATTTTCCAAAGTATTGTTTGGGACTCCTAGTCCCAGAATGCACTTGTGACAATTTTGCTCCCATTTCACAGCTTCCCAAAATGGCATTCCATGTTTTGGGAGCTGAAGGAGCCACAAGGGGGATGTTTCAATGAGGTCAGGTTCTTACCTCCTGCCCCTCATGTACCTGGGTTTGCCTGTCTGGCCCCAGGGGAGGAGTGCTGTTGAAGGTTTCACCAGGCAACCCCCAGCTGCCCCTGGTCTTGCCCTCTGGTAGTACAGCTCCCTCCTCCACACTGCAGTCTCCTCTCAAATAGCAGGGCCAGTGTTTGGGCGTTTTGCTCCTCCTCCAGGTTCTACAGGGCTTCTGCAGCTCACTGGGGCTTCCTCATTCTCTCCGACACCTTCCAGCACCCCATGACTCGCTCAAAGTGTGCTTTCCTGCTCTGCCTTTCATGCTGTCCGAGAGAGACAAGTGGAGTTAGGCACAAGTAATTAGAGGGAGGCCTGACTTAGCCTGGCCTCATTAATCGGACAGTCTGCTGTAGAAATGGGAGAGTCATTTTTCTGTATCTGTGGTTCCCAGTTGGTAATCTTCATCCTCCCAATCTCTCTCCTCCTTGCTTCAGTGACTTTAGGAAAGAACAGAGGGGAAGAATTATGGGGATTGTAGTTTTCACTAGTAAGTTTAGGAAAATCCGAAAAAATACTTCTGAGAAAGGGGGAGAGGGTAGTCCTGTTGTCGCTCACAGTGAGTTGTCCGCGAGAAGGTTTCCATGTCGGGAAGGGTGGGGGCGGGAGTTTGAGTTCCTAAATATCCTACTGTGCCGGATGGGGAAAAGGTGTCACAAGGAAGTGGATACCGCATCCCACCTGGGGTATTCCTCCCCCCACAGCGTAACCCCGGTTTCCCCATCTCAGGTGATCCTCCCTCGCTCATCCACCCCCAGGGTTGGGATCTGAGAGTGCCAGTCCTTCCTTTGCCACCTGAATAAGGGGTTCTTGGGGAGAACACCCTTAGGTTTCTCACATAGCCACTGTCCTTTACCCTCCCCCACCCCATTTCTACCCCCAGCCTGACCTATGCAACCTTTGGCTAATGCATTGTCACGTCAGCCACTACCCACCACGGCAAAATGTATTCCATTCTACTCAGTAGGCTGGTCTCTACCTCCCCTCAGTCATTGGGCCTACCCAAATCCACTCCCTTCCTTCCCAAACTTAATGACACATCTATGTTATGCACCCTCAGAGTAATGACTACTAGTACCACACCACCCAGCGCCTTGTACCCCTATCCCCTCTGCAGCTTGCACTACTCATAATAGGAACCACTCACGTCACGATGACACTGCAAGCCTCTCCCACCCCTCACTTATCACCCTTATTGCTAAATTATCCCTCCTCATTAAAACCAGTGCTACCCCCCTTTGCCAGGTTACAAAACTCTGCTCATAACGTTCAACCCGCAGCCCACGTACAATCTCCTGCTCCTCTACCAGCAACCTAATTCCCTCGGCACTCCCTAGTACTCCTCTCATCAAGCAAGTCACTAAATCCATTGTTCTAGGCGACTTCAACTTGGGCTTCAATGACCCCACTGACGCTAAAGCAGCCTCACTTATCCATTCGCTACATGACATGAACTTCACACTATTAGTCTCATCCCCTACTCATGCCAAATGGTGGATACTAGATTGGATTCTTACAACCAATACCACTATCAACATCTCCTCCATCAGTCCAGTGCCCTGGTCGGATCATCGCCTAATAGATTTCACACATGTGCCGAATCCCTCTACTTAACCCAACTCTATTCTGGTCCGTAACACCCACAAACTCACACATGAGATCCTCCAGCACACGCTCCAGAGCCTACTTCCCCCACATGCCACCAGTCAATAACAGCCCATATGATTTAGCTACCACCAGAGCCTCTTCCATACCATGGACCAGCATGTCCGCCCTAAAACCTAGAGCTCTTAAACCATGTAACATTGGGTTCACAGAAGAACTTGTCACACGCCACAGAGGCACAAGAGTGCTAGAGCATCTCTGCAGGAAGCCCACCCTTGTAACACCACTAAGTCATACACGAAAGATGTAATCATTCATAGAGCTTCCTCCTATGACACCAGAATCTCCAACGCAAGCTCAAATGCCAAATAACTATTCGCTATTGTGAGGGGTCAGAAATGAGAGGCAGACGCAAAGTTGTCATTCTCTCATTATCAGAAGTGTTTATTAAACAGAAATGGGCTGGATGAACACCTCTGTATCCCTAATCTAAGCAGAGTTCCTCTGCCTAGGAAACTAAAACTAACGATCAGTCTGTGCCAAGTCATTATTCTTATAAAATGTCCTTGTGTCCAAAACATTCTAAGCTGGCCCTCACACCAGAAAAAAACAACTAAGGATGCAAGGAAATGCCTCTGACATATAGTTGGCAAAATGTGTTCATGATCAAAAGTAAATAGGCAAATCCAAAAGAACATTATTTTCCAAGGAGAAACCCTTGGATCCAGAGGGTGATTCCCTTCCGCTGGATTTTTAGGTAGGATGGCAAAAGGGTCCTTTTCCAAAGAAATGTCCTTGGTTCTATAAAATAGGTTCAGAAAGTTCTTGTGCAAACAATATATTGCATAACATTCAGCTCCTCCTTCGTTTCTTTGTAAGATACAGTACTGTCCTCTGCCCCATGCCTTAATGTTCATCCCACCCTCTTTGTTCTCACACAGTCCTCTGCTTCATGCATTCACCATCACCTGCCCCTCTTTATTATTCTCATACAGGCCTCTGCCCCATGCATTCACTATGTTGCCCTCTTTATTCTCATACAGTCCTCTGCCCCAAGCATTCACAATCATCACAGTCTTTATTCTCATACAGGCCTCTGCCCCATGCATTCACTATCATCATGCCCTCTGCATTCCGGTATACTCCTCTGCCCCATGCATTCACAATCCTCGTGCCCTCTTTATTCTCATACAGTCCTCTGCACCCAGCATTCACAATCATCAGTCTTTATTCTCATACAGTCCTCTGCCCTCATGCATTCACTATAATCGCGGCCACTTTATTTTCATACAGTCCTCTTCCCCATGCATTCACCATCATATCGCCCCGTTCTCATGCAGTCCTCTGCCCCATGCATTCACCATCATCTTGCCCTCTTTATTCTCATTTAGTCCTCTGCTCCATGCATTCACTATCACCTTGCCCTCTGCATTCCGGTATACTCCTCTGCCCCATGCATTCACAATCCTCATGCCCTCTTTATTCTCATACAGTCGTCTGCCCCATGCATTCACTATCATCTGCCCCTCTTTATTCTCATACAGTCCTCTGCCCCTAGCATTCACAATCATCACAGTCTTTATTCTCATACAGTCCTCTGCCCTCATGCATTCACTATAATCGCGGCCACTTTATTCTCATACAGTCCTCTTCCCCATGCATTCACCATCATATCGCCCCCGTTCTCATGCAGTCCTCTGCCCCATGCATTCACAATCATCTTGCCCTCTTTATTCTCATTTAGTCCTCTGCTCCATGCATTCACCATCATCTCACCCTCTTCATCTCATACAGTCCTCTGGCCCATGCATTCACCATCATCACAGAGTCCGTATTCTCATACAGTCCTCTGCCCCATGCATTCACTATCATCTGCCCCTCTTTATTCTCATACAGGCCTCTGCCCCATGCATTCACTACCATCTGCCCTCTTTATTCTCATTTAGGCGTCTGCCCCATGCATTCACTATCATCTAACCCTCTTTATTCTCATACAGTCCTCTGCTTCATGCATTCACTATCATCTCGCCTCTTTATTCTCATACAGTCCTCTGTCCCCAGCATTCACAATCATCAGTCTTTATTCTCATACAGTCCTCTGCCCTCATGCATTCACTATAATCGCGGCCACTTTATTCTCATACAGTCCTCTTCCCCATGCATTCACCATCATATCGCCCCCGTTCTCATGCAGTCCTCTGCCCCATGCATTCACCATCATCTTGCCCTCTTTATTCTCATTTAGTCCTCTGCTCCATGCATTCACTATCATCTTGCCCTCTGCATTCCGGTATACTCCTCTGCCCCATGCATTCACAATCCTCATGCCCTCTTTATTCTCATACAGTCGTCTGCCCCATGCATTCACTATCATCTGCCCCTCTTTATTCTCATACAGTCCTCTGCCCCATGCATTCACTATCATCACAGAGTCCGTATTCTCATACAGTCCTCTGCCCCATGCATTCACTATCAACTGCCCCTCTTTATTCTCATACAGGCCTCTGCCCCATGCATTCACTACCATCTGCACTCTTTATTCTCATTTAGGAGTCTGCCCCATGCATTCACTATCATCTAACCCTCTTTATTCTCATACAGTCCTCTGCTTCATGCATTCACTATCATCTCGCCTCTTTATTCTCATACAGTCCCTCTGCTCCATGCATTCACTATCATCTTGCCCACTTTACTCTCATGCAGTCCTCTGCCCCATGCATTCACTATCATCTGCCCCTCTTTATTCTCATACAGGCCTCTGCCCCATGCATTCACTACCATCTGCCCTCTTTATTCTCATGTAGGCGTCTGCCCCATGCATTCACTATCATCTAACCCTCTTTATTCTCATACAGTCCTCTGCTTCATGCATTCACTATCATCTTGCCCACTTTACTCTCATGCAGTCCTCTGCCCCATGCATTCACTATCATCTCATCCTCTTTATTCTCTTACAGTCCTCTTCACAAATCATTCACCATCGTCCTGCCCTTTTTGTTCTCATACAGTCCTCTGCCCCATGCATTTACTATCTGTCCTCCTTATTCTCATACAGGCCTCTGCCCCATGCATTCACTATCTGCCCTCATTATTCTCATACAGACCTCTGCCCCATGCATTCACTATCTGCCCTCTTTATTCTCGTACAGACCACTGCCCCATGCATTCACTATCTGCCCTCTTTATTCTCGTACAGTCCTCTGCTTCAGGCATTCACTATCTGCCCTCTTTATTCTCATACAGTCCTCTGCTTTATGCATTCACTATCTGCCCTTTTTGTTCTCATACAGTCCTCTGTCCCATGATGCATTCGCTATCATCTGCCCCCCTGTAGTCTTGTATAATCCTCTGCCCCATGCATCCACCATCATCTTGCCCTCTTTATTCTAATACAGTCCCTATGCTCCAGCATTCACAATCATCTGCCACTCCTCATCCTCATAGTCATCTTCCCCATGCAATAACCATCATCTCGCCCTCTTTGTTTTCATACAGTCCTCTGCTGCATGCATTCACCATCATCACAGACTTTATTCTCATCCACTCCTCTGCCCCATGCATTCACTATCTGCCCTCTGTATTCTCATACAGTCCTACGGCCCATGCATTCACTATCTTCTCACCCTCTTTATTCCCATAGTCCTCTTCCCCATGCAATAACCATCATCTCGCCCTCTTTGTTCTCATACAGTCTTCTGCCAAATTAATTCACTATCGTCTTGCCCTCTTTGTTCTCATACAGTCCTCTGCTCCATGCATTCCCTATCATCACAGAGTCTGTGATGATCACTATCACCATCACTATCATCTGCCCCTCTTTATTCTCATCTCTGCTCCATGATTTCACGATCATCTCGCCCTCTTTGTTCTTATATAGTCCTCTGCTCCATACATTCTCTATAATCACAGTCCTTCTCATACCGTCTTCTGGCCGATGCATTCACCATCATCTACCCCTCTTTATTCTCATACCGGCCTCTGCCCCATGCATTCACCATCATCTTGCCCTCTTTATTCTAATACAGTCCCTCTGCTCCAGCATTCACAATCATCTGCCACTCCTCATCCCCATACAGTCCTCTTCCCCATGCAATAACCATCATCTCACCCTCTTTGTTCTGATACAGTCCTCTGCTGCATGCATTCACTATCATCACAGACTTTATTCTCATAGACTCCTCTGCCCCATGCATTCACTATCTGCCCTCTGTATTCTCATCCACTCCTCTGCCCCATGCATTCACTATCATCTGCTCCTCTTTATTCTCAT
The DNA here is from genome assembly GCF_040938575.1 of Ambystoma mexicanum. Taxonomy (NCBI): domain Eukaryota; kingdom Metazoa; phylum Chordata; class Amphibia; order Caudata; family Ambystomatidae; genus Ambystoma; species Ambystoma mexicanum. The sequence goes on along the minus strand of NC_090923.1, from coordinate 43,384,414 downwards.
ACAGTCCTCTGCCCCATGCATTCACCATCATCTGCCCCTCTTTATTCTCATACAGTCCTCTGCCCCATGCATTCACCATCCTCTGCCCCATGCGTTCAATATCATCTGCCCCTCTTTATTCTCATACAGTCCTCTGCCCCATGCATTCACCATCATCTGCCCCTCTTTATTCTCATACAGTCCTCTGCCCCATGCATTCACTATCATCTACCCCTCTTTATTCTCATACAGTCCTCTGCCCCACGCATTCACTATCTCACCCTCTTCATGTAATACAGTCCTCTGCCCCATGCGTTCAATATCATCTGCCCCTCTTTATTCTCATACAGTCCTCTGCCCCATGCAGTCACCATCATCTGCCCCCTTTATTCTTATACAGTCCCTCTGCTCCAGTATTCACTATCATTTACCCCTCTTTATTCTCATACCGGCCTCTGCCCCATGCATTCACTATCTGCCCTCATTATTCTCATACAGTCCTCTTCTGGCCGATGCATTCACCATCATCAAAGTGTCTGTATTCTTATACAGTCATCTGCCCCATGCATTCACTATCATCTACCCCTCTTTATTCTCATACCGGCCTCTGCCCCATGCATTCGCTATCATCTGCCCCTCTGTAGTCTTGTATAATCCTTTGCCCCATGCATTCACCACCATCTTGCCCTCTTTATTCTAATACAGTCCCTCTGCTCCAGCATTCACTATCCTCTTCCCCTCTTTATTCTCATACAGTCCTCTGCTCCATGCATTCACTATCATCTCATCCTCTTTATTCTCATACAGTCCTCTGCCCAATTAATTCACTATCGTCTTGCCCTCTTTGTTCTCATCGAGTCCTCTGCTCCATGCATTCACTATCTGCCCTCTTTATTCTCATACAGTCCTCCCCCCCTTGCATTCACTATCACCTGCCCTCTTTATGCTCATACAGTCCTCTGCCCCATGCATTCACTATCATCTGCCCTCTTTATTCTCATACAGTCCTCTGGCCCATGCATTCCCTATCATCACAGTCTGTCATCTCACCCTCTTCATGTAATACAGTCCTCTGCCCCATGCGTTCAATATCATCTGCCCTCTTTATTCTTATACAGTCCTCTGCCCCATGCATTCACTATCATCTTCCCCTCTTTATTCCCATAGCCCTCTTCCCCATGCAATAACCATCATCTCGCCCTCTTGGTTCTCATACAGTCCTCTGCTCCATGCATTCACTATCATCTCATCCTCTTTATTCTCATACAGTCCTCTGCCCAATTAATTCACTATCGTCTTGCCCTCTTTGTTCTCATCGAGTCCTCTGCTCCATGCATTCACTATCTGCCCTCTTTATTCTCATACAGTCCTCTGCCCCATGCATTCACTATCACCTGCCCTCTTTATTCTCATACAGTCATCTGCCCCCCTTTATTCTCATCATAGAAATGTGATTGTTAGCATATGCAACACTCGTATGGAATTCTAAACTTTAGCTTGCATCGCATCCAGATTGAAATGTGTTTGTTGACATGTGCCACACTCAGAATTCTGTAGTTTAGCTTGCGTCGCATCTAGATAGAAATGTGATAGCATATGCCACACTCGTATGGAATTCTGAACTTTGGCTTGCATCGCATCCAGATAGAAATGTGATTCTTAGCATGCACCACATTTCGAATTCCGAACTTTGGCCTACGTCACATATGGATGGAGATGTGAATGTTAGCATACACCACACATAGATGGAATCCCATATTTGCAAGGACAGCAATGCCAACTAACCAATCTACTAACAATTTCATCCCTCTGCTTACACCTCTCAAACTCTAACCAAACAAAACCACAAGCCTAAAACGCAGCAATCCGCACATACTTCACAACACTGCAACAACAAAACAAACCACACATAGACTTGCACAACAGCACACTATGGCTACCAACCGTAAAACACCCCAAACCCAGCCAACGGACCCACCGGGCTGAGGCTGGCAACAGCACATTACTGCTCTCTTGCACTTTTCCAGCTTATTCCCACTAAACCAACCCACTCCCCCCCCCTTTTTTCAGAGCCGCCAGAGCACCAGGGGACCACTTCGGTGGTGATAGTGCGCGGTACAAATATCCTTTAACATTAACATCTCACCCTCTTTATTCTCATACAAGCCTCTGCCCCATGCATTCACTATCATATCACCCTCTTCATCTCATACAGTCCTCTGGCCCATGCATTCACTATCATCACAGAGTCTGTATTCTCATACAGGCCTCTGACCCATGCATTCACCATCATCTGCCCCTCTTTATTCTCATACAGTCCTCTGCCCCATGCATTCAATATCCTCTGCCCGCTTTATTCTCACACAGTCCTCTGCCCCATGCATTCAATATCACCTGCCCACTTTATTCTCATACAGTCCTCTGCCCCATGCATTCAATATCATCTGCCCCTCTTTTTTCTCATACAGTCCGTGAAGCAGTTGTGTAAAAGAGCCACTTTGCCATCCTTGAAACAGTGTGTAAAAGAGACACTTTTCCATCTGTGAAGCAGTTGTGTAAAAGAGACACTTTGCCATCTGTGAAAGTTGTATAAACGAGCCACTTTTCCAACCGTGAAGCAGTTGTGTAAAAGAGAGACTTTGCTATCCGTGAAGCAGTTGTGTAAAAGAGACACTTTGCCATCCTTGAAACAGTGTAAAAGAGACACTTTGCCATGCGTGAAGCAGTTGTGTAAAAGGACACTTTGCCATCCTTGAAACAGTGTCTAAAAGAGCCACTTTGCCATCTGTGATACAGTTTTGTGAAAGAGCCACTTTTGCCCGGCAGGAGAAACATTCTTGCCCTTCTTAAGGAATCATTGTTTGGAAAACAACATTTTTCATCGTCTTTCTTGAAATAATCCAGGGGAAGGGAACTGCCCTCTGGATCTAAGGATGTTTCCTTGGAAGAAACTCTTTTTGTTAGACTTTTCTCCATTTGAACCCTTTTTGGGCTAAACCTAAATCAAAAGACACTTTTCATTACACTTTTTAGTTGTTTATCTCTAGTGTGAGGGTCAGATAGGTTTTGGACACAAGGACGTGGACACAAGGACAGTATATATAATTGTGATGCCGAGACACCTACTGATCTTTAGTTTTAGTTTCCTAGGCAGGGAAACTCTTTAGGAAAGGGACAGAGGCCTTTATCCAACCCTTTTACCTTTAATAAAGATGTCTGATGTTGAAAACACTACCACTTTGAGTCCGCCTCTCATTTCTGACCCCTCACAACACTCATAAAAATGATTCTTCTTGACCTCTAAGTGTGTGTCTCTTTCTCTGACACTCTACACAGTACTCTCACTGCACGTCTGCTGGCTGTTCCATCATGGATGCATTCTCATTATTTCCACTTTTACACCTCCAAAACAGAGGTTCGATTTTCCATGATTGCACTATTCCTTCCACTCTCCCTCTGCCATCTTCTTTCCCCTCTCCACTATTCCTACCGCTCCCATCTCATTTACCCTCTCTACTATTCCTCTCACCCTCTGCAATCTCCTTTCCACTTTCTATTATTCCTCTCTCCCTCTGTAATCTCTGCACCCATCTCCACTATTGCTACTCTTCACCCTTACCTCTGCCATCTCCTTTCCCCCTTCTACTATTCCTACCTCTCTCCCTCCCCCTCTGCCATTTCCTTTCCCGTCTCTAATATTCCTACCTCTCGCCCGCCCTTTTCCATCTCCTTTCCCTTCTCCACTATTCCTACCTCTCTTCCTCCCTCTGCAATCTCCTTTCCCCCTCAACTATTGCTACTCATCACCCTCCCTCTGCCATCTCCTTTCCACTTTACTATTCCTACCACTCCCCCCTCTGCCATCTCCTTTCCCTTCTCTAGTATTCATACCTCTTTCCCTCCTTCTGCAATCTCCTTTCCCCTTGCCACTATTGCTACCCCTTGCTCTCCCTCTGCCATCTTGTTTCCACTCTCTACTATTCCTACCTCTCCCTCCCTCTGCCATCTCCTTTCCCCCTCTCCAATATGTCCACCTCTCTCCCACCTCCCTCTGCCATCTACTTTCCCCTCTCTAGTATTCCCCCTCTGCCATCGCCCTTCCCCTCTCTAGTATTCCTACCTCTCTCCCTCCCTCTGCAATCTCCTTTGCACTCTTTACTATTCCTACCTCTCCCTCCCTCTGCCATCTCCCTTCCCCTCTCCACTATTGCTACTCCTCACCCTCCCTCTGTCATCTATTTTCCACTCTCTACTATTCCTACCTCTCCCTCCCTCTGCCATAGCCTTTCCCTGCTCTAGTAGTCCTACCTCTCTTCCTGTGACATCTCCTTTCCCCATCTTCACTATATTCCTTTTTTGAAGTCTGCCTGCAATCTTGAGTCATTTTTTATTCTAAACTTTCCGTTTCAGCGCCAATATTTCTAATATTTCTTCAACTTAACTTTAGAATATTCACAAATGCGGCGCATTCCCCATCTTTCACATCACAAGACGTATTTCCAGACTGGTCTTTGCTTATTTCTGCCATCGTTGCGCTCTTCTAATTGGCATTCAGGCCTATCCACTTGCTCCCTTGCGGTGCATTTTTAACTCAGCTATCCCTATCCTATTCAGTCTCTCCTCTCACACTTCTATCTCCTCTTCTATCCAGTCCATTTGTTGGTTTCCCTTCAAATCGCATCTTCTTTTTCATTTTCTCTGCATTGTCTTTATTGTTCAGGCTTGACTCCATCCGATGTTTCTACTTTTGTCTCAATCTATGTCCCAGCTCACACTTTATATTGTTAAACACTTATTCTCCTGTTAGTTCCTATGCCTTCCCGGTTTCAATTCTTTTTAATGAATTAAACACAAACATTGCAGGGGTCGAATTTAGGATTGGATAAGCAGGAGCTAAAGGCATCTCCTGGATACCTCAGTGACCAGGAGCTACCACTGGGGAACAAGGAGCTAGTACATAGCATTCCGCACATAAGAGGCCCACTTATTATTTGGTCTATTACTTATTACTCTTTATGGTTTAAGTTTTGTATAGCTGTGTCCTAAATGCACAAAATGAAATTCACATAAGTGCGTTTGTTCAGCATCAGTTGGAGCCAAAAGTAGCTCCCAGTAGCTATTGCCGACAAGTTAAGCAGGCTCTTCTAGGCGACAAGCAGGAGCTAAATAGCTCCCAGCTACCCTCAATTTCGACTGTCTGTGTTGGAAAACTTTGCTTCTTGCCATTAGGTCTTCCCCAACTCTTTCCATATTCTGCTCTACTCTTAAAGCTCACCTGCTCCCTTTCCATCTGTAACTACAATATTTAATCATTTTGTCAATATTTGGATTACTTGGCAGTAGGGATGAAACGGTATAATGGTATACCGTTAAAGACACCGTGAACAACTTAACTGAACAATAATAACCGTCACGTTGTTTACACCGGTATACCGTTTATACCGTTAAGTGTGCTTTTCAATCTGATTTGAAAAGGCTGCAGTAAGCAAGTGCTGCGCAGTCTTGGTCTTTCACTGTTGGATGTGCCGTCTGCCAAGGGGGCCTTGTTTGGCAGACAAGAGCATAGGGAAAGTGAGGCCACATTAGTAAATGCAGCTTTGCTGCTGTGACTGCTCTTTCTCTGTGATCAGTAGAGTCGGGTCAAAGATCAGCTGACTTCGAGCAAATTGTGGTGAAAGCTGCCCAGTGCCTGAACCTTTGCGTTCCCCATGCAAAGCTGGTAACGATGAGCTGACTGACTGGCTCTGTAAACATACAACAGACTCCAGTTCATAGACTCCGCCAGGCCTGGATTTCATGGGCAAACTAGAACAAAGTTATTTTGTTTCAGGCATTATTTATTTGAAAGGCAGCATACAGATTTTAAACGTTTTCACACAGTCCTGCTGCTCCGCGCTACAGGACAGATCTTCTATGGTGATTGTCCCAATTTTCAATTTGCAATTAGCAAGATCACTGGGACGTCACAAGGGTGAGCTGAGGGCCTGAACTGAAAGTGAGCATTTTATTTTTCCTTTTGTTCGTATGTAAACAAATGTAATACAATGTTCAGTGACTTGCAAAACAGTGGAGCCAGGAGCACTTTGCTTAGCAACCACTCAGCCAGCAGGAGCAGAAATGTATCGATTCAGCCTGGCCCGGCATCATGTGCCATTAGTTCAGTAAGTTAAGGTCCTACTGCACTGAGCAAACACACATTGGAACAGCTCTTGCTGTGGCTGTGCAAATTGTGAAAAAAAGGACGGCCAGTGAAAGTCATGCATATCGAAATACTCTCCCCAAGGTTTAGATTCAAGGAACTTCAGTTTCTCATGGTCATGGATTGGATAGCCATCCAGTTCTGTTAGAATTCTGGGATTTGTAGTTTTCCCACCAATTTGAAAGATGGGGAACTACACATCCCAGAATTCAAAGGGGGGAATTAACTGGATGCCCTTCTGATGCATTTACACAAACAACTTTAGCTCTGTAGAGCAGGCATGGACTGGCCTTTAGGGTATAGGCTCATGGCCGAACCAAAAACGCGAAATGCTTTTGTGGGCCAGTTTTTTGGGTTAAAGTGAGGCACTTTTCTGGCCAAAGTGGGCCAGTTTGAGTGACTTCACTATGCGGCTAATCGTTTGGACCACTGCTGCTGAATATTATTTTAAATGTACAATTTGCATCACATTTTATCAAAAATCTTCCCCTTGGGTTCTATTCAAACATTGTTCCAAAAGGAATGAATTCCCATGTGCAACTGTGGGCCACTTTTATGTTGGAGGCCGAGACAATTTTATGCCCCATTCGGACCCTGCTGTAAACTGTGTGAACACTGGGCCCATCAGTGCTTTCTGCTAGTAAATAAACTGCCCCCACACTGTCCTCTGTGTAGATTTGCACATTGGCACTAGAGTTGTTGCTTCGCTTGATCCTTCACCTACCTGCCTTCTGCATATGGCACTGGACTCAGGCAGGACAGATTCTACATTCAATTTGAAGTATCCCGAGCAATGGGGGTGAAATATTTCTTAGGTCTATTCTCAATTTGTGACACCACCCATGAAAGCATTCCTCCCTCTGAATTCTCATCACAAGGGCCCTAATGCACTCAGACCTGGGGAAAACGGTAATGATGGGGCTGTGGTGAGGTGGTGGTCTAGGCCATATTTGTGCCGATATGTATTTTAACTTTGTCATTTTCAAAGTTTATTTTTTGCCACTATCTTTAAGAAGGTAAATGAACATGTATTGCAAGAATCAAGAAAGAAATCCACAGCGCCCACTGAACGCTGTCCCTTAAGGATCACATGGTCAGTGGTGACTCCGACATCAGACCTTCATAATACACCAGGCAGATGGAAAAATCTATAGTGATTAGATCACTATGCAACCTTTCGTTGTGTCTGTGTTGGCTATGACATTTTTACAAAAGAAAGACAATTACATGGGTTTTCAGACCGCACACGAGTGGCTTTTCTCCCTTTAATGGGAGAAAGAGTTGTCAAAACAAACTTTCTCGCAGCGAGGGGTCATGATGCCCATGCCATGTGGTTCCAAAAAAATGCAAGTTGAGGCTAGTTTTCAAAGCGATGACCTGTGACTGAGCAGCAAGCTCATTGCTCAAAATGTGCATCATAACACTTCCACTAGTTACTCATTCATTCAAGGCGATCAACAAGTGAGCGCCATGAAAGACCAATTCTGCAGCCGCCTTAGATTCCCGGAGGATCAGCTAAATCTCTGCAGAGACAAGTTTCAAAATGCTACCTTGCTACAGCTGGAAAATCCTGCCTGCATATTCGTAAGATAACTAAAAAGCATTGACTTAATGGTATAGTTAAAGAACTTCAAATGCAAAAAAAATAAATATTTCTTTTGGTACAAGTAGTTTCAGTTGGAGTAGTTTTTAATGCTGTTCCGTAAACCGCACATGCCTGACACAAAATCAATATGTTAGCAATAGGAAGAATAAATACAGTGCCAAGAAGGAAAAGGACTCACTTTGGGTTGGCGTCTTTGGGGTTTATATATTTGTTTGGGCATTTATACAGCGCTACAAACCCTGAGGTATCTGAGCGCTGCTTATTTCCCACGGTGTGTGGTGCTCATTTATCGACCTTGGAAGGATGAAAGGCCGAGTCAGGCTAACATGTCAGTGATTACTGAAAAACCTTTTGTCCCGCTATATATACATATACATACACACTACCATCAGCCTCCATTGATCTGTGGCATGCAGATTATCAAGATGGCAACATGTTCATCTTCACCAGTAGCCAGTGGGGGAGCTAAAAGCCTAAATGATCACTTAAGAAAAACTATAAATTTTTCTTAACCAGTCGCAGCAGCGCTCCCCCCCCATCCTCCTCTCCACACGTGCGTTTGTGTTGTTAGTTGGAAGCAAGGAGTGGCATTTCAGTGGAAAGTATTTTGAAAATCCCAATTCTGGCCCTGGGTGCCTGGTTTTGTTTGTGATGATAAATCTGACAATGTATGACCTTTTAAGAAAATATTTGTTAAGATTAGTGAACTCCACCTGCTATACCGTGATAACCATGATATACCGTCATTTGACAAGAAGGTTATCGTACCGCCATAAAACTAATACCGTGACACCCCTACTTGGCAGCTAACACAGTCCCTAAGGGGGTGGGGGGCAATAGAGGGGCAGTTGGCATAGTGGGCTGTCCCTTTGGCCCTCAGGTTGCCTCCACTCCCGTGTAGGGGAGGCTGGAAACAGGGGGGCAGAGCCTGTTAGGGACGGACAGCTGGAAGAAACCCTTTCCGGCCCACAGGGTCTTGTATCCCCCATCCGCATCGAGGTACTCATCTTTGTTGTTTGGTGGCCAGGATGATTTGTCAAGGATTCGGAGGATAAGGTGAGGTGGGGATGGACACATTAGATGCAGAACCTCGCAGGGACCTGCGTTGCCCGGTTGTACCTCCACCGCCGAGCCTGCCATATGGCATATGTGTGATGCTGTAGTCGGCTCTTTAATGCCCTGCCGCCTGGTTCTGTTAGTACCCCGGCCATGGCACGCCTCGGTCAAAGGGGGCAGCAACATATGTGTGCTTGGTAGCTGGGGTTCACCTCGAAGCACCCTGCAAATGCCTGGACAGATTTAACAATGAATTCCCCGTTTAGCCCCAGAAAGCGGAGTAGCTTAAGGTGTAGGGGTGATACCTTTGAAGCGGGCGGTAAGGGATCTAATCCCGGATACATGGACTCGCTCTGCCGGTGACATCACACGTAGGGAGCCAGCTTTAAGGAGAAGAAGGCTATGCTTAGATTCCCCAGCCATTACAATAGTGCAATGGTTGGCGTTTTATTTTCTGAGCTCGGAATGCCCAAAGCAATATATGGGCATTCAAGGATGATTTCTGGTTGTTTTTTTTTATTTTAAACGACCGTTATCATGCCACTTACAATAGCACGGTGGCTAGGTGTTGGGGAGAGAACCGCAATACAGCACATTTGAAGTGTAAAGAGTGCTCCAGACGTTCAATGGGCATGAGTTAAGCTCTGCAATTTGCGATTCTTCCCTTTCCACTCCTAAAGGAATCCCTTTATCAGGTTTGCAAAGAGTTAGTAAAAAAATGCCCAGAGTTCGGGATGCCCCAGTCGCTTCTTCTGCAAGAATGGTGGGGTTTATTTAATGGAATAAAGCTACTAGTAGAGGGCCCTTGCTGCCATGTAAAGACTGCTTTAATTGCAGTGCTCGTGATTAACAAAGAGTATCAGTATGTTACTAATGCTAACTCCAATTAGTCGCTACTCCACGTCTTCACAAGGCTGTGCCAGCAGTGCTATTGAACATAACACTGAGCGATGGCGTCAGGCCCTGGCAACTTTTCCAGCAATTATGTTCTGTTATTTGTATAGTGCCCACTGCCATGGATACAGCGTCAAAGCGCTGCGAGTTAGAAAGCCCTTCCTGGTAGTACATGGAGGAGAGAGCACTGGGGAAGAAAAGGACTACAGCCAGGCTCTACAGCTCAAAGTGGAACAGTCAAAGGATTTGGGCCGGTAGTTGATACATGGTGTTTGCAGTGATTACGAGTGTATATTCTAATTCATTGTCATTATCTCCAACAGATGCAAAAGTGTGGGTCACCAGGCATTCGTTTGTGGCGCACGCAGAGAGGAAGGTACTACAGTGTCTCTCAGGAGGGTGGTGAAGTTGGTTTACAGAAAGCAAAATTGGTTTGGCTTGTTGTCTCAGGTATGCTTTGGGCCACCCTGCTGCCCACAGTTGAGAAACACCTGAGGTTGGGCGCAGCTCCAGGTGTCCTAGTGATCCACCTGTGGGTAATGATAGATGCTGCCCCCTAAGTTAAGAAACACCTGAGGGTGGGCGCGGCTCCAGGTGTCCTAGTGATCCACCTGCGGGCAATGATAGATGCTGCCCCCTCAGTTAAGAAACACCTGAGGTTGGGCGAGGCTCCAGGGTGTCCTAGTGATCCACCTACGGGTAATGACAGATGCTGTCCCCTCAGTTGAGGAACACCTGAGGTTATGTGTGGCTCCAGGTGCCCTAGTGATCCACCTACGGGTAATGATAGATGCTGTCCCCTCAGTTAAGAAACACCTGAGTTTGGGCGCGGCTCCAGGTGTCCTAGTGATCCACCTGCGGGTAATGATAGATGTTGCCCCCTCAGTTAAGAAACACCTGAGGTTGGGCGCAGCTCCAGGTGTCTTAGTGATCCACCTGAGGGGGTAATGATAGAGCATTTCTGGGAAGGCGTTTACTCTTGCGTCAGATGCAGGACACCATAAGGGCCTTGACTCGGTTGTTGGTAGGATTGGAAATAGTATGGTCTGAGATAATCCCCAGACAGGAATGGCGAGGTGCTGGGTCGGGCAAAGCAGTCGAAAGCTCTAGGCAAATGATAAACAGGACAATGGAAAGTTCATGCAGAGGGAAGGGCTGGGTTTCACCACAAATAGAATTCTTGGGGAAAAGGACCTGGCCAATTATGCATCTGATGGGGTGCACCAACTGGCGGAGGGACATGTCCTATTCCTCTTAGACATTTTTGGGAGAACTCTCGAGAGCGGGATGCACGGTGAGGGGAGCGCATGGTGTCTGCACATATAGGTGCAGGGGTCTTGTGGGTCATGGGGGCAACCCCCAAGGAGTAGTGGAGTATCCGCTTTGCTTAGGTAGTTCTCAAAAGTAAGTATTCGGATAAGGAAAAGGGATGGTGAGACAATGATTGGATCAGGCACTTGCGCAATCCCTTGGCTTAGTAGGATCGTTGTCTGTTCTCCCCTTGTTCCCCCCCTGCCTCGCCGCACCTTGAAACACTTGAGTATAGGCGTGTTACAAATGCCATATCATATCATTACTGACAGGAACATTCATTTCTCCCAGTCGTACTGTGTCTGTTCCCTCCCGTGTGCTGGAAAGATCCCAAGACTGAGCTAAATAATGTAAAACTGTAGGCTCATGGGAAACAGGAAGGTTATACCTCCCAGAAGGAGCAGGGCCAATAAGAGGAGGAGGCTGGCCCGCAAAGGTTAGTACTGGGACGAGTAGGCCTAGGCGTAATGAGGATTACCGATAAATAATCCGATCATGAAGCCTCGCTCCTGCATTCACCCCCAGATAGCCGTCCTGGACCCGTATGCCACATGCAACAAGCTATTCGCCCCAGTCACATTCCGGGAAAGCACTTTTAAATCTACCTTTACAGAGTCCGCATCTGCTTGGTGGTTTTCATTGTCCAGGGGAGAAGAAAGCTTGCTATCAACACCATCGAGTCAATCTACCGCTTCTTTGCTCAGTGCAGCTGGCGCAGATGGTAGTATTTATTGGACTGGTTACAGTGCAGTTTGACAGGGGTGCACTGGGGTGTATAGAAACTGAAGATAGATCGAAACTCTATTGATAAGAGGCCCTCAAGCAGGTCTTGATCCTTCAGTGTGATTTGAATAAAATCTGTATCACCCTTCGCCATCCCAGTGGATGCATTTATTTACCAGTGAAGATTGCGTTTCATAACTAGCTCGCCTCAATCTTGTGACATCATACAGGTAAACATCCCAATCTTTCCTCCTTCTTAGTGGGTTCCCCCCGTTTATAGCAAAATTCCCAACAAAACCCAGCACCCGTCGATTGCAATTAAGAGGGCCATTAAAAATGTTAGGTTGGTCAACCATACCTTTGATACTATATATTAGGTCGAGGGGTAGCCAACAGAGGTAACATGGTGCCACTTACTCTATCACAGTCTACAGGACCCGCTCTCTAACGGCTAGCAAAACAAGTGCCCCCAGGAGGCACCCCAGGTCTGCCTCTCCCTTCGGCCAAAGGAGCTCTAGGCATACTTTTGTTAAGTTGCCGATTATGAGGAGGCTTATTTTTCTCCGGCTCACTGGTTGCAGCAGTAGGCAGATCCTGTTTACTGCTTGCTGAGGCTGGCGCTGCCTCCTGCATCACCCCAATCTCAATAATTGTGGACAGCCTGTTTACAACGCTCTTCAGTAGGTTTACTTCTTTAATAGTGTTGGATAGAGAGGCCAGTATTCCTTGATGGCACGTACAGTCAGTTGATGTAGTCTTACTGCCAAGTGATCTGCCCAAAGGCTTCTGCTTGGACATCGCTACGACCCCTCTAGTAATTAGGCTAGTTGACTGTGCCTTCAACTGTTGAATGGCTTTCCCCCCACCCTACATCCCCCCCCTTGCCCAGTTGATCGAGTCATCCTGTGCTCCAACCGCTTTGCTCAAAATATTAAAACGGTTTGATAAAAGGAATATCAGTTACCAGAGGTACAGCATCAGACGTTGTAGGTAACGTCGACATCTTTAGCACCTCAAAAGGAGTTACACAGGCAGGTTGATTGCAAACAGTTAAGATAGGACAATGTGGACGCTCAACGTGATCAGTGGCCATTCATTGTAAAATCTCTTACACCTCCAACACCTCCCACTCCTGATCTTTTTGCAAAGCAGCAATGCCGCTGTTGGCTAGGAACCCTTCTCGGGAGCGGTTGTAGATGTTAACTGGGGAGGGGGAATGAGGTGGCATTCAATAGGATTCCTGCCCGGTCAGTTGTTCAGACTGAGATGGGATGACAGAATTCCTGCCTTCAGTTTCAGTAAAGGGATTCACTACCTTACACTCCTCCAATGGGTCGGCTTTTCCATCACCCTGCTTAATACCCATTTCCCATGATACGATCTTAAAGACAGCGTTAGCACTAGAACCAGTCTCCAATGGGTCACATTGAATTGGGGACAGTTGTAAAGCATTTGGGTTCACACTGCAATTAGTGGTCAAAGGGCAGCTTGTAATTGGCCCCGCTGTATTAACAGCATCATTGGTGTCGATTGGTTCTATATCACCCAGAAGATCCTTTATCCTGGTTATCAGGACGTTTACCGGGGATACTGGATTGGCTGCTTTCCCTTTTTGCCATATCTAGTGCGGGTGATGCAGAGTGATATCAATATAAAACTAGTCAACAGTATAAACACAATAACATGTATACACACGTTAATGCAAATTAGTACTGACTATGCAAATCAAACAAAATCTATACAAATTGTTACGAGTCTGGGCAAGTCTGGCTGGACTAATACAAGGCTATGCAGTCAACAATGTCAATACAAAACTGTTCAGGGATGTCCTACACAGATCTGTACTATACTAGCCCAGCAATATTTATGCAAAATACTGCAAAATGCTGATGGTCTGTGCAAATCCAGTAATACTTATGCCAAGTTCCACAAGTCTGAAAAATGACTGCAAAGTCTGTGCAAAGCCAGCAATATTTGTGCAATATACTGCAAGTCTGTAAAAATCAAGCAGTGTTTGTGCAAAAAGGCAGATCTAGCAATACAAATACCTAAGCCTGTACAAAGCTATGCAAAATTTTACGAGGACGGTGTAGTCTTTTTCGGATGCAAAAGAAGCAGGATATAAAAAAAGAAAGCTGTACCGCACACCTGTCTATGATGAGCAAGTGAGTGGCGCAGATATTGGTTGCATTAAAATCACTTCCTGAAAACCGATGTAAACCATAACTCAAAGTTCGCTTCGAAGGACAAGGGCGGGAAGCGAAAAGCATGCAGACTGGGCCATATGCTAGTCCTTTCAGTTCAGTATGTGCTCCTTCGATTAGAGTTGGTTATAACGCTTACCGAGTCAGAAGCAAGTCTGTCACAGGTCTGTTCCTGTGTTGTCGCATCGTGGCCGATGTTCTCCTTCTACAGAAAAGCACTGCTGCCGCTAACTGCCACAGACAGCAGTGCCCTTTCCCCAGCAGGCTTACGCCGCAAGGGCGAGCCCGCTCAGGTTTTGAAGGTGAAGGGGTTGCTTCCTCCTTCCTCCCCTGGGGGGTGTGGCCAACTTCAACCGCGTTCAACGGTACCTGGCTTGCAGCTCACAGCGCAGACAGCAGCGTCCTTTCCCCGGCGGTCCAAATGATCATCCTTGACAGTGCTGCAATTGCCAACATGCTTTGACCATGATTTGCAAAAACAGAAGATTCTGCCATTACTGTGTTCATAACCTACATCAAATCTCAGCCTCAATATCTAACAAGAATAGATTTCATTGGGGATGTGTACAGGCCCGACAGCTTGAACCGTGACACATGCAGTAAAAGGGGAAAAGGATTTCCGAAAAAAAATAGAACCAAGAAATGGCCATCCTAAAAATTGGCAGGAGTTTCTCCTGTTTTATGAAAATAAGACTAGATTATTCTCTTTTTTTTGTCCAAAACCTTAACAGCCATTGACACGAAAAAGCAGGTAATTGCTACAAACAGTATCAATGTTCTTTCTGTAAATCAAGAGATCTTGGGACTGGCTACATGTTCACTCGAAGAAGCTGACACTCGCATACGACCCGATTTATGTGATGCTGTGGAACAATGATATATCCTATCTGAGGTTTATTTTAAATTTGTATTTTATTGGACATTTGTATGATGCCTATACAGAAGTGTTTCCAGGCGCCACAGGACAAGAAGGGGGAGGGGTAACATGGGATATCATACGAATAGCAGAAACAATCCTACTATGCAAGTGCTAAAGGATAAGTGCAAGCGGAAAAGATGGGGAGAAGTGCGATAGTCGGGGGGACTCTACGAGCGGTGAGGGCAAGTGCTGTAGCAGGCCGGGTGGTAAGTGCCAGGGGTGAGGGGGGGAATGCAGTGGGCAGGTGGACTGTGTGGGGATAGTAGTTCTACAGATAAGGGGTGCATCAGCCACTTTTACTCCCTAAAAATAAAAAATGGGAGTACAAATATTCCCAACAAAAAATGGGAAACAGACACATATGACCTTGTGCTCCATGGATATATTTGGATCAGCAGTGCAACCTAGTACCACAGGAAGAAATTGCTATTACAGCCTGATGGGAAGAAGTAAACATGTATCTTTTAATGTGTATTAATAACTAGGTGCAAAGAAATAATTATTACAAAAATATTTTTACTCGCTTATAAAATACTCCTATTGGGAATTGAACTTACATGTTTACACCCTAAAAATCATTTTATTCTCAACTTAAAACAAAAGGGAGATAAATACTCCCACTTCAAAATCTTATCTGGAGCACTGGGGGATAGTCCAGGGAAGGGAGCCCAAGGGCAAGTGCTGGTGAAGGGTAGAGACTGGTGGGGGTGGGCTTGTCCCTGTATTACTCAGAAGGGACCAGGCCCCAGTCACAGTGGCAGGTGGAGAACGTAGCAAGAGAGTGGGAGATGGAAGGCAGAAGAGAAAAGGAAGGCCTTGAGAAGTATCCAGATCTTCAGTAGATCAGGCTCAAGTCTGATGGCGAGAGGGAGGCTGTTCCAGAGGGAGGCGTCAGCCGAGAGAGGGATCTACCACCCACTTGCTGCTTGGAGAAACATCTGACCTTCAGAGAGTTGGAGCCAGAGGACCGAAGGGTTCTGGCTAGACGGTATTTAGGAATGGAAACCTGGATGTAGAGAGGTTGCGCTATACAAATGTCAAAAATAAATAAATATACAAATTCTTTAGAATAGAATCTTGTTTGTTCTTTTCTTTGCAAGGAAGCATAAACGAAGATGACGTTTGGAGTGATTATGAGTGCATATGCCAAATCCTTGTGATTATCTCCAGCACATGCAAAGGTGTAGGCCATTCGGCATACGTTTGTGGCGCATCCAGAGGAGGGCACTACAGTGGCTCCAGGGACAGGGGGCAAAGTTGGTTTACAGACAACACATCTGGTTTGGCCCGGTGTCTCAGGGATGCGATGGGCCACCGTGCTGCCCACAGTTAAGAAACAGCTGAGGTTGGGTGCGGCTGCATGTGTCTTAGTAATTCACCTGGGGGGGGGTAATGGTAGAACGTTGCTGGGAAGGCATTTTTCTCCTGCGTCACATACGGTTCCATGTCATTTCATTGAGGGATGTTTTTTCATGTTTTTTTTTCCACACCCAATTTATATATTTTTCTAACCCCAGTCCAAAAAATGTGATGAGTTTTTTCAACAAATAAGTTGCGGTAAAAAACCCAGCGAAAAAAACATCCTGTGATGAAAAGACATTGTTCCTCACATACAGGACATCATAAAGGCCTCTGCGCAGTTGTTGGTAGGAATAGAAAAAGAATGGTCTGAGATAATCCCCAGGTGGGAATACCAAGGTGCCGGGTTGGGCAAAGCAGTGGAAAAGTCTCGGCAAATGATAAACAGGACAGAAATGTTAATGCAGAGAGAAGGTGTGGGTTTCATCAGACAGGATGATTGGGGAGAAGGACCTGGCCAATTGCGCACATGATGGGGTGCACCAATTGGCCCAGGGACATAACGTATGTTTCTTAGACATTTTCAGGGCACTCCCGAGAGCAGGATGCATGGTGAGGAGAGCGCATGGTGGATTTTGCTCTGATTACTTACCGGTAATCTTCATTACTCCTAGTACCACTCTTCCTCGTCACAGTACTTCCCTAATGAGGCTCTTGCCTCCGACACAGGACCTTCTTTTATTTCTTTGTATCCCTATAACTCCTCCCCCATACCCATGTCACTCAGTTTCATATTACCAAGCCGGAGCATGGGACATTCCCCGCATGGAGGGTCAGGAGGGGCGTCAGTACTGTGGCGAGGAAGAGTAGGACTAGGAGTAATGAAGATTACAAGTAAGTAATCAGAGCATTACTTCCACTTCCACTCTTCCTAGTCCCAGTACTTACCTCATGAGGTATACCAAAGCAGCAACGGGGAAAAAGGTCCCAATGAGACACAGAGCCAAAAACAGTGCAGAAAAACAAACCCCTGAGTTGGACACAATCAACCTATAGTGGTTGATGGAAATGTTTTGATCAGCCCAGGTGGCAGCCCCACAAATCTCCTGCAGAGAAATCCCCTGTGCATCGGCCCAGGAGGCCGCCAAACCCCTGGTGGACCGTCCCTGAATGTGCGCAGGCACAGGCAGACCAGAAGCCACATAGGCCATGGAGACCACAACACGGATACATCGGCTAACGGATACCACCGATGCCTCACGCCCAGCACCAGCCGGGCCAAAAGTAATCAGAAGACCATCAGAGTGGCTGAAAGGGGCAGTCCTAGCCAAATACTCCAACACTGCCTGCCGAACATCAATGTTATGCCAAGCCACCTCCTCTGGCGTTTGCGGATCCTGAAAAAAGGCAGGAAGAACCATATCCTGAGAGGTGTGAAACTGAGAAACAACCATAGGGAGAAACTTTGGATCACACCTCAGTACCACAGAGTTCGGCAGCACCCTCAGAAAAGGAGGGAGGGGGGACATAACAGAGCCCGAATCTCCCCAAGTCTACGGGCAGAAGTGATGGCAATAAGAAAGGCAGCATGTCCGATGTTTTATATCAATCTCGGAAATGGGCTCAAAGGGTGGCCCATGAAGGAACCGTAAGACAATAGGGAGAACCCAAGGGGGAAGCCCTTTATAAGTACAAGGACAGGAAGAAGAAAACAACCCCCCGAGCAACTTCCCCACCAACACCTCCCCATCCAAGTGACCATCAGAGTCCACCAAAAGGAATTTAATGGAGGCCCACTGAGAGCGAAGCGTGGAAACTGCCAGGCCCTTGTCAAACCCCTCCTGGAGGAATTGAAGGATAGCGGGGAGGCCAGAACTTATGGGAGGGATCCCAGACCGCCCATACCAGTCCCAGAAAAAAGCTCCAATGCCTTCCGTACGCCTAAAGAGAGGAGGGACTAAGAGCATTCATTATGGACTCAACTAGAGGACCAAAGAACCCCTGAGATATCAGCCTAACCCGTGCAAAAGCCATACTGCCCATTGCATCTGGCGGGTCCCCAACCGCAGATTCCCTTGAAGGGGACAAGGCCACTTCGGGACCAGCCAAGGCTCCTGGGACCGAAGCACCAACAGAGAGGGGAACCAACTCCGAGGGGGGGGCCAGAACGGAGCCAACAACAATACAGTCACCCTGGACACTCTGATGCGTTGAACACCCGGGGCAGAAGGGGAATAGGTGGGAAAGCCTAAATAGACCCTGAGGCCACTGCAAGAAGAAGATCTTGCTGAACATTGACCACCTCCCTGATATGTGAGGCCACCAGGGACACCAGATGCGATCCCCCCAGGTGCCTATCTGAGCAGCCAAGGCATTCAAGGAACAGCCAGAACCCCCTTGGCGGTTGACATATGCCAAGGCCGTCGTATCCTCCGTCCGGACAAAAGTACACCAGAGCTCGGAGAAAGGCACACAACTCTCGCCAATGGGATGATAGACAGCTCACCTCCGGATCCCACAACCCCTGAGCAGAGAGGACCCCAAAAGTAGCACCCCTAAACCCTTCCGCAGGAGTTGGTAGTAAGAGTGGTCCCAGGAGGAAGGACCAGGGACACCCCAGCCCGAAGATTCGGAACCCCAAACCACTACAGCCGGCAGACCCGCAGATCTGGTGACACCGGAATCAAAGCCTCGAAAGCTTGAGACGTCGGGAGCCAGTGGGAGAGAAGATAAGACACCAGGGGACGTAGATGAAGACGGGCCCAGGGAACTCGAAACACGCAAGAAGCCATGTGCACCTGTAATTTCAGCAATAGGCGAGCTGAGACATACTGCCTCCTGAGAACCCTGCCCAGAACAGCCAGCAAGCGACAGACCCTCGCTAGGGACAGGAACACCCCCCCATCCTGGTGCAACCTGTGCCACAATAAAAACTAGATCCTGAGAAGGCTCCAGGTGAGACTTCTGCCAGTACACCAGGAAACCCCAGTCCTTCAACGCCTGGAATACCAATCGGAGCTGAGCCATGACAGTCTGCCGGCAGGACACTTCCAATCGTTCAGGTAGGGAAAAAAAAATCTGAATGCCCTGCGGACGTAAATGCACCACCAGGGGAGCCACCAGCTTGGTGAACACCCTGGGGGCCGATCGCAGTCTGAAAGGGAGCACACTGAACTGAAAAGTTGGGATTCCACCGCAAATCGGAAGAACTTCACGTGCCAGGGACAGAGAGCCACGTGGCAATAAGCATCCTAGAGATTCAGAGACGCCATCCAAACCCCCTTGAATAACATTGGAAGAAAGTTCTGTAAAGTTTCAATTTTTAAGTGTTCCTTCTGGAACGAAGCAGTTCAGGGCTTTGAGGTCCAAAATCAGGCGATACTTCCCCAAAGGTTTGGGGACAAGGAACACCCGACAGTAGAAACCCTGACCCTGAACAGGGAGAGGAACGGGCATGATGGCGCCTTCAACATCAACTCGGAGAGAGCAGTGCCCATGGCCAACCTCTTGATCCGTGACCTGGGAACCTATCAGGACTCACCAGCCTCGGCGTCTGCCTCCTGTGCTTCCCTCACATTCCCACAGAAAGAGGGCTCCTCCTCACTTTTGGTCCGCGTCCTGGTTTCCATCGAAAACATTGGCCAGGAAGTCTGCGTTGCGTTCCAGCTGGGAGTTGCTAGGGAAACGCTGGAACGCAATGCGTCGCTGCAGGCAATCCCGGAAGTGGACATCACGGCTCCAGTGTTCCTCCGTCGGATAAAAACGGCCATGTTTCAACGCACCATGCTTCTGATTAAGTTCATTAGCTGGTGTGTTTTCTTGTCACTTCTGGATCTTTTGGACGTTTGACCCCTTGGCTTTGTACTACGGACTGCTCCTGCTTTCGTTTTTGTCACTGGCACTGCTCCCACGGTTTTTGACCCGCTTTTGCTGCAAGGACTGCTTCTGTCTTTGTTTTGTCTCTGGCACTGCTTCCACAGTTCAGACCAGGATTGGTACTTTCCTTGCAGTCCTTTTGTGTTCCGCTACGCTCCACAAACTACTATTGACCTGCTTCTCGTCTGGAATACCATTATTTTGCTGGAACAATCTACTCAAGGAAACTGCTAACAGAGACTAGAGACTTGGTTTGGGCATCTCTATAGGCGTCCTCGTGCCGTCGGAAATAGGTCCCTTTGGATTGTTTTGTGACTCTATGGATTTCCATTCCAGGACATTTCCCTAAAAGGGGAGATTCTTCATTTCAGGAACTTAAATAATACGGGTAAGAAACATTTCAAATAGAATTCTGTTACTTGGTTGACTATTGAATTGACACTCATCATTGGGGTTTGTGTGTTTAGGGAGGATTACTGGCCCACTGTTCCAGACTATCTACACCCTAAATTCAGCTCTTGATATAGAGAGGTGAGCCCTCTTACCCTACTTTGTTTTACTGTCCTTACTGCTTGTATTATTCTAATCTGTGGTCTTTGTTTGCAGCCAGCGGTGTTCCAGTTGTGTCCTCCCTTCTTTCTATTAATAGACTGCTCTGCTGTGCATATTTGACTATTAGAGTGGTACATTATTAGGATGAACTCGTCCCCTACACGATTTGTTCAAGGTATCAGGACCAAGTTCTTACTGTGGGTCATGTAAGACAGTTCTAACAGAACCACAGGCCGAACCATGCAATGCTGGACAGGAGGAGATAGGAAATGCACTCGACAACCCCTCCAAACTGTGTCCAGAACCCAGGAGTTGGAATACCCCCTTACACATACTGGAGAAAAAAATAACTGCCGGAGCCGCCAAAAGGCATGTCAAAACTGCCAGGACTTAGGTGCTGGCCCAGGACGCGAAGAGCGTGGAGGACCCTGACCCCCCCCTGCTCTCTGAAAAGAATGTGATGAGGAGCCAGGGAAAGACCTACTGGACACTGCACCAGCACCAAAGGAAGACCTCTTGGCCGTTGAAGGAGGCTTGCATCGAAGTTTGTCAGCATGTTTGTCTGCCCTAAAAAAACTTTGAGCACCTTACCCCCAAGGGAATCCCTAAAAAGCCTGGACCCATTCAAAGAAAGTTTCAGGGCAGCCACCCTCTGAGGCCCATCAGTTTTCCAGTCCCTTAGGTGCACATGCCTCTGGGCAGACACCAGCCCCCATGGCCATGGCTGAAGCCCGCACCCCAATATAAGCCAGAATAGACAAAAGTTCAACCTGTCTCTGCATGTCCGATAGCAAAGGGGCAGAATCAGAACCTTCATTGACAGCCTTCTTCAATTTCCTGAAAACCACTTAGCATCGTTTCAGCCGTGTAGGAACCGTAGACATTCGCCCTAAGGGCCATATGCGCCCCTGCATGAACTTTCTTAAGGCTGGAATTAACCCGGCAGTCCACTGGATCCCAGACGGCCGCTTCCTCGGCTGATAATGTGGAGCAACCCACCAGGCTGGCAAGGATATTGCCGATTTTAACAGGATCAGACAGCAAAGTCTTGCCCTTCAATGGGTAAAGTATGGACATGAAGCGGGGCATTTGCAATTTTCTCCGAGTCACGCCATTCCTGAAGGATTTTATCCTGGAAATCAGAAACCAATGGCAACCCCAACCTAGGGGTAAGTCCATACAGGCGAATAGAAGGGTCGGCCCCCTCCACTGGTACCAAGGGCTCTGAAAACCCCATGCAATCCCCAACATGAGCCAGCATCTCCTCCACTCCCTCTCTGTCGATGTACTTCCTCTTCTTGTTCCTCTTCGGCTGATGCTGAAGAGAACAAGATTCAGTGCCAGAAGATGAAGAGGAAGACAGGCGCCAGCGCTTGTGTCCACGTGCATGCCTCATCCCATGATGTTTATCAACTCCTGCCTGGATAGGGAAAACCGCTTAGCCTTCTTCTTTCGCCATCTGCAGACCACAGTAGAAGAGGAAGATGACGAGGAAGAAGACAGGACCAGATGCCTGCTCTTCGTGGAATGGTTACCCATCGTGTATTCACAGAAACAGGTGACCAACGGATGCCCAGGCCTCTCAATTAATGGAAAACGAAATGCCAACCAGCCGTTAGAAATGCCTGCCCTCTAAATAATGGCCAGCCAATCAATGGAAACACTTCACTCCCAATGGCAACCCCACTCACAGCACCAGAGGAGGAGCCCACCCGTCTCCGGAGCAACGTGGAGAGAGAGACCAACACAAGCTGTAAAGCGGCTCGTAGCGTTTAGGAGGAAAATATCACCAACAGAGAGAGAGGAGCCAGCTGACTCCCGCTTCAGCCGCAGAGTCCCTTCCCCAAAACTCCTTACCTGCACCCGGGCCCGCTTCTCCAGGACACGGGCCGGAAAACCCTGCGCTGGCCATAGCCTTGCTGAAGCCAGGCGAGGCATCCAACTCCACCGGGTACCAAGCCCCGCAGGGAACCCAGGAGTATCGCTGCACCTGAGGAAGCCAAAGGCCCCGCCACACAGCCCCACCAGGGTGCCAGCAATCGTCGCTCCCCACCGCCCTGTGCCGGGAAAAAAAAGCCCAACCTGCCGGAGGTTGGAAAAATTAAACTGAGTGACATGGCTATGGGGGAGGAGTTATAGGGATAAAAAGAAATAAAAGAAGGTCCTGTGTCAGAGGCAGGGGCCTCATGAGGTAAGTACTGGGACAAGGAAGAGTGGACGTGGAGGTAATGTATGTTGTCTGCAAACATAGGTGCAGGCAGAGCCGGCCTTAGGGGGGGCAGGCCGGGCAACCGCCTTGGTCGCCCCGCCCCCCAGGGTGCCATTAGCCCCTGCCACACAAGCTCCGGTGAGTCTTTCAAGGGCTCCCCCGAGCTGGCGTGGTGGTAGAAGACGTGGCAGGTGCCGCATTGTCATTGAATGCACCCGCAGCGGCGGGCTTATACAATGACAATGTGGTGCTGACTGCTGACGCGCCCTATTTAACCTCCTCGCCGGAGTGAGGTTAAAAAAAAAAAAAAAGTGGCCCATCCTGGCCCCGCCCCGCATTAACCAGGAGTGCTGGGGGTGCCAATTAGCCCAGGGCGCTGCTGCTCTTAAGGCCGGCCCTGGTTCCAGCGGTCTTGTGGGTCCTGGAGGGCCAACCACCAAGCAGTAGTGGAGTATCTGCTTGTCTTAGGTAGTTCTCAAAGGTAAGTATTGTGATTAGGAAGAGGGATGCTGAGGCAATGATTGGATTACTTACAGTATCATTAAGTCCTCCTAGTCATACTCCCTCTGCTCCCTCCAATGTGGCAGAAGGGTCCCACGAACTGGCTAAACAATGTAAAACTGTAGACTGATAGGAAGCAGGGAGGCTATACCTCCCAGAAGGAGCAAGGCCAATAAGAAGAGGAGGCTGGCCCTCAAAGGTTAATACTGGGACGAGGAAGAGTACGCCCTGGAGTAATGATGATTACCGGTAAGTAATCCGATCATGAAGCTTCGCTCCCCGGAAGCTCCTGTATTAACCCCCAGATGGCTGTGCTGGAGGCGGATGCAGCGTGGGTGCTCTGGCCTGCAGCAGTGAACAATGCACAGGTTTAGAGGGGGGTATAAATGGGGGCTTAAAGATATAAAACTCCCTACCTGGTGCCGTGTGGTCTCTTCACGAGACCCTTCCGATCCACTCATGCAATGGCGTTCGTGCCCCCTGTCCTGCCACTCCTGATCCTGCAGGGATAGCAGGCTCTGAATCCTAGAGACCGGAAGTGTCAGGGGGAAGCTCTTCCGGGTCGCCAGAGAGGCGGTGCAGACAGGCCCTGTGTCCGTGCAGCTGCCCGATGTAGCACTTCCGGTTCATTTGGAGCATCTATGCTCAGCCCCCCCTCCTTTTCTCACCGGTCTGGGTTACTTGCAATGTGTGTGTTCTAAGATGGAGCAAACGTGAGACCCTCCCAAGTGGTGTCTGTCCAGGGAGACTGGTCAGAAGTCAGACATCACACAAGGAGCCTTTGCACTGAAGCAGTGTCTGTACAGTGAACAGGCTTGCCAGAAAAGGAAACTTATATAGCCCAAAAATAGCCCAACCACACATTTTCTGTTCAAAATATTATTTGCATGCTTGCAATTTGCCAATTCTATACAAATGCTTTACAAATTACAAATCGTTACAAATCGGATAGTCAGCATGCATTGTCGTGTATATGACAGTACTGATGTCTTTTGTGTTGTGTCACATAGCGTTTCGTATAGGCTCCTCACCATTAGGTTTCATAAAGTGCATAGTATAATAATAATGATTGAATAATGTTCCATTGCTATAAAGGGCATAGTGCATTAAAAATGGCCATTTGATCCTGACCCCTACCTTCAAGTGCTAAAGTGCTATGTACTAACTGTCAGCCACCTTTTTTGACAATAAGGATGTCCTTTCTGTTCTATCACATAACGTTACAAAAATGCTCCTTGCCATTTAATTTCTTAACATTAAAAACTACAATGAAGTACACTATATATATGGAATAAAGTGCTACGTGTTTAGTGCCATGTTTGTGACATAATCAAATGATCTTCCATTCCTGTGAAGTGCATAGTGTTTATACAAGGGCCGTTGAATCTTCGCCCTTATTATCAAATACTATGTTCTAGCTATCAGCCAGTCATGCTTTATTAACTATGTAGTGCACCGTGCCTGTCACATATATAATGGCAAAATAAGGGCTGTATGATGTTATTGTTTAGTAATTACCCTACTGCAACAATGTTCTCATCCAATTGCAATTATTTGACAATCCTTTCTGCAGTAGCTCATTCATACATGCCAACATTCCGTGCAGCTGAGAGGGAGATTTCTACAGCGAAATCGGGAGACAACAATTTTGCCATAGAAATGCACTGGGGAAATAATTATTTTAGGCGGGAGAACGTGAAAAATAGCAGTATTTATCACTAGAAAATCGGGAGTCTCCCGCCTAAATCGGGAGGGTTGGCATGTATGCTCATGGTGTGTGAATGTATGGATACTTTAGTAAAATGGACTAACGTTAAAAAGTCATTTGATAACTTCATAATGAAATAAATAACATACAAAAGAGAATTAGCTGAATACGCATCTCATGTAATCTCATAGCATCTATCCCAAAATATGGAAGACCCTCTTGGGTTATTAATTTCTAAATGAGTATTTCTTTACTGCCTTATTTTATCAAAGCATAAAAATCTACATCCATCGGCTGGCAAAGTTCTGAAAGTCAGTAATATAGTATATTCAGTGCAAATATGAATATACAGAACAGTGAAAGTGCTGAAGAGCCTGAAGCAAGACTTACTAATCAGAGAATGCGTGCTGCTTAAAAACAAAGCAGCGGGACTGCTGAAGAAACTAAAACACGACTTGCTTGGAATTGAATTAGTGCTGCTGATCAACAAAGGAATGAAACTGCTTAAGAAACTCAAGCTAAGCTTACTGATCTGAGAATTTGTGCTGCTAAAAAAACGAAGCAATGCAACTGCTGAAGAATTTACCGATCAGACATTAAAAAAAATTTGAGGATTGAAATCCTGGGCGAAGCCGGGTAGTTAATATATATCACACGGCCCGCAGTAGCGACCATGTAGTTATGGCTAAGTTGCTCAACCCATAGGAAGACCACTTTTTGGGAGGCTTATAACTTCGCTCTCCCGGGACGAATCCTCATCAGACGTTGTAAAAAAAAGTATATGGCCCATTCTGAATTTTTTGGGGCTGTTTGGTGAGGGTACAGGGGGGCGAAGTTATAGGGGGGGTCCCCAAGTTTTTTTTTCTCATAGACTAAATGGACAAACTCTTTGCGCACGCATACAGCCCAAACCGTTGGACGGATTTTCATCAAATTTGCGGCAGGAGCAGCGGCTTGGTCCCGAGAACGTGCTTTTGTAAAAGTCCATCCAGTACTTTTTTTTAAAAACAGGTAAAATGTATGTCTCAAAGAATGTGTGATATGTGGCTCCGCCTCACGGTCCCAGTTCCCTGTTCGCTCCCATGGTCACAAGTCTAATTGGCCTGGAGTGTGCCGTGATGTCGGCGGACATTGGACACGCCCGGTGGTTGGCTGAAGGGAAGCGTGATGTACGTCATAATTTTGGGTAACGCCGCTATGTTGTATCCGAGAATAGTGCGGTGCCGAAAGGGGCAGCAAAACATGCTTTGCGGCACCTGGTGGTGGGAAGAGGGGATGGAAAGGGTGGGGGAGTGCAAAGTGGTTTATCTGATATATTTCTTTAGGTGGAAGTAGACAGTGGTGTGCCAGCGGTATCCGTGAGTACTGCGCTGTCGCGGGTACCTCTTAAAGCGAGTACCTTTTGTGGTGACTGCAGGCAGCCTTTGTTACGGCACGATAGGTCATGAGACCAGCAATTTGTGTGGTGACTGCTGGCTGGTTTAATTGTAGATGGGGAGTGAATTGCACATGACATGAGCATATTTGCATAGGGTGTACTATGCTGTGTTGTGTGTGGTAAGCCCATAGCGCCTTGGATGCATGGCCGGAGGCCTTGCAGTGAAAATGATGCCCACTGGTTGCAAGTAGGTTTCACAGTGTTGCCTTGTGTGTGTGGTTTGTGAGCACTGTACACATGATCTATTTCTGCGTTGTTTTCTACAGAGTTGAATTTTGGTAGGTATTCAATATTAGCTGTTGGAGAAAAAAGAAAAGTGTGGGTGTGCAGATTTTGTGATGTATATGTGAACAGCTGTGCATGAATGGATGAATATGAGGATAGGAATATAGATAGAGGTGTGCGATTGAATAATGGCCTGTTACTGTAGGGTGGGAACACTATATTGCTATCTGGGAATTACTGTAATGGCAGCGCGATAATAAGAACAAGGGAACAACTGTTGAGGTGCAATGAGTAAGAATGAAGCAAATACCAGTGGGTGGATGCAATTGTGTATCTTAAAATACAAGAACACTGCACTGTCTCAGTAAGAGGTGAAACTCCACAATAGTATTGCACTTACTTTGTTGACTGTCGAGAGAAGGCCATTCTAGGTTGTATTTTCACGTTGACACGCCACTGCCTTTCAGGACAGAGGTGGTTACTGCAACTGTCAAAGAAGATAGTAAGAAAATATGTTTGTTAATGGCATACTGATGGCATTTGGAAAATACATTACTTATAAGAGCAGGTGTATGTGTTGGCAGGAAGACTTACAGGCCGATTCATGTAATTCCTCCCAAAAGTGATGCACGCGGCTGGCGCACAGCGTGCCCATGCGAATGTCAGCCGCGTGCGATAAAATCAATTTCCGCGCACAGCGTATTCATGGATTCCCACCTCCAAAAGCAGACGTGGTGCAGAGTGGCGCAGCGACCCTGCATCAGCGCCAGTTACGCCACCAATAACGCCCTTGCGCAAGGAAAAGCCATCAAGATCGCAAAACCATCGCAAAGGGCTGCGCCTGCGAGAAGTATTACACGCGAATGGCCAGGGTGCGTGTATTTCAGGGGTGCGCGAGAAGTCCCACACGCGAATGGCCTGGGTGCGTGTATTTCAGGGGTGCGCGAGAAGTATTACACGCGAATGGCCTGGGTGCGTGTATTGCAGGGGTGCGCGAGAAGTTCCACACGCGATTGGCCTGGGCGCGTGTATTTCAGGGGCTCGCGGGTGGTTTCACACGCGATCGGGCCTGGGGGAGCGTGTGCGTGTATTCCAAGGGTGCGCGAGAAGTTCCACACGCGATTGGCCTGGGCGCGTGTATTTCAGG